>NC_139574.1:24221834-24821834 GCF_946808225.1 Silurus aristotelis | reverse complement strand
ATTGACTGCTTACAAAAGTCAGAAATGGTAGCTCAGTGGGTTAAGCTGGTGGTTAACTTACTAACAGGTCCACACAAGGTTGTGCGTTCAAGCTGCAGTATAGCCAAGATAAAAAAAAAAAATTCTCTTTTTAAATGTAATAGTTTGTTTGCTTTGTGACATTAAACTGTAAATCTATTTGCTAATTAAAGAGACCTGTTCAAAAGATTGCTTTATTTATTTGTCTTTTGTGAAAAACTTGTTTGGCCTACTTTTAATATGAGTTACATGATGTTAAAGTATAGAAAAAAAGCAATGTTGGTTTATTAGGCTTATTGACTGATTAAACAAGTCAGAAATGGTAGCTCAGTAGGTTAAGCTGGTGGTTAACTGACTAACAGGTCCCCACAAGGTTGTGGGTTCAAGCCCCAGTATTGGCAAGTAAAAAATTTGAATTCTCTTTTAAATGTAATAGTTTGTTTGCTTTGTGACATTAAACTGTAAATCTATTTGTTAATTAAAGAGACCTGTTCAAAAGATTGCTTTATTTATTTGTCTTTTGTGAAAAACTTGTTTGGCCTACGTTTAATATGAGTTACATGGTGTTGAAGTAAAGAAAAAAAGCCATGTTGGTTTATTAGGCTTATTGACTGCTTGAACAAGTCAGAAATGGTAGCTCAGTGGGTTAATCTGGTGGTTAACTGACTAACAGGTCCGCACAAGGTTGTGGGTTTAAGCCCCAGTATTGGCAAGTAAAATATTTTAATTCTCTTTTGAAATGGAATAGTTTGTTTGCTTTTTGGGACATTAAACTGTAAATCAATTTGTATATTAAAGAGAACTGTTCAAAAGATTGCTTTTTTTCTTTGTCTTTGTTGAAAGACTTGTTTGGCCTGCTTTTAATATGAGTTTCATGGTGTTGAAGTATGGAAAAGAAGCCATGTTGGTTCATTAGGCTTATTGACTGCTTGAACAAGTCAGAAGTGTTAGCTCAGTGGGTTAAGCTGGTGGTTAACTAACTAACAGGTCCCCACAAGGTTGTCGGTTCAAGCCCCAGTATTTGCAATAACGAAATTTAATTCTCTTTTTAAATGTAATAGTTTGTTTGCTTTTGTGACATTAAACTGTAAATCTATTTGTTACTTAAGGAGACCTGTTCAAAAGATTGCTTTATTTCTTTGTCTTTGTTGAAAGACTTGTTTGGCCTATTTTTCATGAGTTACATGGTGTTAAAGTATAGAAAAAAATCCATGTTGGTTTCTTAGGCTTATTGACTGCTTGAACAAGTCAGAAGTGGTAGCTCAGTAGGTTAAGCTGGTGGTTACCTGACTAAAAGGTCCCCACGAGGTTGTGGGTTCAAGCCCCAGTATAGACAAGGTAAACATTTTATTTCTCTTTCGAAATCTAATTGTTTGTCTACTTTGTGACATCAAACTGTAAATCTATTTGTTAATTAAAGAGACCTGTTCTAAAGATTGCTTTATTTCTTTGTATTTGTTGAAAGACTTGTTTGGCCTACTTTAATATGAGTTTCATGGTGTTGAAGTATGGAAAAGAAGCCATGTTGGTTCATTAGGCTTATTGACTGCTTGAACAAGTCAGAAGTGGTAGCTCAGTGGGTTAAGCTGGTGATTAACTGACTAACAGGTCCCCACAAGGTTGTGGGTTCAAGCCCCATTATTGGCAAGTGAAAAATTTGAATTCTCTTTTTAAATGTAATAGTTTGTTTGCTTTTGTGACATTAAACTGTAAATCTATTTGTTAATTAAAGAGACCTGTTCAAAAGATTGCTTTATTTATTTGTCTTTTGTAAAAAACTTGTTTGGCCTACTTTTAATATGAGTTACATGGTGTTGAAGTGAAGAAAAAAAGCCATGTTGGTTTATTAGGCTTATTGACTGCTTGAACAAGTCAGAAATGGTAGCTCAGTGGGTTAAGCTGGTAGTTAACTGACTAATAGGTCTGCACAAGGTTGTGGGTTCAAGCCCCAGTATTGGCAATTAAACATTTTATTTCTCTTTTGAAATGAAATAGTTTGTTTGCTTTTGTGACATTAAACTGTAAATCAATTTGTTAATTAAAGAGACCTGCTCAAAAGATTGCTTTATTTATTTGTCTTTTGTGAAAAACTTGTTTGGCCTACTTTTATTATGAGTTACATGGTGTTAAAGTATTGAAAAAAAGCCATGTTGGTTTATTAGGTTTATTGACTGCTTGAACAAGTCAGAAATGGTAGCTCAGTAGGTTAAGCTTGTGGTTAACTGACTAACAGGTCCCCACAAGGTTGTGGGTTCAAGCCCCAGTATTGGCAAGTAAAAATGTTTAATTCTCTTTTTAAATGTAATAGTTTGTTTGCTTTTGTGTCATTAAACTGTAAATCTATTTGCTAATTAAAGAGACCTGTTAAAAAGATTGCTTTATTTATTTGTCTTTTGTGAAAAACTTGTTTGGCCTACTTTTAATATGAGTTACATGGTGTTGAGGTAAAGAAAAAAAGCCATGTTGGTTTATTAGGCTTATTGACTGCTTAAACAAGTCAGAAATGGTAGCCCAGTAGGTTAAGCTGGTGGTTAACTGACTAACAGGTCCCCACAAGGTTGTGGGTTCAAGCCCCAGTATTGGCAAGTAAAAAATTTTAATTCTCTTTTGAAATGGAATAGTTTGTTTGCTTTTGTGACACTAAACTGTAAATCAATTTGTTAATTAAAGAGACCTGTTCAAAAGATTGCTTTTTTTCTTTGTCTTTGTTGAAAGACTTGTTTGGCCTACTTTTAATATGAGTTACATGGTGTTAAAGTATAGAAAAAAAGCCATGTTGGTTTATTAGGCTTATTGACTGCTTGAGCAAGTCAGAAATGGTAGCTCAGTAGGTTAACCTGGTGGTTAACTGACTAACAGGTCCCCACAAGGTTGTGGGTTCAAGCCCCAGTAGGCAAGTAAAAATGTTAAATTCTCTTTTTAAATGTAATAGTTTGTTTGCTTTTGTGACATTAAACTGTAAATCTATTTGTTAATTAAAGAGACCTGTTCAAAAGATTGCTTTATTTATTTGTCTTTTGTAAAAAACTTGTTTGGCCTACTTTTAATATGAGTTACATGGTGTTGAAGTGAAGAAAAAAAGCCATGTTGGTTTATTAGGCTTATTGACTGCTTAAACAAGTCAGAAATGGTAGCTCAGTGGGTTAAGCTGGTGGTTAACTGACTAATAGGTCTGCACAAGGTTGTGGGTTCAAGCCCCAGTATTGGCAATTAAACATATTATTTCTCTTTTTAAATGTAATAGTTTGTTTACGTTTGTGAAATTACACTGTAAATCAATTTGTTTATTAAAGGGACCTGTTCAAAAGATTGCTTTTTTTCTTTGTCTTTGCTGAAAGACTTGTTTGGCCTACTTTTAATGAGTTTCATGGTGTTGAAGTATGGAAAAGAAGCTATGTTGGTTCATTAGGCTTATTGACTGCTTGAACAAGTCAGAAATGGTAGCTCAGTGGGTTAAGCTGGTTGTTAACTGACTAACATGTCCCCACAAGGTTGTGGGTTCAAGCCTCTGTATTGGCAAGTAAAAAATGTCAATTCTCTTTTTAATTGTAATAGTTTGTTTGCTTTTGTGACATTAAACTGTAAATATATTTGTTAATTAAAGAGACCTGTTCAAAAGATTGCTTTATTTATTTGTCTTTTGTGAAAAACTTGTTTGGCCTACTTTTATTATGAGTTACATGGTGTTAAAGTATAGAAAAAAAAGCCATGTTGGTTTATTAGGTTTATTGACTGCTTGAACAAGTCAGAAATGGTAGCTCAGTAGGTTAAGCTGGTGGTTAACTGACTAACAGGTCTGCACAAGGTTGTGGGTTCAAGCCCCAGTATTGGCAATTAAACATTTTATTTCTCTTTTGAAATATAATAGTTTGATTGCTTTTGTGACATTAAACTGTAAATCAATTTGTTTATTAAAGAGACCTGTTCAAAAGATTGCTTTTTTTCTTTCGTCTTTGTTGAAAGACTTGTTTGGCCTACTTTTAATGAGTTTCATGGTGTTGAAGTATGGAAAAGAAGCTATGTTGGTTCATTAGGCTTATTGACTGCTTGCAAAAGTCAGAAGTGGTAGCTCAGTGGGTTAAGCTGGTGGTTAACTGACTAACAGGTCTCCACAAGGTTTTGGGTTCAAGCCCCAGTATTGGCAAGTAAAAAATTTCATTTCTCTTTTTAAATGTAATAGTTTGTTTGCTTTGTGACATTAAACTGTAAATCTATTTGTTAATTAAAGAGACCTGTTCAAAAGATTGCTTTATTTATTTGTCTTTTGTGAAAAACTTGTTTGGCCTACTTTTAATATGAGTTAAATGGTGTTGAAGTAAAGAAAAACAGCCATGTTGGTTTATTAGGCTTATTGACTGCTTGAACAAGTCAGAAATGGTAGCCCAGTAGGTTAAGCTGGTGGTTAACTGACTAACAGGTCCGCACAAAGTTGTGGGTTCAAGCCCCAGTTTTGGCAATTAAACATTTTATTTCTCTTTTGAAATCTAATAGTTTGTTTGCTTTTGTGACATTAAACTGTAAATCTATTTGTTAATTAAAGAGACCTGTTCAAAAGATTGCTTTATTTCTTTGTCTTTGTTGAAAGACTTGTTTGGCCTACTTTTAATATGAGTTACATGGTGTTCAAGTATAGAAAAGACGCCATGTTGGTTTATTAGGCTTATTGACTGCTTGCATAAGTCAGAAGTGGTAGCTCAGTGGGATAAGCTGGTGGTTAACTGACTAACAGGTCCATACAAGGTTGTGGGTTCAAGCCCAAGTATAGTCAAGGGAAAATTTTTATTTCTCTTTTTAATGTAATTGTTTGTCTACTTTGTGACATCAAACTGTAAATCTATTTGTTAATTAAAGATAACTGTTCTAAAGATTGCTTTATTTCTTTGTCTTTGTTGAAAGACTTGTTTGGCCTACTTTTAATATGAGTTTCATGGTGTTCAAGTATGGAAAAGAAGCCATGTTGGTTTATTAGGCTTATTGACTGCTTGCAAAAGTCAGAAGTGGTAGCTCAGTGGGTTAAGCTGGTGGTTAACTGACTAACAGGTCCCCACAAGGTTGTGGGTTCAAGCCCCAGTATTGGCAATTAAACATATTATTTCTCTTTTTAAATGTAATAGTTTGTTTACGTTTGTGAAATTAAACTGTAAATCAATTTGTTTATTAAAGAGACCTGTTCAAAAGATTGCTTTTTTTCTTTGTCTTTGCTGAAAGACTTGTTTGGCCTACTTTTAATATGAGTTAGATGGTGTTCAAGTATGGAAAAGAAGCCATGTTGGTTCATTAGGCTTATTGACTGCTTGTTAAAGTCAGAAGTGGTAGCTCAGTGGGTTAAGCTAGTGGTTACCCGACTAAAAGGTCGACACAAGGTTGTGGGTTCAAGCCCCAGTATTGGCAATTAAACATATTATTTCTCTTTTGAAATGTAATAGTTTGTTTGCTTTTTGGGACATTAAACTGTAAATCAATTTGTTTATTAAAGAGACCTGTTCAAAAGATTGCTTTTTTTCTTTCGTCTTTGTTTAAAGACTTGTTTGGCCTACTTTTATTATGAGTTTCATGGTGTTAAAGTATAGAAAAAAAGCCATGTTGGTTTATTAGGCTTATTGACTGCTTAAGCAAGTCAGAAATGGTAGCTCAGTGGGTTAAGCTGGTGGTTAACTGACTAACAGGTCCCCACAAGGTTGTGGGTTCAAGCCCCAGTATTGGCAAGTAAAACATTTTAATTCTCTTTTTAAATGTAATAGTTTGTTTGCTTTTGTGACATTAAACTGTAAATCTATTTGTTAATTAAAGAGACCTGTTCAAAAGATTGCTTTATTTATTTGTCTTTTGTAAAAAACTTGTTTGGCCTACTTTTAATATGAGTTACATGGTGTTGAAGTGAAGAAAAAAAGCCATGTTGGTTTATTAGGCTTATTGACTGCTTGAACAAGTCAGAAATGGTAGCTCAGTGGGTTAAGCTGGTGGTTAACTGACTAATAGGTCTGCACAAGGCTGTGGGTTCAAGCCCCAGTATTGGTAATTAAACATTTTATTTCTCTTTTGAAATGAAATAGTTTGTTTGCTTTTGTGACATTAAACTGTAAATCAATTTGTTAATTAAAGAGACCTGTTCAAAAGATTGTTTTATTTATTTGTCTTTTGTGAAAAACTTGTTTGGCCTACTTTTATTATGAGTTACATGGTGTTAAAGTATAGAAAAAAAGCCATGTTGGTTTATTAGGTTTATTGACTGCTTGAACAAGTCAGAAATGGTAGCTCAGTAGGTTAAGCTGGTGGTTAACTGACTAACAGGTCCGCACAAGGTTGTGGGTTCAAGCCCCAGTATTGGCAATTAAACATATTATTTCTCTTTTGAAATTTAATAGTTTGTTTGCTTTTGTGACATTAAACTGTAAATCAATTTGTTTATCAAAGAGACCTGTTCAAAAGATTGCTTTTTTTCTTTGTCTTTGTTGAAAGACTTGTTTGGCCTACTTTTAATGAGTTTCATGGTGTTAAAGTATAGAAAAAGAAGCTATGTTGGTTCATTAGGCTTATTGACTGTTTGCAAAAGTCAGAAGTGGTAGCTCAGTGGGTTAAGCTGTTGGTTAACTGACTAACAGGTCCCCACAAGGTTGTGGGTTCAAGCCCCTGTATTAGCAAGTAAAAAAATGTCAATTCTCTTTTTAATTGTAATAGTTTGTTTGCTTTTGTGACATTAAACTGTAAATCTATTTGTTAATTAAAGAGACCTGTTCAAATGATTGGTCTCCACAAGGTCTCCACAAGGTTGTGGGTTCAAGCCCCAGTTTTGGCAATTAAACATTTTATTTCTCTTTTGAAATCTAATAGTTTGTTTGCTTTTGTGACATTAAACTGTAAATCTATTTGTTCAATAAAGAGACCTGTTCAAAAGATTGCTTTTTTTCTTTGTCTTTGTTGAAAGACTTGTTTGGCCTACTTTTAATATGTGTTCCATGGTGTTGAAGTATGAAAAAGAAGCCATGTTGGTTCTTCAGGCTTATTGACTGCTTACAAAAGTCAGAAATGGTAGCTCAGTGGGTTAAGCTGGTGGTTAACTGACTAACAGGTCCACACAAGGTTGTGGGTTCAAGCCGCAGTATAGCCAAGATAAAAAAAAAATTCTTTTTTTAAATGTAATAGTTTGTTTGCTTTTGTGACATTAAACTGTAAATCTATTTGTTAATTAAAGAGACCTGTTCAAAAGATTGCTTTATTTCTTTGTCTTTGTTGAAAGACTTGTTTGGCCTACTTTTAATATGAGTTACATGGTGTTCAAGTATAGAAAAGACGCCATGTTGGTTTATTAGGCTTATTGACTGCTTGCATAAGTCAGAAGTGGTAGCTCAGTGGGTTAAGCTGGTGGTTAACCGACTAACAGGTCCATACAAGGTTGTAGGTTCAAGCCCAAGTATAGTCAAGGGAAAAATTTTATTTCTCTTTTTAATGTAATTGTTTGTCTACTTTGTGACATCAAACTGTAAATCTATTTGTTAATTAAAGATAACTGTTCTAAAGATTGCTTTATTTCTTTGTCTTTGTTGAAAGACTTGTTTGGCCTACTTTTAATTTGAGTTTCATGGTGTTCAAGTATGGAAAAGAAGCCATGTTGGTTTATTAGGCTTATTGACTGCTTGCAAAAGTCAGAAGTGGTAGCTCAGTGGGTTAAGCTGGTGGTTAACTGACTAACAGGTCCCCACAAGGTTGTGGGTTCAAGCCCCAGTATTGGCAATTAAACATATTATTTCTCTTTTTAAATGTAATAGTTTGTTTACGTTTGTGAAATTAAACTGTAAATCAATTTGTTTATTAAAGAGACCTGTTCAAAAGATTGCTTTTTTTCTTTGTCTTTGCTGAAAGACTTGTTTGGCCTACTTTTAATATGAGTTAGATGGTGTTCAAGTATGGAAAAGAAGCCATGTTTGTTCATTAGGCTTATTGACTGCTTGTTAAAGTCAGAAGTGGTAGCTCAGTGGGTTAAGCTAGTGGTTACCCGACTAAAAGGTCGACACAAGGTTGTGGGTTCAAGCCCCAGTATTGGCAAGTAAAAAAAATTATTTCTTTCTTTAAATGTAATAGTTTGTTTGCTTTGTGACATTAAACTGTAAATCTATTTGTTAATTAAAGAGACCTGTTCAAAAGATTGCTTTATTTATTTGTCTTTTGTGAAAAACTTGTTTGGCCTACTTTTAATATGAGTTACATGGTGTTGAAGTAAAGAAAAAAAGCCATGTTGGTTTATTAGGCTTATTGACTGCTTGAACAGGTCAGAAATGGTAGCTCAGTGGGTTAAGCTGGTGGTTAACTGACTAACAGGTCCGCACAAGGTTGTGGGTTTAAGCCCCAGTATTGGCAATTAAACATTTTATTTCTCTTTTGAAATCTAATAGTTTGTTTGCTTTTGTGACATTAAACTGTAAATCAATTTGTTTATTAAAGAGACCTGTTCAAAAGATTGCTTTTTTTCTTTCGTCTTTGTTGAAAGACTTGTTTGGCCTACTTTTAATATGAGTTTCATGGTGTTGAAGTATGGAAAAGAAGCTATGTTGGTTGATTAGGCTTATTGACTGCTTGCAAAAGTCAGAAGTGGTAGCTCAGTGGGTTAAGCTGGTGGTTAACTGACTAACAGGTCTCCACAAAGTTTTGGGTTCAAGCCCCAGTATTGGCAAGTAAAAAATTTCAATTCTCTTTTTAAATGTAATAGTTTGTTTGCTTTGTGACATTAAACTGTAAATCTATTTGCTAATTAAAGAGACCTGTTCAAAAGATTGCTTTATTTATTTGTCTTTTGTGAAAAACTTGTTTGGCCTACTTTTAATATGAGTTACATGATGTTAAAGTATAGAAAAAAAGCAATGTTGGTTTATTAGGCTTATTGACTGATTAAACAAGTCAGAAATGGTAGCTCAGTAGGTTAAGCTGGTGGTTAACTGACTAACAGGTCCCCACAAGGTTGTGGGTTCAAGCCCCAGTATTGGCAAGTAAAAAATTTGAATTCTCTTTTAAATGTAATAGTTTGTTTGCTTTGTGACATTAAACTGTAAATCTATTTGTTAATTAAAGAGACCTGTTCAAAAGATTGCTTTATTTATTTGTCTTTTGTGAAAAACTTGTTTGGCCTACGTTTAATATGAGTTACATGGTGATGAAGTAAAGAAAAAAAGCCATGTTGGTTTATTAGGCTTATTGACTGCTTGAACAAGTCAGAAATGGTAGCTCAGTGGGTTAATCTGGTGGTTAACTGACTAACAGGTCCGCACAAGGTTGTGGGTTTAAGCCCCAGTATTGGCAAGTAAAATATTTTAATTCTCTTTTGAAATGGAATAGTTTGTTTGCTTTTTGGGACATTAAACTGTAAATCAATTTGTATATTAAAGAGAACTGTTCAAAAGATTGCTTTTTTTCTTTGTCTTTGTTGAAAGACTTGTTTGGCCTGCTTTTAATATGAGTTTCATGGTGTTGAAGTATGGAAAAGAAGCCATGTTGGTTCAATAGGCTTATTGACTGCTTGAACAAGTCAGAAGTGTTAGCTCAGTGGGTTAAGCTGGTGGTTAACTAACTAACAGGTCCCCACAAGGTTGTCGGTTCAAGCCCCAGTATTTGCAATAACGAAATTTAATTCTCTTTTTAAATGTAATAGTTTGTTTGCTTTTGTGACATTAAACTGTAAATCTATTTGTTACTTAAGGAGACCTGTTCAAAAGATTGCTTTATTTCTTTGTCTTTGTTGAAAGACTTGTTTGGCCTACTTTTCATATGAGTTACATATTGTTAAAGTATAGAAAAAAAGCCATGTTGGTTTATTAGGCTTATTGACTGCTTGAACAAGTCAGAAGTGGTAGCTCAGTAGGTTAAGCTGGTGGTTAACTGACTAAAAGGTCCCCACAAGGTTGTGGGTTCAAGCCCCAGTATAGACAAGGTAAACATTTTATTTCTCTTTCGAAATCTAATTGTTTGTCTACTTTGTGACATCAAACTGTAAATCTATTTGTTAATTAAAGAGACCTGTTCTAAAGATTGCTTTATTTCTTTGTATTTGTTGAAAGACTTGTTTGGCCTACTTTAATATGAGTTTCATGGTGTTGAAGTATGGAAAAGAAGCCATGTTGGTTCATTAGGCTTATTGACTGCTTGAACAAGTCAGAAGTGGTAGCTCAGTGGGTTAAGCTGGTGATTAACTGATTAACAGGTCCCCACAAGGTTGTGGGTTCAAGCCCCATTATTGGCAAGTGAAAAATTTGAATTCTCTTTTTAAATGTAATAGTTTGTTTGCTTTTGTGACATTAAACTGTAAATCTATTTGTTAATTAAAGAGACCTGTTCAAAAGATTGCTTTATTTATTTGTCTTTTGTAAAAAACTTGTTTGGCCTACTTTTAATATGAGTTACATGGTGTTGAAGTGAAGAAAAAAAGCCATGTTGGTTTATTAGGCTTATTGACTGCTTGAACAAGTCAGAAATGGTAGCTCAGTGGGTTAAGCTGGTGGTCAACTGACTAATAGGTCTGCACAAGGTTGTGGGTTCAAGCCCCAGTATTGGCAATTAAACATTTTATTTCTCTTTTGAAATGAAATAGTTTGTTTGCTTTTGTGACATTAAACTGTAAATCAATTTGTTAATTAAAGAGACCTGTTCAAAAGATTGCTTTATTTATTTGTCTTTTGTGAAAAACTTGTTTGGCCTACTTTTAATATAAGTTACATGGTGTTGAGGTAAAGAAAAAAAAGCCATGTTGGTTTATTAGGCTTATTGACTGCTTAAACAAGTCAGAAATGGTAGCCCAGTAGGTTAAGCTGGTGGTTAACTGACTAACAGGTCCCCACAAGGTTGTGGGTTCAAGCCCCAGTATTGGCAAGTAAAAAATTTTAATTCTCTTTTGAAATGGAATAGTTTGTTTGCTTTTGTGACACTAAACTGTAAATCAATTTGTTAATTAAAGAGACCTGTTCAAAAGATTGCTTTTTTTCTTTGTCTTTGTTGAAAGACTTGTTTGGCCTACTTTTAATATGAGTTACATGGTGTTAAAGTATAGAAAAAAAGCCATGTTGGTTTATTAGGCTTATTGACTGCTTGAGCAAGTCAGAAATGGTAGCTCAGTAGGTTAACCTGGTGGTTAACTGACTAACAGGTCCCCACAAGGTTGTGGGTTCAAGCCCCAGTAGGCAAGCAAAAATGTTAAATTCTCTTTTTAAATGTAATAGTTTGTTTGCTTTTGTGACATTAAACTGTAAATCTATTTGTTAATTAAAGAGACCTGTTCAAAAGATTGCTTTATTTATTTGTCTTTTGTGAAAAACTTGTTTGGCCTACTTTTAATATGAGTTACATGGAGTTGAAGTAAAGAAAAAAAGCCATGTTGGTTTATTAGGCTTATTGACTGCTTGAACAAGTCAGAAATGGTAGCTCAGTAGGTTAAGCTGGTGGTTAACTGACTAACAGGTCAGCACAAGGTTGTGGGTTCAAGCCCCAGTATTGGCAGTTAAACACTTTATTTCTCTTTTGAAATCTAATAGTTTGTTTTTCTTTTGTGACATTAAACTGTAAATCAATTTGTTTATTAAAGAGACCTGTTCAAAAGATTGCTTTTTTTCTTTCGTCTTTGTTGAAAGACTTGTTTGGCCTACTTTTAATATGTGTTCCATGGTGTTGAAGTATGAATAAGAAGCCATGTTGGTTCATTAGGCTTATTGACTGCTTACAAAAGTCAGAAGTGGTAGCTCAGTGGGTTAAGCTGGTGGTTAACTGACTAACAGGTCCCCACAAGGTTGTGGGTTCAAGCCCCAGTATTGGCAAGTAAAATATTTCAATTCTCTTTTTAAATGTAATAGTTTGTTTGCTTTGTGACATAAACTGTAAATCTATTTGTTAAAGAGACCTGTTCAAAAGATTGCTTTATTTATTTGTCTTTTGTGAAAAACTTGTTTGGCCTACTTTTAATATGAGTTACATGGTGTTGAAGTAAAGAAAAAAAGCCATGTTGATTTATTAGGCTTATTGACTGCTTGAACAAGTCAGAAATGGTAGCTCAGTAGGTTAAGCTGGTGGTTAACTGACTAACAGGTCCGCACAAAGTTGTGGGTTCAAGCCCCAGTATTGGCAATTAAACATTTTATTTCTCTTTTGAAATCTAATAGTTTGTTTGCTTTTGTGACATTAAACTGTAAATCAATTTGTTTATTAAAGAGACCTGTTCAAAAGATTGCTTTTTTTCTTTCGTCTTTGTTGAAAGACTTGTTTGGCCTTCTTTTAATATGAGTTTCATGGTGTTGAAGTATGGAAAAGAAGCTATGTTGGTTCATTAGGCTTATTGAATGCTTGCAAAAGTCAGAAGTGGTAGCTCAGTGGGTTAAGCTGGTGGTTAACTGACTAACAGTTCCCCACAAGGTTGTGGGTTCAAGCCCCAGTATTGGCAAGTAAAAAATTTTAATTCTCTTTTGAAATGTAATAGTTTGTTTGCTTTTGTGACATTAAACTGTAAATCTATTTGTTAATTCAAGAGACCTGTTCAAAAGATTGCTTTATTTATTTGTCTTTTGTGAAAAACGTGTTTGGCCTACTTTTAATATGAGTTACATGATGTTAAAGTATAGAAAAAAAGCAATGTTGGTTTATTAGGCTTATTGACTGATTAAACAAGTCAGAAATTGTAGCTCAGTAGGTTAAGCTGGTGGTTAACTGCCTAACAGGTCCCCGCAAGGTTGTGGGTTCAAGCCCCAGTATTGGCAAGTAAAAAAATTTAATTCTCTTTTGAAATGGAATAGTTTGTTTGCTTTTGTGACATTAAACTGTAAATCAATTTGTTCAATAAAGAGACCTGTTAAAAAGATTGCTTTTTTTCTTTGTCTTTGTTGAAAGACTTGTTTGGCCTACTTTTAATATGTGTTCCATGGTGTTGAAGTATGAAAAAGAAGCCATGTTGGTTCATTAGGCTTATTGACTGCTTACAAAAGTCAGAAATGGTAGCTCAGTTGGTTAAGCTGGTGGTTAACTAACTAAAAGGTCCACACAAGGTTGTGAGTTCAAGCCGCAGTATAGCCAAGATAAAAAAAAAAATTCTCTTTTTAAATGTAATAGTTTGTTTGCTTTTGTGACATTAAACTGTAAATCTATTTGTTAATTAAAGAGACCTGTTCAAAAGATTGCTTTATTTCTTTGTCTTTGTTGAAAGACTTGTTTGTCCTACTTTTAATATGAGTTACATGGTGTTGAAGTAAAGAAAAAAAGCCATGTTGGTTTATTAGGCTTATTGACTGCTTGAACAAGTCAGAAATGGTAGCTCAGTAGGTTAAGCTGGTGGTTAACTGACTAACAGGTCTGCACAAGGTTGTGGGTTCAAGCCCCAGTATTGGCAATTAAACATTTTATTTCTCATTTGAAATATAATAGTTTGTTTGCTTTTGTGACATTAAACTGTAAATCAATTTGTTTATTAAAGAGACCTGTTCAAAAGATTGCTTTTTTTCTTTCGTCTTTGTTGAAAGACTTGTTTGGCCTACTTTTAATATGAGTTTCATGGTGTTGAAGTATGGAAAAGAAGCTATGTTGGTTCATTAGGCTTATTGACTGCTTGCAAAAGTCAGAAGTGGTAGCTCAGTGGGTTGAGCTGGTGGTTAACTGACTAACAGGTCGCCACAAGGTTTTGGGTTCAAGCCCCAGTATTGGCAAGTAAAAAATTTAAATTCTCTTTTTAAATGTAATAGTTTGTTTGCTTTGTGACATTAAACTGTAAATCTATTTGTTAATTAAAGAGACCTGTTCAAAAGATTGCTTTATTTATTTGTCTTTTGTGAAAAACTTGTTTGGCCTACTTTTAATATGAGTTACATGGTGTTGAAGTAAAGAAAAAAAGCCATGTTGGTTTATTAGGCTTATTGACTGCTTGAACAAGTCAGAAATGGTAGCTCAGTAGGTTAAGCTGGTGGTTAACCGACTAACAGGTCCGCACAAGGTTGTGGGTTCAAGCCCCAGTTTTGGCAATTAAACATTTTATTTCTCTTTTGAAATCTAATAGTTTGTTTGCTTTTGTGACATTAAACTGGAAAATCAATTTGTTTATTAAAGAGACCTGTTCAAAAGATTGCTTTTTTTCTTTCGTCTTTGTTGAAAGACTTGTTTGGCCTACTTTTAATATGAGTTTCATGGTGTTGAAGTATGGAAAAGAAGCTATGTTGGTTCATTAGGCTTATTGAATGTTTGCAAAAGTCAGAAGTGGTAGCTCAGTGGGTTAAGCTGGTGGTTAACTGACTAACAGGTCCCCACAAGGTTGTGGGTTCAAGCCCCAGTATTGGCAAGTAAAAAATTTCAATTCTCTTTTTAAATGTAATAGTTTGTTTGCTTTGTGACATTAAACTGTAAATCTATTTGTTAAAGAGACCTGTTCAAAAGATTGCTTTATTTATTTGTCTTTTGTGAAAAACTTGTTTGGCCTACTTTTAATATGAGTTACATGGTGTTGAAGTAAAGAAAAAAAGCCATGTTGGTTTATTAGGCTTATTGACTGCTTGAACAAGTCAGAAATGGTAGCTCAGTGGGTTAATCTGGTGGTTAACTGACTAACAGGTCCGCACAAGGTTGTGGGTTTAAGCCCCAGTATTGGCAATTAAACATTTTATTTCTCTTTTGAAATGTAATAGTTTGTTTGCTTTTTGGGACATTAAACTGTAAATCAATTTGTTTATTAAAGAGACCTGTTCAAAAGATTGCTTTTTTTCTTTCGTCTTTGTTTAAAGACTTGTTTGGCCTACTTTTATTATGAGTTTCATGCTGTTGAAGTATGGAAAAGAAGCTATGTTGGTTCATTAGGCTTATTGACTGCTTGCAAAGTCAGAAGTGGTAGCTCAGTGGGTTAAGCTGGTGGTTAACTGACTAACAGGTCCCCACAAGGTTGTGGGTTCAAGCCCCAGTATTGGCAAGTAAAAAATTTGAATTCTCTTTTAAATGTAATAGTTTGTTTGCTTTTGTGACATTAAACTGTAAATCAATTTGTTAATTAAAGAGACCTGTTCAAAAGATTGCTTTATTTATTTGTCTTTTGTGAAAAACTTGTTTGGCCTAGTTTTAATATGAGTAACATGGTGTTAAAGTATAGAAAAAAAGCCATGTTGGTTTATTAGGCTTATTGACTGCTTGAACAAGCCAGAAATGGTAGCTCAGTGGGTTAAGCTGGTGGTTAACTGACTAATAGGTCTGCGCAAGGTTGTGGGTTCAAGCCCCAGTATTGGCAATTGAAAATTTTATTTCTCTTTTGAAATGAAATAGTTTGTTTGCTTTTGTGACATTAAACTGTAAATCAATTTGTTAATTAAAGAGACCTGTTCAAAAGATTGCTTTATTTATTTGTCTTTTGTGAAAAACTTGTTTGGCCTACTTTTATTATGAGTTACATGGTGTTAAAGTATAGAAAAAAAAAGCCATGTTGGTTTATTAGGTTTATTGACTGCTTGAACAAGTCAGAAATGGTAGCTCAGTAGGTTAAGCTGGTGGTTAACTGACTAAAAGGTCCCCACAAGGTTGTGGGTTCAAGCCCCAGTATAGACAAGGTAAAGAATTTTAATTATCTTTTTAAATGTAATAGTTTGTTTGCTTTTGTGACATTAAAATGTAAATCTATTTGTTAATTAAAGAGACCTGTTCAAAAGATTGCTTTATTTCTTTGTCTTTTGTGAAAAACTTGTTTGGCCTACTTTTAATATGTGTTCCATGGTGTTGAAGTATGAAAAAGAAGCCATGTTGGTTCATTAGGCTTATTGACTGCTTACAAAAGTCAGAAATGGTAGCTCAGTTGGTTAAGCTGGTGGTTAACTGACTAACAGGTCCACACAAGGTTGTGGGTTCAAGCCGCAGTATAGCCAAGATAAAAAAAAAAATTCTCTTTTTAAATGTAATAGTTTGTTTGCTTTTGTGACATTAAACTGTAAATCTATTTGTTAATAAAAGAGACCTGTTCAAAAGATTGCTTTATTTCTTTGTCTTTGTTGAAAGACTTGTTTGGCCTACTTTTAATATGAGTTACATGGTGTTGAAGTAAAGAAAAAAAGCCATGTTGGTTTATTAGGCTTATTGACTGCTTGAACAAGTCAGAAATGGTAGCTCAGTAGGTTAAGCTGGTGGTTAACTGACTAACAGGTCTGCACAAGGTTGTGGGTTCAAGCCCCAGTATTGGCAATTAAACATTTTATTTCTCATTTGAAATATAATAGTTTGTTTGCTTTTGTGACATTAAACTGTAAATCAATTTGTTTATTAAAGAGACCTGTTCAAAAGATTGCTTTTTTTCTTTCGTCTTTGTTGAAAGACTTGTTTGGCCTACTTTTAATATGAGTTTCATGGTGTTGAAGTATGGAAAAGAAGCTATGTTGGTTCATTAGGCTTATTGACTGCTTGCAAAAGTCAGAAGTGGTAGCTCAGTGGGTTGAGCTGGTGGTTAACTGACTAACAGGTCGCCACAAGGTTTTGGGTTCAAGCCCCAGTATTGGCAAGTAAAAAATTTAAATTCTCTTTTTAAATGTAATAGTTTGTTTGCTTTGTGACATTAAACTGTAAATCTATTTGTTAATTAAAGAGACCTGTTCAAAAGATTGCTTTATTTATTTGTCTTTTGTGAAAAACTTGTTTGGCCTACTTTTAATATGAGTTACATGGTGTTGAAGTAAAGAAAAAAAGCCATGTTGGTTTATTAGGCTTATTGACTGCTTGAACAAGTCAGAAATGGTAGCTCAGTAGGTTAAGCTGGTGGTTAACCGACTAACAGGTCCGCACAAGGTTGTGGGTTCAAGCCCCAGTTTTGGCAATTAAACATTTTATTTCTCTTTTGAAATCTAATAGTTTGTTTGCTTTTGTGACATTAAACTGGAAAATCAATTTGTTTATTAAAGAGACCTGTTCAAAAGATTGCTTTTTTTCTTTCGTCTTTGTTGAAAGACTTGTTTGGCCTACTTTTAATATGAGTTTCATGGTGTTGAAGTATGGAAAAGAAGCTATGTTGGTTCATTAGGCTTATTGAATGTTTGCAAAAGTCAGAATTGGTAGCTCAGTGGGTTAAGCTGGTGGTTAACTGACTAACAGGTCCCCACAAGGTTGTGGGTTCAAGCCCCAGTATTGGCAAGTAAAAAATTTCAATTCTCTTTTTAAATGTAATAGTTTGTTTGCTTTGTGACATTAAACTGTAAATCTATTTGTTAAAGAGACCTGTTCAAAAGATTGCTTTATTTATTTGTCTTTTGTGAAAAACTTGTTTGGCCTACTTTTAATATGAGTTACATGGTGTTGAAGTAAAGAAAAAAAGCCATGTTGGTTTATTAGGCTTATTGACTGCTTGAACAAGTCAGAAATGGTAGCTCAGTGGGTTAATCTGGTGGTTAACTGACTAACAGGTCCGCACAAGGTTGTGGGTTTAAGCCCCAGTATTGGCAATTAAACATTTTATTTCTCTTTTGAAATGTAATAGTTTGTTTGCTTTTTGGGACATTAAACTGTAAATCAATTTGTTTATTAAAGAGACCTGTTCAAAAGATTGCTTTTTTTCTTTCGTCTTTGTTTAAAGACTTGTTTGGCCTACTTTTATTATGAGTTTCATGCTGTTGAAGTATGGAAAAGAAGCTATGTTGGTTCATTAGGCTTATTGACTGCTTGCAAAAGTCAGAAGTGGTAGCTCAGTGGGTTAAGCTGGTGGTTAACTGACTAACAGGTCCCCACAAGGTTGTGGGTTCAAGCCCCAGTATTGGCAAGTAAAAAATTTGAATTCTCTTTTAAATGTAATAGTTTGTTTGCTTTTGTGACATTAAACTGTAAATCAATTTGTTAATTAAAGAGACCTGTTCAAAAGATTGCTTTATTTATTTGTCTTTTGTGAAAAACTTGTTTGGCCTAGTTTTAATATGAGTAACATGGTGTTAAAGTATAGAAAAAAAGCCATGTTGGTTTATTAGGCTTATTGACTGCTTGAACAAGCCAGAAATGGTAGCTCAGTGGGTTAAGCTGGTGGGTAACTGACTAATAGGTCTGCGCAAGGTTGTGGGTTCAAGCCCCAGTATTGGCAATTAAACATTTTATTTCTCTTTTGAAATGAAATAGTTTGTTTGCTTTTGTGACATTAAACTGTAAATCAATTTGTTAATTAAAGAGACCTGTTCAAAAGATTGCTTTATTTATTTGTCTTTTGTGAAAAACTTGTTTGGCCTACTTTTATTATGAGTTACATGGTGTTAAAGTATAGAAAAAAAAAGCCATGTTGGTTTATTAGGTTTATTGACTGCTTGAACAAGTCAGAAATGGTAGCTCAGTAGGTTAAGCTGGTGGTTAACTGACTAAAAGGTCCCCACAAGGTTGTGGGTTCAAGCCCCAGTATAGACAAGGTAAACATTTTATTTCTCTTTTGAAATGAAATAGTTTGTTTGCTTTTGTGACATTAAACTGTAAATCTATTTGTTAATTAAAGAGACCTGTTCAAAAGATTGCTTTATTTCTTTGTCTTTGTTGAAAGACTTGTTTGGCCTACTTTTAATATGAGTTACATGGTGTTGAAGTAAAGAAAAAAAGCCATGTTGGTTTATTAGGCTTATTGACTGCTTGAACAAGTCAGAAATGGTAGCTCAGTAGGTTAAGCTGGTGGTTAACTGACTAACAGGTCTGCACAAGGTTGTGGGTTCAAGCCCCAGTATTGGCAATTAAACATTTTATTTCTCATTTGAAATATAATAGTTTGTTTGCTTTTGTGACATTAAACTGTAAATCAATTTGTTTATTAAAGAGACCTGTTCAAAAGATTGCTTTTTTTCTTTCGTCTTTGTTGAAAGACTTGTTTGGAATACTTTTAATATGAGTTTCATGGTGTTGAAGTATGGAAAAGAAGCTATGTTGGTTCATTAGGCTTATTGACTGCTTGCAAAAGTCAGAAGTGGTAGCTCAGTGGGTTAAGCTGGTGGTTAACTGACTAACAGGTCCCCACAAGGTTGTGGGTTCAAGCCCCAGTATTGGCAAGTAAAGAATTTTAATTATCTTTTTAAATGTAATAGTTTGTTTGCTTTTGTGACATTAAAATGTAAATCTATTTGTTAATTAAAGAGACCTGTTCAAAAGATTGCTTTATTTATTTGTCTTTTGTAAAAAACTTGTTTGGCCTACTTTTAATATGAGTTACATGGTGTTGAAGTGAAGACAAAAAGCCATGTTGGTTTATTAGGCTTATTGACTGCTTGAACAAGTTAGAAATGGTAGCTCAGTGGGTTAAGCTGGTGGTTAACTGACTAATAGGTCTGCACAAGGTTGTGGGTTCAAGCCCCAGTATTGGCAATTAAACATTTTATTTCTCTTTTGAAATGAAATAGTTTGTTTGCTTTTGTGACATTAAACTGTAAATCAATTTGTTAATTAAAGAGACCTGTTCAAAAGATTGCTTTATTTATTTGTCTTTTGTGAAAAACTTGTTTGGCCTACTTTTATTATGAGTTACATGGTGTTAAAGTATAGAAAAAAAAGCCATGTTGGTTTATTAGGTTTATTGACTGCTTGAACAAGTCAGAAATGGTAGCTCAGTAGGTTAAGCTGGTGGTTAACTGACTAAAAGGTCCCCACAAGGTTGTGGGTTCAAGCCCCAGTATAGACAAGGTAAACATTTTATTTCTCTTTTGAAATGAAATAGTTTGTTTGCTTTTGTGACATTAAACTGTAAATCTATTTGTTAATTAAAGAGACCTGTTCAAAAGATTGCTTTTTTTCTTTGTCTTTGTTGAAAGACTTGTTTGGCCTACTTTTAATATGTGTTCCATGGTGTTGAAGTATGAATAAGAAGCCATGTTGGTTCATTAGGCTTATTGACTGCTTACAAAAGTCAGAAGTGGTAGCTCAGTGGGTTAAGCTGGTGGTTAACTGACTAACAGGTCCCCACAAGGTTGTGGGTTCAAGCCCCAGTATTGGCAAGTAAAATATTTCAATTCTCTTTTTAAATGTAATAGTTTGTTTGCTTTGTGACATAAACTGTAAATCTATTTGTTAAAGAGACCTGTTCAAAAGATTGCTTTATTTATTTGTCTTTTGTGAAAAACTTGTTTGGCCTACTTTTAATATGAGTTACATGGTGTTGAAGTAAAGAAAAAAAGCCATGTTGGTTTATTAGGCTTAATGACTGCTTGAACAAGTCAGAAATGGTAGCTCGGTAGGTTAAGCTGGTGGTTAACTGACTAACAGGTCCCCACAAGGTTGTGGGTTCAAGCCCCAGTATTGGCAAGTAAAAAAATTTAATTCTCTTTTGAAATGGAATAGTTTGTTTGCTTTTGTGACATTAAACTGTAAATAATTTTGTTCAATAAAGAGACCTGTTAAAAAGATTGCTTTTTTTCTTTGTCTTTGTTGAAAGACTTGTTTGGCCTACTTTTAATATGTGTTCCATGGTGTTGAAGTATGAAAAAGAAGCCATGTTGGTTCATTAGGCTTATTGACTGCTTACAAAAGTCAGAAATGGTAGCTCAGTTGGTTAAGCTGGTGGTTAACTGACTAAAAGGTCCACACAAGGTTGTGAGTTCAAGCCGCAGTATAGCCAAGATAAAAAAAAAAATTATCTTTTTAAATGTAATAGTTTGTTTGCTTTTGTGACATTAAACTGTAAATCTATTTGTTAATTAAAGAGACCTGTTCAAAAGATTGCTTTATTTCTTTGTCTTTGTTGAAAGACTTGTTTGGCCTACTTTTAATATGAGTTACATGGTGTTGAAGTAAAGAAAAAAAGCCATGTTGGTTTATTAGGCTTATTGACTGCTTGAATAAGTCAGAAATGGTAGCTCAGTAGGTTAAGCTGGTGGTTAACTGACTAACAGGTCTGCACAAGGTTGTGGGTTCAAGCCCCAGTATTGGCAATTAAACATTTTATTTCTCATTTGAAATATAATAGTTTGTTTGCTTTTGTGACATTAAACTGTAAATCAATTTGTTTATTAAAGAGACCTGTTCAAAAGATTGCTTTTTTTCTTTCGTCTTTGTTGAAAGACTTGTTTGGCCTACTTTTAATATGAGTTTCATGGTGTTGAAGTATGAAAAAGAAGCTATGTTGGTTCATTAGGCTTATTGACTGCTTACAAAAGTCAGAAGTGGTAGCTCAGTGGGTTAAGCTGGTGGTTAACTGACTAACAGGTCCCCACAAGGTTGTGGGTTCAAGCCCCAGTATGGGCAAGTAAAAAAATTAAATTCTCTTTTTAAATGTAATAGTTTGTTTGCTTTGTGACATTAAACTGTAAATCTATTTGTTAATTAAAGAGACCTGTTCAAAAGATTGCTTTATTTATTTGTCTTTTGTGAAAAACTTGTTTGGCCTACTTTTAATATGAGTTACATGGTGTTGAAGTAAAGAAAAAAAAGCCATGTTGGTTTATTAGGCTTATTGACTGCTTGAACAAGTCAGAAATGGTAGCTCAGTAGGTTAAGCTGGTGGTTAACCGACTAACAGGTCCGCACAAGGTTGTGGGTTCAAGCCCCAGTTTTGGCAATTAAACATTTTATTTCTCTTTTGAAATCTAATAGTTTGTTTGCTTTTGTGACATTAAACTGTAAATCAATTTGTTTATTAAAGAGACCTGTTCAAAAGATTGCTTTTTTTCTTTCGTCTTTGTTGAAAGACTTGTTTGGCCTACTTTTAATATGAGTTTCATGGTGTTGAAGTATGGAAAAGAAGCTATGTTGGTTCATTAGGCTTATTGAATGCTTGCAAAAGTCAGAAGTGGTAGCTCAGTGGGTTAAGCTGGTGGTTAACTGACTAACAGGTCCCCACAAGGTTGTGGGTTCAAGCCCCAGTATTGGCAAGTAAAAAATTTCAATTCTCTTTTTAAATGTAATAGTTTGTTTGCTTTGTGACATTAAACTGTAAATCTATTTGTTAAAGAGACCTGTTCAAAAGATTGCTTTATTTATTTGTCTTTTGTGAAAAACTTGTTTGGCCTACTTTTAATATGAGTTACATGGTGTTAAAGTATAGAAAAAAAAGCCATTTTGGTTTATTAGGTTTATTGACTGCTTGAACAAGTCAGAAATGGTAGCTCAGTAGGTTAAGCTGGTGGTTAACTGACTAAAAGGTCCCCACAAGGTTGTGGGTTCAAGCCCCAGTATAGACAAGGTAAACATTTTATTTCTCTTTTGAAATGAAATAGTTTGTTTGCTTTTGTGACATTAAACTGTAAATCTATTTGTTAATTAAAGAGACCTGTTCAAAAGATTGCTTTATTTCTTTGTCTTTTGTTTAAAGACTTGTTTGGCCTACTTTTATTATGAGTTACATGGTGTTGAAGTATGGAAAAGAAGCTATGTTGGTTCATTAGGCTTATTGACTGCTTGCAAAAGTCAGAAGTGGTAGCTCAGTGGGTTAAGCTGGTGGTTAACTGACTAACAGGTCCCCACAAGGTTGTGGGTTCAAGCCCCAGTATTGGCAAGTAAAGAATTTTAATTATCTTTTTAAATGTAATAGTTTGTTTGCTTTTGTGACATTAAAATGTAAATCTATTTGTTAATTAAAGAGACCTGTTCAAAAGATTGCTTTATTTCTTTGTCTTTTGTGAAAAACTTGTATGGCCTGCTTTTAATATGAATTACATGGTGTTGAAGTATAGAAAAAAAGCCATGTTGGTTCATTAAGCTTATTGACTGCTTGAACAAGTCAGAAATGGTAGCTCAGTGGGTTAAGCTGGTGGTTAACTGACTAACAGTTCCCCACAAGGTTGTGGATTCAAGCCCCAGTATTGGCAATTAAACATTTTATTTCTCTTTTGAAATGTAATAGTTTGTTTACTTTTGTGACATTAAACTGTAAATCAATTTGTTTATTAAAGAGACCTGTTAAAAAGATTGTTTTTTTTCTTTGTCTTTGTTGAAAGACTTGTTTGGCCTACTTTTAATATGTGTTCCATGGTGTTGAAGTATGAAAAAGAAGCCATGTTGGTTCATTAGGCTTATTGACTGCTTACAAAAGTCAGAAATGGTAGCTCAGTTGGTTAAGCTGGTGGTTAACTGACTAACAGGTCCACACAAGGTTGTGGGTTCAAGCCGCAGTATAGCCAAGATAAAAAAAAAAATTCTCTTTTTAAATGTAATAGTTTGTTTGCTTTTGTGACATTAAACTGTAAATCTATTTGTTAATTAAAGAGACCTGTTCAAAAGATTGCTTTATTTCTTTGTCTTTGTTGAAAGACTTGTTTGGCCTACTTTTAATATGAGTTACATGGTGTTGAAGTAAAGAAAAAAAGCCATGTTGGTTTATTAGGCTTATTGACTGCTTGAACAAGTCAGAAATGGTAGCTCAGTAGGTTAAGCTGGTGGTTAACTGACTAACAGTCAGAAATGGTAGCTCAGTGGGTTAAGCTGGTGGTTAACTGACTAATAGGTCTGCACAAGGTTGTGGGTTCAAGCCCCAGTATTGGCAATTAAACATTTTATTTCTCTTTTGAAATGAAATAGTTTGTTTGCTTTTGTGACATTAAACTGTAAATCAATTTGTTAATTAAAGAGACCTGTTCAAAAGATTGCTTTATTTATTTGTCTTTTGTGAAAAACTTGTTTGGCCTACTTTTATTATGAGTTACATGGTGTTAAAGTATAGAAAAAAAAGCCATGTTGGTTTATTAGGTTTATTGACTGCTTGAACAAGTCAGAAATGGTAGCTCAGTAGGTTAAGCTGGTGGTTAACTGACTAAAAGGTCCCCACAAGGTTGTGGGTTCAAGCCCCAGTATAGACAAGGTAAACATTTTATTTCTCTTTTGAAATGAAATAGTTTGTTTGCTTTTGTGACATTAAACTGTAAATCTATTTGTTAATTAAAGAGACCTGTTCAAAAGATTGCTTTTTTTCTTAGCTCAGTTGGTTAAGCTGGTGGTTAACTGACTAACAGGTCCACACAAGGTTGTGGGTTCAAGCCGCAGTATAGCCAAGATAAAAATAAAAATTCTCTTTTTAAATGTAATAGTTTGTTTGCTTTTGTGACATTAAACTGTAAATCTATTTGTTAATTAAAGAGACCTGTTCAAAAGATTGCTTTATTTCTTTGTCTTTGTTGAAAGACTTGTTTGGCCTACTTTTAATATGAGTTACATGGTGTTGAAGTAAAGAAAAAAAGCCATGTTGGTTTATTAGGCTTATTGACTGCTTGAACAAGTCAGAAATGGTAGCTCAGTAGGTTAAGCTGGTGGTTAACTGACTAACAGGTCTGCACAAGGTTGTGGGTTCAAGCCCCAGTATTGGCAATTAAACATTTTATTTCTCATTTGAAATATAATAGTTTGTTTGCTTTTGTGACATTAAACTGTAAATCAATTTGTTTATTAAAGAGACCTGTTCAAAAGATTGCTTTTTTTCTTTCGTCTTTGTTGAAAGACTTGTTTGGCCTACTTTTAATATGAGTTTCATGGTGTTGAAGTATGGAAAAGAAGCTATGTTGGTTCATTAGGCTTATTGACTGCTTGCAAAAGTCAGAAGTGGTAGCTCAGTGGGTTAAGCTGGTGGTTAACTGACTAACAGGTCCCCACAAGGTTGTGGGTTCAAGCCCCAGTATTGGCAAGTAAAGAATTTTAATTATCTTTTTAAATGTAATAGTTTGTTTGCTTTTGTGACATTAAAATGTAAATCTATTTGTTAATTAAAGAGACCTGTTCAAAAGATTGCTTTATTTATTTGTCTTTTGTAAAAAACTTGTTTGGCCTACTTTTAATATGAGTTACATGGTGTTGAAGTGAAGACAAAAAGCCATGTTGGTTTATTAGGCTTATTGACTGCTTGAACAAGTCAGAAATGGTAGCTCAGTGGGTTAAGCTGGTGGTTAACTGACTAATAGGTCTGCACAAGGTTGTGGGTTCAAGCCCCAGTATTGGCAATTAAACATTTTATTTCTCTTTTGAAATGAAATAGTTTGTTTGCTTTTGTGACATTAAACTGTAAATCAATTTGT
This sequence comes from Silurus aristotelis, assembly GCF_946808225.1. Classification (NCBI taxonomy): domain Eukaryota; kingdom Metazoa; phylum Chordata; class Actinopteri; order Siluriformes; family Siluridae; genus Silurus; species Silurus aristotelis. The sequence continues at coordinate 24,796,899 of NC_139574.1, read as the reverse complement.
TAATTAAAGAGACCTGTTCAAAAGATTGCTTTATTTATTTGTCTTTTGTGAAAAACTTGTTTGGCCTACTTTTATTATGAGTTACATGGTGTTAAAGTATAGAAAAAAAAGCCATGTTGGTTTATTAGGTTTATTGACTGCTTGAACAAGTCAGAAATGGTAGCTCAGTAGGTTAAGCTGGTGGTTAACTGACTAAAAGGTCCCCACAAGGTTGTGGGTTCAAGCCCCAGTATAGACAAGGTAAACATTTTATTTCTCTTTTGAAATGAAATAGTTTGTTTGCTTTTGTGACATTAAACTGTAAATCTATTTGTTAATTAAAGAGACCTGTTCAAAAGATTGCTTTTTTTCTTTGTCTTTGTTGAAAGACTTGTTTGGCCTACTTTTAATATGTGTTCCATGGTGTTGAAGTATGAATAAGAAGCCATGTTGGTTCATTAGGCTTATTGACTGCTTACAAAAGTCAGAAGTGGTAGCTCAGTGGGTTAAGCTGGTGGTTAACTGACTAACAGGTCCCCACAAGGTTGTGGGTTTAAGCCCCAGTATTGGCAAGTAAAATATTTCAATTCTCTTTTTAAATGTAATAGTTTGTTTGCTTTGTGACATAAACTGTAAATCTATTTGTTAAAGAGACCTGTTCAAAAGATTGCTTTATTTATTTGTCTTTTGTGAAAAACTTGTTTGGCCTACTTTTAATATGAGTTACATGGTGTTGAAGTAAAGAAAAAAAGCCATGTTGGTTTATTAGGCTTATTGACTGCTTGAACAAGTCAGAAATGGTAGCTCAGTAGGTTAAGCTGGTGGTTAACTGACTAACAGGTCCCCACAAGGTTGTGGGTTCAAGCCCCAGTATTGGCAAGTAAAAAAATTTAATTCTCTTTTGAAATGGAATAGTTTGTTTGCTTTTGTGACATTAAACTGTAAATCAATTTGTTCAATAAAGAGACCTGTTAAAAAGATTGCTTTTTTTCTTTGTCTTTGTTGAAAGACTTGTTTGGCCTACTTTTAATATGTGTTCCATGGTGTTGAAGTATGAAAAAGAAGCCATGTTGGTTCATTAGGCTTATTGACTGCTTACAAAAGTCAGAAATGGTAGCTCAGTGGGTTAAGCTGGTGGTTAACTGACTAACAGGTCCACACAAGGTTGTGGGTTCAAGCCGCAGTATAGCCAAGATACAAAAAAAAATTCTCTTTTTAAATGTAATAGTTTGTTTGCTTTTGTGACATTAAACTGTAAATCTATTTGTTAATTAAAGAGACCTGTTCAAAAGATTGCTTTATTTCTTTGTCTTTGTTGAAAGACTTGTTTGGCCTTCTTTTAATATGAGTTACATGGTGTTGAAGTAAAGAATAAAAGCCATGTTGGTTTATTAGGCTTATTGACTGCTTGAACAAGTCAGAAATGGTAGCTCAGTAGGTTAAGCTGGTGGTTAACTGACTAACAGGTCTGCACAAGGTTGTGGGTTCAAGCCCCAGTATTGGCAATTAAACATTTTATTTCTCTTTTGAAATATAATAGTTTGTTTGCTTTTGTGACATTAAACTGTAAATCAATTTGTTTATTAAAGAGACCTGTTCAAAAGATTGCTTTTTTTCTTTCGTCTTTGTTGAAAGACTTGTTTGGCCTACTTTTAATATGAGTTTCATGGTGTTGAAGTATGGAAAAGAAGCTATGTTGGTTCATTAGGCTTATTGACTGCTTGCAAAAGTCAGAAGTGGTAGCTCAGTGGGTTAAGCTGGTGGTTAACTGACTAACAGGTCTCCACAAGGTTTTGGGTTCAAGCCCCAGTATTGGCAAGTAAAAAATTTCAATTCTCTTTTTAAATGTAATAGTTTGTTTGCTTTGTGACATTAAACTGTAAATCTATTTGTTAATTAAAGAGACCTGTTCAAAAGATTGCTTTATTTATTTGTCTTTTGTGAAAAACTTGTTTGGCCTACTTTTAATATGAGTTACATGGTGTTGAAGTAAAGAAAAAAAGCCATGTTGGTTTATTAGGCTTATTGACTGCTTGAACAAGTCAGAAATGGTAGCTCAGTAGGTTAAGCTGGTGGTTAACTGACTAACAGGTCCGCACAAGGTTGTGGGTTCAAGCCCCAGTATTAGCAATTAAACATTTTATTTCTCTTTTGAAATCTAATAGTTTGTTTGCTTTTGTGACATTAAACTGTAAATCAATTTGTTTATTAAAGAGACCTGTTCAAAAGATTGCTTTTTTTCTTTCGTCTTTGTTGAAAGACTTGTTTGGCCTACTTTTAATATGAGTTTCATGGTGTTGAAGTATGGAAAAGAAGCTATGTTGGTTCATTAGGCTTATTGAATGCATGCAAAAGTCAGAAGTGGTAGCTCAGTGGGTTAAGCTGGTGGTTAACTGACTAACAGGTCCCCACAAGGTTGTGGGTTCAAGCCCCAGTATTGGCAAGTAAAAAATTTTAATTCTATTTTTAAATGTAATAGTTTGTTTGCTTTTGTGACATTAAACTGTAAATCTATTTGTTAATTAAAGAGACCTGTTCAAAATATTGCTTTATTTATTTGTCTTTTGTGAAAAACGTGTTTGGCCTACTTTTAATATGAGTTACATGATGTTAAAGTATAGAAAAAAAGCAATGTTGGTTTATTAGGCTTATTGACTGATTAAACAAGTCAGAAATTGTAGCTCAGTAGGTTAAGCTGGTGGTTAACTGCCTAACAGGTCCCCACAAGGTTGTGGGTTCAAGCCCCAGTATTGGCAAGTAAAAAAATTTAATTCTCTTTTGAAATGGAATAGTTTGTTTGCTTTTGTGACATTAAACTGTAAATCAATTTGTTCAATAAAGAGACCTGTTAAAAAGATTGCTTTTTTTCTTTGTCTTTGTTGAAAGACTTGTTTGGCCTACTTTTAATATGTGTTCCATGGTGTTGAAGTATGAAAAAGAAGCCATGTTGGTTCATTAGGCTTATTGACTGCTTCCAAAAGTCAGAAATGGTAGCTCAGTTGGTTAAGCTGGTGGTTAACTGACTAAAAGGTCCACACAAGGTTGTGAGTTCAAGCCGCAGTATAGCCAAGATAAAAAAAAAAAATTCTCTTTTTAAATGTAATAGTTTGTTTGCTTTTGTGACATTAAACTGTAAATCTATTTGTTAATTAAAGAGACCTGTTCAAAAGATTGCTTTATTTCTTTGTCTTTGTTGAAAGACTTGTTTGGCCTACTTTTAATATGAGTTACATGGTGTTGAAGTAAAGAAAAAAAGCCATGTTGGTTTATTAGGCTTATTGACTGCTTGAATAAGTCAGAAATGGTAGCTCAGTAGGTTAAGCTGGTGGTTAACTGACTAACAGGTCTGCACAAGGTTGTGGGTTCAAGCCCCAGTATTGGCAATTAAACATTTTATTTCTCATTTGAAATATAATAGTTTGTTTGCTTTTGTGACATTAAACTGTAAATCAATTTGTTTATTAAAGAGACCTGTTCAAAAGATTGCTTTTTTTCTTTCGTCTTTGTTGAAAGACTTGTTTGGCCTACTTTTAATATGAGTTTCATGGTGTTGAAGTATGAAAAAGAAGCTATGTTGGTTCATTAGGCTTATTGACTGCTTACAAAAGTCAGAAGTGGTAGCTCAGTGGGTTAAGCTGGTGGTTAACTGACTAACAGGTCCTCACAAGGTTGTGGGTTCAAGCCCCAGTATTGGCAAGTAAAAAATTTAAATTCTCTTTTTAAATGTAATAGTTTGTTTGCTTTGTGACATTAAACTGTAAATCTATTTGTTAATTAAAGAGACCTGTTCAAAAGATTGCTTTATTTATTTGTCTTTTGTGAAAAACTTGTTTGGCCTACTTTTAATATGAGTTACATGGTGTTGAAGTAAAGAAAAAAAAGCCATGTTGGTTTATTAGGCTTATTGACTGCTTGAACAAGTCAGAAATGGTAGCTTAGTAGGTTAAGCTGGTGGTTAACCGACTAACAGGTCCGCACAAGGTTGTGGGTTCAAGCCCCAGTTTTGGCAATTAAACATTTTATTTCTCTTTTGAAATCTAATAGTTTGTTTGCTTTTGTGACATTAAACTGTAAATCAATTTGTTTATTAAAGAGACCTGTTCAAAAGATTGCTTTTTTTCTTTCGTCTTTGTTGAAAGACTTGTTTGGCCTACTTTTAATATGAGTTTCATGGTGTTGAAGTATGGAAAAGAAGCTATGTTGGTTCATTAGGCTTATTGAATGCTTGCAAAAGTCAGAAGTGGTAGCTCAGTGGGTTAAGCTGGTGGTTAACTGACTAACAGGTCCCCACAAGGTTGTGGGTTCAAGCCCCAGTATTGGCAAGTAAAAAATTTCAATTCTCTTTTTAAATGTAATAGTTTGTTTGCTTTGTGACATTAAACTGTAAATCTATTTGTTAAAGAGACCTGTTCAAAAGATTGCTTTATTTATTTGTCTTTTGTGAAAAACTTGTTTGGCCTACTTTTATTATGAGTTACATGGTGTTAAAGTATAGAAAAAAAAGCCATTTTGGTTTATTAGGTTTATTGACTGCTTGAACAAGTCAGAAATGGTAGCTCAGTAGGTTAAGCTGGTGATTAACTGACTAAAAGGTCCCCACAAGGTTGTGGGTTCAAGCCCCAGTATAGACAAGGTAAACATTTTATTTCTCTTTTGAAATGAAATAGTTTGTTTGCTTTTGTGACATTAAACTGTAAATCTATTTGTTAATTAAAGAGACCTGTTCAAAAGATTGCTTTATTTCTTTGTCTTTTGTTTAAAGACTTGTTTGGCCTACTTTTATTATGAGTTACATGGTGTTGAAGTATGGAAAAGAAGCTATGTTGGTTCATTAGGCTTATTGACTGCTTGCAAAAGTCAGAAGTGGTAGCTCAGTGGGTTAAGCTGGTGGTTAACTGACTAACAGGTCCCCACAAGGTTGTGGGTTCAAGCCCCAGTATTGGCAAGTAAAGAATTTTAATTATCTTTTTAAATGTAATAGTTTGTTTGCTTTTGTGACATTAAAATGTAAATCTATTTGTTAATTAAAGAGACCTGTTCAAAAGATTGCTTTATTTCTTTGTCTTTTGTGAAAAACTTGTATGGCCTACTTTTAATATGAGTTACATGGTGTTGAAGTATAGAAAAAAAGCCATGTTGGTTCATTAAGCTTATTGACTGCTTGAACAAGTCAGAAATGGTAGCTCAGTGGGTTAAGCTGGTGGTTAACTGACTAACAGGTCCCCACAAGGTTGTGGATTCAAGCCCCAGTATTGGCAATTAAACATTTTATTTCTCTTTTGAAATGTAATAGTTTGTTTACTTTTGTGACATTAAACTGTAAATCAATTTGTTTATTAAAGAGACCTGTTAAAAAGATTGTTTTTTTTCTTTGTCTTTGTTGAAAGACTTGTTTGGCCTACTTTTAATATGTGTTCCATGGTGTTGAAGTATGAAAAAGAAGCCATGTTGGTTCATTAGGCTTATTGACTGCTTACAAAAGTCAGAAATGGTAGCTCAGTTGGTTAAGCTGGTGGTTAACTGACTAACAGGTCCACACAAGGTTGTGGGTTCAAGCCGCAGTATAGCCAAGATAAAAAAAAAAATTCTCTTTTTAAATGTAATAGTTTGTTTGCTTTTGTGACATTAAACTGTAAATCTATTTGTTAATTAAAGAGACCTGTTCAAAAGATTGCTTTATTTCTTTGACTTTGTTGAAAGACTTGTTTGGCCTACTTTTAATATGAGTTACATGGTGTTGAAGTAAAGAAAAAAAGCCATGTTGGTTTATTAGGCTTATTGACTGCTTGACCAAGTCAGAAATGGTAGCTCAGTAGGTTAAGCTGGTGGTTAACTGACTAACAGGTCTGCACAAGGTTGTGGGTTCAAGCCCCAGTATTGGCAATTAAACATTTTATTTCTCATTTGAAATATAATAGTTTGTTTGCTTTTGTGACATTAAACTGTAAATCAATTTGTTTATTAAAGAGACCTGTTCAAAAGATTGCTTTTTTTCTTTCGTCTTTGTTGAAAGACTTGTTTGGCCTACTTTTAATATGAGTTTCATGGTGTTGAAGTATGGAAAAGAAGCTATGTTGGTTCATTAGGCTTATTGACTGCTTGCAAAAGTCAGAAGTGGTAGCTCAGTGGGTTAAGCTGGTGGTTAACTGACTAACAGGTCCCCACAAGGTTGTGGGTTCAAGCCCCAGTATTGGCAAGTAAAGAATTTTAATTATCTTTTTAAATGTAATAGTTTGTTTGCTTTTGTGACATTAAAATGTAAATCTATTTGTTAATTAAAGAGACCTGTTCAAAAGATTGCTTTATTTATTTGTCTTTTGTAAAAAACTTGTTTGGCCTACTTTTAATATGAGTTACATGGTGTTGAAGTGAAGACAAAAAGCCATGTTGGTTTATTAGGCTTATTGACTGCTTGAACAAGTCAGAAATGGTAGCTCAGTGGGTTAAGCTGGTGGTTAACTGACTAATAGGTCTGCACAAGGTTGTGGGTTCAAGCCCCAGTATTGGCAATTAAACATTTTATTTCTCTTTTGAAATGAAATAGTTTGTTTGCTTTTGTGACATTAAACTGTAAATCAATTTGTTAATTAAAGAGACCTGTTCAAAAGATTGCTTTATTTATTTGTCTTTTGTGAAAAACTTGTTTGGCCTACTTTTATTATGAGTTACATGGTGTTAAAGTATAGAAAAAAAAGCCATGTTGGTTTATTAGGTTTATTGACTGCTTGAACAAGTCAGAAATGGTAGCTCAGTAGGTTAAGCTGGTGGTTAACTGACTAAAAGGTCCCCACAAGGTTGTGGGTTCAAGCCCCAGTATAGACAAGGTAAACATTTTATTTCTCTTTTGAAATGAAATAGTTTGTTTGCTTTTGTGACATTAAACTGTAAATCTATTTGTTAATTAAAGAGACCTGTTCAAAAGATTGCTTTTTTTCTTTGTCTTTGTTGAAAGACTTGTTTGGCCTACTTTTAATATGTGTTCCATGGTGTTGAAGTATGAATAAGAAGCCATGTTGGTTCATTAGGCTTATTGACTGCTTACAAAAGTCAGAAGTGGTAGCTCAGTGGGTTAAGCTGATGGTTAACTGACTAACAGGTCCCCACAAGGTTGTGGGTTCAAGCCCCAGTATTGGCAAGTAAAATATTTCAATTCTCTTTTTAAATGTAATAGTTTGTTTGCTTTGTGACATAAACTGTAAATCTATTTGTTAAAGAGACCTGTTCAAAAGATTGCTTTATTTATTTGTCTTTTGTGAAAAACTTGTTTGGCCTACTTTTAATGAGTTACATGGTGTTGAAGTAAAGAAAAAAAGCCATGTTGGTTTATTAGGCTTATTGACTGCTTGAACAAGTCAGAAATGGTAGCTCAGTAGGTTAAGCTGGTGGTTAACTGACTAACAGGTCCCCACAAGGTTGTGGGTTCAAGCCCCAGTATTGGCAAGTAAAAAAATTTAATTCTCTTTTGAAATGGAATAGTTTGTTTGCTTTTGTGACATTAAACTGTAAATCAATTTGTTCAATAAAGAGACCTGTTAAAAAGATTGCTTTTTTTCTTTGTCTTTGTTGAAAGACTTGTTTGGCCTACTTTTAATATGTGTTCCATGGTGTTGAAGTATGAAAAAGAAGCCATGTTGGTTCATTAGGCTTATTGACTGCTTACAAAAGTCAGAAATGGTAGCTCAGTGGGTTAAGCTGGTGGTTAACTGACTAACAGGTCCACACAAGGTTGTGGGTTCAAGCCGCAGTATAGCCAGGATACAAAAAAAAATTCTCTTTTTAAATGTAATAGTTTGTTTGCTTTTGTGACATTAAACTGTAAATCTATTTGTTAATTAAAGAGACCTGTTCAAAAGATTGCTTTATTTCTTTGTCTTTGTTGAAAGACTTGTTTGGCCTACTTTTAATATGAGTTACATGGTGTTGAAGTAAAGAATAAAAGCCATGTTGGTTTATTAGGCTTATTGACTGCTTGAACAAGTCAGAAATGGTAGCTCAGTAGGTTAAGCTGGTGGTTAACTGACTAACAGGTCTGCACAAGGTTGTGGGTTCAAGCCCCAGTATTGGCAATTAAACATTTTATTTCTCTTTTGAAATATAATAGTTTGTTTGCTTTTGTGACATTAAACTGTAAATCAATTTGTTTATTAAAGAGACCTGTTCAAAAGATTGCTTTTTTTCTTTCGTCTTTGTTGAAAGACTTGTTTGGCCTACTTTTAATATGAGTTTCATGGTGTTGAAGTATGGAAAAGAAGCTATGTTGGTTCATTAGGCTTATTGACTGCTTGCAAAAGTCAGAAGTGGTAGCTCAGTGGGTTAAGCTGGTGGTTAACTGACTAACAGGTCTCCACAAGGTTTTGGGTTCAAGCCCCAGTATTGGCAAGTAAAAAATTTCAATTCTCTTTTTAAATGTAATAGTTTGTTTGCTTTGTGACATTAAACTGTAAATCTATTTGTTAATTAAAGAGACCTGTTCAAAAGATTGCTTTATTTATTTGTCTTTTGTGAAAAACTTGTTTGGCCTACTTTTAATATGAGTTACATGGTGTTGAAGTAAAGAAAAAAAGCCATGTTGGTTTATTAGGCTTATTGACTGCTTGAACAAGTCAGAAATGGTAGCTCAGTAGGTTAAGCTGGTGGTTAACTGACTAACAGGTCCGCACAAGGTTGTGGGTTCAAGCCCCAGTATTGGCAATTAAACATTTTATTTCTCTTTTGAAATCTAATAGTTTGTTTGCTTTTGTGACATTAAACTGTAAATCAATTTGTTTATTAAAGAGACCTGTTCAAAAGATTGCTTTTTTTCTTTCGTCTTTGTTGAAAGACTTGTTTGGCCTACTTTTAATATGAGTTTCATGGTGTTGAAGTATGGAAAAGAAGCTATGTTGGTTCATTAGGCTTATTGAATGCATGCAAAAGTCAGAAGTGGTAGCTCAGTGGGTTAAGCTGGTGGTTAACTGACTAACAGGTCCCCACAAGGTTGTGGGTTCAAGCCCCAGTATTGGCAAGTAAAAAATTTTAATTCTCTTTTTAAATGTAATAGTTTGTTTGCTTTTGTGACATTAAACTGTAAATCTATTTGTAAATTAAAGAGACCTGTTCAAAATATTGCTTTATTTATTTGTCTTTTGTGAAAAACGTGTTTGGCCTACTTTTAATATGAGTTACATGATGTTAAAGTATAGAAAAAAAGCAATGTTGGTTTATTAGGCTTATTGACTGATTAAACAAGTCAGAAATTGTAGCTCAGTAGGTTAAGCTGGTGGTTAACTGCCTAACAGGTCCCCACAAGGTTGTGGGTTCAAGCCCCAGTATTGGCAAGTAAAAAAATTTAATTCTCTTTTGAAATGGAATAGTTTGTTTGCTTTTGTGACATTAAACTGTAAATCAATTTGTTCAATAAAGAGACCTGTTAAAAAGATTGCTTTTTTTCTTTGTCTTTGTTGAAAGACTTGTTTGGCCTACTTTTAATATGTGTTCCATGGTGTTGAAGTATGAAAAAGAAGCCATGTTGGTTCATTAGGCTTATTGACTGCTTACAAAAGTCAGAAATGGTAGCTCAGTTGGTTAAGCTGGTGGTTAACTGACTAAAAGGTCCACACAAGGTTGTGAGTTCAAGCCGCAGTATAGCCAAGATAAAAAAAAAAAATTCTCTTTTTAAATGTAATAGTTTGTTTGCTTTTGTGACATTAAACTGTAAATCTATTTGTTAATTAAAGAGACCTGTTCAAAAGATTGCTTTATTTCTTTGTCTTTGTTGAAAGACTTGTTTGGCCTACTTTTAATATGAGTTACATGGTGTTGAAGTAAAGAAAAAAAGCCATGTTAGTTTATTAGGCTTATTGACTGCTTGAATAAGTCAGAAATGGTAGCTCAGTAGGTTAAGCTGGTGGTTAACTGACTAACAGGTCTGCACAAGGTTGTGGGTTCAAGCCCCAGTATTGGCAATTAAACATTTTATTTCTCATTTGAAATATAATAGTTTGTTTGCTTTTGTGACATTAAACTGTAAATCAATTTGTTTATTAAAGAGACCTGTTCAAAAGATTGCTTTTTTTCTTTCGTCTTTGTTGAAAGACTTGTTTGGCCTACTTTTAATATGAGTTTCATGGTGTTGAAGTATGAAAAAGAAGCTATGTTGGTTCATTAGGCTTATTGACTGCTTACAAAAGTCAGAAGTGGTAGCTCAGTGGGTTAAGCTGGTGGTTAACTGACTAACAGGTCCCCACAAGGTTGTGGGTTCAAGCCCCAGTATTGGCAAGTAAAAAATTTAAATTCTCTTTTTAAATGTAATAGTTTGTTTGCTTTGTGACATTAAACTGTAAATCTATTTGTTAATTAAAGAGACCTGTTCAAAAGATTGCTTTATTTATTTGTCTTTTGTGAAAAACTTGTTTGGCCTACTTTTAATATGAGTTACATGGTGTTGAAGTAAAGAAAAAAAAGCCATGTTGGTTTATTAGGCTTATTGACTGCTTGAACAAGTCAGAAATGGTAGCTCAGTAGGTTAAGCTGGTGGTTAACCGACTAACAGGTCCGCACAAGGTTGTGGGTTCAAGCCCCAGTTTTGGCAATTAAACATTTTATTTCTCTTTTGAAATCTAATAGTTTGTTTGCTTTTGTGACATTAAACTGTAAATCAATTTGTTTATTAAAGAGACCTGTTCAAAAGATTGCTTTTTTTCTTTCGTCTTTGTTGAAAGACTTGTTTGGCCTACTTTTAATATGAGTTTCATGGTGTTGAAGTATGGAAAAGAAGCTATGTTGGTTCATTAGGCTTATTGAATGCTTGCAAAAGTCAGAAGTGGTAGCTCAGTGGGTTAAGCTGGTGGTTAACTGACTAACAGGTCCCCACAAGGTTGTGGGTTCAAGCCCCAGTATTGGCAAGTAAAAAATTTCAATTCTCTTTTTAAATGTAATAGTTTGTTTGCTTTGTGACATTAAACTGTAAATCTATTTGTTAAAGAGACCTGTTCAAAAGATTGCTTTATTTATTTGTCTTTTGTGAAAAACTTGTTTGGCCTACTTTTATTATGAGTTACATGGTGTTAAAGTATGGAAAAAAAAGCCATTTTGGTTTATTAGGTTTATTGACTGCTTGAACAAGTCAGAAATGGTAGCTCAGTAGGTTAAGCTGGTGGTTAACTGACTAAAAGGTCCCCACAAGGTTGTGGGTTCAAGCCCCAGTATAGACAAGGTAAACATTTTATTTCTCTTTTGAAATGAAATAGTTTGTTTGCTTTTGTGACATTAAACTGTAAATCTATTTGTTAATTAAAGAGACCTGTTCAAAAGATTGCTTTATTTCTTTGTCTTTTGTTTAAAGACTTGTTTGGCCTACTTTTATTATGAGTTACATGGTGTTGAAGTATGGAAAAGAAGCTATGTTGGTTCATTAGGCTTATTGACTGCTTGCAAAAGTCAGAAGTGGTAGCTCAGTGGGTTAAGCTGGTGGTTAACTGACTAACAGGTCCCCACAAGGTTGTGGGTTCAAGCCCCAGTATTGGCAAGTAAAGAATTTTAATTATCTTTTTAAATGTAATAGTTTGTTTGCTTTTGTGACATTAAAATGTAAATCTATTTGTTAATTAAAGAGACCTGTTCAAAAGATTGCTTTATTTATTTGTCTTTTGTAAAAAACTTGTTTGGCCTACTTTTAATATGAGTTACATGGTGTTGAAGTGAAGAAAAAAAGCCATGTTGGTTTATTAGGCTTATTGACTGCTTGAACAAGTCAGAAATGGTAGCTCAGTGGGTTAAGCTGGTGGTTAACTGACTAATAGGTCTGCACAAGGTTGTGGGTTCAAGCCCCAGTATTGGCAATTAAACATTTTATTTCTCTTTTGAAATGAAATAGTTTGTTTGCTTTTGTGACATTAAACTGTAAATCAATTTGTTAATTAAAGAGACCTGTTCAAAAGATTGCTTTATTTATTTGTCTTTTGTGAAAAACTTGTTTGGCCTACTTTTATTATGAGTTACATGGTGTTAAAGTATAGAAAAAAAAGCCATGTTGGTTTATTAGGTTTATTGACTGCTTAAACAAGTCAGAAATGGTAGTTTAGTAGGTTAAGCTGGTGGTTAACTGACTAAAAGGTCCCCACAAGGTTGTGGGTTCAAGCCCCAGTATAGACAAGGTAAACATTTTATTTCTATTTTGAAATGAAATAGTTTGTTTGCTTTTGTGACATTAAACTGTAAATCTATTTGTTAATTAAAGAGACCTGTTCAAAAGATTGCTTTATTTCTTTGTCTTTTGTGAAAAACTTGTATGGCCTACTTTTAATATGAGTTACATGGTGTTGAAGTATAGAAAAAAAGCCATGTTGGTTCATTAAGCTTATTGACTGCTTGAACAAGTCAGAAATGGTAGCTCAGTGGGTTAAGCTGGTGGTTAACTGACTAACAGGTCCCCACAAGGTTGTGGATTCAAGCCCCAGTATTGGCAATTAAACATTTTATTTCTCTTTTGAAATGTAATAGTTTGTTTACTTTTGTGACATTAAACTGTAAATCAATTTGTTTATTAAAGAGACCTGTTAAAAAGATTGTTTTTTTTCTTTGTCTTTGTTGAAAGACTTGTTTGGCCTACTTTTAATATGTGTTCCATGGTGTTGAAGTATGAAAAAGAAGCCATGTTGGTTCATTAGGCTTATTGACTGCTTACAAAAGTCAGAAATGGTAGCTCAGTTGGTTAAGCTGGTGGTTAACTGACTAACAGGTCCACACAAGGTTGTGGGTTCAAGCCGCAGTATAGCCAAGATAAAAAAAAAAATTCTCTTTTTAAATGTAATAGTTTGTTTGCTTTTGTGACATTAAACTGTAAATCTATTTGTTAATTAAAGAGACCTGTTCAAAAGATTGCTTTATTTCTTTGTCTTTGTTGAAAGACTTGTTTGGCCTACTTTTAATATGAGTTACATGGTGTTGAAGTAAAGAAAAAAAGCCATGTTGGTTTATTAGGCTTATTGACTGCTTGAACAAGTCAGAAATGGTAGCTCAGTAGGTTAAGCTGGTGGTTAACTGACTAACAGGTCTGCACAAGGTTGTGGGTTCAAGCCCCAGTATTGGCAATTAAACATTTTATTTCTCATTTGAAATATAATAGTTTGTTTGCTTTTGTGACATTAAACTGTAAATCAATTTGTTTATTAAAGAGACCTGTTCAAAAGATTGCTTTTTTTCTTTCGTCTTTGTTGAAAGACTTGTTTGGCCTACTTTTAATATGAGTTTCATGGTGTTGAAGTATGGAAAAGAAGCTATGTTGGTTCATTAGGCTTATTGACTGCTTGCAAAAGTCAGAAGTGGTAGCTCAGTGGGTTAAGCTGGTGGTTAACTGACTAACAGGTCCCCACAAGGTTGTGGGTTCAAGCCCCAGTATTGGCAAGTAAAGAATTTTAATTATCTTTTTAAATGTAATAGTTTGTTTGCTTTTGTGACATTAAAATGTAAATCTATTTGTTAATTAAAGAGACCTGTTCAAAAGATTGCTTTATTTATTTGTCTTTTGTAAAAAACTTGTTTGGCCTACTTTTAATATGAGTTACATGGTGTTGAAGTGAAGACAAAAAGCCATGTTGGTTTATTAGGCTTATTGACTGCTTGAACAAGTCAGAAATGGTAGCTCAGTGGGTTAAGCTGGTGGTTAACTGACTAATAGGTCTGCACAAGGTTGTGGGTTCAAGCCCCAGTATTGGCAATTAAACATTTTATTTCTCTTTTGAAATGAAATAGTTTGTTTGCTTTTGTGACATTAAACTGTAAATCAATTTGTTAATTAAAGAGACCTGTTCAAAAGATTGCTTTATTTATTTGTCTTTTGTGAAAAACTTGTTTGGCCTACTTTTATTATGAGTTACATGGTGTTAAAGTATAGAAAAAAAAGCCATGTTGGTTTATTAGGTTTATTGACTGCTTGAACAAGTCAGAAATGGTAGCTCAGTAGGTTAAGCTGGTGGTTAACTGACTAAAAGGTCCCCACAAGGTTGTGGGTTCAAGCCCCAGTATAGACAAGGTAAACATTTTATTTCTCTTTTGAAATGAAATAGTTTGTTTGCTTTTGTGACATTAAACTGTAAATCTATTTGTTAATTAAAGAGACCTGTTCAAAAGATTGCTTTTTTTCTTTGTCTTTGTTGAAAGACTTGTTTGGCCTACTTTTAATATGTGTTCCATGGTGTTGAAGTATGAAAAAGAAGCCATGTTGGTTCATTAGGCTTATTGACTGCTTACAAAAGTCAGAAGTGGTAGCTCAGTGGGTTAAGCTGGTGGTTAACTGACTAATAGGTCTGCACAAGGTTGTGGGTTCAAGCCCCAGTATTGGCAATTAAACATTTTATTTCTCTTTTGAAATGAAATAGTTTGTTTGCTTTTGTGACATTAAACTGTAAATCTATTTGTTAATTAAAGAGACCTGTTCAAAAGATTGCTTTATTTCTTTGTCTTTTGTGAAAAACTTGTATGGCCTACTTTTAATATGAGTTACATGGTGTTGAAGTATAGAAAAAAAGCCATGTTGGTTCATTAAGCTTATTGACTGCTTGAACAAGTCAGAAATGGTAGCTCAGTGGGTTAAGCTGGTGGTTAACTGACTAACAGGTCCCCACAAGGTTGTGGATTCAAGCCCCAGTATTGGCAATTAAACATTTTATTTCTCTTTTGAAATATAATAGTTTGTTTGCTTTTGTGACATTAAACTGTAAATCAATTTGTTTATTAAAGAGACCTGTTCAAAATATTGCTTTTTTTCTTTCGTCTTTGTTGAAAGACTTGTTTGGCCTACTTTTAATATGAGTTTCATGGTGTTGAAGTATGAAAAAGAAGCCATGTTGGTTCATTAGGCTTATTGACTGCTTACAAAAGTCAGAAGTGGTAGCTCAGTGGGTTAAGCTGGTGGTTAACTGACTAACAGGTCCCCACAAGGTTGTGGGTTCAAGCCCCAGTATTGGCAAGTAAAGAATTTTAATTATCTTTTTAAATGTAATAGTTTGTTTGCTTTTGTGACATTAAAATGTAAATCTATTTGTTAATTAAAGAGACCTGTTCAAAAGATTGCTTTATTTATTTGTCTTTTGTAAAAAACTTGTTTGGCCTACTTTTAATATGAGTTACATGGTGTTGAAGTGAAGACAAAAAGCCATGTTGGTTTATTAGGCTTATTGACTGCTTGAACAAGTCAGAAATGGTAGCTCAGTGGGTTAAGCTGGTGGTTAACTGACTAATAGGTCTGCACAAGGTTGTGGGTTCAAGCCCCAGTATTGGCAATTAAACATTTTATTTCTCTTTTGAAATGAAATAGTTTGTTTGCTTTTGTGACATTAAACTGTAAATCAATTTGTTAATTAAAGAGACCTGTTCAAAAGATTGCTTTATTTATTTGTCTTTTGTGAAAGACTTGTTTGGCCTACTTTTATTATGAGTTACATGGTGTTGAAGTATGGAAAAGAAGCTATGTTGGTTCATTAGGCTTATTGACTGCTTGCAAAAGTCAGAAGTGGTAGCTCAGTGGGTTAAGCTGGTGGTTAACTGACTAACAGGTCCCCACAAGGTTGTGGGTTCAAGCCCCAGTATTGGCAAGTAAAGAATTTTAATTATCTTTTTAAATGTAATAGTTTGTTTGCTTTTGTGACATTAAAATGTAAATCTATTTGTTAATTAAAGAGACCTGTTCAAAAGATTGCTTTATTTCTTTGTCTTTTGTGAAAAACTTGTTTGGCCTACTTTTAATATGAGTTACATGGTGTTGAAGTGAAGAAAAAAAGCCATGTTGGTTTATTAGGCTTATTGACTGCTTGAACAAGTCAGAAATGGTAGCTCAGTGGGTTAAGCTGGTGGTTAACTGACTAATAGGTCTGCACAAGGTTGTGGGTTCAAGCCCCAGTATTGGCAATTAAACATTTTATTTCTCTTTTGAAATGAAATAGTTTGTTTGCTTTTGTGACATTAAACTGTAAATCAATTTGTTAATTAAAGAGACCTGTTCAAAAGATTGCTTTATTTATTTGTCTTTTGTGAAAAACTTGTTTGGCCTACTTTTATTATGAGTTACATGGTGTTAAAGTATAGAAAAAAAAGCCATGTTTGTTTATTAGGTTTATTGACTGCTTAAACAAGTCAGAAATGGTAGTTTAGTAGGTTAAGCTGGTGGTTAACTGACTAAAAGGTCCCCACAAGGTTGTGGGTTCAAGCCCCAGTATAGACAAGGTAAACATTTTATTTCTATTTTGAAATGAAATAGTTTGTTTGCTTTTGTGACATTAAACTGTAAATCTATTTGTTAATTAAAGAGACCTGTTCAAAATATTGCTTTATTTCTTTGTCTTTTGTGAAAAACTTGTATGGCCTACTTTTAATATGAGTTACATGGTGTTGAAGTATAGAAAAAAAGCCATGTTGGTTCATTAAGCTTATTGACTGCTTGAACAAGTCAGAAATGGTAGCTCAGTGGGTTAAGCTGGTGGTTAACTGACTAACAGGTCCCCACAAGGTTGTGGATTCAAGCCCCAGTATTGGCAATTAAACATTTTATTTCTCTTTTGAAATGTAATAGTTTGTTTACTTTTGTGACATTAAACTGTAAATCAATTTGTTTATTAAAGAGACCTGTTAAAAAGATTGTTTTTTTTCTTTGTCTTTGTTGAAAGACTTGTTTGGCCTACTTTTAATATGTGTTCCATGGTGTTGAAGTATGAAAAAGAAGCCATGTTGGTTCATTAGGCTTATTGACTGCTTACAAAAGTCAGAAATGGTAGCTCAGTTGGTTAAGCTGGTGGTTAACTGACTAACAGGTCCACACAAGGTTGTGGGTTCAAGCCGCAGTATAGCCAAGATAAAAAAAAAAATTCTCTTTTTAAATGTAATAGTTTGTTTGCTTTTGTGACATTAAACTGTAAATCTATTTGTTAATTAAAGAGACCTGTTCAAAAGATTGCTTTATTTCTTTGTCTTTGTTGAAAGACTTGTTTGGCCTACTTTTAATATGAGTTACATGGTGTTGAAGTAAAGAAAAAAAGCCATGTTGGTTTATTAGGCTTATTGACTGCTTGAACAAGTCAGAAATGGTAGCTCAGTAGGTTAAGCTGGTGGTTAACTGACTAACAGGTCTGCACAAGGTTGTGGGTTCAAGCCCCAGTATTGGCAATTAAACATTTTATTTCTCATTTGAAATATAATAGTTTGTTTGCTTTTGTGACATTAAACTGTAAATCAATTTGTTTATTAAAGAGACCTGTTCAAAAGATTGCTTTTTTTCTTTCGTCTTTGTTGAAAGACTTGTTTGGCCTACTTTTAATATGAGTTTCATGGTGTTGAAGTATGGAAAAGAAGCTATGTTGGTTCATTAGGCTTATTGACTGCTTGCAAAAGTCAGAAGTGGTAGCTCAGTGGGTTAAGCTGGTGGTTAACTGACTAACAGGTCCCCACAAGGTTGTGGGTTCAAGCCCCAGTATTGGCAAGTAAAGAATTTTAATTATCTTTTTAAATGTAATAGTTTGTTTGCTTTTGTGACATTAAAATGTAAATCTATTTGTTAATTAAAGAGACCTGTTCAAAAGATTGCTTTATTTATTTGTCTTTTGTAAAAAACTTGTTTGGCCTACTTTTAATATGAGTTACATGGTGTTGAAGTGAAGAAAAAAAGCCATGTTGGTTTATTAGGCTTATTGACTGCTTGAACAAGTCAGAAATGGTAGCTCAGTGGGTTAAGCTGGTGGTTAACTGACTAATAGGTCTGCACAAGGTTGTGGGTTCAAGCCCCAGTATTGGCAATTAAACATTTTATTTCTCTTTTGAAATGAAATAGTTTGTTTGCTTTTGTGACATTAAACTGTAAATCAATTTGTTAATTAAAGAGACCTGTTCAAAAGATTGCTTTATTTATTTGTCTTTTGTGAAAAACTTGTTTGGCCTACTTTTATTATGAGTTACATGGTGTTAAAGTATAGAAAAAAAAGCCATGTTGGTTTATTAGGTTTATTGACTGCTTGAACAAGTCAGAAATGGTAGCTCAGTAGGTTAAGCTGGTGGTTAACTGACTAAAAGGTCCCCACAAGGTTGTGGGTTCAAGCCCCAGTATAGACAAGGTAAACATTTTATTTCTCTTTTGAAATGAAATAGTTTGTTTGCTTTTGTGACATTAAACTGTAAATCTATTTGTTAATTAAAGAGACCTGTTCAAAAGATTGCTTTTTTTCTTTGTCTTTGTTGAAAGACTTGTTTGGCCTACTTTTAATATGTGTTCCATGGTGTTGAAGTATGAATAAGAAGCCATGTTGGTTCATTAGGCTTATTGACTGCTTACAAAAGTCAGAAGTGGTAGCTCAGTGGGTTAAGCTGATGGTTAACTGACTAACAGGTCCCCACAAGGTTGTGGGTTCAAGCCCCAGTATTGGCAAGTAAAATATTTCAATTCTCTTTTTAAATGTAATAGTTTGTTTGCTTTGTGACATAAACTGTAAATCTATTTGTTAAAGAGACCTGTTCAAAAGATTGCTTTATTTATTTGTCTTTTGTGAAAAACTTGTTTGGCCTACTTTTAATATGAGTTACATGGTGTTGAAGTAAAGAAAAAAAGCCATGTTGGTTTATTAGGCTTATTGACTGCTTGAACAAGTCAGAAATGGTAGCTCAGTAGGTTAAGCTGGTGGTTAACTGACTAACAGGTCCCCACAAGGTTGTGGGTTCAAGCCCCAGTATTGGCAAGTAAAAAAATTTAATTCTCTTTTGAAATGGAATAGTTTGTTTGCTTTTGTGACATTAAACTGTAAATCAATTTGTTCAATAAAGAGACCTGTTAAAAAGATTGCTTTTTTTCTTTGTCTTTGTTGAAAGACTTGTTTGGCCTACTTTTAATATGTGTTCCATGGTGTTGAAGTATGAAAAAGAAGCCATGTTGGTTCATTAGGCTTATTGACTGCTTACAAAAGTCAGAAATGGTAGCTCAGTGGGTTAAGCTGGTGGTTAACTGACTAACAGGTCCACACAAGGTTGTGGGTTCAAGCCGCAGTATAGCCAGGATACAAAAAAAAATTCTCTTTTTAAATGTAATAGTTTGTTTGCTTTTGTGACATTAAACTGTAAATCTATTTGTTAATTAAAGAGACCTGTTCAAAAGATTGCTTTATTTCTTTGTCTTTGTTGAAAGACTTGTTTGGCCTACTTTTAATATGAGTTACATGGTGTTGAAGTAAAGAATAAAAGCCATGTTGGTTTATTAGGCTTATTGACTGCTTGAACAAGTCAGAAATGGTAGCTCAGTAGGTTAAGCTGGTGGTTAACTGACTAACAGGTCTGCACAAGGTTGTGGGTTCAAGCCCCAGTATTGGCAATTAAACATTTTATTTCTCTTTTGAAATATAATAGTTTGTTTGCTTTTGTGACATTAAACTGTAAATCAATTTGTTTATTAAAGAGACCTGTTCAAAAGATTGCTTTTTTTCTTTCGTCTTTGTTGAAAGACTTGTTTGGCCTACTTTTAATATGAGTTTCATGGTGTTGAAGTATGGAAAAGAAGCTATGTTGGTTCATTAGGCTTATTGACTGCTTGCAAAAGTCAGAAGTGGTAGCTCAGTGGGTTAAGCTGGTGGTTAACTGACTAACAGGTCTCCACAAGGTTTTGGGTTCAAGCCCCAGTATTGGCAAGTAAAAAATTTCAATTCTCTTTTTAAATGTAATAGTTTGTTTGCTTTGTGACATTAAACTGTAAATCTATTTGTTAATTAAAGAGACCTGTTCAAAAGATTGCTTTATTTATTTGTCTTTTGTGAAAAACTTGTTTGGCCTACTTTTAATATGAGTTACATGGTGTTGAAGTAAAGAAAAAAAGCCATGTTGGTTTATTAGGCTTATTGACTGCTTGAACAAGTCAGAAATGGTAGCTCAGTAGGTTAAGCTGGTGGTTAACTGACTAACAGGTCCGCACAAGGTTGTGGGTTCAAGCCCCAGTATTGGCAATTAAACATTTTATTTCTCTTTTGAAATCTAATAGTTTGTTTGCTTTTGTGACATTAAACTGTAAATCAATTTGTTTATTAAAGAGACCTGTTCAAAAGATTGCTTTTTTTCTTTCGTCTTTGTTGAAAGACTTGTTTGGCCTACTTTTAATATGAGTTTCATGGTGTTGAAGTATGGAAAAGAAGCTATGTTGGTTCATTAGGCTTATTGAATGCATGCAAAAGTCAGAAGTGGTAGCTCAGTGGGTTAAGCTGGTGGTTAACTGACTAACAGGTCCCCACAAGGTTGTGGGTTCAAGCCCCAGTATTGGCAAGTAAAAAATTTTAATTCTCTTTTTAAATGTAATAGTTTGTTTGCTTTTGTGACATTAAACTGTAAATCTATTTGTAAATTAAAGAGACCTGTTCAAAATATTGCTTTATTTATTTGTCTTTTGTGAAAAACGTGTTTGGCCTACTTTTAATATGAGTTACATGATGTTAAAGTATAGAAAAAAAGCAATGTTGGTTTATTAGGCTTATTGACTGATTAAACAAGTCAGAAATTGTAGCTCAGTAGGTTAAGCTGGTGGTTAACTGCCTAACAGGTCCCCACAAGGTTGTGGGTTCAAGCCCCAGTATTGGCAAGTAAAAAAATTTAATTCTCTTTTGAAATGGAATAGTTTGTTTGCTTTTGTGACATTAAACTGTAAATCAATTTGTTCAATAAAGAGACCTGTTAAAAAGATTGCTTTTTTTCTTTGTCTTTGTTGAAAGACTTGTTTGGCCTACTTTTAATATGTGTTCCATGGTGTTGAAGTATGAAAAAGAAGCCATGTTGGTTCATTAGGCTTATTGACTGCTTACAAAAGTCAGAAATGGTAGCTCAGTTGGTTAAGCTGGTGGTTAACTGACTAAAAGGTCCACACAAGGTTGTGAGTTCAAGCCGCAGTATAGCCAAGATAAAAAAAAAAAATTCTCTTTTTAAATGTAATAGTTTGTTTGCTTTTGTGACATTAAACTGTAAATCTATTTGTTAATTAAAGAGACCTGTTCAAAAGATTGCTTTATTTCTTTGTCTTTGTTGAAAGACTTGTTTGGCCTACTTTTAATATGAGTTACATGGTGTTGAAGTAAAGAAAAAAAGCCATGTTAGTTTATTAGGCTTATTGACTGCTTGAATAAGTCAGAAATGGTAGCTCAGTAGGTTAAGCTGGTGGTTAACTGACTAACAGGTCTGCACAAGGTTGTGGGTTCAAGCCCCAGTATTGGCAATTAAACATTTTATTTCTCATTTGAAATATAATAGTTTGTTTGCTTTTGTGACATTAAACTGTAAATCAATTTGTTTATTAAAGAGACCTGTTCAAAAGATTGCTTTTTTTCTTTCGTCTTTGTTGAAAGACTTGTTTGGCCTACTTTTAATATGAGTTTCATGGTGTTGAAGTATGAAAAAGAAGCTATGTTGGTTCATTAGGCTTATTGACTGCTTACAAAAGTCAGAAGTGGTAGCTCAGTGGGTTAAGCTGGTGGTTAACTGACTAACAGGTCCCCACAAGGTTGTGGGTTCAAGCCCCAGTATTGGCAAGTAAAAAATTTAAATTCTCTTTTTAAATGTAATAGTTTGTTTGCTTTGTGACATTAAACTGTAAATCTATTTGTTAATTAAAGAGACCTGTTCAAAAGATTGCTTTATTTATTTGTCTTTTGTGAAAAACTTGTTTGGCCTACTTTTAATATGAGTTACATGGTGTTGAAGTAAAGAAAAAAAAGCCATGTTGGTTTATTAGGCTTATTGACTGCTTGAACAAGTCAGAAATGGTAGCTCAGTAGGTTAAGCTGGTGGTTAACCGACTAACAGGTCCGCACAAGGTTGTGGGTTCAAGCCCCAGTTTTGGCAATTAAACATTTTATTTCTCTTTTGAAATCTAATAGTTTGTTTGCTTTTGTGACATTAAACTGTAAATCAATTTGTTTATTAAAGAGACCTGTTCAAAAGATTGCTTTTTTTCTTTCGTCTTTGTTGAAAGACTTGTTTGGCCTACTTTTAATATGAGTTTCATGGTGTTGAAGTATGGAAAAGAAGCTATGTTGGTTCATTAGGCTTATTGAATGCTTGCAAAAGTCAGAAGTGGTAGCTCAGTGGGTTAAGCTGGTGGTTAACTGACTAACAGGTCCCCACAAGGTTGTGGGTTCAAGCCCCAGTATTGGCAAGTAAAAAATTTCAATTCTCTTTTTAAATGTAATAGTTTGTTTGCTTTGTGACATTAAACTGTAAATCTATTTGTTAAAGAGACCTGTTCAAAAGATTGCTTTATTTATTTGTCTTTTGTGAAAAACTTGTTTGGCCTACTTTTATTATGAGTTACATGGTGTTAAAGTATAGAAAAAAAAGCCATTTTGGTTTATTAGGTTTATTGACTGCTTGAACAAGTCAGAAATGGTAGCTCAGTAGGTTAAGCTGGTGGTTAACTGACTAAAAGGTCCCCACAAGGTTGTGGGTTCAAGCCCCAGTATAGACAAGGTAAACATTTTATTTCTCTTTTGAAATGAAATAGTTTGTTTGCTTTTGTGACATTAAACTGTAAATCTATTTGTTAATTAAAGAGACCTGTTCAAAAGATTGCTTTATTTCTTTGTCTTTTGTTTAAAGACTTGTTTGGCCTACTTTTATTATGAGTTACATGGTGTTGAAGTATGGAAAAGAAGCTATGTTGGTTCATTAGGCTTATTGACTGCTTGCAAAAGTCAGAAGTGGTAGCTCAGTGGGTTAAGCTGGTGGTTAACTGACTAACAGGTCCCCACAAGGTTGTGGGTTCAAGCCCCAGTATTGGCAAGTAAAGAATTTTAATTATCTTTTTAAATGTAATAGTTTGTTTGCTTTTGTGACATTAAAATGTAAATCTATTTGTTAATTAAAGAGACCTGTTCAAAAGATTGCTTTATTTATTTGTCTTTTGTGAAAAACTTGTTTGGCCTACTTTTAATATGAGTTACATGGTGTTGAAGTAAAGAAAAAAAGCCATGTTGGTTTATTAGGCTTATTGACTGCTTGAACAAGTCAGAAATGGTAGCTCAGTAGGTTAAGCTGGTGGTTAACCGACTAACAGGTCCGCACAAGGTTGTGGGTTCAAGCCCCAGTTTTGGCAATTAAACATTTTATTTCTCTTTTGAAATCTAATAGTTTGTTTGCTTTTGTGACATTAAACTGTAAATCAATTTGTTTATTAAAGAGACCTGTTCAAAAGATTGCTTTTTTTCTTTCGTCTTTGTTGAAAGACTTGTTTGGCCTACTTTTAATATGAGTTTCATGGTGTTGAAGTATGGAAAAGAAGCTATGTTGGTTCATTAGGCTTATTAAATGCATGCAAAAGTCAGAAGTGGTAGCTCAGTGGGTTAAGCTGGTGGTTAACTGACTAACAGGTCCCCACAAGGTTGTGGGTTCAAGCCCCAGTATTGGCAAGTAAAAAATTTTAATTCTCTTTTTAAATGTAATAGTTTGTTTGCTTTTGTGACATTAAACTGTAAATCTATTTGTAAATTAAAGAGACCTGTTCAAAATATTGCTTTATTTATTTGTCTTTTGTGAAAAACGTGTTTGGCCTACTTTTAATATGAGTTACATGATGTTAAAGTATAGAAAAAAAGCAATGTTGGTTTATTAGGCTTATTGACTGATTAAACAAGTCAGAAATTGTAGCTCAGTAGGTTAAGCTGGTGGTTAACTGCCTAACAGGTCCCCACAAGGTTGTGGGTTCAAGCCCCAGTATTGGCAAGTAAAAAAATTTAATTCTCTTTTGAAATGGAATAGTTTGTTTGCTTTTGTGACATTAAACTGTAAATCAATTTGTTCAATAAAGAGACCTGTTAAAAAGATTGCTTTTTTTCTTTGTCTTTGTTGAAAGACTTGTTTGGCCTACTTTTAATATGTGTTCCATGGTGTTGAAGTATGAAAAAGAAGCCATGTTGGTTCATTAGGCTTATTGACTGCTTACAAAAGTCAGAAATGGTAGCTCAGTTGGTTAAGCTGGTGGTTAACTGACTAAAAGGTCCACACAAGGTTGTGAGTTCAAGCCGCAGTATAGCCAAGATAAAAAAAAAAAATTCTCTTTTTAAATGTAATAGTTTGTTTGCTTTTGTGACATTAAACTGTAAATCTATTTGTTAATTAAAGAGACCTGTTCAAAAGATTGCTTTATTTCTTTGTCTTTGTTGAAAGACTTGTTTGGCCTACTTTTAATATGAGTTACATGGTGTTGAAGTAAAGAAAAAAAGCCATGTTAGTTTATTAGGCTTATTGACTGCTTGAATAAGTCAGAAATGGTAGCTCAGTAGGTTAAGCTGGTGGTTAACTGACTAACAGGTCTGCACAAGGTTGTGGGTTCAAGCCCCAGTATTGGCAATTAAACATTTTATTTCTCATTTGAAATATAATAGTTTGTTTGCTTTTGTGACATTAAACTGTAAATCAATTTGTTTATTAAAGAGACCTGTTCAAAAGATTGCTTTTTTTCTTTCGTCTTTGTTGAAAGACTTGTTTGGCCTACTTTTAATATGAGTTTCATGGTGTTGAAGTATGAAAAAGAAGCTATGTTGGTTCATTAGGCTTATTGACTGCTTACAAAAGTCAGAAGTGGTAGCTCAGTGGGTTAAGCTGGTGGTTAACTGACTAACAGGTCCCCACAAGGTTGTGGGTTCAAGCCCCAGTATTGGCAAGTAAAAAATTTAAATTCTCTTTTTAAATGTAATAGTTTGTTTGCTTTGTGACATTAAACTGTAAATCTATTTGTTAATTAAAGAGACCTGTTCAAAAGATTGCTTTATTTATTTGTCTTTTGTGAAAAACTTGTTTGGCCTACTTTTAATATGAGTTACATGGTGTTGAAGTAAAGAAAAAAAAGCCATGTTGGTTTATTAGGCTTATTGACTGCTTGAACAAGTCAGAAATGGTAGCTCAGTAGGTTAAGCTGGTGGTTAACCGACTAACAGGTCCGCACAAGGTTGTGGGTTCAAGCCCCAGTTTTGGCAATTAAACATTTTATTTCTCTTTTGAAATCTAATAGTTTGTTTGCTTTTGTGACATTAAACTGTAAATCAATTTGTTTATTAAAGAGACCTGTTCAAAAGATTGCTTTTTTTCTTTCGTCTTTGTTGAAAGACTTGTTTGGCCTACTTTTAATATGAGTTTCATGGTGTTGAAGTATGGAAAAGAAGCTATGTTGGTTCATTAGGCTTATTGAATGCTTGCAAAAGTCAGAAGTGGTAGCTCAGTGGGTTAAGCTGGTGGTTAACTGACTAACAGGTCCCCACAAGGTTGTGGGTTCAAGCCCCAGTATTGGCAAGTAAAAAATTTCAATTCTCTTTTTAAATGTAATAGTTTGTTTGCTTTGTGACATTAAACTGTAAATCTATTTGTTAAAGAGACCTGTTCAAAAGATTGCTTTATTTATTTGTCTTTTGTGAAAAACTTGTTTGGCCTACTTTTATTATGAGTTACATGGTGTTAAAGTATAGAAAAAAAAGCCATTTTGGTTTATTAGGTTTATTGACTGCTTGAACAAGTCAGAAATGGTAGCTCAGTAGGTTAAGCTGGTGGTTAACTGACTAAAAGGTCCCCACAAGGTTGTGGGTTCAAGCCCCAGTATAGACAAGGTAAACATTTTATTTCTCTTTTGAAATGAAATAGTTTGTTTGCTTTTGTGACATTAAACTGTAAATCTATTTGTTAATTAAAGAGACCTGTTCAAAAGATTGCTTTATTTCTTTGTCTTTTGTTTAAAGACTTGTTTGGCCTACTTTTATTATGAGTTACATGGTGTTGAAGTATGGAAAAGAAGCTATGTTGGTTCATTAGGCTTATTGACTGCTTGCAAAAGTCAGAAGTGGTAGCTCAGTGGGTTAAGCTGGTGGTTAACTGACTAACAGGTCCCCACAAGGTTGTGGGTTCAAGCCCCAGTATTGGCAAGTAAAGAATTTTAATTATCTTTTTAAATGTAATAGTTTGTTTGCTTTTGTGACATTAAAATGTAAATCTATTTGTTAATTAAAGAGACCTGTTCAAAAGATTGCTTTATTTATTTGTCTTTTGTAAAAAACTTGTTTGGCCTACTTTTAATATGAGTTACATGGTGTTGAAGTGAAGAAAAAAAGCCATGTTGGTTTATTAGGCTTATTGACTGCTTGAACAAGTCAGAAATGGTAGCTCAGTGGGTTAAGCTGGTGGTTAACTGACTAATAGGTCTGCACAAGGTTGTGGGTTCAAGCCCCAGTATTGGCAATTAAACATTTTATTTCTCTTTTGAAATGAAATAGTTTGTTTGCTTTTGTGACATTAAACTGTAAATCAATTTGTTAATTAAAGAGACCTGTTCAAAAGATTGCTTTATTTATTTGTCTTTTGTGAAAAACTTGTTTGGCCTACTTTTATTATGAGTTACATGGTGTTAAAGTATAGAAAAAAAAGCCATGTTGGTTTATTAGGTTTATTGACTGCTTAAACAAGTCAGAAATGGTAGTTTAGTAGGTTAAGCTGGTGGTTAACTGACTAAAAGGTCCCCACAAGGTTGTGGGTTCAAGCCCCAGTATAGACAAGGTAAACATTTTATTTCTATTTTGAAATGAAATAGTTTGTTTGCTTTTGTGAC
This sequence comes from Silurus aristotelis, assembly GCF_946808225.1. Lineage (NCBI taxonomy): Eukaryota > Metazoa > Chordata > Actinopteri > Siluriformes > Siluridae > Silurus > Silurus aristotelis. The sequence goes on along the minus strand of NC_139574.1, from coordinate 24,770,351 downwards.
ATTAAACTGTAAATCTATTTGTTAATTAAAGAGACCTGTTCAAAAGATTGCTTTATTTCTTTGTCTTTTGTGAAAAACTTGTATGGCCTACTTTTAATATGAGTTACATGGTGTTGAAGTATAGAAAAAAAGCCATGTTGGTTCATTAAGCTTATTGACTGCTTGAACAAGTCAGAAATGGTAGCTCAGTGGGTTAAGCTGGTGGTTAACTGACTAACAGGTCCCCACAAGGTTGTGGGTTCAAGCCCCAGTATTGGCAAGTAAAAAAATTTAATTCTCTTTTGAAATGGAATAGTTTGTTTGCTTTTGTGACATTAAACTGTAAATCAATTTGTTCAATAAAGAGACCTGTTAAAAAGATTGCTTTTTTTCTTTGTCTTTGTTGAAAGACTTGTTTGGCCTACTTTTAATATGTGTTCCATGGTGTTGAAGTATGAAAAAGAAGCCATGTTGGTTCATTAGGCTTATTGACTGCTTACAAAAGTCAGAAATGGTAGCTCAGTGGGTTAAGCTGGTGGTTAACTGACTAACAGGTCCACACAAGGTTGTGGGTTCAAGCCGCAGTATAGCCAGGATACAAAAAAAAATTCTCTTTTTAAATGTAATAGTTTGTTTGCTTTTGTGACATTAAACTGTAAATCTATTTGTTAATTAAAGAGACCTGTTCAAAAGATTGCTTTATTTCTTTGTCTTTGTTGAAAGACTTGTTTGGCCTACTTTTAATATGAGTTACATGGTGTTGAAGTAAAGAATAAAAGCCATGTTGGTTTATTAGGCTTATTGACTGCTTGAACAAGTCAGAAATGGTAGCTCAGTAGGTTAAGCTGGTGGTTAACTGACTAACAGGTCTGCACAAGGTTGTGGGTTCAAGCCCCAGTATTGGCAATTAAACATTTTATTTCTCTTTTGAAATATAATAGTTTGTTTGCTTTTGTGACATTAAACTGTAAATCAATTTGTTTATTAAAGAGACCTGTTCAAAAGATTGCTTTTTTTCTTTCGTCTTTGTTGAAAGACTTGTTTGGCCTACTTTTAATATGAGTTTCATGGTGTTGAAGTATGGAAAAGAAGCTATGTTGGTTCATTAGGCTTATTGACTGCTTGCAAAAGTCAGAAGTGGTAGCTCAGTGGGTTAAGCTGGTGGTTAACTGACTAACAGGTCTCCACAAGGTTTTGGGTTCAAGCCCCAGTATTGGCAAGTAAAAAATTTCAATTCTCTTTTTAAATGTAATAGTTTGTTTGCTTTGTGACATTAAACTGTAAATCTATTTGTTAATTAAAGAGACCTGTTCAAAAGATTGCTTTATTTATTTGTCTTTTGTGAAAAACTTGTTTGGCCTACTTTTAATATGAGTTACATGGTGTTGAAGTAAAGAAAAAAAGCCATGTTGGTTTATTAGGCTTATTGACTGCTTGAACAAGTCAGAAATGGTAGCTCAGTAGGTTAAGCTGGTGGTTAACTGACTAACAGGTCCGCACAAGGTTGTGGGTTCAAGCCCCAGTATTGGCAATTAAACATTTTATTTCTCTTTTGAAATCTAATAGTTTGTTTGCTTTTGTGACATTAAACTGTAAATCAATTTGTTTATTAAAGAGACCTGTTCAAAAGATTGCTTTTTTTCTTTCGTCTTTGTTGAAAGACTTGTTTGGCCTACTTTTAATATGAGTTTCATGGTGTTGAAGTATGGAAAAGAAGCTATGTTGGTTCATTAGGCTTATTGAATGCATGCAAAAGTCAGAAGTGGTAGCTCAGTGGGTTAAGCTGGTGGTTAACTGACTAACAGGTCCCCACAAGGTTGTGGGTTCAAGCCCCAGTATTGGCAAGTAAAAAATTTTAATTCTCTTTTTAAATGTAATAGTTTGTTTGCTTTTGTGACATTAAACTGTAAATCTATTTGTAAATTAAAGAGACCTGTTCAAAATATTGCTTTATTTATTTGTCTTTTGTGAAAAACGTGTTTGGCCTACTTTTAATATGAGTTACATGATGTTAAAGTATAGAAAAAAAGCAATGTTGGTTTATTAGGCTTATTGACTGATTAAACAAGTCAGAAATTGTAGCTCAGTAGGTTAAGCTGGTGGTTAACTGCCTAACAGGTCCCCACAAGGTTGTGGGTTCAAGCCCCAGTATTGGCAAGTAAAAAAATTTAATTCTCTTTTGAAATGGAATAGTTTGTTTGCTTTTGTGACATTAAACTGTAAATCAATTTGTTCAATAAAGAGACCTGTTAAAAAGATTGCTTTTTTTCTTTGTCTTTGTTGAAAGACTTGTTTGGCCTACTTTTAATATGTGTTCCATGGTGTTGAAGTATGAAAAAGAAGCCATGTTGGTTCATTAGGCTTATTGACTGCTTACAAAAGTCAGAAATGGTAGCTCAGTTGGTTAAGCTGGTGGTTAACTGACTAAAAGGTCCACACAAGGTTGTGAGTTCAAGCCGCAGTATAGCCAAGATAAAAAAAAAAAATTCTCTTTTTAAATGTAATAGTTTGTTTGCTTTTGTGACATTAAACTGTAAATCTATTTGTTAATTAAAGAGACCTGTTCAAAAGATTGCTTTATTTCTTTGTCTTTGTTGAAAGACTTGTTTGGCCTACTTTTAATATGAGTTACATGGTGTTGAAGTAAAGAAAAAAAGCCATGTTAGTTTATTAGGCTTATTGACTGCTTGAATAAGTCAGAAATGGTAGCTCAGTAGGTTAAGCTGGTGGTTAACTGACTAACAGGTCTGCACAAGGTTGTGGGTTCAAGCCCCAGTATTGGCAATTAAACATTTTATTTCTCATTTGAAATATAATAGTTTGTTTGCTTTTGTGACATTAAACTGTAAATCAATTTGTTTATTAAAGAGACCTGTTCAAAAGATTGCTTTTTTTCTTTCGTCTTTGTTGAAAGACTTGTTTGGCCTACTTTTAATATGAGTTTCATGGTGTTGAAGTATGAAAAAGAAGCTATGTTGGTTCATTAGGCTTATTGACTGCTTACAAAAGTCAGAAGTGGTAGCTCAGTGGGTTAAGCTGGTGGTTAACTGACTAACAGGTCCCCACAAGGTTGTGGGTTCAAGCCCCAGTATTGGCAAGTAAAAAATTTAAATTCTCTTTTTAAATGTAATAGTTTGTTTGCTTTGTGACATTAAACTGTAAATCTATTTGTTAATTAAAGAGACCTGTTCAAAAGATTGCTTTATTTATTTGTCTTTTGTGAAAAACTTGTTTGGCCTACTTTTAATATGAGTTACATGGTGTTGAAGTAAAGAAAAAAAAGCCATGTTGGTTTATTAGGCTTATTGACTGCTTGAACAAGTCAGAAATGGTAGCTCAGTAGGTTAAGCTGGTGGTTAACCGACTAACAGGTCCGCACAAGGTTGTGGGTTCAAGCCCCAGTTTTGGCAATTAAACATTTTATTTCTCTTTTGAAATCTAATAGTTTGTTTGCTTTTGTGACATTAAACTGTAAATCAATTTGTTTATTAAAGAGACCTGTTCAAAAGATTGCTTTTTTTCTTTCGTCTTTGTTGAAAGACTTGTTTGGCCTACTTTTAATATGAGTTTCATGGTGTTGAAGTATGGAAAAGAAGCTATGTTGGTTCATTAGGCTTATTGAATGCTTGCAAAAGTCAGAAGTGGTAGCTCAGTGGGTTAAGCTGGTGGTTAACTGACTAACAGGTCCCCACAAGGTTGTGGGTTCAAGCCCCAGTATTGGCAAGTAAAAAATTTCAATTCTCTTTTTAAATGTAATAGTTTGTTTGCTTTGTGACATTAAACTGTAAATCTATTTGTTAAAGAGACCTGTTCAAAAGATTGCTTTATTTATTTGTCTTTTGTGAAAAACTTGTTTGGCCTACTTTTATTATGAGTTACATGGTGTTAAAGTATAGAAAAAAAAGCCATTTTGGTTTATTAGGTTTATTGACTGCTTGAACAAGTCAGAAATGGTAGCTCAGTAGGTTAAGCTGGTGGTTAACTGACTAAAAGGTCCCCACAAGGTTGTGGGTTCAAGCCCCAGTATAGACAAGGTAAACATTTTATTTCTCTTTTGAAATGAAATAGTTTGTTTGCTTTTGTGACATTAAACTGTAAATCTATTTGTTAATTAAAGAGACCTGTTCAAAAGATTGCTTTATTTCTTTGTCTTTTGTTTAAAGACTTGTTTGGCCTACTTTTATTATGAGTTACATGGTGTTGAAGTATGGAAAAGAAGCTATGTTGGTTCATTAGGCTTATTGACTGCTTGCAAAAGTCAGAAGTGGTAGCTCAGTGGGTTAAGCTGGTGGTTAACTGACTAACAGGTCCCCACAAGGTTGTGGGTTCAAGCCCCAGTATTGGCAAGTAAAGAATTTTAATTATCTTTTTAAATGTAATAGTTTGTTTGCTTTTGTGACATTAAAATGTAAATCTATTTGTTAATTAAAGAGACCTGTTCAAAAGATTGCTTTATTTATTTGTCTTTTGTAAAAAACTTGTTTGGCCTACTTTTAATATGAGTTACATGGTGTTGAAGTGAAGAAAAAAAGCCATGTTGGTTTATTAGGCTTATTGACTGCTTGAACAAGTCAGAAATGGTAGCTCAGTGGGTTAAGCTGGTGGTTAACTGACTAATAGGTCTGCACAAGGTTGTGGGTTCAAGCCCCAGTATTGGCAATTAAACATTTTATTTCTCTTTTGAAATGAAATAGTTTGTTTGCTTTTGTGACATTAAACTGTAAATCAATTTGTTAATTAAAGAGACCTGTTCAAAAGATTGCTTTATTTATTTGTCTTTTGTGAAAAACTTGTTTGGCCTACTTTTATTATGAGTTACATGGTGTTAAAGTATAGAAAAAAAAGCCATGTTGGTTTATTAGGTTTATTGACTGCTTAAACAAGTCAGAAATGGTAGTTTAGTAGGTTAAGCTGGTGGTTAACTGACTAAAAGGTCCCCACAAGGTTGTGGGTTCAAGCCCCAGTATAGACAAGGTAAACATTTTATTTCTATTTTGAAATGAAATAGTTTGTTTGCTTTTGTGACATTAAACTGTAAATCTATTTGTTAATTAAAGAGACCTGTTCAAAAGATTGCTTTATTTCTTTGTCTTTTGTGAAAAACTTGTATGGCCTACTTTTAATATGAGTTACATGGTGTTGAAGTATAGAAAAAAAGCCATGTTGGTTCATTAAGCTTATTGACTGCTTGAACAAGTCAGAAATGGTAGCTCAGTGGGTTAAGCTGGTGGTTAACTGACTAACAGGTCCCCACAAGGTTGTGGATTCAAGCCCCAGTATTGGCAATTAAACATTTTATTTCTCTTTTGAAATGTAATAGTTTGTTTACTTTTGTGACATTAAACTGTAAATCAATTTGTTTATTAAAGAGACCTGTTAAAAAGATTGTTTTTTTTCTTTGTCTTTGTTGAAAGACTTGTTTGGCCTACTTTTAATATGTGTTCCATGGTGTTGAAGTATGAAAAAGAAGCCATGTTGGTTCATTAGGCTTATTGACTGCTTACAAAAGTCAGAAATGGTAGCTCAGTTGGTTAAGCTGGTGGTTAACTGACTAACAGGTCCACACAAGGTTGTGGGTTCAAGCCGCAGTATAGCCAAGATAAAAAAAAAAATTCTCTTTTTAAATGTAATAGTTTGTTTGCTTTTGTGACATTAAACTGTAAATCTATTTGTTAATTAAAGAGACCTGTTCAAAAGATTGCTTTATTTCTTTGTCTTTGTTGAAAGACTTGTTTGGCCTACTTTTAATATGAGTTACATGGTGTTGAAGTAAAGAAAAAAAGCCATGTTGGTTTATTAGGCTTATTGACTGCTTGAACAAGTCAGAAATGGTAGCTCAGTAGGTTAAGCTGGTGGTTAACTGACTAACAGGTCTGCACAAGGTTGTGGGTTCAAGCCCCAGTATTGGCAATTAAACATTTTATTTCTCATTTGAAATATAATAGTTTGTTTGCTTTTGTGACATTAAACTGTAAATCAATTTGTTTATTAAAGAGACCTGTTCAAAAGATTGCTTTTTTTCTTTCGTCTTTGTTGAAAGACTTGTTTGGCCTACTTTTAATATGAGTTTCATGGTGTTGAAGTATGGAAAAGAAGCTATGTTGGTTCATTAGGCTTATTGACTGCTTGCAAAAGTCAGAAGTGGTAGCTCAGTGGGTTAAGCTGGTGGTTAACTGACTAACAGGTCCCCACAAGGTTGTGGTTTCAAGCCCCAGTATTGGCAAGTAAAGAATTTTAATTATCTTTTTAAATGTAATAGTTTGTTTGCTTTTGTGACATTAAAATGTAAATCTATTTGTTAATTAAAGAGACCTGTTCAAAAGATTGCTTTATTTATTTGTCTTTTGTAAAAAACTTGTTTGGCCTACTTTTAATATGAGTTACATGGTGTTGAAGTGAAGACAAAAAGCCATGTTGGTTTATTAGGCTTATTGACTGCTTGAACAAGTCAGAAATGGTAGCTCAGTGGGTTAAGCTGGTGGTTAACTGACTAATAGGTCTGCACAAGGTTGTGGGTTCAAGCCCCAGTATTGGCAATTAAACATTTTATTTCTCTTTTGAAATGAAATAGTTTGTTTGCTTTTGTGACATTAAACTGTAAATCAATTTGTTAATTAAAGAGACCTGTTCAAAAGATTGCTTTATTTATTTGTCTTTTGTGAAAAACTTGTTTGGCCTACTTTTATTATGAGTTACATGGTGTTAAAGTATAGAAAAAAAAGCCATGTTGGTTTATTAGGTTTATTGACTGCTTGAACAAGTCAGAAATGGTAGCTCAGTAGGTTAAGCTGGTGGTTAACTGACTAAAAGGTCCCCACAAGGTTGTGGGTTCAAGCCCCAGTATAGACAAGGTAAACATTTTATTTCTCTTTTGAAATGAAATAGTTTGTTTGCTTTTGTGACATTAAACTGTAAATCTATTTGTTAATTAAAGAGACCTGTTCAAAAGATTGCTTTTTTTCTTTGTCTTTGTTGAAAGACTTGTTTGGCCTACTTTTAATATGTGTTCCATGGTGTTGAAGTATGAAAAAGAAGCCATGTTGGTTCATTAGGCTTATTGACTGCTTACAAAAGTCAGAAGTGGTAGCTCAGTGGGTTAAGCTGGTGGTTAACTGACTAATAGGTCTGCACAAGGTTGTGGGTTCAAGCCCCAGTATTGGCAATTAAACATTTTATTTCTCTTTTGAAATGAAATAGTTTGTTTGCTTTTGTGACATTAAACTGTAAATCTATTTGTTAATTAAAGAGACCTGTTCAAAAGATTGCTTTATTTCTTTGTCTTTTGTGAAAAACTTGTATGGCCTACTTTTAATATGAGTTACATGGTGTTGAAGTATAGAAAAAAAGCCATGTTGGTTCATTAAGCTTATTGACTGCTTGAACAAGTCAGAAATGGTAGCTCAGTGGGTTAAGCTGGTGGTTAACTGACTAACAGGTCCCCACAAGGTTGTGGATTCAAGCCCCAGTATTGGCAATTAAACATTTTATTTCTCTTTTGAAATATAATAGTTTGTTTGCTTTTGTGACATTAAACTGTAAATCAATTTGTTTATTAAAGAGACCTGTTCAAAATATTGCTTTTTTTCTTTCGTCTTTGTTGAAAGACTTGTTTGGCCTACTTTTAATATGAGTTTCATGGTGTTGAAGTATGAAAAAGAAGCCATGTTGGTTCATTAGGCTTATTGACTGCTTACAAAAGTCAGAAGTGGTAGCTCAGTGGGTTAAGCTGGTGGTTAACTGACTAACAGGTCCCCACAAGGTTGTGGGTTCAAGCCCCAGTATTGGCAAGTAAAGAATTTTAATTATCTTTTTAAATGTAATAGTTTGTTTGCTTTTGTGACATTAAAATGTAAATCTATTTGTTAATTAAAGAGACCTGTTCAAAAGATTGCTTTATTTATTTGTCTTTTGTAAAAAACTTGTTTGGCCTACTTTTAATATGAGTTACATGGTGTTGAAGTGAAGACAAAAAGCCATGTTGGTTTATTAGGCTTATTGACTGCTTGAACAAGTCAGAAATGGTAGCTCAGTGGGTTAAGCTGGTGGTTAACTGACTAATAGGTCTGCACAAGGTTGTGGGTTCAAGCCCCAGTATTGGCAATTAAACATTTTATTTCTCTTTTGAAATGAAATAGTTTGTTTGCTTTTGTGACATTAAACTGTAAATCAATTTGTTAATTAAAGAGACCTGTTCAAAAGATTGCTTTATTTATTTGTCTTTTGTGAAAGACTTGTTTGGCCTACTTTTATTATGAGTTACATGGTGTTGAAGTATGGAAAAGAAGCTATGTTGGTTCATTAGGCTTATTGACTGCTTGCAAAAGTCAGAAGTGGTAGCTCAGTGGGTTAAGCTGGTGGTTAACTGACTAACAGGTCCCCACAAGGTTGTGGGTTCAAGCCCCAGTATTGGCAAGTAAAGAATTTTAATTATCTTTTTAAATGTAATAGTTTGTTTGCTTTTGTGACATTAAAATGTAAATCTATTTGTTAATTAAAGAGACCTGTTCAAAAGATTGCTTTATTTCTTTGTCTTTTGTGAAAAACTTGTTTGGCCTACTTTTAATATGAGTTACATGGTGTTGAAGTGAAGAAAAAAAGCCATGTTGGTTTATTAGGCTTATTGACTGCTTGAACAAGTCAGAAATGGTAGCTCAGTGGGTTAAGCTGGTGGTTAACTGACTAATAGGTCTGCACAAGGTTGTGGGTTCAAGCCCCAGTATTGGCAATTAAACATTTTATTTCTCTTTTGAAATGAAATAGTTTGTTTGCTTTTGTGACATTAAACTGTAAATCAATTTGTTAATTAAAGAGACCTGTTCAAAAGATTGCTTTATTTATTTGTCTTTTGTGAAAAACTTGTTTGGCCTACTTTTATTATGAGTTACATGGTGTTAAAGTATAGAAAAAAAAGCCATGTTGGTTTATTAGGTTTATTGACTGCTTAAACAAGTCAGAAATGGTAGTTTAGTAGGTTAAGCTGGTGGTTAACTGACTAAAAGGTCCCCACAAGGTTGTGGGTTCAAGCCCCAGTATAGACAAGGTAAACATTTTATTTCTATTTTGAAATGAAATAGTTTGTTTGCTTTTGTGACATTAAACTGTAAATCTATTTGTTAATTAAAGAGACCTGTTCAAAATATTGCTTTATTTCTTTGTCTTTTGTGAAAAACTTGTATGGCCTACTTTTAATATGAGTTACATGGTGTTGAAGTATAGAAAAAAAGCCATGTTGGTTCATTAAGCTTATTGACTGCTTGAACAAGTCAGAAATGGTAGCTCAGTGGGTTAAGCTGGTGGTTAACTGACTAACAGGTCCCCACAAGGTTGTGGTTTCAAGCCCCAGTATTGGCAATTAAACATTTTATTTCTCTTTTGAAATGTAATAGTTTGTTTACTTTTGTGACATTAAACTGTAAATCAATTTGTTTATTAAAGAGACCTGTTAAAAAGATTGTTTTTTTTCTTTGTCTTTGTTGAAAGACTTGTTTGGCCTACTTTTAATATGTGTTCCATGGTGTTGAAGTATGAAAAAGAAGCCATGTTGGTTCATTAGGCTTATTGACTGCTTACAAAAGTCAGAAATGGTAGCTCAGTTGGTTAAGCTGGTGGTTAACTGACTAACAGGTCCACACAAGGTTGTGGGTTCAAGCCGCAGTATAGCCAAGATAAAAAAAAAATTCTCTTTTTAAATGTAATAGTTTGTTTGCTTTTGTGACATTAAACTGTAAATCTATTTGTTAATTAAAGAGACCTGTTCAAAAGATTGCTTTATTTCTTTGTCTTTGTTGAAAGACTTGTTTGGCCTACTTTTAATATGAGTTACATGGTGTTGAAGTAAAGAAAAAAAGCCATGTTGGTTTATTAGGCTTATTGACTGCTTGAACAAGTCAGAAATGGTAGCTCAGTAGGTTAAGCTGGTGGTTAACTGACTAACAGGTCTGCACAAGGTTGTGGGTTCAAGCCCCAGTATTGGCAATTAAACATTTTATTTCTCATTTGAAATATAATAGTTTGTTTGCTTTTGTGACATTAAACTGTAAATCAATTTGTTTATTAAAGAGACCTGTTCAAAAGATTGCTTTTTTTCTTTCGTCTTTGTTGAAAGACTTGTTTGGCCTACTTTTAATATGAGTTTCATGGTGTTGAAGTATGGAAAAGAAGCTATGTTGGTTCATTAGGCTTATTGACTGCTTGCAAAAGTCAGAAGTGGTAGCTCAGTGGGTTAAGCTGGTGGTTAACTGACTAACAGGTCCCCACAAGGTTGTGGGTTCAAGCCCCAGTATTGGCAAGTAAAGAATTTTAATTATCTTTTTAAATGTAATAGTTTGTTTGCTTTTGTGACATTAAAATGTAAATCTATTTGTTAATTAAAGAGACCTGTTCAAAAGATTGCTTTATTTATTTGTCTTTTGTAAAAAACTTGTTTGGCCTACTTTTAATATGAGTTACATGGTGTTGAAGTGAAGAAGAAAAAAAGCCATGTTGGTTTATTAGGCTTATTGACTGCTTGAACAAGTCAGAAATGGTAGCTCAGTGGGTTAAGCTGGTGGTTAACTGACTAATAGGTCTGCACAAGGTTGTGGGTTCAAGCCCCAGTATTGGCAATTAAACATTTTATTTCTCTTTTGAAATGAAATAGTTTGTTTGCTTTTGTGACATTAAACTGTAAATCAATTTGTTAATTAAAGAGACCTGTTCAAAAGATTGCTTTATTTATTTGTCTTTTGTGAAAAACTTGTTTGGCCTACTTTTATTATGAGTTACATGGTGTTAAAGTATAGAAAAAAAAGCCATGTTGGTTTATTAGGTTTATTGACTGCTTGAACAAGTCAGAAATGGTAGCTCAGTAGGTTAAGCTGGTGGTTAACTGACTAAAAGGTCCCCACAAGGTTGTGGGTTCAAGCCCCAGTATAGACAAGGTAAACATTTTATTTCTCTTTTGAAATGAAATAGTTTGTTTGCTTTTGTGACATTAAACTGTAAATCTATTTGTTAATTAAAGAGACCTGTTCAAAAGATTGCTTTTTTTCTTTGTCTTTGTTGAAAGACTTGTTTGGCCTACTTTTAATATGTGTTCCATGGTGTTGAAGTATGAATAAGAAGCCATGTTGGTTCATTAGGCTTATTGACTGCTTACAAAAGTCAGAAGTGGTAGCTCAGTGGGTTAAGCTGATGGTTAACTGACTAACAGGTCCCCACAAGGTTGTGGGTTCAAGCCCCAGTATTGGCAAGTAAAATATTTCAATTCTCTTTTTAAATGTAATAGTTTGTTTGCTTTGTGACATAAACTGTAAATCTATTTGTTAAAGAGACCTGTTCAAAAGATTGCTTTATTTATTTGTCTTTTGTGAAAAACTTGTTTGGCCTACTTTTAATATGAGTTACATGGTGTTGAAGTAAAGAAAAAAAGCCATGTTGGTTTATTAGGCTTATTGACTGCTTGAACAAGTCAGAAATGGTAGCTCAGTAGGTTAAGCTGGTGGTTAACTGACTAACAGGTCCCCACAAGGTTGTGGGTTCAAGCCCCAGTATTGGCAAGTAAAAAAATTTAATTCTCTTTTGAAATGGAATAGTTTGTTTGCTTTTGTGACATTAAACTGTAAATCAATTTGTTCAATAAAGAGACCTGTTAAAAAGATTGCTTTTTTTCTTTGTCTTTGTTGAAAGACTTGTTTGGCCTACTTTTAATATGTGTTCCATGGTGTTGAAGTATGAAAAAGAAGCCATGTTGGTTCATTAGGCTTATTGACTGCTTACAAAAGTCAGAAATGGTAGCTCAGTGGGTTAAGCTGGTGGTTAACTGACTAACAGGTCCACACAAGGTTGTGGGTTCAAGCCGCAGTATAGCCAGGATACAAAAAAAAATTCTCTTTTTAAATGTAATAGTTTGTTTGCTTTTGTGACATTAAACTGTAAATCTATTTGTTAATTAAAGAGACCTGTTCAAAAGATTGCTTTATTTCTTTGTCTTTGTTGAAAGACTTGTTTGGCCTACTTTTAATATGAGTTACATGGTGTTGAAGTAAAGAATAAAAGCCATGTTGGTTTATTAGGCTTATTGACTGCTTGAACAAGTCAGAAATGGTAGCTCAGTAGGTTAAGCTGGTGGTTAACTGACTAACAGGTCTGCACAAGGTTGTGGGTTCAAGCCCCAGTATTGGCAATTAAACATTTTATTTCTCTTTTGAAATATAATAGTTTGTTTGCTTTTGTGACATTAAACTGTAAATCAATTTGTTTATTAAAGAGACCTGTTCAAAAGATTGCTTTTTTTCTTTCGTCTTTGTTGAAAGACTTGTTTGGCCTACTTTTAATATGAGTTTCATGGTGTTGAAGTATGGAAAAGAAGCTATGTTGGTTCATTAGGCTTATTGACTGCTTGCAAAAGTCAGAAGTGGTAGCTCAGTGGGTTAAGCTGGTGGTTAACTGACTAACAGGTCTCCACAAGGTTTTGGGTTCAAGCCCCAGTATTGGCAAGTAAAAAATTTCAATTCTCTTTTTAAATGTAATAGTTTGTTTGCTTTGTGACATTAAACTGTAAATCTATTTGTTAATTAAAGAGACCTGTTCAAAAGATTGCTTTATTTATTTGTCTTTTGTGAAAAACTTGTTTGGCCTACTTTTAATATGAGTTACATGGTGTTGAAGTAAAGAAAAAAAGCCATGTTGGTTTATTAGGCTTATTGACTGCTTGAACAAGTCAGAAATGGTAGCTCAGTAGGTTAAGCTGGTGGTTAACTGACTAACAGGTCCGCACAAGGTTGTGGGTTCAAGCCCCAGTATTGGCAATTAAACATTTTATTTCTCTTTTGAAATCTAATAGTTTGTTTGCTTTTGTGACATTAAACTGTAAATCAATTTGTTTATTAAAGAGACCTGTTCAAAAGATTGCTTTTTTTCTTTCGTCTTTGTTGAAAGACTTGTTTGGCCTACTTTTAATATGAGTTTCATGGTGTTGAAGTATGGAAAAGAAGCTATGTTGGTTCATTAGGCTTATTGAATGCATGCAAAAGTCAGAAGTGGTAGCTCAGTGGGTTAAGCTGGTGGTTAACTGACTAACAGGTCCCCACAAGGTTGTGGGTTCAAGCCCCAGTATTGGCAAGTAAAAAATTTTAATTCTCTTTTTAAATGTAATAGTTTGTTTGCTTTTGTGACATTAAACTGTAAATCTATTTGTAAATTAAAGAGACCTGTTCAAAATATTGCTTTATTTATTTGTCTTTTGTGAAAAACGTGTTTGGCCTACTTTTAATATGAGTTACATGATGTTAAAGTATAGAAAAAAAGCAATGTTGGTTTATTAGGCTTATTGACTGATTAAACAAGTCAGAAATTGTAGCTCAGTAGGTTAAGCTGGTGGTTAACTGCCTAACAGGTCCCCACAAGGTTGTGGGTTCAAGCCCCAGTATTGGCAAGTAAAAAAATTTAATTCTCTTTTGAAATGGAATAGTTTGTTTGCTTTTGTGACATTAAACTGTAAATCAATTTGTTCAATAAAGAGACCTGTTAAAAAGATTGCTTTTTTTCTTTGTCTTTGTTGAAAGACTTGTTTGGCCTACTTTTAATATGTGTTCCATGGTGTTGAAGTATGAAAAAGAAGCCATGTTGGTTCATTAGGCTTATTGACTGCTTACAAAAGTCAGAAATGGTAGCTCAGTTGGTTAAGCTGGTGGTTAACTGACTAAAAGGTCCACACAAGGTTGTGAGTTCAAGCCGCAGTATAGCCAAGATAAAAAAAAAAAATTCTCTTTTTAAATGTAATAGTTTGTTTGCTTTTGTGACATTAAACTGTAAATCTATTTGTTAATTAAAGAGACCTGTTCAAAAGATTGCTTTATTTCTTTGTCTTTGTTGAAAGACTTGTTTGGCCTACTTTTAATATGAGTTACATGGTGTTGAAGTAAAGAAAAAAAGCCATGTTAGTTTATTAGGCTTATTGACTGCTTGAATAAGTCAGAAATGGTAGCTCAGTAGGTTAAGCTGGTGGTTAACTGACTAACAGGTCTGCACAAGGTTGTGGGTTCAAGCCCCAGTATTGGCAATTAACCATTTTATTTCTCATTTGAAATATAATAGTTTGTTTGCTTTTGTGACATTAAACTGTAAATCAATTTGTTTATTAAAGAGACCTGTTCAAAAGATTGCTTTTTTTCTTTCGTCTTTGTTGAAAGACTTGTTTGGCCTACTTTTAATATGAGTTTCATGGTGTTGAAGTATGAAAAAGAAGCTATGTTGGTTCATTAGGCTTATTGACTGCTTACAAAAGTCAGAAGTGGTAGCTCAGTGGGTTAAGCTGGTGGTTAACTGACTAACAGGTCCCCACAAGGTTGTGGGTTCAAGCCCCAGTATTGGCAAGTAAAAAATTTAAATTCTCTTTTTAAATGTAATAGTTTGTTTGCTTTGTGACATTAAACTGTAAATCTATTTGTTAATTAAAGAGACCTGTTCAAAAGATTGCTTTATTTATTTGTCTTTTGTGAAAAACTTGTTTGGCCTACTTTTAATATGAGTTACATGGTGTTGAAGTAAAGAAAAAAAAGCCATGTTGGTTTATTAGGCTTATTGACTGCTTGAACAAGTCAGAAATGGTAGCTCAGTAGGTTAAGCTGGTGGTTAACCGACTAACAGGTCCGCACAAGGTTGTGGGTTCAAGCCCCAGTTTTGGCAATTAAACATTTTATTTCTCTTTTGAAATCTAATAGTTTGTTTGCTTTTGTGACATTAAACTGTAAATCAATTTGTTTATTAAAGAGACCTGTTCAAAAGATTGCTTTTTTTCTTTCGTCTTTGTTGAAAGACTTGTTTGGCCTACTTTTAATATGAGTTTCATGGTGTTGAAGTATGGAAAAGAAGCTATGTTGGTTCATTAGGCTTATTGAATGCTTGCAAAAGTCAGAAGTGGTAGCTCAGTGGGTTAAGCTGGTGGTTAACTGACTAACAGGTCCCCACAAGGTTGTGGGTTCAAGCCCCAGTATTGGCAAGTAAAAAATTTCAATTCTCTTTTTAAATGTAATAGTTTGTTTGCTTTGTGACATTAAACTGTAAATCTATTTGTTAAAGAGACCTGTTCAAAAGATTGCTTTATTTATTTGTCTTTTGTGAAAAACTTGTTTGGCCTACTTTTATTATGAGTTACATGGTGTTAAAGTATAGAAAAAAAAGCCATTTTGGTTTATTAGGTTTATTGACTGCTTGAACAAGTCAGAAATGGTAGCTCAGTAGGTTAAGCTGGTGGTTAACTGACTAAAAGGTCCCCACAAGGTTGTGGGTTCAAGCCCCAGTATAGACAAGGTAAACATTTTATTTCTCTTTTGAAATGAAATAGTTTGTTTGCTTTTGTGACATTAAACTGTAAATCTATTTGTTAATTAAAGAGACCTGTTCAAAAGATTGCTTTATTTCTTTGTCTTTTGTTTAAAGACTTGTTTGGCCTACTTTTATTATGAGTTACATGGTGTTGAAGTATGGAAAAGAAGCTATGTTGGTTCATTAGGCTTATTGACTGCTTGCAAAAGTCAGAAGTGGTAGCTCAGTGGGTTAAGCTGGTGGTTAACTGACTAACAGGTCCCCACAAGGTTGTGGGTTCAAGCCCCAGTATTGGCAAGTAAAGAATTTTAATTATCTTTTTAAATGTAATAGTTTGTTTGCTTTTGTGACATTAAAATGTAAATCTATTTGTTAATTAAAGAGACCTGTTCAAAAGATTGCTTTATTTATTTGTCTTTTGTGAAAAACTTGTTTGGCCTACTTTTAATATGAGTTACATGGTGTTGAAGTAAAGAAAAAAAGCCATGTTGGTTTATTAGGCTTATTGACTGCTTGAACAAGTCAGAAATGGTAGCTCAGTAGGTTAAGCTGGTGGTTAACCGACTAACAGGTCCGCACAAGGTTGTGGGTTCAAGCCCCAGTTTTGGCAATTAAACATTTTATTTCTCTTTTGAAATCTAATAGTTTGTTTGCTTTTGTGACATTAAACTGTAAATCAATTTGTTTATTAAAGAGACCTGTTCAAAAGATTGCTTTTTTTCTTTCGTCTTTGTTGAAAGACTTGTTTGGCCTACTTTTAATATGAGTTTCATGGTGTTGAAGTATGGAAAAGAAGCTATGTTGGTTCATTAGGCTTATTAAATGCATGCAAAAGTCAGAAGTGGTAGCTCAGTGGGTTAAGCTGGTGGTTAACTGACTAACAGGTCCCCACAAGGTTGTGGGTTCAAGCCCCAGTATTGGCAAGTAAAAAATTTTAATTCTCTTTTTAAATGTAATAGTTTGTTTGCTTTTGTGACATTAAACTGTAAATCTATTTGTAAATTAAAGAGACCTGTTCAAAATATTGCTTTATTTATTTGTCTTTTGTGAAAAACGTGTTTGGCCTACTTTTAATATGAGTTACATGATGTTAAAGTATAGAAAAAAAGCAATGTTGGTTTATTAGGCTTATTGACTGATTAAACAAGTCAGAAATTGTAGCTCAGTAGGTTAAGCTGGTGGTTAACTGCCTAACAGGTCCCCACAAGGTTGTGGGTTCAAGCCCCAGTATTGGCAAGTAAAAAAATTTAATTCTCTTTTGAAATGGAATAGTTTGTTTGCTTTTGTGACATTAAACTGTAAATCAATTTGTTCAATAAAGAGACCTGTTAAAAAGATTGCTTTTTTTCTTTGTCTTTGTTGAAAGACTTGTTTGGCCTACTTTTAATATGTGTTCCATGGTGTTGAAGTATGAAAAAGAAGCCATGTTGGTTCATTAGGCTTATTGACTGCTTACAAAAGTCAGAAATGGTAGCTCAGTTGGTTAAGCTGGTGGTTAACTGACTAAAAGGTCCACACAAGGTTGTGAGTTCAAGCCGCAGTATAGCCAAGATAAAAAAAAAAAATTCTCTTTTTAAATGTAATAGTTTGTTTGCTTTTGTGACATTAAACTGTAAATCTATTTGTTAATTAAAGAGACCTGTTCAAAAGATTGCTTTATTTCTTTGTCTTTGTTGAAAGACTTGTTTGGCCTACTTTTAATATGAGTTACATGGTGTTGAAGTAAAGAAAAAAAGCCATGTTAGTTTATTAGGCTTATTGACTGCTTGAATAAGTCAGAAATGGTAGCTCAGTAGGTTAAGCTGGTGGTTAACTGACTAACAGGTCTGCACAAGGTTGTGGGTTCAAGCCCCAGTATTGGCAATTAAACATTTTATTTCTCATTTGAAATATAATAGTTTGTTTGCTTTTGTGACATTAAACTGTAAATCAATTTGTTTATTAAAGAGACCTGTTCAAAAGATTGCTTTTTTTCTTTCGTCTTTGTTGAAAGACTTGTTTGGCCTACTTTTAATATGAGTTTCATGGTGTTGAAGTATGAAAAAGAAGCTATGTTGGTTCATTAGGCTTATTGACTGCTTACAAAAGTCAGAAGTGGTAGCTCAGTGGGTTAAGCTGGTGGTTAACTGACTAACAGGTCCCCACAAGGTTGTGGGTTCAAGCCCCAGTATTGGCAAGTAAAAAATTTAAATTCTCTTTTTAAATGTAATAGTTTGTTTGCTTTGTGACATTAAACTGTAAATCTATTTGTTAATTAAAGAGACCTGTTCAAAAGATTGCTTTATTTATTTGTCTTTTGTGAAAAACTTGTTTGGCCTACTTTTAATATGAGTTACATGGTGTTGAAGTAAAGAAAAAAAAGCCATGTTGGTTTATTAGGCTTATTGACTGCTTGAACAAGTCAGAAATGGTAGCTCAGTAGGTTAAGCTGGTGGTTAACCGACTAACAGGTCCGCACAAGGTTGTGGGTTCAAGCCCCAGTTTTGGCAATTAAACATTTTATTTCTCTTTTGAAATCTAATAGTTTGTTTGCTTTTGTGACATTAAACTGTAAATCAATTTGTTTATTAAAGAGACCTGTTCAAAAGATTGCTTTTTTTCTTTCGTCTTTGTTGAAAGACTTGTTTGGCCTACTTTTAATATGAGTTTCATGGTGTTGAAGTATGGAAAAGAAGCTATGTTGGTTCATTAGGCTTATTGAATGCTTGCAAAAGTCAGAAGTGGTAGCTCAGTGGGTTAAGCTGGTGGTTAACTGACTAACAGGTCCCCACAAGGTTGTGGGTTCAAGCCCCAGTATTGGCAAGTAAAAAATTTCAATTCTCTTTTTAAATGTAATAGTTTGTTTGCTTTGTGACATTAAACTGTAAATCTATTTGTTAAAGAGACCTGTTCAAAAGATTGCTTTATTTATTTGTCTTTTGTGAAAAACTTGTTTGGCCTACTTTTATTATGAGTTACATGGTGTTAAAGTATAGAAAAAAAAGCCATTTTGGTTTATTAGGTTTATTGACTGCTTGAACAAGTCAGAAATGGTAGCTCAGTAGGTTAAGCTGGTGGTTAACTGACTAAAAGGTCCCCACAAGGTTGTGGGTTCAAGCCCCAGTATAGACAAGGTAAACATTTTATTTCTCTTTTGAAATGAAATAGTTTGTTTGCTTTTGTGACATTAAACTGTAAATCTATTTGTTAATTAAAGAGACCTGTTCAAAAGATTGCTTTATTTCTTTGTCTTTTGTTTAAAGACTTGTTTGGCCTACTTTTATTATGAGTTACATGGTGTTGAAGTATGGAAAAGAAGCTATGTTGGTTCATTAGGCTTATTGACTGCTTGCAAAAGTCAGAAGTGGTAGCTCAGTGGGTTAAGCTGGTGGTTAACTGACTAACAGGTCCCCACAAGGTTGTGGGTTCAAGCCCCAGTATTGGCAAGTAAAGAATTTTAATTATCTTTTTAAATGTAATAGTTTGTTTGCTTTTGTGACATTAAAATGTAAATCTATTTGTTAATTAAAGAGACCTGTTCAAAAGATTGCTTTATTTATTTGTCTTTTGTAAAAAACTTGTTTGGCCTACTTTTAATATGAGTTACATGGTGTTGAAGTGAAGAAAAAAAGCCATGTTGGTTTATTAGGCTTATTGACTGCTTGAACAAGTCAGAAATGGTAGCTCAGTGGGTTAAGCTGGTGGTTAACTGACTAATAGGTCTGCACAAGGTTGTGGGTTCAAGCCCCAGTATTGGCAATTAAACATTTTATTTCTCTTTTGAAATGAAATAGTTTGTTTGCTTTTGTGACATTAAACTGTAAATCAATTTGTTAATTAAAGAGACCTGTTCAAAAGATTGCTTTATTTATTTGTCTTTTGTGAAAAACTTGTTTGGCCTACTTTTATTATGAGTTACATGGTGTTAAAGTATAGAAAAAAAAGCCATGTTGGTTTATTAGGTTTATTGACTGCTTAAACAAGTCAGAAATGGTAGTTTAGTAGGTTAAGCTGGTGGTTAACTGACTAAAAGGTCCCCACAAGGTTGTGGGTTCAAGCCCCAGTATAGACAAGGTAAACATTTTATTTCTATTTTGAAATGAAATAGTTTGTTTGCTTTTGTGACATTAAACTGTAAATCTATTTGTTAATTAAAGAGACCTGTTCAAAAGATTGCTTTATTTCTTTGTCTTTTGTGAAAAACTTGTATGGCCTACTTTTAATATGAGTTACATGGTGTTGAAGTATAGAAAAAAAGCCATGTTGGTTCATTAAGCTTATTGACTGCTTGAACAAGTCAGAAATGGTAGCTCAGTGGGTTAAGCTGGTGGTTAACTGACTAACAGGTCCCCACAAGGTTGTGGATTCAAGCCCCAGTATTGGCAATTAAACATTTTATTTCTCTTTTGAAATGTAATAGTTTGTTTACTTTTGTGACATTAAACTGTAAATCAATTTGTTTATTAAAGAGACCTGTTAAAAAGATTGTTTTTTTTCTTTGTCTTTGTTGAAAGACTTGTTTGGCCTACTTTTAATATGTGTTCCATGGTGTTGAAGTATGAAAAAGAAGCCATGTTGGTTCATTAGGCTTATTGACTGCTTACAAAAGTCAGAAATGGTAGCTCAGTTGGTTAAGCTGGTGGTTAACTGACTAACAGGTCCACACAAGGTTGTGGGTTCAAGCCGCAGTATAGCCAAGATAAAAAAAAAAATTCTCTTTTTAAATGTAATAGTTTGTTTGCTTTTGTGACATTAAACTGTAAATCTATTTGTTAATTAAAGAGACCTGTTCAAAAGATTGCTTTATTTCTTTGTCTTTGTTGAAAGACTTGTTTGGCCTACTTTTAATATGAGTTACATGGTGTTGAAGTAAAGAAAAAAAGCCATGTTGGTTTATTAGGCTTATTGACTGCTTGAACAAGTCAGAAATGGTAGCTCAGTAGGTTAAGCTGGTGGTTAACTGACTAACAGGTCTGCACAAGGTTGTGGGTTCAAGCCCCAGTATTGGCAATTAAACATTTTATTTCTCATTTGAAATATAATAGTTTGTTTGCTTTTGTGACATTAAACTGTAAATCAATTTGTTTATTAAAGAGACCTGTTCAAAAGATTGCTTTTTTTCTTTCGTCTTTGTTGAAAGACTTGTTTGGCCTACTTTTAATATGAGTTTCATGGTGTTGAAGTATGGAAAAGAAGCTATGTTGGTTCATTAGGCTTATTGACTGCTTGCAAAAGTCAGAAGTGGTAGCTCAGTGGGTTAAGCTGGTGGTTAACTGACTAACAGGTCCCCACAAGGTTGTGGGTTCAAGCCCCAGTATTGGCAAGTAAAGAATTTTAATTATCTTTTTAAATGTAATAGTTTGTTTGCTTTTGTGACATTAAAATGTAAATCTATTTGTTAATTAAAGAGACCTGTTCAAAAGATTGCTTTATTTATTTGTCTTTTGTAAAAAACTTGTTTGGCCTACTTTTAATATGAGTTACATGGTGTTGAAGTGAAGACAAAAAGCCATGTTGGTTTATTAGGCTTATTGACTGCTTGAACAAGTCAGAAATGGTAGCTCAGTGGGTTAAGCTGGTGGTTAACTGACTAATAGGTCTGCACAAGGTTGTGGGTTCAAGCCCCAGTATTGGCAATTAAACATTTTATTTCTCTTTTGAAATGAAATAGTTTGTTTGCTTTTGTGACATTAAACTGTAAATCAATTTGTTAATTAAAGAGACCTGTTCAAAAGATTGCTTTATTTATTTGTCTTTTGTGAAAAACTTGTTTGGCCTACTTTTATTATGAGTTACATGGTGTTAAAGTATAGAAAAAAAAGCCATGTTGGTTTATTAGGTTTATTGACTGCTTGAACAAGTCAGAAATGGTAGCTCAGTAGGTTAAGCTGGTGGTTAACTGACTAAAAGGTCCCCACAAGGTTGTGGGTTCAAGCCCCAGTATAGACAAGGTAAACATTTTATTTCTCTTTTGAAATGAAATAGTTTGTTTGCTTTTGTGACATTAAACTGTAAATCTATTTGTTAATTAAAGAGACCTGTTCAAAAGATTGCTTTTTTTCTTTGTCTTTGTTGAAAGACTTGTTTGGCCTACTTTTAATATGTGTTCCATGGTGTTGAAGTATGAAAAAGAAGCCATGTTGGTTCATTAGGCTTATTGACTGCTTACAAAAGTCAGAAGTGGTAGCTCAGTGGGTTAAGCTGGTGGTTAATTGACTAATAGGTCTGCACAAGGTTGTGGGTTCAAGCCCCAGTATTGGCAATTAAACATTTTATTTCTCTTTTGAAATGAAATAGTTTGTTTGCTTTTGTGACATTAAACTGTAAATCTATTTGTTAATTAAAGAGACCTGTTCAAAAGATTGCTTTATTTCTTTGTCTTTTGTGAAAAACTTGTATGGCCTACTTTTAATATGAGTTACATGGTGTTGAAGTATAGAAAAAAAGCCATGTTGGTTCATTAAGCTTATTGACTGCTTGAACAAGTCAGAAATGGTAGCTCAGTGGGTTAAGCTGGTGGTTAACTGACTAACAGGTCCCCACAAGGTTGTGGATTCAAGCCCCAGTATTGGCAATTAAACATTTTATTTCTCTTTTGAAATATAATAGTTTGTTTGCTTTTGTGACATTAAACTGTAAATCAATTTGTTTATTAAAGAGACCTGTTCAAAATATTGCTTTTTTTCTTTCGTCTTTGTTGAAAGACTTGTTTGGCCTACTTTTAATATGAGTTTCATGGTGTTGAAGTATGAAAAAGAAGCCATGTTGGTTCATTAGGCTTATTGACTGCTTACAAAAGTCAGAAGTGGTAGCTCAGTGGGTTAAGCTGGTGGTTAACTGACTAACAGGTCCCCACAAGGTTGTGGGTTCAAGCCCCAGTATTGGCAAGTAAAGAATTTTAATTATCTTTTTAAATGTAATAGTTTGTTTGCTTTTGTGACATTAAAATGTAAATCTATTTGTTAATTAAAGAGACCTGTTCAAAAGATTGCTTTATTTATTTGTCTTTTGTAAAAAACTTGTTTGGCCTACTTTTAATATGAGTTACATGGTGTTGAAGTGAAGACAAAAAGCCATGTTGGTTTATTAGGCTTATTGACTGCTTGAACAAGTCAGAAATGGTAGCTCAGTGGGTTAAGCTGGTGGTTAACTGACTAATAGGTCTGCACAAGGTTGTGGGTTCAAGCCCCAGTATTGGCAATTAAACATTTTATTTCTCTTTTGAAATGAAATAGTTTGTTTGCTTTTGTGACATTAAACTGTAAATCAATTTGTTAATTAAAGAGACCTGTTCAAAAGATTGCTTTATTTATTTGTCTTTTGTGAAAGACTTGTTTGGCCTACTTTTATTATGAGTTACATGGTGTTGAAGTATGGAAAAGAAGCTATGTTGGTTCATTAGGCTTATTGACTGCTTGCAAAAGTCAGAAGTGGTAGCTCAGTGGGTTAAGCTGGTGGTTAACTGACTAACAGGTCCCCACAAGGTTGTGGGTTCAAGCCCCAGTATTGGCAAGTAAAGAATTTTAATTATCTTTTTAAATGTAATAGTTTGTTTGCTTTTGTGACATTAAAATGTAAATCTATTTGTTAATTAAAGAGACCTGTTCAAAAGATTGCTTTATTTATTTGTCTTTTGTAAAAAACTTGTTTGGCCTACTTTTAATATGAGTTACATGGTGTTGAAGTGAAGAAAAAAAGCCATGTTGGTTTATTAGGCTTATTGACTGCTTGAACAAGTCAGAAATGGTAGCTCAGTGGGTTAAGCTGGTGGTTAACTGACTAATAGGTCTGCACAAGGTTGTGGGTTCAAGCCCCAGTATTGGCAACTAAACATTTTATTTCTCTTTTGAAATGAAATAGTTTGTTTGCTTTTGTGACATTAAACTGTAAATCAATTTGTTAATTAAAGAGACCTGTTCAAAAGATTGCTTTATTTATTTGTCTTTTGTGAAAAACTTGTTTGGCCTACTTTTATTATGAGTTACATGGTGTTAAAGTATAGAAAAAAAAGCCATGTTGGTTTATTAGGTTTATTGACTGCTTAAACAAGTCAGAAATGGTAGTTTAGTAGGTTAAGCTGGTGGTTAACTGACTAAAAGGTCCCCACAAGGTTGTGGGTTCAAGCCCCAGTATAGACAAGGTAAACATTTTATTTCTATTTTGAAATGAAATAGTTTGTTTGCTTTTGTGACATTAAACTGTAAATCTATTTGTTAATTAAAGAGACCTGTTCAAAAGATTGCTTTATTTCTTTGTCTTTTGTGAAAAACTTGTATGGCCTACTTTTAATATGAGTTACATGGTGTTGAAGTATAGAAAAAAAGCCATGTTGGTTCATTAAGCTTATTGACTGCTTGAACAAGTCAGAAATGGTAGCTCAGTGGGTTAAGCTGGTGGTTAACTGACTAACAGGTCCCCACAAGGTTGTGGATTCAAGCCCCAGTATTGGCAATTAAACATTTTATTTCTCTTTTGAAATGTAATAGTTTGTTTACTTTTGTGACATTAAACTGTAAATCAATTTGTTTATTAAAGAGACCTGTTAAAAAGATTGTTTTTTTTCTTTGTCTTTGTTGAAAGACTTGTTTGGCCTACTTTTAATATGTGTTCCATGGTGTTGAAGTATGAAAAAGAAGCCATGTTGGTTCATTAGGCTTATTGACTGCTTACAAAAGTCAGAAATGGTAGCTCAGTTGGTTAAGCTGGTGGTTAACTGACTAACAGGTCCACACAAGGTTGTGGGTTCAAGCCGCAGTATAGCCAAGATAAAAAAAAAAAATTCTCTTTTTAAATGTAATAGTTTGTTTGCTTTTGTGACATTAAACTGTAAATCTATTTGTTAATTAAAGAGACCTGTTCAAAAGATTGCTTTATTTCTTTGTCTTTGTTGAAAGACTTGTTTGGCCTACTTTTAATATGAGTTACATGGTGTTGAAGTAAAGAAAAAAAGCCATGTTAGTTTATTAGGCTTATTGACTGCTTGAATAAGTCAGAAATGGTAGCTCAGTAGGTTAAGCTGGTGGTTAACTGACTAACAGGTCTGCACAAGGTTGTGGGTTCAAGCCCCAGTATTGGCAATTAAACATTTTATTTCTCATTTGAAATATAATAGTTTGTTTGCTTTTGTGACATTAAACTGTAAATCAATTTGTTTATTAAAGAGACCTGTTCAAAAGATTGCTTTTTTTCTTTCGTCTTTGTTGAAAGACTTGTTTGGCCTACTTTTAATATGAGTTTCATGGTGTTGAAGTATGAAAAAGAAGCTATGTTGGTTCATTAGGCTTATTGACTGCTTACAAAAGTCAGAAGTGGTAGCTCAGTGGGTTAAGCTGGTGGTTAACTGACTAACAGGTCCCCACAAGGTTGTGGGTTCAAGCCCCAGTATTGGCAAGTAAAAAATTTAAATTCTCTTTTTAAATGTAATAGTTTGTTTGCTTTGTGACATTAAACTGTAAATCTATTTGTTAATTAAAGAGACCTGTTCAAAAGATTGCTTTATTTATTTGTCTTTTGTGAAAAACTTGTTTGGCCTACTTTTAATATGAGTTACATGGTGTTGAAGTAAAGAAAAAAAAGCCATGTTGGTTTATTAGGCTTATTGACTGCTTGAACAAGTCAGAAATGGTAGCTCAGTAGGTTAAGCTGGTGGTTAACCGACTAACAGGTCCGCACAAGGTTGTGGGTTCAAGCCCCAGTTTTGGCAATTAAACATTTTATTTCTCTTTTGAAATCTAATAGTTTGTTTGCTTTTGTGACATTAAACTGTAAATCAATTTGTTTATTAAAGAGACCTGTTCAAAAGATTGCTTTTTTTCTTTCGTCTTTGTTGAAAGACTTGTTTGGCCTACTTTTAATATGAGTTTCATGGTGTTGAAGTATGGAAAAGAAGCTATGTTGGTTCATTAGGCTTATTGAATGCTTGCAAAAGTCAGAAGTGGTAGCTCAGTGGGTTAAGCTGGTGGTTAACTGACTAACAGGTCCCCACAAGGTTGTGGGTTCAAGCCCCAGTATTGGCAAGTAAAAAATTTCAATTCTCTTTTTAAATGTAATAGTTTGTTTGCTTTGTGACATTAAACTGTAAATCTATTTGTTAAAGAGACCTGTTCAAAAGATTGCTTTATTTATTTGTCTTTTGTGAAAAACTTGTTTGGCCTACTTTTATTATGAGTTACATGGTGTTAAAGTATAGAAAAAAAAGCCATGTTGGTTTATTAGGTTTATTGACTGCTTGAACAAGTCAGAAATGGTAGCTCAGTAGGTTAAGCTGGTGGTTAACTGACTAAAAGGTCCCCACAAGGTTGTGGGTTCAAGCCCCAGTATAGACAAGGTAAACATTTTATTTCTCTTTTGAAATGAAATAGTTTGTTTGCTTTTGTGACATTAAACTGTAAATCTATTTGTTAATTAAAGAGACCTGTTCAAAAGATTGCTTTTTTTCTTTGTCTTTGTTGAAAGACTTGTTTGGCCTACTTTTAATATGTGTTCCATGGTGTTGAAGTATGAAAAAGAAGCCATGTTGGTTCATTAGGCTTATTGACTGCTTACAAAAGTCAGAAGTGGTAGCTCAGTGGGTTAAGCTGGTGGTTAACTGCCTAATAGGTCTGCACAAGGTTGTGGGTTCAAGCCCCAGTATTGGCAATTAAACATTTTATTTCTCTTTTGAAATGAAATAGTTTGTTTGCTTTTGTGACATTAAACTGTAAATCTATTTGTTAATTAAAGAGACCTGTTCAAAAGATTGCTTTATTTCTTTGTCTTTTGTGAAAAACTTGTATGGCCTACTTTTAATATGAGTTACATGGTGTTGAAGTATAGAAAAAAAGCCATGTTGGTTCATTAAGCTTATTGACTGCTTGAACAAGTCAGAAATGGTAGCTCAGTGGGTTAAGCTGGTGGTTAACTGACTAACAGGTCCCCACAAGGTTGTGGATTCAAGCCCCAGTATTGGCAATTAAACATTTTATTTCTCTTTTGAAATATAATAGTTTGTTTGCTTTTGTGACATTAAACTGTAAATCAATTTGTTTATTAAAGAGACCTGTTCAAAAGATTGCTTTTTTTCTTTCGTCTTTGTTGAAAGACTTGTTTGGCCTACTTTTAATATGAGTTTCATGGTGTTGAAGTATGGAAAAGAAGCTATGTTGGTTCATTAGGCTTATTGAATGCTTGCAAAAGTCAGAAGTGGTAGCTCAGTGGGTTAAGCTGGTGGTTAACTGACTAACAGGTCCCCACAAGGTTGTGGGTTCAAGCCCCAGTATTGGCAAGTAAAAAATTTCAATTCTCTTTTTAAATGTAATAGTTTGTTTGCTTTGTGACATTAAACTGTAAATCTATTTGTTAAAGAGACCTGTTCAAAAGATTGCTTTATTTATTTGTCTTTTGTGAAAAACTTGTTTGGCCTACTTTTATTATGAGTTACATGGTGTTAAAGTATAGAAAAAAAAGCCATGTTGGTTTATTAGGTTTATTGACTGCTTGAACAAGTCAGAAATGGTAGCTCAGTAGGTTAAGCTGGTGGTTAACTGACTAAAAGGTCCCCACAAGGTTGTGGGTTCAAGCCCCAGTATAGACAAGGTAAACATTTTATTTCTCTTTTGAAATGAAATAGTTTGTTTGCTTTTGTGACATTAAACTGTAAATCTATTTGTTAATTAAAGAGACCTGTTCAAAAGATTGCTTTTTTTCTTTGTCTTTGTTGAAAGACTTGTTTGGCCTACTTTTAATATGTGTTCCATGGTGTTGAAGTATGAAAAAGAAGCCATGTTGGTTCATTAGGCTTATTGACTGCTTACAAAAGTCAGAAGTGGTAGCTCAGTGGGTTAAGCTGGTGGTTAACTGCCTAATAGGTCTGCACAAGGTTGTGGGTTCAAGCCCCAGTATTGGCAATTAAACATTTTATTTCTCTTTTGAAATGAAATAGTTTGTTTGCTTTTGTGACATTAAACTGTAAATCTATTTGTTAATTAAAGAGACCTGTTCAAAAGATTGCTTTATTTCTTTGTCTTTTGTGAAAAACTTGTATGGCCTACTTTTAATATGAGTTACATGGTGTTGAAGTATAGAAAAAAAGCCATGTTGGTTCATTAAGCTTATTGACTGCTTGAACAAGTCAGAAATGGTAGCTCAGTGGGTTAAGCTGGTGGTTAACTGACTAACAGGTCCCCACAAGGTTGTGGATTCAAGCCCCAGTATTGGCAATTAAACATTTTATTTCTCTTTTGAAATATAATAGTTTGTTTGCTTTTGTGACATTAAACTGTAAATCAATTTGTTTATTAAAGAGACCTGTTCAAAATATTGCTTTTTTTCTTTCGTCTTTGTTGAAAGACTTGTTTGGCCTACTTTTAATATGAGTTTCATGGTGTTGAAGTATGAAAAAGAAGCCATGTTGGTTCATTAGGCTTATTGACTGCTTACAAAAGTCAGAAGTGGTAGCTCAGTGGGTTAAGCTGGTGGTTAACTGACTAACAGGTCCCCACAAGGTTGTGGGTTCAAGCCCCAGTATTGGCAAGTAAAGAATTTTAATTATCTTTTTAAATGTAATAGTTTGTTTGCTTTTGTGACATTAAAATGTAAATCTATTTGTTAATTAAAGAGACCTGTTCAAAAGATTGCTTTATTTATTTGTCTTTTGTAAAAAACTTGTTTGGCCTACTTTTAATATGAGTTACATGGTGTTGAAGTGAAGACAAAAAGCCATGTTGGTTTATTAGGCTTATTGACTGCTTGAACAAGTCAGAAATGGTAGCTCAGTGGGTTAAGCTGGTAGTTAACTGACTAATAGGTCTGCACAAGGTTGTGGGTTCAAGCCCCAGTATTGGCAATTAAACATTTTATTTCTCTTTTGAAATGAAATAGTTTGTTTGCTTTTGTGACATTAAACTGTAAATCAATTTGTTAATTAAAGAGACCTGTTCAAAAGATTGCTTTATTTATTTGTCTTTTGTGAAAAACTTGTTTGGCCTACTTTTATTATGAGTTACATGGTGTTAAAGTATAGAAAAAAAAGCCATGTTGGTTTATTAGGTTTATTGACTGCTTGAACAAGTCAGAAATGGTAGCTCAGTAGGTTAAGCTGGTGGTTAACTGACTAAAAGGTCCCCACAAGGTTGTGGGTTCAAGCCCCAGTATAGACAAGGTAAACATTTTATTTCTCTTTTGAAATGAAATAGTTTGTTTGCTTTTGTGACATTAAACTGTAAATCTATTTGTTAATTAAAGAGACCTGTTCAAAAGATTGCTTTATTTCTTTGTCTTTTGTGAAAAACTTGTATGGCCTACTTTTAATATGAGTTACATGGTGTTGAAGTATAGAAAAAAAGCCATGTTGGTTCATTAAGCTTATTGACTGCTTGAACAAGTCAGAAATGGTAGCTCAGTGGGTTAAGCTGGTGGTTAACTGACTAACAGGTCCCCACAAGGTTGTGGATTCAAGCCCCAGTATTGGCAATTAAACATTTTATTTCTCTTTTGAAATGTAATAGTTTGTTTACTTTTGTGACATTAAACTGTAAATCAATTTGTTTATTAAAGAGACCTGTTAAAAAGATTGTTTTTTTTCTTTGTCTTTGTTGAAAGACTTGTTTGGCCTACTTTTAATATGTGTTCCATGGTGTTGAAGTATGAAAAAGAAGCCATGTTGGTTCATTAGGCTTATTGACTGCTTACAAAAGTCAGAAATGGTAGCTCAGTTGGTTAAGCTGGTGGTTAACTGACTAACAGGTCCACACAAGGTTGTGGGTTCAAGCCGCAGTATAGCCAAGATAAAAAAAAAAATTCTCTTTTTAAATGTAATAGTTTGTTTGCTTTTGTGACATTAAACTGTAAATCTATTTGTTAATTAAAGAGACCTGTTCAAAAGATTGCTTTATTTCTTTGTCTTTGTTGAAAGACTTTTTTGGCCTACTTTTAATATGAGTTACATGGTGTTGAAGTAAAGAAAAAAAGCCATGTTGGTTTATTAGGCTTATTGACTGCTTGAACAAGTCAGAAATGGTAGCTCAGTAGGTTAAGCTGGTGGTTAACTGACTAACAGGTCTGCACAAGGTTGTGGGTTCAAGCCCCAGTATTGGCAATTAAACATTTTATTTCTCATTTGAAATATAATAGTTTGTTTGCTTTTGTGACATTAAACTGTAAATCAATTTGTTTATTAAAGAGACCTGTTCAAAAGATTGCTTTTTTTCTTTCGTCTTTGTTGAAAGACTTGTTTGGCCTACTTTTAATATGAGTTTCATGGTGTTGAAGTATGGAAAAGAAGCTATGTTGGTTCATTAGGCTTATTGACTGCTTGCAAAAGTCAGAAGTGGTAGCTCAGTGGGTTAAGCTGGTGGTTAACTGACTAACAGGTCCCCACAAGGTTGTGGGTTCAAGCCCCAGTATTGGCAAGTAAAGAATTTTAATTATCTTTTTAAATGTAATAGTTTGTTTGCTTTTGTGACATTAAAATGTAAATCTATTTGTTAATTAAAGAGACCTGTTCAAAAGATTGCTTTATTTATTTGTCTTTTGTAAAAAACTTGTTTGGCCTACTTTTAATATGAGTTACATGGTGTTGAAGTGAAGAAAAAAAGCCATGTTGGTTTATGAGGCTTATTGACTGCTTGAACAAGTCAGAAATGGTAGCTCAGTGGGTTAAGCTGGTGGTTAACTGACTAATAGGTCTGCACAAGGTTGTGGGTTCAAGCCCCAGTATTGGCAATTAAACATTTTATTTCTCTTTTGAAATGAAATAGTTTGTTTGCTTTTGTGACATTAAACTGTAAATCAATTTGTTAATTAAAGAGACCTGTTCAAAAGATTGCTTTATTTATTTGTCTTTTGTGAAAAACTTGTTTGGCCTACTTTTATTATGAGTTACATGGTGTTAAAGTATAGAAAAAAAAGCCATGTTGGTTTATTAGGTTTATTGACTGCTTAAACAAGTCAGAAATGGTAGTTTAGTAGGTTAAGCTGGTGGTTAACTGACTAAAAGGTCCCCACAAGGTTGTGGGTTCAAGCCCCAGTATAGACAAGGTAAACATTTTATTTCTATTTTGAAATGAAATAGTTTGTTTGCTTTTGTGACATTAAACTGTAAATCTATTTGTTAATTAAAGAGACCTGTTCAAAAGATTGCTTTATTTCTTTGTCTTTTGTGAAAAACTTGTATGGCCTACTTTTAATATGAGTTACATGGTGTTGAAGTATAGAAAAAAAGCCATGTTGGTTCATTAAGCTTATTGACTGCTTGAACAAGTCAGAAATGGTAGCTCAGTGGGTTAAGCTGGTGGTTAACTGACTAACAGGTCCCCACAAGGTTGTGGATTCAAGCCCCAGTATTGGCAATTAAACATTTTATTTCTCTTTTGAAATGTAATAGTTTGTTTACTTTTGTGACATTAAACTGTAAATCAATTTGTTTATTAAAGAGACCTGTTAAAAAGATTGTTTTTTTTCTTTGTCTTTGTTGAAAGACTTGTTTGGCCTACTTTTAATATGTGTTCCATGGTGTTGAAGTATGAAAAAGAAGCCATGTTGGTTCATTAGGCTTATTGACTGCTTACAAAAGTCAGAAATGGTAGCTCAGTTGGTTAAGCTGGTGGTTAACTGACTAACAGGTCCACACAAGGTTGTGGGTTCAAGCCGCAGTATAGCCAAGATAAAAAAAAAAATTCTCTTTTTAAATGTAATAGTTTGTTTGCTTTTGTGACATTAAACTGTAAATCTATTTGTTAATTAAAGAGACCTGTTCAAAAGATTGCTTTATTTCTTTGTCTTTGTTGAAAGACTTGTTTGGCCTACTTTTAATATGAGTTACATGGTGTTGAAGTAAAGAAAAAAAGCCATGTTGGTTTATTAGGCTTATTGACTGCTTGAACAAGTCAGAAATGGTAGCTCAGTAGGTTAAGCTGGTGGTTAACTGACTAACAGGTCTGCACAAGGTTGTGGGTTCAAGCCCCAGTATTGGCAATTAAACATTTTATTTCTCATTTGAAATATAATAGTTTGTTTGCTTTTGTGACATTAAACTGTAAATCAATTTGTTTATTAAAGAGACCTGTTCAAAAGATTGCTTTTTTTCTTTCGTCTTTGTTGAAAGACTTGTTTGGCCTACTTTTAATATGAGTTTCATGGTGTTGAAGTATGGAAAAGAAGCTATGTTGGTTCATTAGGCTTATTGACTGCTTGCAAAAGTCAGAAGTGGTAGCTCAGTGGGTTAAGCTGGTGGTTAACTGACTAACAGGTCCCCACAAGGTTGTGGGTTCAAGCCCCAGTATTGGCAAGTAAAGAATTTTAATTATCTTTTTAAATGTAATAGTTTGTTTGCTTTTGTGACATTAAAATGTAAATCTATTTGTTAATTAAAGAGACCTGTTCAAAAGATTGCTTTATTTATTTGTCTTTTGTAAAAAACTTGTTTGGCCTACTTTTAATATGAGTTACATGGTGTTGAAGTGAAGAAAAAAAGCCATGTTGGTTTATTAGGCTTATTGACTGCTTGAACAAGTCAGAAATGGTAGCTCAGTGGGTTAAGCTGGTGGTTAACTGACTAATAGGTCTGCACAAGGTTGTGGGTTCAAGCCCCAGTATTGGCAATTAAACATTTTATTTCTCTTTTGAAATGAAATAGTTTGTTTGCTTTTGTGACATTAAACTGTAAATCAATTTGTTAATTAAAGAGACCTGTTCAAAAGATTGCTTTATTTATTTGTCTTTTGTGAAAAACTTGTTTGGCCTACTTTTATTATGAGTTACATGGTGTTAAAGTATAGAAAAAAAAGCCATGTTGGTTTATTAGGCTTATTGACTGCTTGAACAAGTCAGAAATGGTAGCTCAGTAGGTTAAGCTGGTGGTTAACTGACTAAAAGGTCCCCACAAGGTTGTGGGTTCAAGCCCCAGTATAGACAAGGTAAACATTTTATTTCTCTTTTGAAATGAAATAGTTTGTTTGCTTTTGTGACATTAAACTGTAAATCTATTTGTTAATTAAAGAGACCTGTTCAAAAGATTGCTTTTTTTCTTTGTCTTTGTTGAAAGACTTGTTTGGCCTATTTTTAATATGTGTTCCATGGTGTTGAAGTATGAAAAAGAAGCCATGTTGGTTCATTAGGCTTATTGACTGCTTACAAAAGTCAGAAGTGGTAGCTCAGTGGGTTAAGCTGGTGGTTAACTGACTAATAGGTCTGCACAAGGTTGTGGGTTCAAGCCCCAGTATTGGCAATTAAACATTTTATTTCTCTTTTGAAATGAAATAGTTTGTTTGCTTTTGTGACATTAAACTGTAAATCTATTTGTTAATTAAAGAGACCTGTTCAAAAGATTGCTTTATTTCTTTGTCTTTTGTGAAAAACTTGTATGGCCTACTTTTAATATGAGTTACATGGTGTTAAAGTATAGAAAAAAAAGCCATGTTGGTTTATTAGGCTTATTGACTGCTTGAACAAGTCAGAAATGGTAGCTCAGTAGGTTAAGCTGGTGGTTAACTGACTAAAAGGTCCCCACAAGGTTGTGGGTTCAAGCCCCAGTATAGACAAGGTAAACATTTTATTTCTCTTTTGAAATGAAATAGTTTGTTTGCTTTTGTGACATTAAACTGTAAATCTATTTGTTAATTAAAGAGACCTGTTCAAAAGATTGCTTTTTTTCTTTGTCTTTGTTGAAAGACTTGTTTGGCCTATTTTTAATATGTGTTCCATGGTGTTGAAGTATGAAAAAGAAGCCATGTTGGTTCATTAGGCTTATTGACTGCTTACAAAAGTCAGAAGTGGTAGCTCAGTGGGTTAAGCTGGTGGTTAACTGACTAATAGGTCTGCACAAGGTTGTGGGTTCAAGCCCCAGTATTGGCAATTAAACATTTTATTTCTCTTTTGAAATGAAATAGTTTGTTTGCTTTTGTGACATTAAACTGTAAATCTATTTGTTAATTAAAGAGACCTGTTCAAAAGATTGCTTTATTTCTTTGTCTTTTGTGAAAAACTTGTATGGCCTACTTTTAATATGAGTTACATGGTGTTGAAGTATAGAAAAAAAGCCATGTTGGTTCATTAAGCTTATTGACTGCTTGAACAAGTCAGAAATGGTAGCTCAGTGGGTTAAGCTGGTGGTTAACTGACTAACAGGTCCCCACAAGGTTGTGGATTCAAGCCCCAGTATTGGCAATTAAACATTTTATTTCTCTTTTGAAATATAATAGTTTGTTTGCTTTTGTGACATTAAACTGTAAATCAATTTGTTTATTAAAGAGACCTGTTCAAAATATTGCTTTTTTTCTTTCGTCTTTGTTGAAAGACTTGTTTGGCCAACTTTTAATATGAGTTTCATGGTGTTGAAGTATGAAAAAGAAGCCATGTTGGTTCATTAGGCTTATTGACTGCTTACAAAAGTCAGAAGTGGTAGCTCAGTGGGTTAAGCTGGTGGTTAACTGACTAACAGGTCCCCACAAGGTTGTGGGTTCAAGCCCCAGTATTGGCAAGTAAAAAATTTCAATTCTCTTTTTAAATGTAATAGTTTGTTTGCTTTGTGACATTAAACTGTAAATCTATTTGTTAAAGAGACCTGTTCAAAAGATTGCTTTATTTATTTGTCTTTTGTGAAAAACTTGTTTGGCCTACTTTTAATATGAGTTACATGGTGTTGAAGTAAAGAAAAAAAGCCATGTTGGTTTATTAGGCTTATTGACTGCTTGAACAAGTCAGAAATGGTAGCTCAGTGGGTTAATCTGGTGGTTAACTGACTAACAGGTCCGCACAAGGTTGTGGGTTTAAGCCCCAGTATTGGCAATTAAACATTTTATTTCTCTTTTGAAATGAAATAGTTTGTTTGCTTTTGTGACATTAAACTGTAAATCAATTTGTTAATTAAAGAGACCTGTTCAAAAGATTGCTTTATTTATTTGTCTTTTGTGAAAAACTTGTTTGGCCTACTTTTATTATGAGTTACATGGTGTTAAAGTATAGAAAAAAAAGCCATGTTGGTTTATTAGGTTTATTGACTGCTTGAACAAGTCAGAAATGGTAGCTCAGTAGGTTAAGCTGGTGGTTAACTGACTAAAAGGTCCCCACAAGGTTGTGGGTTCAAGCCCCAGTATAGACAAGGTAAACATTTTATTTCTCTTTTGAAATGAAATAGTTTGTTTGCTTTTGTGACATTAAACTGTAAATCTATTTGTTAATTAAAGAGACCTGTTCAAAAGATTGCTTTATTTCTTTGTCTTTTGTGAAAAACTTGTATGGCCTACTTTTAATATGAGTTACATGGTGTTGAAGTATAGAAAAAAAGCCATGTTGGTTCATTAAGCTTATTGACTGCTTGAACAAGTCAGAAATGGTAGCTCAGTGGGTTAAGCTGGTGGTTAACTGACTAACAGGTCCCCACAAGGTTGTGGGTTCAAGCCCCAGTATTGGCAAGTAAAGAATTTTAATTATCTTTTTAAATGTAATAGTTTGTTTGCTTTTGTGACATTAAAATGTAAATCTATTTGTTTATTAAAGAGACCTGTTAAAAAGATTGTTTTTTTTCTTTGTCTTTGTTGAAAGACTTGTTTGGCCTACTTTTAATATGTGTTCCATGGTGTTGAAGTATGAAAAAGAAGCCATGTTGGTTCATTAGGCTTATTGACTGCTTACAAAAGTCAGAAATGGTAGCTCAGTTGGTTAAGCTGGTGGTTAACTGACTAACAGGTCCACACAAGGTTGTGGGTTCAAGCCGCAGTATAGCCAAGATAAAAAAAAAAATTCTCTTTTTAAATGTAATAGTTTGTTTGCTTTTGTGACATTAAACTGTAAATCTATTTGTTAATTAAAGAGACCTGTTCAAAAGATTGCTTTATTTCTTTGTCTTTGTTGAAAGACTTTTTTGGCCTACTTTTAATATGAGTTACATGGTGTTGAAGTAAAGAAAAAAAGCCATGTTGGTTTATTAGGCTTATTGACTGCTTGAACAAGTCAGAAATGGTAGCTCAGTAGGTTAAGCTGGTGGTTAACTGACTAACAGGTCTGCACAAGGTTGTGGGTTCAAGCCCCAGTATTGGCAATTAAACATTTTATTTCTCATTTGAAATATAATAGTTTGTTTGCTTTTGTGACATTAAACTGTAAATCAATTTGTTTATTAAAGAGACCTGTTCAAAAGATTGCTTTTTTTCTTTCGTCTTTGTTGAAAGACTTGTTTGGCCTACTTTTAATATGAGTTTCATGGTGTTGAAGTATGGAAAAGAAGCTATGTTGGTTCATTAGGCTTATTGACTGCTTGCAAAAGTGAGAAGTGGTAGCTCAGTGGGTTAAGCTGGTGGTTAACTGACTAACAGGTCCCCACAAGGTTGTGGGTTCAAGCCCCAGTATTGGCAAGTAAAGAATTTTAATTATCTTTTTAAATGTAATAGTTTGTTTGCTTTTGTGACATTAAAATGTAAATCTATTTGTTAATTAAAGAGACCTGTTCAAAAGATTGCTTTATTTATTTGTCTTTTGTAAAAAACTTGTTTGGCCTACTTTTAATATGAGTTACATGGTGTTGAAGTGAAGAAAAAAAGCCATGTTGGTTTATTAGGCTTATTGACTGCTTGAACAAGTCAGAAATGGTAGCTCAGTGGGTTAAGCTGGTGGTTAACTGACTAATAGGTCTGCACAAGGTTGTGGGTTCAAGCCCCAGTATTGGCAATTAAACATTTTATTTCTCTTTTGAAATGAAATAGTTTGTTTGCTTTTGTGACATTAAACTGTAAATCAATTTGTTAATTAAAGAGACCTGTTCAAAAGATTGCTTTATTTATTTGTCTTTTGTGAAAAACTTGTTTGGCCTACTTTTATTATGAGTTACATGGTGTTAAAGTATAGAAAAAAAAGCCATGTTGGTTTATTAGGTTTATTGACTGCTTGAACAAGTCAGAAATGGTAGCTCAGTAGGTTAAGCTGGTGGTTAACTGACTAAAAGGTCCCCACAAGGTTGTGGGTTCAAGCCCCAGTATAGACAAGGTAAACATTTTATTTCTCTTTTGAAATGAAATAGTTTGTTTGCTTTTGTGACATTAAACTGTAAATCTATTTGTTAATTAAAGAGACCTGTTCAAAAGATTGCTTTATTTCTTTGTCTTTTGTGAAAAACTTGTATGGCCTACTTTTAATATGAGTTACATGGTGTTGAAGTATAGAAAAAAAGCCATGTTGGTTCATTAAGCTTATTGACTGCTTGAACAAGTCAGAAATGGTAGCTCAGTGGGTTAAGCTGGTGGTTAACTGACTAACAGGTCCCCACAAGGTTGTGGGTTCAAGCCCCAGTATTGGCAAGTAAAGAATTTTAATTATCTTTTTAAATGTAATAGTTTGTTTGCTTTTGTGACATTAAAATGTAAATCTATTTGTTTATTAAAGAGACCTGTTAAAAAGATTGTTTTTTTTCTTTGTCTTTGTTGAAAGACTTGTTTGGCCTACTTTTAATATGTGTTCCATGGTGTTGAAGTATGAAAAAGAAGCCATGTTGGTTCATTAGGCTTATTGACTGCTTACAAAAGTCAGAAATGGTAGCTCAGTTGGTTAAGCTGGTGGTTAACTGACTAA
Source organism: Silurus aristotelis (assembly GCF_946808225.1). Taxonomy (NCBI): domain Eukaryota; kingdom Metazoa; phylum Chordata; class Actinopteri; order Siluriformes; family Siluridae; genus Silurus; species Silurus aristotelis. Next base: position 24,733,550 of record NC_139574.1, on the reverse strand, counting down.
CAGGTCCACACAAGGTTGTGGGTTCAAGCCGCAGTATAGCCAAGATAAAAAAAAAAATTCTCTTTTTAAATGTAATAGTTTGTTTGCTTTTGTGACATTAAACTGTAAATCTATTTGTTAATTAAAGAGACCTGTTCAAAAGATTGCTTTATTTCTTTGTCTTTGTTGAAAGACTTTTTTGGCCTACTTTTAATATGAGTTACATGGTGTTGAAGTAAAGAAAAAAAGCCATGTTGGTTTATTAGGCTTATTGACTGCTTGAACAAGTCAGAAATGGTAGCTCAGTAGGTTAAGCTGGTGGTTAACTGACTAACAGGTCTGCACAAGGTTGTGGGTTCAAGCCCCAGTATTGGCAATTAAACATTTTATTTCTCATTTGAAATATAATAGTTTGTTTGCTTTTGTGACATTAAACTGTAAATCAATTTGTTTATTAAAGAGACCTGTTCAAAAGATTGCTTTTTTTCTTTCGTCTTTGTTGAAAGACTTGTTTGGCCTACTTTTAATATGAGTTTCATGGTGTTGAAGTATGGAAAAGAAGCTATGTTGGTTCATTAGGCTTATTGACTGCTTGCAAAAGTGAGAAGTGGTAGCTCAGTGGGTTAAGCTGGTGGTTAACTGACTAACAGGTCCCCACAAGGTTGTGGGTTCAAGCCCCAGTATTGGCAAGTAAAGAATTTTAATTATCTTTTTAAATGTAATAGTTTGTTTGCTTTTGTGACATTAAAATGTAAATCTATTTGTTAATTAAAGAGACCTGTTCAAAAGATTGCTTTATTTATTTGTCTTTTGTAAAAAACTTGTTTGGCCTACTTTTAATATGAGTTACATGGTGTTGAAGTGAAGAAAAAAAGCCATGTTGGTTTATTAGGCTTATTGACTGCTTGAACAAGTCAGAAATGGTAGCTCAGTGGGTTAAGCTGGTGGTTAACTGACTAATAGGTCTGCACAAGGTTGTGGGTTCAAGCCCCAGTATTGGCAATTAAACATTTTATTTCTCTTTTGAAATGAAATAGTTTGTTTGCTTTTGTGACATTAAACTGTAAATCAATTTGTTAATTAAAGAGACCTGTTCAAAAGATTGCTTTATTTATTTGTCTTTTGTGAAAAACTTGTTTGGCCTACTTTTATTATGAGTTACATGGTGTTAAAGTATAGAAAAAAAAGCCATGTTGGTTTATTAGGTTTATTGACTGCTTGAACAAGTCAGAAATGGTAGCTCAGTAGGTTAAGCTGGTGGTTAACTGACTAAAAGGTCCCCACAAGGTTGTGGGTTCAAGCCCCAGTATAGACAAGGTAAACATTTTATTTCTCTTTTGAAATGAAATAGTTTGTTTGCTTTTGTGACATTAAACTGTAAATCTATTTGTTAATTAAAGAGACCTGTTCAAAAGATTGCTTTATTTCTTTGTCTTTTGTGAAAAACTTGTATGGCCTACTTTTAATATGAGTTACATGGTGTTGAAGTATAGAAAAAAAGCCATGTTGGTTCATTAAGCTTATTGACTGCTTGAACAAGTCAGAAATGGTAGCTCAGTGGGTTAAGCTGGTGGTTAACTGACTAACAGGTCCCCACAAGGTTGTGGATTCAAGCCCCAGTATTGGCAATTAAACATTTTATTTCTCTTTTGAAATGTAATAGTTTGTTTACTTTTGTGACATTAAACTGTAAATCAATTTGTTTATTAAAGAGACCTGTTAAAAAGATTGTTTTTTTTCTTTGTCTTTGTTGAAAGACTTGTTTGGCCTACTTTTAATATGTGTTCCATGGTGTTGAAGTATGAAAAAGAAGCCATGTTGGTTCATTAGGCTTATTGACTGCTTACAAAAGTCAGAAATGGTAGCTCAGTTGGTTAAGCTGGTGGTTAACTGACTAACAGGTCCACACAAGGTTGTGGGTTCAAGCCGCAGTATAGCCAAGATAAAAAAAAAAATTCTCTTTTTAAATGTAATAGTTTGTTTGCTTTTGTGACATTAAACTGTAAATCTATTTGTTAATTAAAGAGACCTGTTCAAAAGATTGCTTTATTTCTTTGTCTTTGTTGAAAGACTTGTTTGGCCTACTTTTAATATGAGTTACATGGTGTTGAAGTAAAGAAAAAAAGCCATGTTGGTTTATTAGGCTTATTGACTGCTTGAACAAGTCAGAAATGGTAGCTCAGTAGGTTAAGCTGGTGGTTAACTGACTAACAGGTCTGCACAAGGTTGTGGGTTCAAGCCCCAGTATTGGCAATTAAACATTTTATTTCTCATTTGAAATATAATAGTTTGTTTGCTTTTGTGACATTAAACTGTAAATCAATTTGTTTATTAAAGAGACCTGTTCAAAAGATTGCTTTTTTTCTTTCGTCTTTGTTGAAAGACTTGTTTGGCCTACTTTTAATATGAGTTTCATGGTGTTGAAGTATGGAAAAGAAGCTATGTTGGTTCATTAGGCTTATTGACTGCTTGCAAAAGTCAGAAGTGGTAGCTCAGTGGGTTAAGCTGGTGGTTAACTGACTAACAGGTCCCCACAAGGTTGTGGGTTCAAGCCCCAGTATTGGCAAGTAAAGAATTTTAATTATCTTTTTAAATGTAATAGTTTGTTTGCTTTTGTGACATTAAAATGTAAATCTATTTGTTAATTAAAGAGACCTGTTCAAAAGATTGCTTTATTTATTTGTCTTTTGTAAAAAACTTGTTTGGCCTACTTTTAATATGAGTTACATGGTGTTGAAGTGAAGAAAAAAAGCCATGTTGGTTTATTAGGCTTATTGACTGCTTGAACAAGTCAGAAATGGTAGCTCAGTGGGTTAAGCTGGTGGTTAACTGACTAATAGGTCTGCACAAGGTTGTGGGTTCAAGCCCCAGTATTGGCAATTAAACATTTTATTTCTCTTTTGAAATGAAATAGTTTGTTTGCTTTTGTGACATTAAACTGTAAATCAATTTGTTAATTAAAGAGACCTGTTCAAAAGATTGCTTTATTTATTTGTCTTTTGTGAAAAACTTGTTTGGCCTACTTTTATTATGAGTTACATGGTGTTAAAGTATAGAAAAAAAAGCCATGTTGGTTTATTAGGTTTATTGACTGCTTGAACAAGTCAGAAATGGTAGCTCAGTAGGTTAAGCTGGTGGTTAACTGACTAAAAGGTCCCCACAAGGTTGTGGGTTCAAGCCCCAGTATAGACAAGGTAAACATTTTATTTCTCTTTTGAAATGAAATAGTTTGTTTGCTTTTGTGACATTAAACTGTAAATCTATTTGTTAATTAAAGAGACCTGTTCAAAAGATTGCTTTTTTTCTTTGTCTTTGTTGAAAGACTTGTTTGGCCTACTTTTAATATGTGTTCCATGGTGTTGAAGTATGAAAAAGAAGCCATGTTGGTTCATTAGGCTTATTGACTGCTTAGAAAAGTCAGAAGTGGTAGCTCAGTGGGTTAAGCTGGTGGTTAACTGACTAACAGGTCCCCACAAGGTTGTGGGTTCAAGCCCCAGTATTGGCAAGTAAAATATTTCAATTCTCTTTTTAAATGTAATAGTTTGTTTGCTTTGTGACATAAACTGTAAATCTATTTGTTAAAGAGACCTGTTCAAAAGATTGCTTTATTTATTTGTCTTTTGTGAAAAACTTGTTTGGCCTACTTTTAATATGAGTTACATGGTGTTGAAGTAAAGAAAAAAAGCCATGTTGGTTTATTAGGCTTATTGACTGCTTGAACAAGTCAGAAATGGTAGCTCAGTGGGTTAATCTGGTGGTTAACTGACTAACAGGTCCGCACAAGGTTGTGGGTTTAAGTCCCAGTATTGGCAATTAAACATTTTATTTCTCTTTTGAAATGTAATAGTTTGTTTGCTTTTTGGGACATTAAACTGTAAATCAATTTGTTTATTAAAGAGACCTGTTCAAAAGATTGCTTTTTTTCTTTCGTCTTTGTTTAAAGACTTGTTTGGCCTACTTTTATTATGAGTTTCATGCTGTTGAAGTATGGAAAAGAAGCTATGTTGGTTCATTAGGCTTATTGACTGCTTGCAAAAGTCAGAAGTGGTAGCTCAGTGGGTTAAGCTGGTGGTTAACTGACTAACAGGTCCCCACAAGGTTGTGGGTTCAAGCCCCATTATTGGCAAGTAAAAAATTTGAATTCTCTTTTAAATGTAATAGTTTGTTTGCTTTTGTGACATTAAACTGTAAATCAATTTGTTTATTAAAGAGACCTGTTCAAAAGATTGCTTTTTTTCTTTCGTCTTTGTTAAAAGACTTGTTTGGCCTACTTTTAATATGAGTTTCATGGTGTTGAAGTATGGAAAAGAAGCTATGTTGGTTCATTAGGCTTATTGACTGCTTGCAAAAGTCAGAAGTGGTAGCTCAGTGGGTTAAGCTGGTGGTTAACTGACTAACAGGTCCCCACAAGGTTGTGGGTTCAAGCCCCAGTATTGGCAAGTAAAGAATTTTAATTATCTTTTTAAATGTAATAGTTTGTTTGCTTTTGTGACATTAAAATGTAAATCTATTTGTTAATTAAAGAGACCTGTTCAAAAGATTGCTTTATTTATTTGTCTTTTGTAAAAAACTTGTTTGGCCTACTTTTAATATGAGTTACATGGTGTTGAAGTGAAGAAAAAAAGCCATGTTGGTTTATTAGGCTTATTGACTGCTTGAACAAGTCAGAAATGGTAGCTCAGTGGGTTAAGCTGGTGGTTAACTGACTAATAGGTCTGCACAAGGTTGTGGGTTCAAGCCCCAGTATTGGCAATTAAACATTTTATTTCTCTTTTGAAATGAAATAGTTTGTTTGCTTTTGTGACATTAAACTGTAAATCAATTTGTTAATTAAAGAGACCTGTTCAAAAGATTGCTTTATTTATTTGTCTTTTGTGAAAAACTTGTTTGGCCTACTTTTATTATGAGTTACATGGTGTTAAAGTATAGAAAAAAAAGCCATGTTGGTTTATTAGGTTTATTGACTGCTTGAGCAAGTCAGAAATGGTAGTTTAGTAGGTTAAGCTGGTGGTTAACTGACTAAAAGGTCCCCACAAGGTTGTGGGTTCAAGCCCCAGTATAGACAAGGTAAACATTTTATTTTTCTTTTGAAATGAAATAGTTTGTTTGCTTTTGTGACATTAAACTGTAAATCTATTTGTTAATTAAAGAGACCTGTTCAAAAGATTGCTTTATTTCTTTGTCTTTTGTTTAAAGACTTGTTTGGCCTACTTTTATTATGAGTTACATGGTGTTGAAGTATGGAAAAGAAGCTATGTTGGTTCATTAGGCTTATTGACTGCTTGCAAAAGTCAGAAGTGGTAGCTCAGTGGGTTAAGCTGGTGGTTAACTGACTAACAGGTCCCCACAAGGTTGTGGGTTCAAGCCCCAGTATTGGCAAGTAAAGAATTTTAATTATCTTTTTAAATGTAATAGTTTGTTTGCTTTTGTGACATTAAAATGTAAATCTATTTGTTAATTAAAGAGACCTGTTCAAAAGATTGCTTTATTTATTTGTCTTTTGTAAAAAACTTGTTTGGCCTACTTTTAATATGAGTTACATGGTGTTGAAGTGAAGACAAAAAGCCATGTTGGTTTATTAGGCTTATTGACTGCTTGAACAAGTCAGAAATGGTAGCTCAGTGGGTTAAGCTGGTGGTTAACTGACTAATAGGTCTGCACAAGGTTGTGGGTTCAAGCCCCAGTATTGGCAATTAAACATTTTATTTCTCTTTTGAAATGAAATAGTTTGTTTGCTTTTGTGACATTAAACTGTAAATCAATTTGTTAATTAAAGAGACCTGTTCAAAAGATTGCTTTATTTATTTGTCTTTTGTGAAAAACTTGTTTGGCCTACTTTTATTATGAGTTACATGGTGTTAAAGTATAGAAAAAAAAGCCATGTTGGTTTATTAGGTTTATTGACTGCTTGAGCAAGTCAGAAATGGTAGTTTAGTAGGTTAAGCTGGTGGTTAACTGACTAAAAGGTCCCCACAAGGTTGTGGGTTCAAGCCCCAGTATAGACAAGGTAAACATTTTATTTCTCTTTTGAAATGAAATAGTTTGTTTGCTTTTGTGACATTAAACTGTAAATCTATTTGTTAATTAAAGAGACCTGTTCAAAAGATTGCTTTATTTCTTTGTCTTTTGTTTAAAGACTTGTTTGGCCTACTTTTATTATGAGTTACATGGTGTTGAAGTATGGAAAAGAAGCTATGTTGGTTCATTAGGCTTATTGACTGCTTGCAAAAGTCAGAAGTGGTAGCTCAGTGGGTTAAGCTGGTGGTTAACTGACTAACAGGTCCCCACAAGGTTGTGGGTTCAAGCCCCAGTATTGGCAAGTAAAGAATTTTAATTATCTTTTTAAATGTAATAGTTTGTTTGCTTTTGTGACATTAAAATGTAAATCTATTTGTTAATTAAAGAGACCTGTTCAAAAGATTGCTTTATTTATTTGTCTTTTGTAAAAAACTTGTTTGGCCTACTTTTAATATGAGTTACATGGTGTTGAAGTGAAGACAAAAAGCCATGTTGGTTTATTAGGCTTATTGACTGCTTGAACAAGTCAGAAATGGTAGCTCAGTGGGTTAAGCTGGTGGTTAACTGACTAATAGGTCTGCACAAGGTTGTGGCTTCAAGCCCCAGTATTGGCAATTAAACATTTTATTTCTCTTTTGAAATGAAATAGTTTGTTTGCTTTTGTGACATTAAACTGTAAATCAATTTGTTAATTAAAGAGACCTGTTCAAAAAATTGCTTTATTTATTTGTCTTTTGTGAAAAACTTGTTTGGCCTACTTTTATTATGAGTTACATGGTGTTAAAGTATAGAAAAAAAAGCCATGTTGGTTTATTAGGTTTATTGACTGCTTGAACAAGTCAGAAATGGTAGCTCAGTAGGTTAAGCTGGTGGTTAACTGACTAAAAGGTCCCCACAAGGTTGTGGGTTCAAGCCCCAGTATAGACAAGGTAAACATTTTATTTCTCTTTTGAAATGAAATAGTTTGTTTGCTTTTGTGACATTAAACTGTAAATCTATTTGTTAATTAAAGAGACCTGTTCAAAAGATTGCTTTATTTCTTTGTCTTTTGTGAAAAACTTGTATGGCCTACTTTTAATATGAGTTACATGGTGTTGAAGTATAGAAAAAAAGCCATGTTGGTTCATTAAGCTTATTGACTGCTTGAACAAGTCAGAAATGGTAGCTCAGTGGGTTAAGCTGGTGGTTAACTGACTAACAGGTCCCCACAAGGTTGTGGATTCAAGCCCCAGTATTGGCAATTAAACATTTTATTTCTCCTTTGAAATGTAATAGTTTGTTTACTTTTGTGACATTAAACTGTAAATCAATTTGTTTATTAAAGAGACCTGTTAAAAAGATTGTTTTTTTTCTTTGTCTTTGTTGAAAGACTTGTTTGGCCTACTTTTAATATGTGTTCCATGGTGTTGAAGTATGAAAAAGAAGCCATGTTGGTTCATTAGGCTTATTGACTGCTTACAAAAGTCAGAAATGGTAGCTCAGTTGGTTAAGCTGGTGGTTAACTGACTAACAGGTCTGCACAAGGTTGTGGGTTCAAGCCCCAGTATTGGCAATTAAACATTTTATTTCTCATTTGAAATATAATAGTTTGTTTGCTTTTGTGACATTAAACTGTAAATCAATTTGTTTATTAAAGAGACCTGTTCAAAAGATTGCTTTTTTTCTTTCGTCTTTGTTGAAAGACTTGTTTGGCCTACTTTTAATATGAGTTTCATGGTGTTGAAGTATGGAAAAGAAGCTATGTTGGTTCATTAGGCTTATTGACTGCTTGCAAAAGTCAGAAGTGGTAGCTCAGTGGGTTAAGCTGGTGGTTAACTGACTAACAGGTCCCCACAAGGTTGTGGGTTCAAGCCCCAGTATTGGCAAGTAAAGAATTTTAATTATCTTTTTAAATGTAATAGTTTGTTTGCTTTTGTGACATTAAAATGTAAATCTATTTGTTAATTAAAGAGACCTGTTCAAAAGATTGCTTTATTTATTTGTCTTTTGTAAAAAACTTGTTTGGCCTACTTTTAATATGAGTTACATGGTGTTGAAGTGAAGAAAAAAAGCCATGTTGGTTTATTAGGCTTATTGACTGCTTGAACAAGTCAGAAATGGTAGCTCAGTGGGTTAAGCTGGTGGTTAACTGACTAATAGGTCTGCACAAGGTTGTGGGTTCAAGCCCCAGTATTGGCAATTAAACATTTTATTTCTCTTTTGAAATGAAATAGTTTGTTTGCTTTTGTGACATTAAACTGTAAATCAATTTGTTAATTAAAGAGACCTGTTCAAAAGATTGCTTTATTTATTTGTCTTTTGTGAAAAACTTGTTTGGCCTACTTTTATTATGAGTTACATGGTGTTAAAGTATAGAAAAAAAAGCCATGTTGGTTTATTAGGCTTATTGACTGCTTGAACAAGTCAGAAATGGTAGCTCAGTAGGTTAAGCTGGTGGTTAACTGACTAAAAGGTCCCCACAAGGTTGTGGGTTCAAGCCCCAGTATAGACAAGGTAAACATTTTATTTCTCTTTTGAAATGAAATAGTTTGTTTGCTTTTGTGACATTAAACTGTAAATCTATTTGTTAATTAAAGAGACCTGTTCAAAAGATTGCTTTATTTCTTTGTCTTTTGTGAAAAACTTGTATGGCCTACTTTTAATATGAGTTACATGGTGTTGAAGTATAGAAAAAAAGCCATGTTGGTTCATTAAGCTTATTGACTGCTTGAACAAGTCAGAAATGTTAGCTCAGTGGGTTAAGCTGGTGGTTAACTGACTAACAGGTCCCCACAAGCTTGTGGATTCAAGCCCCAGTATTGGCAATTAAACATTTTATTTCTCTTTTGAAATGTAATAGTTTGTTTACTTTTGTGACATTAAACTGTAAATCAATTTGTTTATTAAAGAGACCTGTTAAAAAGATTGTTTTTTTTCTTTGTCTTTGTTGAAAGACTTGTTTGGCCTACTTTTAATATGTGTTCCATGGTGTTGAAGTATGAAAAAGAAGCCATGTTGGTTCATTAGGCTTATTGACTGCTTACAAAAGTCAGAAATGGTAGCTCAGTTGGTTAAGCTGGTGGTTAACTGACTAACAGGTCCACACAAGGTTGTGGGTTCAAGCCGCAGTATAGCCAAGATAAAAAAAAAAATTCTCTTTTTAAATGTAATAGTTTGTTTGCTTTTGTGACATTAAACTGTAAATCTATTTGTTAATTAAAGAGACCTGTTCAAAAGATTGCTTTATTTCTTTGTCTTTGTTGAAAGACTTGTTTGGCCTACTTTTAATATGAGTTACATGGTGTTGAAGTAAAGAAAAAAAGCCATGTTGGTTTATTAGGCTTATTGACTGCTTGAACAAGTCAGAAATGGTAGCTCAGTAGGTTAAGCTGGTGGTTAACTGACTAACAGGTCTGCACAAGGTTGTGGGTTCAAGCCCCAGTATTGGCAATTAAACATTTTATTTCTCATTTGAAATATAATAGTTTGTTTGCTTTTGTGACATTAAACTGTAAATCAATTTGTTTATTAAAGAGACCTGTTCAAAAGATTGCTTTTTTTCTTTCGTCTTTGTTGAAAGACTTGTTTGGCCTACTTTTAATATGAGTTTCATGGTGTTGAAGTATGGAAAAGAAGCTATGTTGGTTCATTAGGCTTATTGACTGCTTGCAAAAGTCAGAAGTGGTAGCTCAGTGGGTTAAGCTGGTGGTTAACTGACTAACAGGTCCCCACAAGGTTGTGGGTTCAAGCCCCAGTATTGGCAAGTAAAGAATTTTAATTATCTTTTTAAATGTAATAGTTTGTTTGCTTTTGTGACATTAAAATGTAAATCTATTTGTTAATTAAAGAGACCTGTTCAAAAGATTGCTTTATTTATTTGTCTTTTGTAAAAAACTTGTTTGGCCTACTTTTAATATGAGTTACATGGTGTTGAAGTGAAGAAAAAAAGCCATGTTGGTTTATTAGGCTTATTGACTGCTTGAACAAGTCAGAAATGGTAGCTCAGTGGGTTAAGCTGGTGGTTAACTGACTAATAGGTCTGCACAAGGTTGTGGGTTCAAGCCCCAGTATTGGCAATTAAACATTTTATTTCTCTTTTGAAATGAAATAGTTTGTTTGCTTTTGTGACATTAAACTGTAAATCAATTTGTTAATTAAAGAGACCTGTTCAAAAGATTGCTTTATTTATTTGTCTTTTGTGAAAAACTTGTTTGGCCTACTTTTATTATGAGTTACATGGTGTTAAAGTATAGAAAAAAAAGCCATGTTGGTTTATTAGGTTTATTGACTGCTTGAACAAGTCAGAAATGGTAGCTCAGTAGGTTAGACTGGTGGTTAACTGACTGAAAGGTCCCCACAAGGTTGTGGGTTCAAGCCCCAGTATAGACAAGGTAAACATTTTATTTCTCTTTTGAAATGAAATAGTTTGTTTGCTTTTGTGACATTAAACTGTAAATCTATTTGTTAATTAAAGAGACCTGTTCAAAAGATTGCTTTTTTTCTTTGTCTTTGTTGAAAGACTTGTTTGGCCTACTTTTAATATGTGTTCCATGGTGTTGAAGTATGAAAAAGAAGCCATGTTGGTTCATTAGGCTTATTGACTGCTTAGAAAAGTCAGAAGTGGTAGCTCAGTGGGTTAAGCTGGTGGTTAACTGACTAACAGGTCCCCACAAGGTTGTGGGTTCAAGCCCCAGTATTGGCAAGTAAAATATTTCAATTCTCTTTTTAAATGTAATAGTTTGTTTGCTTTGTGACATAAACTGTAAATCTATTTGTTAAAGAGACCTGTTCAAAAGATTGCTTTATTTATTTGTCTTTTGTAAAAAACTTGTTTGGCCTACTTTTAATATGAGTTACATGGTGTTGAAGTGAAGACAAAAAGCCATGTTGGTTTATTAGGCTTATTGACTGCTTGAACAAGTCAGAAATGGTAGCTCAGTGGGTTAAGCTGGTGGTTAACTGACTAATAGGTCTGCACAAGGTTGTGGCTTCAAGCCCCAGTATTGGCAATTAAACATTTTATTTCTCTTTTGAAATGAAATAGTTTGTTTGCTTTTGTGACATTAAACTGTAAATCAATTTGTTAATTAAAGAGACCTGTTCAAAAGATTGCTTTATTTATTTGTCTTTTGTGAAAAACTTGTTTGGCCTACTTTTATTATGAGTTACATGGTGTTAAAGTATAGAAAAAAAAGCCATGTTGGTTTATTAGGTTTATTGACTGCTTGAACAAGTCAGAAATGGTAGCTCAGTAGGTTAAGCTGGTGGTTAACTGACTAAAAGGTCCCCACAAGGTTGTGGGTTCAAGCCCCAGTATAGACAAGGTAAACATTTTATTTCTCTTTTGAAATGAAATAGTTTGTTTGCTTTTGTGACATTAAACTGTAAATCTATTTGTTAATTAAAGAGACCTGTTCAAAAGATTGCTTTATTTCTTTGTCTTTTGTGAAAAACTTGTATGGCCTACTTTTAATATGAGTTACATGGTGTTGAAGTATAGAAAAAAAGCCATGTTGGTTCATTAAGCTTATTGACTGCTTGAACAAGTCAGAAATGGTAGCTCAGTGGGTTAAGCTGGTGGTTAACTGACTAACAGGTCCCCACAAGGTTGTGGATTCAAGCCCCAGTATTGGCAATTAAACATTTTATTTCTCTTTTGAAATGTAATAGTTTGTTTACTTTTGTGACATTAAACTGTAAATCAATTTGTTTATTAAAGAGACCTGTTAAAAAGATTGTTTTTTTTCTTTGTCTTTGTTGAAAGACTTGTTTGGCCTACTTTTAATATGTGTTCCATGGTGTTGAAGTATGAAAAAGAAGCCATGTTGGTTCATTAGGCTTATTGACTGCTTACAAAAGTCAGAAATGGTAGCTCAGTTGGTTAAGCTGGTGGTTAACTGACTAACAGGTCTGCACAAGGTTGTGGGTTCAAGCCCCAGTATTGGCAATTAAACATTTTATTTCTCATTTGAAATATAATAGTTTGTTTGCTTTTGTGACATTAAACTGTAAATCAATTTGTTTATTAAAGAGACCTGTTCAAAAGATTGCTTTTTTTCTTTCGTCTTTGTTGAAAGACTTGTTTGGCCTACTTTTAATATGAGTTTCATGGTGTTGAAGTATGGAAAAGAAGCTATGTTGGTTCATTAGGCTTATTGACTGCTTGCAAAAGTCAGAAGTGGTAGCTCAGTGGGTTAAGCTGGTGGTTAACTGACTAACAGGTCCCCACAAGGTTGTGGGTTCAAGCCCCAGTATTGGCAAGTAAAGAATTTTAATTATCTTTTTAAATGTAATAGTTTGTTTGCTTTTGTGACATTAAAATGTAAATCTATTTGTTAATTAAAGAGACCTGTTCAAAAGATTGCTTTATTTATTTGTCTTTTGTAAAAAACTTGTTTGGCCTACTTTTAATATGAGTTACATGGTGTTGAAGTGAAGAAAAAAAGCCATGTTGGTTTATTAGGCTTATTGACTGCTTGAACAAGTCAGAAATGGTAGCTCAGTGGGTTAAGCTGGTGGTTAACTGACTAATAGGTCTGCACAAGGTTGTGGGTTCAAGCCCCAGTATTGGCAATTAAACATTTTATTTCTCTTTTGAAATGAAATAGTTTGTTTGCTTTTGTGACATTAAACTGTAAATCAATTTGTTAATTAAAGAGACCTGTTCAAAAGATTGCTTTATTTATTTGTCTTTTGTGAAAAACTTGTTTGGCCTACTTTTATTATGAGTTACATGGTGTTAAAGTATAGAAAAAAAAGCCATGTTGGTTTATTAGGCTTATTGACTGCTTGAACAAGTCAGAAATGGTAGCTCAGTAGGTTAAGCTGGTGGTTAACTGACTAAAAGGTCCCCACAAGGTTGTGGGTTCAAGCCCCAGTATAGACAAGGTAAACATTTTATTTCTCTTTTGAAATGAAATAGTTTGTTTGCTTTTGTGACATTAAACTGTAAATCTATTTGTTAATTAAAGAGACCTGTTCAAAAGATTGCTTTATTTCTTTGTCTTTTGTGAAAAACTTGTATGGCCTACTTTTAATATGAGTTACATGGTGTTGAAGTATAGAAAAAAAGCCATGTTGGTTCATTAAGCTTATTGACTGCTTGAACAAGTCAGAAATGGTAGCTCAGTGGGTTAAGCTGGTGGTTAACTGACTAACAGGTCCCCACAAGGTTGTGGATTCAAGCCCCAGTATTGGCAATTAAACATTTTATTTCTCTTTTGAAATGTAATAGTTTGTTTACTTTTGTGACATTAAACTGTAAATCAATTTGTTTATTAAAGAGACCTGTTAAAAAGATTGTTTTTTTTCTTTGTCTTTGTTGAAAGACTTGTTTGGCCTACTTTTAATATGTGTTCCATGGTGTTGAAGTATGAAAAAGAAGCCATGTTGGTTCATTAGGCTTATTGACTGCTTACAAAAGTCAGAAATGGTAGCTCAGTTGGTTAAGCTGGTGGTTAACTGACTAACAGGTCCACACAAGGTTGTGGGTTCAAGCCGCAGTATAGCCAAGATAAAAAAAAAAATTCTCTTTTTAAATGTAATAGTTTGTTTGCTTTTGTGACATTAAACTGTAAATCTATTTGTTAATTAAAGAGACCTGTTCAAAAGATTGCTTTATTTCTTTGTCTTTGTTGAAAGACTTGTTTGGCCTACTTTTAATATGAGTTACATGGTGTTGAAGTAAAGAAAAAAAGCCATGTTGGTTTATTAGGCTTATTGACTGCTTGAACAAGTCAGAAATGGTAGCTCAGTAGGTTAAGCTGGTGGTTAACTGACTAACAGGTCTGCACAAGGTTGTGGGTTCAAGCCCCAGTATTGGCAATTAAACATTTTATTTCTCATTTGAAATATAATAGTTTGTTTGCTTTTGTGACATTAAACTGTAAATCAATTTGTTTATTAAAGAGACCTGTTCAAAAGATTGCTTTTTTTCTTTCGTCTTTGTTGAAAGACTTGTTTGGCCTACTTTTAATATGAGTTTCATGGTGTTGAAGTATGGAAAAGAAGCTATGTTGGTTCATTAGGCTTATTGACTGCTTGCAAAAGTCAGAAGTGGTAGCTCAGTGGGTTAAGCTGGTGGTTAACTGACTAACAGGTCCCCACAAGGTTGTGGGTTCAAGCCCCAGTATTGGCAAGTAAAGAATTTTAATTATCTTTTTAAATGTAATAGTTTGTTTGCTTTTGTGACATTAAAATGTAAATCTATTTGTTAATTAAAGAGACCTGTTCAAAAGATTGCTTTATTTATTTGTCTTTTGTAAAAAACTTGTTTGGCCTACTTTTAATATGAGTTACATGGTGTTGAAGTGAAGAAAAAAAGCCATGTTGGTTTATTAGGCTTATTGACTGCTTGAACAAGTCAGAAATGGTAGCTCAGTGGGTTAAGCTGGTGGTTAACTGACTAATAGGTCTGCACAAGGTTGTGGGTTCAAGCCCCAGTATTGGCAATTAAACATTTTATTTCTCTTTTGAAATGAAATAGTTTGTTTGCTTTTGTGACATTAAACTGTAAATCAATTTGTTAATTAAAGAGACCTGTTCAAAAGATTGCTTTATTTATTTGTCTTTTGTGAAAAACTTGTTTGGCCTACTTTTATTATGAGTTACATGGTGTTAAAGTATAGAAAAAAAAGCCATGTTGGTTTATTAGGTTTATTGACTGCTTGAACAAGTCAGAAATGGTAGCTCAGTAGGTTAAGCTGGTGGTTAACTGACTGAAAGGTCCCCACAAGGTTGTGGGTTCAAGCCCCAGTATAGACAAGGTAAACATTTTATTTCTCTTTTGAAATGAAATAGTTTGTTTGCTTTTGTGACATTAAACTGTAAATCTATTTGTTAATTAAAGAGACCTGTTCAAAAGATTGCTTTTTTTCTTTGTCTTTGTTGAAAGACTTGTTTGGCCTACTTTTAATATGTGTTCCATGGTGTTGAAGTATGAAAAAGAAGCCATGTTGGTTCATTAGGCTTATTGACTGCTTAGAAAAGTCAGAAGTGGTAGCTCAGTGGGTTAAGCTGGTGGTTAACTGACTAACAGGTCCCCACAAGGTTGTGGGTTCAAGCCCCAGTATTGGCAAGTAAAATATTTCAATTCTCTTTTTAAATGTAATAGTTTGTTTGCTTTGTGACATAAACTGTAAATCTATTTGTTAAAGAGACCTGTTCAAAAGATTGCTTTATTTATTTGTCTTTTGTGAAAAACTTGTTTGGCCTACTTTTAATATGAGTTACATGGTGTTGAAGTAAAGAAAAAAAGCCATGTTGGTTTATTAGGCTTATTGACTGCTTGAACAAGTCAGAAATGGTAGCTCAGTGGGTTAATCTGGTGGTTAACTGACTAACAGGTCCGCACAAGGTTGTGGGTTTAAGCCCCAGTATTGGCAATTAAACATTTTATTTCTCTTTTGAAATGTAATAGTTTGTTTGCTTTTTGGGACATTAAACTGTAAATCAATTTGTTTATTAAAGAGACCTGTTCAAAAGATTGCTTTTTTTCTTTCGTCTTTGTTTAAAGACTTGTTTGGCCTACTTTTATTATGAGTTTCATGCTGTTGAAGTATGGAAAAGAAGCTATGTTGGTTCATTAGGCTTATTGACTGCTTGCAAAAGTCAGAAGTGGTAGCTCAGTGGGTTAAGCTGGTGGATAACTGACTAACAGGTCCCCACAAGGTTGTGGGTTCAAGCCCCATTATTGGCAAGTAAAAAATTTGAATTCTCTTTTAAATGTAATAGTTTGTTTGCTTTTGTGACATTAAACTGTAAATCAATTTGTTTATTAAAGAGACCTGTTCAAAAGATTGCTTTTTTTCTTTCGTCTTTGTTGAAAGACTTGTTTGGCCTACTTTTAATATGAGTTTCATGGTGTTGAAGTATGGAAAAGAAGCTATGTTGGTTCATTAGGCTTATTGACTGCTTGCAAAAGTCAGAAGTGGTAGCTCAGTGGGTTAAGCTGGTGGTTAACTGACTAACAGGTCCCCACAAGGTTGTGGGTTCAAGCCCCAGTATTGGCAAGTAAAGGATTTTAATTATCTTTTTAAATGTAATAGTTTGTTTGCTTTTGTGACATTAAAATGTAAATCTATTTGTTAATTAAAGAGACCTGTTCAAAAGATTGCTTTATTTATTTGTCTTTTGTAAAAAACTTGTTTGGCCTACTTTTAATATGAGTTACATGGTGTTGAAGTGAAGAAAAAAAGCCATGTTGGTTTATTAGGCTTATTGACTGCTTGAACAAGTCAGAAATGGTAGCTCAGTGGGTTAAGCTGGTGGTTAACTGACTAATAGGTCTGCACAAGGTTGTGGGTTCAAGCCCCAGTATTGGCAATTAAACATTTTATTTCTCTTTTGAAATGAAATAGTTTGTTTGCTTTTGTGACATTAAACTGTAAATCAATTTGTTAATTAAAGAGACCTGTTCAAAAGATTGCTTTATTTATTTGTCTTTTGTGAAAAACTTGTTTGGCCTACTTTTATTATGAGTTACATGGTGTTAAAGTATAGAAAAAAAAGCCATGTTGGTTTATTAGGTTTATTGACTGCTTGAACAAGTCAGAAATGGTAGCTCAGTAGGTTAAGCTGGTGGTTAACTGACTAAAAGGTCCCCACAAGGTTGTGGGTTCAAGCCCCAGTATAGACAAGGTAAACATTTTATTTCTCTTTTGAAATGAAATAGTTTGTTTGCTTTTGTGACATTAAACTGTAAATCTATTTGTTAATTAAAGAGACCTGTTCAAAAGATTGCTTTTTTTCTTTGTCTTTGTTGAAAGACTTGTTTGGCCTACTTTTAATATGTGTTCCATGGTGTTGAAGTATGAAAAAGAAGCCATGTTGGTTCATTAGGCTTATTGACTGCTTACAAAAGTCAGAAGTGGTAGCTCAGTGGGTTAAGCTGGTGGTTAACTGACTAATAGGTCTGCACAAGGTTGTGGGTTCAAGCCCCAGTATTGGCAATTAAACATTTTATTTCTCTTTTGAAATGAAATAGTTTGTTTGCTTTTGTGACATTAAACTGTAAATCTATTTGTTAATTAAAGAGACCTGTTCAAAAGATTGCTTTATTTCTTTGTCTTTTGTGAAAAACTTGTATGGCCTACTTTTAATATGAGTTACATGGTGTTGAAGTATAGAAAAAAAGCCATGTTGGTTCATTAAGCTTATTGACTGCTTGAACAAGTCAGAAATGGTAGCTCAGTGGGTTAAGCTGGTGGTTAACTGACTAACAGGTCCCCACAAGGTTGTGGATTCAAGCCCCAGTATTGGCAATTAAACATTTTATTTCTCTTTTGAAATATAATAGTTTGTTTGCTTTTGTGACATTAAACTGTAAATCAATTTGTTTATTAAAGAGACCTGTTCAAAATATTGCTTTTTTTCTTTCGTCTTTGTTGAAAGACTTGTTTGGCCTACTTTTAATATGAGTTTCATGGTGTTGAAGTATGAAAAAGAAGCCATGTTGGTTCATTAGGCTTATTGACTGCTTACAAAAGTCAGAAGTGGTAGCTCAGTGGGTTAAGCTGGTGGTTAACTGACTAACAGGTCCCCACAAGGTTGTGGGTTCAAGCCCCAGTATTGGCAAGTAAAAAATTTCAATTCTCTTTTGAAATGTAATAGTTTGTTTGCTTTGTGACATTAAACTGTAAATCTATTTGTTAATTAAAGAGACCTGTTCAAAAGATTGCTTTATTTCTTTGTCTTTTGTGAAAAACTTGTTTGGCCTACTTTTAATATGAGTTACATGGTGTTGAAGTAAAGAAAAAAAGCCATGTTGGTTTATTAGGCTTATTGACTGCTTGAACAAGTCAGAAATGGTAGCTCAGTAGGTTAAGCTGGTGGTTAACTGACTAACAGGTCTGCACAAGGTTGTGGGTTCAAGCCCCAGTATTGGCAATTAAACTTTTTATTTCTCTTTTGAAATGTAATAGTTTGTTTACTTTTGTGACATTAAACTGTAAATCAATTTGTTTATTAAAGAGACCTGTTAAAAAGATTGTTTTTTTTCTTTGTCTTTGTTGAAAGACTTGTTTGGCCTACTTTTAATATGTGTTCCATGGTGTTGAAGTATGAAAAAGAAGCCATGTTGGTTCATTAGGCTTATTGACTGCTTACAAAAGTCAGAAATGGTAGCTCAGTTGGTTAAGCTGGTGGTTAACTGACTAACAGGTCCACACAAGGTTGTGGGTTCAAGCCGCAGTATAGCCAAGATAAAAAAAATTAATTCTCTTTTGAAATGGAATAGTTTGTTTGCTTTTGTGACAATAAACTGTAAATCAATTTGTTAATTAAAGAGACCTGTTCAAAAGATTGCTTTATTTATTTGTCTTTTGTGAAAAACTTGTTTGGCTTACTTTTATTATGAGTTACATGGTGTTAAAGTATAGAAAAAAAAAGCCATGTTGGTTTATTAGGCTTATTGACTGCTTGAACAAGTCAGAAATGGTAGCTCAGTAGGTTAAGCTGGTGGTTAACTGACTAAAAGGTCCCCACAAGGTTGTGGGTTCAAGCCCCAGTATAGACAAGGTAAATATTTTATTTCTCTTTTGAAATGAAATAGTTTGTTTGCTTTTGTGACATTAAACTGTAAATCTATTTGTTTATTAAAGAGACCTGTTCAAAAGATTGCTTTATTTCTTTGTCTTTGTTGAAAGACTTGTTTGGCCTACTTTTAATATGAGTTACATGGTGTTGAAGTAAAGAAAAAAAGCCATGTTGGTTTATTAGGCTTATTGACTGCTTGAACAAGTCAGAAATGGTAGCTCAGTAGGTTAAGCTGGTGGTTAACTGACTAACAGGTCTGCACAAGGTTGTGGGTTCAAGCCCCAGTATTGGCAATTAAACATTTTATTTCTCTTTTGAAATATAATAGTTTGTTTGCTTTTGTGACATTAAACTGTAAATCAATTTGTTTATTAAAGAGACCTGTTCAAAAGATTGCTTTTTTTCTTTCGTCTTTGTTGAAAGACTTGTTTGGCCTACTTTTAATATGAGTTTCATGGTGTTGAAGTATGGAAAAGAAGCTATGTTGGTTCATTAGGCTTATTGACTGCTTGCAAAAGTCAGAAGTGGTAGCTCAGTGGGTTAAGCTGGTGGTTAACTGACTAACAGGTTGCCACAAGGTTTTGGGTTCAAGCCCCAGTATTGGCAAGTAAAAAATTTCAATTCTCTTTTTAAATGTAATAGTTTGTTTGCTTTGTGACATTAAACTGTAAATCTATTTGTTAATTAAAGAGACCTGTTCAAAAGATTGCTTTATTTATTTGTCTTTTGTGAAAAACTTGTTTGGCATACTTTTAATATGAGTTACATGGTGTTGAAGTAAAGAAAAAAAGCCATGTTGGTTTATTAGGCTTATTGACTGCTTGAACAAGTCAGAAATGGTAGCTCAGTAGGTTAAGCTGGTGGTTAACTGACTAACAGGTCCCCACAAGGTTGTGGGTTCAAGCCCCAGTATTGGCAAGTAAAAAAATTTAATTCTCTTTTGAAATGGAATAGTTTGTTTGCTTTTGTGACATTAAACTGTAAATCAATTTGTTCAATAAAGAGACCTGTTAAAAAGATTGCTTTTTTTCTTTGTCTTTGTTGAAAGACTTGTTTGGCCTACTTTTAATATGTGTTCCATGGTGTTGAAGTATGAAAAAGAAGCCATGTTGGTTCATTAGGCTTATTGACTGCTTATAAAAGTCAGAAATGGTAGCTCAGTGGGTTAAGCTGGTGGTTAACTGACTAACAGGTCCACACAAGGTTGTGGGTTCAAGCCGCAGTATAGCCAAGATAAAAAAAAAAATTCTCTTTTTAAATGTAATAGTTTGTTTGCTTTTGTGACATTAAACTGTAAATCTATTTGTTAATTAAAGAGACCTGTTCAAAAGATTGCTTTATTTCTTTGTCTTTGTTGAAAGACTTGTTTGGCCTACTTTTAATATGAGTTACATGGTGTTGAAGTAAAGAAAAAAAGCTATGTTGGTTCATTAGGCTTATTGACTGCTTGCAAAAGTCAGAAGTGGTAGCTCAGTGGGTTAAGCTGGTGGTTAACTGACTAACAGGTCTCCACAAGGTTTTGGGTTCAAGCCCCAGTATTGGCAAGTAAAAAATTTCAATTCTCTTTTTAAATGTAATAGTTTGTTTGCTTTGTGACATTAAACTGTAAATTTATTTGTTAATTAAAGAGACCTGTTCAAAAGATTGCTTTATTTATTTGTCTTTTGTGAAAAACTTGTTTGGCCTACTTTTAATATGAGTTACATGTTGTTGAAGTAAAGAAAAAAAGCCATGTTGGTTTATTAGGCTTATTGACTGCTTGAACAAGTCAGAAATGGTAGCTCAGTAGGTTAAGCTGGTGGTTAACTGACTAACAGGTCCGCACAAGGTTGTGGGTTCAAGCCCCAGTATTGGCAATTAAACATTTTATTTCTCTTTTGAAATCTAATAGTTTGTTTGCTTTTGTGACATTAAACTGTAAATCAATTTGTTTATTAAAGAGACCTGTTCAAAAGATTGCTTTTTTTCTTTCGTCTTTGTTGAAAGACTTGTTTGGCCTACTTTTAATATGAGTTACATGATGTTAAAGTATAGAAAAAAAGCAATGTTGGTTTATTAGGCTTATTGACTGATTAAACAAGTCAGAAATTGTAGCTCAGTAGGTTAAGCTGGTGGTTAACTGACTAACAGGTCCCCACAAGGTTGTGGATTCAAGCCCCAGTATTGGCAATTAAACATTTTATTTCTCTTTTGAAATGGAATAGTTTGTTTACTTTTGTGACATTAAACTGTAAATCAATTTGTTTATTAAAGAGACCTGTTAAAAAGATTGTTTTTTTTCTTTGTCTTTGTTGAAAGACTTGTTTGGCCTACTTTTAATATGTGTTCCATGGTGTTGAAGTATGAAAAAGAAGCCATGTTGGTTCATTAGGCTTATTGACTGCTTACAAAAGTCAGAAATGGTAGCTCAGTTGGTTAAGCTGGTGGTTAACTGACTAACAGGTCTGCACAAGGTTGTGGGTTCAAGCCCCAGTATTGGCAATTAAACATTTTATTTCTCATTTGAAATATAATAGTTTGTTTGCTTTTGTGACATTAAACTGTAAATCAATTTGTTTATTAAAGAGACCTGTTCAAAAGATTGCTTTTTTTCTTTCGTCTTTGTTGAAAGACTTGTTTGGCCTACTTTTAATATGAGTTTCATGGTGTTGAAGTATGGAAAAGAAGCTATGTTGGTTCATTAGGCTTATTGACTGCTTGCAAAAGTCAGAAGTGGTAGCTCAGTGGGTTAAGCTGGTGGTTAACTGACTAACAGGTCCCCACAAGGTTGTGGGTTCAAGCCCCAGTATTGGCAAGTAAAGAATTTTAATTATCTTTTTAAATGTAATAGTTTGTTTGCTTTTGTGACATTAAAATGTAAATCTATTTGTTAATTAAAGAGACCTGTTCAAAAGATTGCTTTATTTATTTGTCTTTTGTAAAAAACTTGTTTGGCCTACTTTTAATATGAGTTACATGGTGTTGAAGTGAAGAAAAAAAGCCATGTTGGTTTATTAGGCTTATTGACTGCTTGAACAAGTCAGAAATGGTAGCTCAGTGGGTTAAGCTGGTGGTTAACTGACTAATAGGTCTGCACAAGGTTGTGGGTTCAAGCCCCAGTATTGGCAATTAAACATTTTATTTCTCTTTTGAAATGAAATAGTTTGTTTGCTTTTGTGACATTAAACTGTAAATCAATTTGTTAATTAAAGAGACCTGTTCAAAAGATTGCTTTATTTATTTGTCTTTTGTGAAAAACTTGTTTGGCCTACTTTTATTATGAGTTACATGGTGTTAAAGTATAGAAAAAAAAGCCATGTTGGTTTATTAGGCTTATTGACTGCTTGAACAAGTCAGAAATGGTAGCTCAGTAGGTTAAGCTGGTGGTTAACTGACTAAAAGGTCCCCACAAGGTTGTGGGTTCAAGCCCCAGTATAGACAAGGTAAACATTTTATTTCTCTTTTGAAATGAAATAGTTTGTTTGCTTTTGTGACATTAAACTGTAAATCTATTTGTTAATTAAAGAGACCTGTTCAAAAGATTGCTTTTTTTCTTTGTCTTTGTTGAAAGACTTGTTTGGCCTACTTTTAATATGTGTTCCATGGTGTTGAAGTATGAAAAAGAAGCCATGTTGGTTCATTAGGCTTATTGACTGCTTAGAAAAGTCAGAAGTGGTAGCTCAGTGGGTTAAGCTGGTGGTTAACTGACTAACAGGTCCCCACAAGGTTGTGGGTTCAAGCCCCAGTATTGGCAAGTAAAATATTTCAATTCTCTTTTTAAATGTAATAGTTTGTTTGCTTTGTGACATAAACTGTAAATCTATTTGTTAAAGAGACCTGTTCAAAAGATTGCTTTATTTATTTGTCTTTTGTGAAAAACTTGTTTGGCCTACTTTTAATATGAGTTACATGGTGTTGAAGTAAAGAAAAAAAGCCATGTTGGTTTATTAGGCTTATTGACTGCTTGAACAAGTCAGAAATGGTAGCTCAGTGGGTTAATCTGGTGGTTAACTGACTAACAGGTCCGCACAAGGTTGTGGGTTTAAGCCCCAGTATTGGCAATTAAACATTTTATTTCTCTTTTGAAATGTAATAGTTTGTTTGCTTTTTGGGACATTAAACTGTAAATCAATTTGTTTATTAAAGAGACCTGTTCAAAAGATTGCTTTTTTTCTTTCGTCTTTGTTTAAAGACTTGTTTGGCCTACTTTTATTATGAGTTTCATGCTGTTGAAGTATGGAAAAGAAGCTATGTTGGTTCATTAGGCTTATTGACTGCTTGCAAAAGTCAGAAGTGGTAGCTCAGTGGGTTAAGCTGGTGGATAACTGACTAACAGGTCCCCACAAGGTTGTGGGTTCAAGCCCCATTATTGGCAAGTAAAAAATTTGAATTCTCTTTTAAATGTAATAGTTTGTTTGCTTTTGTGACATTAAACTGTAAATCAATTTGTTTATTAAAGAGACCTGTTCAAAAGATTGCTTTTTTTCTTTCGTCTTTGTTGAAAGACTTGTTTGGCCTACTTTTAATATGAGTTTCATGGTGTTGAAGTATGGAAAAGAAGCTATGTTGGTTCATTAGGCTTATTGACTGCTTGCAAAAGTCAGAAGTGGTAGCTCAGTGGGTTAAGCTGGTGGTTAACTGACTAACAGGTCCCCACAAGGTTGTGGGTTCAAGCCCCAGTATTGGCAAGTAAAGGATTTTAATTATCTTTTTAAATGTAATAGTTTGTTTGCTTTTGTGACATTAAAATGTAAATCTATTTGTTAATTAAAGAGACCTGTTCAAAAGATTGCTTTATTTATTTGTCTTTTGTAAAAAACTTGTTTGGCCTACTTTTAATATGAGTTACATGGTGTTGAAGTGAAGAAAAAAAGCCATGTTGGTTTATTAGGCTTATTGACTGCTTGAACAAGTCAGAAATGGTAGCTCAGTGGGTTAAGCTGGTGGTTAACTGACTAATAGGTCTGCACAAGGTTGTGGGTTCAAGCCCCAGTATTGGCAATTAAACATTTTATTTCTCTTTTGAAATGAAATAGTTTGTTTGCTTTTGTGACATTAAACTGTAAATCAATTTGTTAATTAAAGAGACCTGTTCAAAAGATTGCTTTATTTATTTGTCTTTTGTGAAAAACTTGTTTGGCCTACTTTTATTATGAGTTACATGGTGTTAAAGTATAGAAAAAAAAGCCATGTTGGTTTATTAGGTTTATTGACTGCTTGAACAAGTCAGAAATGGTAGCTCAGTAGGTTAAGCTGGTGGTTAACTGACTAAAAGGTCCCCACAAGGTTGTGGGTTCAAGCCCCAGTATAGACAAGGTAAACATTTTATTTCTCTTTTGAAATGAAATAGTTTGTTTGCTTTTGTGACATTAAACTGTAAATCTATTTGTTAATTAAAGAGACCTGTTCAAAAGATTGCTTTTTTTCTTTGTCTTTGTTGAAAGACTTGTTTGGCCTACTTTTAATATGTGTTCCATGGTGTTGAAGTATGAAAAAGAAGCCATGTTGGTTCATTAGGCTTATTGACTGCTTACAAAAGTCAGAAGTGGTAGCTCAGTGGGTTAAGCTGGTGGTTAACTGACTAATAGGTCTGCACAAGGTTGTGGGTTCAAGCCCCAGTATTGGCAATTAAACATTTTATTTCTCTTTTGAAATGAAATAGTTTGTTTGCTTTTGTGACATTAAACTGTAAATCTATTTGTTAATTAAAGAGACCTGTTCAAAAGATTGCTTTATTTCTTTGTCTTTTGTGAAAAACTTGTATGGCCTACTTTTAATATGAGTTACATGGTGTTGAAGTATAGAAAAAAAGCCATGTTGGTTCATTAAGCTTATTGACTGCTTGAACAAGTCAGAAATGGTAGCTCAGTGGGTTAAGCTGGTGGTTAACTGACTAACAGGTCCCCACAAGGTTGTGGATTCAAGCCCCAGTATTGGCAATTAAACATTTTATTTCTCTTTTGAAATATAATAGTTTGTTTGCTTTTGTGACATTAAACTGTAAATCAATTTGTTTATTAAAGAGACCTGTTCAAAATATTGCTTTTTTTCTTTCGTCTTTGTTGAAAGACTTGTTTGGCCTACTTTTAATATGAGTTTCATGGTGTTGAAGTATGAAAAAGAAGCCATGTTGGTTCATTAGGCTTATTGACTGCTTACAAAAGTCAGAAGTGGTAGCTCAGTGGGTTAAGCTGGTGGTTAACTGACTAACAGGTCCCCACAAGGTTGTGGGTTCAAGCCCCAGTATTGGCAAGTAAAAAATTTCAATTCTCTTTTGAAATGTAATAGTTTGTTTGCTTTGTGACATTAAACTGTAAATCTATTTGTTAATTAAAGAGACCTGTTCAAAAGATTGCTTTATTTCTTTGTCTTTTGTGAAAAACTTGTTTGGCCTACTTTTAATATGAGTTACATGGTGTTGAAGTAAAGAAAAAAAGCCATGTTGGTTTATTAGGCTTATTGACTGCTTGAACAAGTCAGAAATGGTAGCTCAGTAGGTTAAGCTGGTGGTTAACTGACTAACAGGTCTGCACAAGGTTGTGGGTTCAAGCCCCAGTATTGGCAATTAAACTTTTTATTTCTCTTTTGAAATGTAATAGTTTGTTTACTTTTGTGACATTAAACTGTAAATCAATTTGTTTATTAAAGAGACCTGTTAAAAAGATTGTTTTTTTTCTTTGTCTTTGTTGAAAGACTTGTTTGGCCTACTTTTAATATGTGTTCCATGGTGTTGAAGTATGAAAAAGAAGCCATGTTGGTTCATTAGGCTTATTGACTGCTTACAAAAGTCAGAAATGGTAGCTCAGTTGGTTAAGCTGGTGGTTAACTGACTAACAGGTCCACACAAGGTTGTGGGTTCAAGCCGCAGTATAGCCAAGATAAAAAAAATTAATTCTCTTTTGAAATGGAATAGTTTGTTTGCTTTTGTGACAATAAACTGTAAATCAATTTGTTAATTAAAGAGACCTGTTCAAAAGATTGCTTTATTTATTTGTCTTTTGTGAAAAACTTGTTTGGCTTACTTTTATTATGAGTTACATGGTGTTAAAGTATAGAAAAAAAAAGCCATGTTGGTTTATTAGGCTTATTGACTGCTTGAACAAGTCAGAAATGGTAGCTCAGTAGGTTAAGCTGGTGGTTAACTGACTAAAAGGTCCCCACAAGGTTGTGGGTTCAAGCCCCAGTATAGACAAGGTAAATATTTTATTTCTCTTTTGAAATGAAATAGTTTGTTTGCTTTTGTGACATTAAACTGTAAATCTATTTGTTTATTAAAGAGACCTGTTCAAAAGATTGCTTTATTTCTTTGTCTTTGTTGAAAGACTTGTTTGGCCTACTTTTAATATGAGTTACATGGTGTTGAAGTAAAGAAAAAAAGCCATGTTGGTTTATTAGGCTTATTGACTGCTTGAACAAGTCAGAAATGGTAGCTCAGTAGGTTAAGCTGGTGGTTAACTGACTAACAGGTCTGCACAAGGTTGTGGGTTCAAGCCCCAGTATTGGCAATTAAACATTTTATTTCTCTTTTGAAATATAATAGTTTGTTTGCTTTTGTGACATTAAACTGTAAATCAATTTGTTTATTAAAGAGACCTGTTCAAAAGATTGCTTTTTTTCTTTCGTCTTTGTTGAAAGACTTGTTTGGCCTACTTTTAATATGAGTTTCATGGTGTTGAAGTATGGAAAAGAAGCTATGTTGGTTCATTAGGCTTATTGACTGCTTGCAAAAGTCAGAAGTGGTAGCTCAGTGGGTTAAGCTGGTGGTTAACTGACTAACAGGTTGCCACAAGGTTTTGGGTTCAAGCCCCAGTATTGGCAAGTAAAAAATTTCAATTCTCTTTTTAAATGTAATAGTTTGTTTGCTTTGTGACATTAAACTGTAAATCTATTTGTTAATTAAAGAGACCTGTTCAAAAGATTGCTTTATTTATTTGTCTTTTGTGAAAAACTTGTTTGGCATACTTTTAATATGAGTTACATGGTGTTGAAGTAAAGAAAAAAAGCCATGTTGGTTTATTAGGCTTATTGACTGCTTGAACAAGTCAGAAATGGTAGCTCAGTAGGTTAAGCTGGTGGTTAACTGACTAACAGGTCCCCACAAGGTTGTGGGTTCAAGCCCCAGTATTGGCAAGTAAAAAAATTTAATTCTCTTTTGAAATGGAATAGTTTGTTTGCTTTTGTGACATTAAACTGTAAATCAATTTGTTCAATAAAGAGACCTGTTAAAAAGATTGCTTTTTTTCTTTGTCTTTGTTGAAAGACTTGTTTGGCCTACTTTTAATATGTGTTCCATGGTGTTGAAGTATGAAAAAGAAGCCATGTTGGTTCATTAGGCTTATTGACTGCTTATAAAAGTCAGAAATGGTAGCTCAGTGGGTTAAGCTGGTGGTTAACTGACTAACAGGTCCACACAAGGTTGTGGGTTCAAGCCGCAGTATAGCCAAGATAAAAAAAAAAATTCTCTTTTTAAATGTAATAGTTTGTTTGCTTTTGTGACATTAAACTGTAAATCTATTTGTTAATTAAAGAGACCTGTTCAAAAGATTGCTTTATTTCTTTGTCTTTGTTGAAAGACTTGTTTGGCCTACTTTTAATATGAGTTACATGGTGTTGAAGTAAAGAAAAAAAGCTATGTTGGTTCATTAGGCTTATTGACTGCTTGCAAAAGTCAGAAGTGGTAGCTCAGTGGGTTAAGCTGGTGGTTAACTGACTAACAGGTCTCCACAAGGTTTTGGGTTCAAGCCCCAGTATTGGCAAGTAAAAAATTTCAATTCTCTTTTTAAATGTAATAGTTTGTTTGCTTTGTGACATTAAACTGTAAATTTATTTGTTAATTAAAGAGACCTGTTCAAAAGATTGCTTTATTTATTTGTCTTTTGTGAAAAACTTGTTTGGCCTACTTTTAATATGAGTTACATGTTGTTGAAGTAAAGAAAAAAAGCCATGTTGGTTTATTAGGCTTATTGACTGCTTGAACAAGTCAGAAATGGTAGCTCAGTAGGTTAAGCTGGTGGTTAACTGACTAACAGGTCCGCACAAGGTTGTGGGTTCAAGCCCCAGTATTGGCAATTAAACATTTTATTTCTCTTTTGAAATCTAATAGTTTGTTTGCTTTTGTGACATTAAACTGTAAATCAATTTGTTTATTAAAGAGACCTGTTCAAAAGATTGCTTTTTTTCTTTCGTCTTTGTTGAAAGACTTGTTTGGCCTACTTTTAATATGAGTTACATGATGTTAAAGTATAGAAAAAAAGCAATGTTGGTTTATTAGGCTTATTGACTGATTAAACAAGTCAGAAATTGTAGCTCAGTAGGTTAAGCTGGTGGTTAACTGACTAACAGGTCCCCACAAGGTTGTGGATTCAAGCCCCAGTATTGGCAATTAAACATTTTATTTCTCTTTTGAAATGGAATAGTTTGTTTACTTTTGTGACATTAAACTGTAAATCAATTTGTTTATTAAAGAGACCTGTTAAAAAGATTGTTTTTTTTCTTTGTCTTTGTTGAAAGACTTGTTTGGCCTACTTTTAATATGTGTTCCATGGTGTTGAAGTATGAAAAAGAAGCCATGTTGGTTCATTAGGCTTATTGACTGCTTACAAAAGTCAGAAATGGTAGCTCAGTTGGTTAAGCTGGTGGTTAACTGACTAACAGGTCTGCACAAGGTTGTGGGTTCAAGCCCCAGTATTGGCAATTAAACATTTTATTTCTCATTTGAAATATAATAGTTTGTTTGCTTTTGTGACATTAAACTGTAAATCAATTTGTTTATTAAAGAGACCTGTTCAAAAGATTGCTTTTTTTCTTTCGTCTTTGTTGAAAGACTTGTTTGGCCTACTTTTAATATGAGTTTCATGGTGTTGAAGTATGGAAAAGAAGCTATGTTGGTTCATTAGGCTTATTGACTGCTTGCAAAAGTCAGAAGTGGTAGCTCAGTGGGTTAAGCTGGTGGTTAACTGACTAACAGGTCCCCACAAGGTTGTGGGTTCAAGCCCCAGTATTGGCAAGTAAAGAATTTTAATTATCTTTTTAAATGTAATAGTTTGTTTGCTTTTGTGACATTAAAATGTAAATCTATTTGTTAATTAAAGAGACCTGTTCAAAAGATTGCTTTATTTATTTGTCTTTTGTAAAAAACTTGTTTGGCCTACTTTTAATATGAGTTACATGGTGTTGAAGTGAAGAAAAAAAGCCATGTTGGTTTATTAGGCTTATTGACTGCTTGAACAAGTCAGAAATGGTAGCTCAGTGGGTTAAGCTGGTGGTTAACTGACTAATAGGTCTGCACAAGGTTGTGGGTTCAAGCCCCAGTATTGGCAATTAAACATTTTATTTCTCTTTTGAAATGAAATAGTTTGTTTGCTTTTGTGACATTAAACTGTAAATCAATTTGTTAATTAAAGAGACCTGTTCAAAAGATTGCTTTATTTATTTGTCTTTTGTGAAAAACTTGTTTGGCCTACTTTTATTATGAGTTACATGGTGTTAAAGTATAGAAAAAAAAGCCATGTTGGTTTATTAGGCTTATTGACTGCTTGAACAAGTCAGAAATGGTAGCTCAGTAGGTTAAGCTGGTGGTTAACTGACTAAAAGGTCCCCACAAGGTTGTGGGTTCAAGCCCCAGTATAGACAAGGTAAACATTTTATTTCTCTTTTGAAATGAAATAGTTTGTTTGCTTTTGTGACATTAAACTGTAAATCTATTTGTTAATTAAAGAGACCTGTTCAAAAGATTGCTTTATTTCTTTGTCTTTTGTGAAAAACTTGTATGGCCTACTTTTAATATGAGTTACATGGTGTTGAAGTATAGAAAAAAAGCCATGTTGGTTCATTAAGCTTATTGACTGCTTGAACAAGTCAGAAATGGTAGCTCAGTGGGTTAAGCTGGTGGTTAACTGACTAACAGGTCCCCACAAGGTTGTGGATTCAAGCCCCAGTATTGGCAATTAAACATTTTATTTCTCTTTTGAAATGTAATAGTTTGTTTACTTTTGTGACATTAAACTGTAAATCAATTTGTTTATTAAAGAGACCTGTTAAAAAGATTGTTTTTTTTCTTTGTCTTTGTTGAAAGACTTGTTTGGCCTACTTTTAATATGTGTTCCATGGTGTTGAAGTATGAAAAAGAAGCCATGTTGGTTCATTAGGCTTATTGACTGCTTACAAAAGTCAGAAATGGTAGCTCAGTTGGTTAAGCTGGTGGTTAACTGACTAACAGGTCCACACAAGGTTGTGGGTTCAAGCCGCAGTATAGCCAAGATAAAAAAAAAAATTCTCTTTTTAAATGTAATAGTTTGTTTGCTTTTGTGACATTAAACTGTAAATCTATTTGTTAATTAAAGAGACCTGTTCAAAAGATTGCTTTATTTCTTTGTCTTTGTTGAAAGACTTGTTTGGCCTACTTTTAATATGAGTTACATGGTGTTGAAGTAAAGAAAAAAAGCCATGTTGGTTTATTAGGCTTATTGACTGCTTGAACAAGTCAGAAATGGTAGCTCAGTAGGTTAAGCTGGTGGTTAACTGACTAAAAGGTCCCCACAAGGTTGTGGGTTCAAGCCCCAGTATAGACAAGGTAAATATTTTATTTCTCTTTTGAAATGAAATAGTTTGTTTGCTTTTGTGACATTAAACTGTAAATCTATTTGTTTATTAAAGAGACCTGTTCAAAAGATTGCTTTATTTCTTTGTCTTTGTTGAAAGACTTGTTTGGCCTACTTTTAATATGAGTTACATGGTGTTGAAGTAAAGAAAAAAAGCCATGTTGGTTTATTAGGCTTATTGACTGCTTGAACAAGTCAGAAATGGTAGCTCAGTAGGTTAAGCTGGTGGTTAACTGACTAACAGGTCTGCACAAGGTTGTGGGTTCAAGCCCCAGTATTGGCAATTAAACATTTTATTTCTCTTTTGAAATATAATAGTTTGTTTGCTTTTGTGACATTAAACTGTAAATCAATTTGTTTATTAAAGAGACCTGTTCAAAAGATTGCTTTTTTTCTTTCGTCTTTGTTGAAAGACTTGTTTGGCCTACTTTTAATATGAGTTTCATGGTGTTGAAGTATGGAAAAGAAGCTATGTTGGTTCATTAGGCTTATTGACTGCTTGCAAAAGTCAGAAGTGGTAGCTCAGTGGGTTAAGCTGGTGGTTAACTGACTAACAGGTTGCCACAAGGTTTTGGGTTCAAGCCCCAGTATTGGCAAGTAAAAAATTTCAATTCTCTTTTTAAATGTAATAGTTTGTTTGCTTTGTGACATTAAACTGTAAATCTATTTGTTAATTAAAGAGACCTGTTCAAAAGATTGCTTTATTTATTTGTCTTTTGTGAAAAACTTGTTTGGCATACTTTTAATATGAGTTACATGGTGTTGAAGTAAAGAAAAAAAGCCATGTTGGTTTATTAGGCTTATTGACTGCTTGAACAAGTCAGAAATGGTAGCTCAGTAGGTTAAGCTGGTGGTTAACTGACTAACAGGTCCCCACAAGGTTGTGGGTTCAAGCCCCAGTATTGGCAAGTAAAAAAATTTAATTCTCTTTTGAAATGGAATAGTTTGTTTGCTTTTGTGACATTAAACTGTAAATCAATTTGTTCAATAAAGAGACCTGTTAAAAAGATTGCTTTTTTTCTTTGTCTTTGTTGAAAGACTTGTTTGGCCTACTTTTAATATGTGTTCCATGGTGTTGAAGTATGAAAAAGAAGCCATGTTGGTTCATTAGGCTTATTGACTGCTTATAAAAGTCAGAAATGGTAGCTCAGTGGGTTAAGCTGGTGGTTAACTGACTAACAGGTCCACACAAGGTTGTGGGTTCAAGCCGCAGTATAGCCAAGATAAAAAAAAAAATTCTCTTTTTAAATGTAATAGTTTGTTTGCTTTTGTGACATTAAACTGTAAATCTATTTGTTAATTAAAGAGACCTGTTCAAAAGATTGCTTTATTTCTTTGTCTTTGTTGAAAGACTTGTTTGGCCTACTTTTAATATGAGTTACATGGTGTTGAAGTAAAGAAAAAAAGCTATGTTGGTTCATTAGGCTTATTGACTGCTTGCAAAAGTCAGAAGTGGTAGCTCAGTGGGTTAAGCTGGTGGTTAACTGACTAACAGGTCTCCACAAGGTTTTGGGTTCAAGCCCCAGTATTGGCAAGTAAAAAATTTCAATTCTCTTTTTAAATGTAATAGTTTGTTTGCTTTGTGACATTAAACTGTAAATTTATTTGTTAATTAAAGAGACCTGTTCAAAAGATTGCTTTATTTATTTGTCTTTTGTGAAAAACTTGTTTGGCCTACTTTTAATATGAGTTACATGTTGTTGAAGTAAAGAAAAAAAGCCATGTTGGTTTATTAGGCTTATTGACTGCTTGAACAAGTCAGAAATGGTAGCTCAGTAGGTTAAGCTGGTGGTTAACTGACTAACAGGTCCGCACAAGGTTGTGGGTTCAAGCCCCAGTATTGGCAATTAAACATTTTATTTCTCTTTTGAAATCTAATAGTTTGTTTGCTTTTGTGACATTAAACTGTAAATCAATTTGTTTATTAAAGAGACCTGTTCAAAAGATTGCTTTTTTTCTTTCGTCTTTGTTGAAAGACTTGTTTGGCCTACTTTTAATATGAGTTACATGATGTTAAAGTATAGAAAAAAAGCAATGTTGGTTTATTAGGCTTATTGACTGATTAAACAAGTCAGAAATTGTAGCTCAGTAGGTTAAGCTGGTGGTTAACTGACTAACAGGTCCCCACAAGGTTGTGGATTCAAGCCCCAGTATTGGCAATTAAACATTTTATTTCTCTTTTGAAATGGAATAGTTTGTTTACTTTTGTGACATTAAACTGTAAATCAATTTGTTTATTAAAGAGACCTGTTAAAAAGATTGTTTTTTTTCTTTGTCTTTGTTGAAAGACTTGTTTGGCCTACTTTTAATATGTGTTCCATGGTGTTGAAGTATGAAAAAGAAGCCATGTTGGTTCATTAGGCTTATTGACTGCTTACAAAAGTCAGAAATGGTAGCTCAGTTGGTTAAGCTGGTGGTTAACTGACTAACAGGTCTGCACAAGGTTGTGGGTTCAAGCCCCAGTATTGGCAATTAAACATTTTATTTCTCATTTGAAATATAATAGTTTGTTTGCTTTTGTGACATTAAACTGTAAATCAATTTGTTTATTAAAGAGACCTGTTCAAAAGATTGCTTTTTTTCTTTCGTCTTTGTTGAAAGACTTGTTTGGCCTACTTTTAATATGAGTTTCATGGTGTTGAAGTATGGAAAAGAAGCTATGTTGGTTCATTAGGCTTATTGACTGCTTGCAAAAGTCAGAAGTGGTAGCTCAGTGGGTTAAGCTGGTGGTTAACTGACTAACAGGTCCCCACAAGGTTGTGGGTTCAAGCCCCAGTATTGGCAAGTAAAGAATTTTAATTATCTTTTTAAATGTAATAGTTTGTTTGCTTTTGTGACATTAAAATGTAAATCTATTTGTTAATTAAAGAGACCTGTTCAAAAGATTGCTTTATTTATTTGTCTTTTGTAAAAAACTTGTTTGGCCTACTTTTAATATGAGTTACATGGTGTTGAAGTGAAGAAAAAAAGCCATGTTGGTTTATTAGGCTTATTGACTGCTTGAACAAGTCAGAAATGGTAGCTCAGTGGGTTAAGCTGGTGGTTAACTGACTAATAGGTCTGCACAAGGTTGTGGGTTCAAGCCCCAGTATTGGCAATTAAACATTTTATTTCTCTTTTGAAATGAAATAGTTTGTTTGCTTTTGTGACATTAAACTGTAAATCAATTTGTTAATTAAAGAGACCTGTTCAAAAGATTGCTTTATTTATTTGTCTTTTGTGAAAAACTTGTTTGGCCTACTTTTATTATGAGTTACATGGTGTTAAAGTATAGAAAAAAAAGCCATGTTGGTTTATTAGGCTTATTGACTGCTTGAACAAGTCAGAAATGGTAGCTCAGTAGGTTAAGCTGGTGGTTAACTGACTAAAAGGTCCCCACAAGGTTGTGGGTTCAAGCCCCAGTATAGACAAGGTAAACATTTTATTTCTCTTTTGAAATGAAATAGTTTGTTTGCTTTTGTGACATTAAACTGTAAATCTATTTGTTAATTAAAGAGACCTGTTCAAAAGATTGCTTTATTTCTTTGTCTTTTGTGAAAAACTTGTATGGCCTACTTTTAATATGAGTTACATGGTGTTGAAGTATAGAAAAAAAGCCATGTTGGTTCATTAAGCTTATTGACTGCTTGAACAAGTCAGAAATGGTAGCTCAGTGGGTTAAGCTGGTGGTTAACTGACTAACAGGTCCCCACAAGGTTGTGGATTCAAGCCCCAGTATTGGCAATTAAACATTTTATTTCTCTTTTGAAATGTAATAGTTTGTTTACTTTTGTGACATTAAACTGTAAATCAATTTGTTTATTAAAGAGACCTGTTAAAAAGATTGTTTTTTTTCTTTGTCTTTGTTGAAAGACTTGTTTGGCCTACTTTTAATATGTGTTCCATGGTGTTGAAGTATGAAAAAGAAGCCATGTTGGTTCATTAGGCTTATTGACTGCTTACAAAAGTCAGAAATGGTAGCTCAGTTGGTTAAGCTGGTGGTTAACTGACTAACAGGTCCACACAAGGTTGTGGGTTCAAGCCGCAGTATAGCCAAGATAAAAAAAAAAATTCTCTTTTTAAATGTAATAGTTTGTTTGCTTTTGTGACATTAAACTGTAAATCTATTTGTTAATTAAAGAGACCTGTTCAAAAGATTGCTTTATTTCTTTGTCTTTGTTGAAAGACTTGTTTGGCCTACTTTTAATATGAGTTACATGGTGTTGAAGTAAAGAAAAAAAGCCATGTTGGTTTATTAGGCTTATTGACTGCTTGAACAAGTCAGAAATGGTAGCTCAGTAGGTTAAGCTGGTGGTTAACTGACTAACAGGTCTGCACAAGGTTGTGGGTTCAAGCCCCAGTATTGGCAATTAAACATTTTATTTCTCATTTGAAATATAATAGTTTGTTTGCTTTTGTGACATTAAACTGTAAATCAATTTGTTTATTAAAGAGACCTGTTCAAAAGATTGCTTTTTTTCTTTCGTCTTTGTTGAAAGACTTGTTTGGCCTACTTTTAATATGAGTTTCATGGTGTTGAAGTATGGAAAAGAAGCTATGTTGGTTCATTAGGCTTATTGACTGCTTGCAAAAGTCAGAAGTGGTAGCTCAGTGGGTTAAGCTGGTGGTTAACTGACTAACAGGTCCCCACAAGGTTGTGGGTTCAAGCCCCAGTATTGGCAAGTAAAGAATTTTAATTATCTTTTTAAATGTAATAGTTTGTTTGCTTTTGTGACATTAAAATGTAAATCTATTTGTTAATTAAAGAGACCTGTTCAAAAGATTGCTTTATTTATTTGTCTTTTGTAAAAAACTTGTTTGGCCTACTTTTAATATGAGTTACATGGTGTTGAAGTGAAGAAAAAAAGCCATGTTGGTTTATTAGGCTTATTGACTGCTTGAACAAGTCAGAAATGGTAGCTCAGTGGGTTAAGCTGGTGGTTAACTGACTAATAGGTCTGCACAAGGTTGTGGGTTCAAGCCCCAGTATTGGCAATTAAACATTTTATTTCTCTTTTGAAATGAAATAGTTTGTTTGCTTTTGTGACATTAAACTGTAAATCAATTTGTTAATTAAAGAGACCTGTTCAAAAGATTGCTTTATTTATTTGTCTTTTGTGAAAAACTTGTTTGGCCTACTTTTATTATGAGTTACATGGTGTTAAAGTATAGAAAAAAAAGCCATGTTGGTTTATTAGGTTTATTGACTGCTTGAACAAGTCAGAAATGGTAGCTCAGTAGGTTAAGCTGGTGGTTAACTGACTGAAAGGTCCCCACAAGGTTGTGGGTTCAAGCCCCAGTATAGACAAGGTAAACATTTTATTTCTCTTTTGAAATGAAATAGTTTGTTTGCTTTTGTGACATTAAACTGTAAATCTATTTGTTAATTAAAGAGACCTGTTCAAAAGATTGCTTTTTTTCTTTGTCTTTGTTGAAAGACTTGTTTGGCCTACTTTTAATATGTGTTCCATGGTGTTGAAGTATGAAAAAGAAGCCATGTTGGTTCATTAGGCTTATTGACTGCTTAGAAAAGTCAGAAGTGGTAGCTCAGTGGGTTAAGCTGGTGGTTAACTGACTAACAGGTCCCCACAAGGTTGTGGGTTCAAGCCCCAGTATTGGCAAGTAAAATATTTCAATTCTCTTTTTAAATGTAATAGTTTGTTTGCTTTGTGACATAAACTGTAAATCTATTTGTTAAAGAGACCTGTTCAAAAGATTGCTTTATTTATTTGTCTTTTGTGAAAAACTTGTTTGGCCTACTTTTAATATGAGTTACATGGTGTTGAAGTAAAGAAAAAAAGCCATGTTGGTTTATTAGGCTTATTGACTGCTTGAACAAGTCAGAAATGGTAGCTCAGTGGGTTAATCTGGTGGTTAACTGACTAACAGGTCCGCACAAGGTTGTGGGTTTAAGCCCCAGTATTGGCAATTAAACATTTTATTTCTCTTTTGAAATGTAATAGTTTGTTTGCTTTTTGGGACATTAAACTGTAAATCAATTTGTTTATTAAAGAGACCTGTTCAAAAGATTGCTTTTTTTCTTTCGTCTTTGTTTAAAGACTTGTTTGGCCTACTTTTATTATGAGTTTCATGCTGTTGAAGTATGGAAAAGAAGCTATGTTGGTTCATTAGGCTTATTGACTGCTTGCAAAAGTCAGAAGTGGTAGCTCAGTGGGTTAAGCTGGTGGATAACTGACTAACAGGTCCCCACAAGGTTGTGGGTTCAAGCCCCATTATTGGCAAGTAAAAAATTTGAATTCTCTTTTAAATGTAATAGTTTGTTTGCTTTTGTGACATTAAACTGTAAATCAATTTGTTTATTAAAGAGACCTGTTCAAAAGATTGCTTTTTTTCTTTCGTCTTTGTTGAAAGACTTGTTTGGCCTACTTTTAATATGAGTTTCATGGTGTTGAAGTATGGAAAAGAAGCTATGTTGGTTCATTAGGCTTATTGACTGCTTGCAAAAGTCAGAAGTGGTAGCTCAGTGGGTTAAGCTGGTGGTTAACTGACTAACAGGTCCCCACAAGGTTGTGGGTTCAAGCCCCAGTATTGGCAAGTAAAGAATTTTAATTATCTTTTTAAATGTAATAGTTTGTTTGCTTTTGTGACATTAAAATGTAAATCTATTTGTTAATTAAAGAGACCTGTTCAAAAGATTGCTTTATTTATTTGTCTTTTGTAAAAAACTTGGTTGGCCTACTTTTAATATGAGTTACATGGTGTTGAAGTGAAGAAAAAAAGCCATGTTGGTTTATTAGGCTTATTGACTGCTTGAACAAGTCAGAAATGGTAGCTCAGTGGGTTAAGCTGGTGGTTAACTGACTAATAGGTCTGCACAAGGTTGTGGGTTCAAGCCCCAGTATTGGCAATTAAACATTTTATTTCTCTTTTGAAATGAAATAGTTTGTTTGCTTTTGTGACATTAAACTGTAAATCAATTTGTTAATTAAAGAGACCTGTTCAAAAGATTGCTTTATTTATTTGTCTTTTGTGAAAAACTTGTTTGGCCTACTTTTATTATGAGTTTCATGGTGTTGAAGTATGGAAAAGAAGCTATGTTGGTTCATTAGGCTTATTGACTGCTTGCAAAAGTCAGAAGTGGTAGCTCAGTGGGTTAAGCTGGTGGTTAACTGACTAACAGGTCTCCACAAGGTTTTGGGTTCAAGCCCCAGTATTGGCAAGTAAAAAATTTCAATTCTCTTTTTAAATGTAATAGTTTGTTTGCTTTGTGACATTAAACTGTAAATCTATTTGTTAATTAATGAGACCTGTTCAAAAGATTGCTTTATTTATTTGTCTTTTGTGAAAAACTTGTTTGGCCTACTTTTAATATGAGTTACATGGTGTTGAAGTAATGAAAAAAAGCCATGTTGGTTTATTAGGCTTATTGACTGCTTGAACAAGTCAGAAATGGTAGCTCAGTAGGTTAAGCTGGTGGTTAACTGACTAACAGGTCCGCACAAGGTTGTGGGTTCAAGCCCCAGTATTGGCAATTAAACATTTTATTTCTCTTTTGAAATCTAATAGTTTGTTTGCTTTTGTGACATTAAACTGTAAATCAATTTGTTTATTAAAGAGACCTGTTCAAAAGATTGCTTTTTTTCTTTCGTCTTTGTTGAAAGACTTGTTTGGCCTACTTTTAATATGAGTTTCATGGTGTTGAAGTATGGAAAAGAAGCTATGTTGGTTCATTAGGCTTATTGAATGCTTGCAAAAGTCAGAAGTGGTAGCTCAGTGGGTTAAGCTGGTGGTTAACTGACTAACAGGTCCCCACAAGGTTGTGGGTTCAAGCCCCAGTATTGGCAAGTAAAAAATTTTAATTCTCTTTTTAAATGTAATAGTTTGTTTGCTTTTGTGACATTAAACTGTAAATCTATTTGTTAATTAAAGAGACCTGTTCAAAAGATTGCTTTATTCATTTGTCTTTTGTGAAAAACGTGTTTGGCCTACTTTTAATATGAGTTACATGATGTTAAAGTATAGAAAAAAAGCAATGTTGGTTTATTAGGCTTATTGACTGATTAAACAAGTCAGAAATTGTAGCTCAGTAGGTTAAGCTGGTGGTTAACTGCCTAACAGGTCCCCACAAGGTTGTGGGTTCAAGCCCCAGTATTGGCAAGTAAAAAAAATTAATTCTCTTTTGAAATGGAATAGTTTGTTTGCTTTTGTGACATTAAACTGTAAATCAATTTGTTCAATAAAGAGACCTGTTAAAAAGATTGCTTTTTTTCTTTGTCTTTGTTGAAAGACTTGTTTGGCCTACTTTTAATATGTGTTCCATGGTGTTGAAGTATGAAAAAGAAGCCATGTTGGTTCATTAGGCTTATTGACTGCTTACAAAAGTCAGAAATGGTAGCTCAGTTGGTTAAGCTGGTGGTTAACTGACTAAAAGGTCCACACAAGGTTGTGGGTTCAAGCCCCAGTATTGGCAATTAAACATTTTATTTCTCTTTTGAAATCTAATAGTTTGTTTGCTTTTGTGACATTAAACTGTAAATCAATTTGTTAATTAAAGAGACCTGTTCAAAAGATTGCTTTTTTTCTTTCGTCTTTGTTGAAAGACTTGTTTGGCCTACTTTTAATATGAGTTTCATGGTGTTGAAGTATGGAAAAGAAGCTATGTTGGTTCATTAGGCTTATTGAATGCTTGCAAAAGTCAGAAGTGGTAGCTCAGTGGGTTAAGCTGGTGGTTAACTGACTAACAGGTCTCCACAAGGTTTTGGGTTCAAGCCCCAGTATTGGCAAGTAAAAAATTTCAATTCTCTTTTTAAATGTAATAGTTTGTTTGCTTTGTGACATTAAACTGTAAATCTATTTGTTAAAGAGACCTGTTCAAAAGATTGCTTTATTTATTTGTCTTTTGTGAAAAACTTGTTTGGCCTACTTTTAATATGAGTTACATGGTGTTGAAGTAATGAAAAAAAGCCATGTTGGTTTATTAGGCTTATTGACTGCTTGAACAAGTCAGAAATGGTAGCTCAGTAGGTTAAGCTGGTGGTTAACTGACTAACAGGTCCGCACAAGGTTGTGGGTTCAAGCCCCAGTATTGGCAATTAAACATTTTATTTCTCTTTTGAAATCTAATAGTTTGTTTGCTTTTGTGACATTAAACTGTAAATCAATTTGTTTATTAAAGAGACCTGTTCAAAAGATTGCTTTTTTTCTTTCGTCTTTGTTGAAAGACTTGTTTGGCCTACTTTTAATATGAGTTTCATGGTGTTGAAGTATGGAAAAGAAGCTATGTTGGTTCATTAGGCTTATTGAATGCTTGCAAAAGTCAGAAGTGGTAGCTCAGTGGGTTAAGCTGGTGGTTAACTGACTAACAGGTCCCCACAAGGTTGTGGGTTCAAGCCCCAGTATTGGCAAGTAAAAAATTTTAATTCTCTTTTTAAATGTAATAGTTTGTTTGCTTTTGTGACATTAAACTGTAAATCTATTTGTTAATTAAAGAGACCTGTTCAAAAGATTGCTTTATTCATTTGTCTTTTGTGAAAAACGTGTTTGGCCTACTTTTAATATGA
The DNA here is from genome assembly GCF_946808225.1 of Silurus aristotelis. Lineage (NCBI taxonomy): Eukaryota > Metazoa > Chordata > Actinopteri > Siluriformes > Siluridae > Silurus > Silurus aristotelis. Next base: position 24,693,961 of record NC_139574.1, on the reverse strand, counting down.
GTTACATGATGTTAAAGTATAGAAAAAAAGCAATGTTGGTTTATTAGGCTTATTGACTGATTAAACAAGTCAGAAATTGTAGCTCAGTAGGTTAAGCTGGTGGTTAACTGCCTAACAGGTCCCCACAAGGTTGTGGGTTCAAGCCCCAGTATTGGCAAGTAAAAAAAATTAATTCTCTTTTGAAATGGAATAGTTTGTTTGCTTTTGTGACATTAAACTGTAAATCAATTTGTTCAATAAAGAGACCTGTTAAAAAGATTGCTTTTTTTCTTTGTCTTTGTTGAAAGACTTGTTTGGCCTACTTTTAATATGTGTTCCATGGTGTTGAAGTATGAAAAAGAAGCCATGTTGGTTCATTAGGCTTATTGACTGCTTACAAAAGTCAGAAATGGTAGCTCAGTTGGTTAAGCTGGTGGTTAACTGACTAAAAGGTCCACACAAGGTTGTGGGTTCAAGCCCCAGTATTGGCAATTAAACATTTTATTTCTCTTTTGAAATCTAATAGTTTGTTTGCTTTTGTGACATTAAACTGTAAATCAATTTGTTAATTAAAGAGACCTGTTCAAAAGATTGCTTTTTTTCTTTCGTCTTTGTTGAAAGACTTGTTTGGCCTACTTTTAATATGAGTTTCATGGTGTTGAAGTATGGAAAAGAAGCTATGTTGGTTCATTAGGCTTATTGAATGCTTGCAAAAGTCAGAAGTGGTAGCTCAGTGGGTTAAGCTGGTGGTTAACTGACTAACAGGTCTCCACAAGGTTTTGGGTTCAAGCCCCAGTATTGGCAAGTAAAAAATTTCAATTCTCTTTTTAAATGTAATAGTTTGTTTGCTTTGTGACATTAAACTGTAAATCTATTTGTTAAAGAGACCTGTTCAAAAGATTGCTTTATTTATTTGTCTTTTGTGAAAAACTTGTTTGGCCTACTTTTAATATGAGTTACATGGTGTTGAAGTAAAGAAAAAAAGCCATGTTGGTTTATTAGGCTTATTGACTGCTTGAACAAGTCAGAAATGGTAGCTCAGTAGGTTAAGCTGGTGGTTAACTGACTAACAGGTCTGCACAAGGTTGTGGGTTCAAGCCCCAGTATTGGCAATAAAACATTTTATTTCTCTTTTGAAATCTAATAGTTTGTTTGCTTTTGTGACATTAAACTGTAAATCAATTTGTTTATTAAAGAGACCTGTTCAAAAGATTGCTTTTTTTCTTTCGTCTATGTTGAAAGACTTGTTTGGCCTACTTTTAATATGAGTTTCATGGTGTTGAAGTATGGAAAAGTAGCTATGTTGGTTCATTAGGCTTATAGAATGCTTGCAAAAGTCAGAAGTGGTAGCTCAGTGGGTTAAGCTGGTGGTTAACTGACTAACAGGTCCCCACAAGGTTGTGGGTTCAAGCCCCAGTATTGGCAAGTAAAAAATTGTAATTCTCTTTTTAAATGTAATAGTTTGTTTGCTTTTGTGACATTAAACTGTAAATCTATTTGTTAATTAAAGAGACCTGTTCAAAAGATTGCTTTATTTATTTGTCTTTTGTGAAAAACTTGTTTGGCCTACTTTTAATATGAGTTACATGATGTAAAAGTATAGAAAAAAAGCAATATTGGTTTATTAGGCTTATTGATTGATTAAACAAGTCAGAAATGGTAGCTCAGTAGATTAAGCTGGTGGTTAACTGACTAACAGGTCCCCACAAGGTTGTGCGTTCAAGCCCCAGTATTGGCAAGTAAAAAATTTGAATTCTCTTTTAAATGTAATAGTTTGTTTGCTTTTGTGACATTAAACTGTAAATCAATTTGTTAATTAAAAAAACCTGTTCAAAAGATTGCTTTATTTATTTGTCTTTTCTTTAAAGACTTGTTTGGCCTACTTTTATTATGAGTTACATGGTGTTGAAGTATGGAAAAGAAGCTATGTTGGTTCATTAGGCTTATTGACTGCTTGCAAAAGTCAGAAGTGGTAGCTCAGTGGGTTAAGCTGGTGGTTAACTGACTAACAGGTCCCCACAAGGTTGTGGGTTCAAGCCCCAGTATTGGCAAGTAAAGAATTTTAATTATCTTTTTAAATGTAATAGTTTGTTTGCTTTTGTGACATTAAAATGTAAATCTATTTGTTAATTAAATAGACGTGTTCAAAAGATTGCTTTATTTATTTGTCTTTTGTAAAAAACTTGTTTGGCCTACTTTTAATATGAGTTACATGGTGTTGAAGTGAAGAAAAAAAGCCATGTTGGTTTATTAGGCTTATTGACTGCTTGAACAAGTCAGAAATGGTAGCTCAGTAGGTTAAGCTGGTGGTTAACTGACTAACAGGTCCCCACAAGGTTGTGGGTTCAAGCCACAGTATTGGCAAGTAAAAATGTTTAATTCTCTTTTTAAATGTAATAGTTTGTTTGCTTTTGTGACAGTAAACTGTAAATATATTTGTTAATTAAAGAGACCTGTTCAAAAGATTGCTTTATTTATTTGTCTTTTGTGAAAAACTTGTTTGGCCTACTTTTAATATGAGTTACATGGTGTTGAGGTAAAGAAAAAAAGCCATGTTGGTTTATTAGGCTTATTGACTGCTTAAACAAGTCAGAAATGGTAGCCCAGTAGGTTAAGCTGGTGGTTAACTGACTAACAGATCCCCACAAGGTTGTGGGTTCAAGCCCCAGTATTGGCAAGTAAAACATTTTAATTCTCTTTTGAAATGGAATAGTTTGTTTGCTTTTGTGACATTAAACTGTAAATCAATTTGTATATTAAAGAGACCTGTTCAAAAGATTGCTTTTTTTCTTTGTCTTTGTTGAAAGACTTGTTTGGCCTACTTTTAATGAGTTACATGGTGTTAAAGTATAGAAAAAAAGCCATGTTGGTTTATTAGGCTTATTGACTGCTTGAACAAGTCAGAAATGGTAGCTTAGTAGGTTAACCTGGTGGTTAACTGACTAACAGGTCCCCACAAGGTTGTGGGTTCAAGCCCCAGTAGGCAAGTAAAAATGTTAAATTCTCGTTTTAAATGTAATAGTTTGTTTGCTTTTGTGACAGTACACTGTAAATCTATTTGTTAATTAAAGAGACCTGTTCAAAAGATTGCTTTATTTATTTGTCTTTTGTGAAAAACTTGTTTGGCCTACTTTTAATATGAGTTACATGGTGTTGAAGTAAAGAAAAAAAGCCATGTTGGTTTATTAGGCTTATTGACTGCTTGAACAAGTCAGAAATGGTAGCTCAGTGGGTTAAGCTGGTGGTTAACTGACTAACAGGTCTGCACAAGGTTGTGGGTGCAAGCCCCAGTATTGGCAATTAAACATTTTATTTCTCTTTTGAAATCTAATAGTTTGTTTGCTTTTGTGACATTAAACTGTAAATCAATTTGTTTATTAAAGAGACCTGTTCAAAAGATTGCTTTTTTTCTTTCGTCTTTGTTGAAAGACTTGTTTGGCCTACTTTTAATATGAGTTTCATGGTGTTGAAGTATGGAAAAGAAGCTATGTTGGTTCATTAGGCTTATTGACTGCTTGCAAAAGTCAGAAGTGGAAGCTCAGTGGGTTAAGCTGGTGGTTAACTGACTAACAGGTCTCCACAAGGTTTTGGGTTCAAGCCCCAGTATTGGCAAGTAAAAAATTTAAATTCTCTTTTTAAATGTAATAGTTTGTTTGCTTTGTGACATTAAACTGTAAATCTATTTGTTAATTAAAAAAACCTGTTCAAAAGATTGCTTTATTTATTTGTCTTTTCTTTAAAGACTTGTTTGGCCTACTTTTATTATGAGTTACATGGTGTTGAAGTATGGAAAAGAAGCTATGTTGGTTCATTAGGCTTATTGACTGCTTGCAAAAGTCAGAAGTGGTAGCTCAGTGGGTTAAGCTGGTGGTTAACTGACTAACAGGTCCCCACAAGGTTGTGGGTTCAAGCCCCAGTATTGGCAAGTAAAGAATTTTAATTATCTTTTTAAATGTAATAGTTTGTTTGCTTTTGTGACATTAAAATGTAAATCTATTTGTTAATTAAATAGACGTGTTCAAAAGATTGCTTTATTTATTTGTCTTTTGTAAAAAACTTGTTTGGCCTACTTTTAATATGAGTTACATGGTGTTGAAGTGAAGAAAAAAAGCCATGTTGGTTTATTAGGCTTATTGACTGCTTGAACAAGTCAGAAATGGTAGCTCAGTAGGTTAAGCTGGTGGTTAACTGACTAACAGGTCCCCACAAGGTTGTGGGTTCAAGCCACAGTATTGGCAAGTAAAAATGTTTAATTCTCTTTTTAAATGTAATAGTTTGTTTGCTTTTGTGACAGTAAACTGTAAATATATTTGTTAATTAAAGAGACCTGTTCAAAAGATTGCTTTATTTATTTGTCTTTTGTGAAAAACTTGTTTGGCCTACTTTTAATATGAGTTACATGGTGTTGAGGTAAAGAAAAAAAGCCATGTTGGTTTATTAGGCTTATTGACTGCTTAAACAAGTCAGAAATGGTAGCCCAGTAGGTTAAGCTGGTGGTTAACTGACTAACAGATCCCCACAAGGTTGTGGGTTCAAGCCCCAGTATTGGCAAGTAAAACATTTTAATTCTCTTTTGAAATGGAATAGTTTGTTTGCTTTTGTGACATTAAACTGTAAATCAATTTGTATATTAAAGAGACCTGTTCAAAAGATTGCTTTTTTTCTTTGTCTTTGTTGAAAGACTTGTTTGGCCTACTTTTAATGAGTTACATGGTGTTAAAGTATAGAAAAAAAGCCATGTTGGTTTATTAGGCTTATTGACTGCTTGAACAAGTCAGAAATGGTAGCTTAGTAGGTTAACCTGGTGGTTAACTGACTAACAGGTCCCCACAAGGTTGTGGGTTCAAGCCCCAGTAGGCAAGTAAAAATGTTAAATTCTCGTTTTAAATGTAATAGTTTGTTTGCTTTTGTGACAGTACACTGTAAATCTATTTGTTAATTAAAGAGACCTGTTCAAAAGATTGCTTTATTTATTTGTCTTTTGTGAAAAACTTGTTTGGCCTACTTTTAATATGAGTTACATGGTGTTGAAGTAAAGAAAAAAAGCCATGTTGGTTTATTAGGCTTATTGACTGCTTGAACAAGTCAGAAATGGTAGCTCAGTGGGTTAAGCTGGTGGTTAACTGACTAACAGGTCTGCACAAGGTTGTGGGTGCAAGCCCCAGTATTGGCAATTAAACATTTTATTTCTCTTTTGAAATCTAATAGTTTGTTTGCTTTTGTGACATTAAACTGTAAATCAATTTGTTTATTAAAGAGACCTGTTCAAAAGATTGCTTTTTTTCTTTCGTCTTTGTTGAAAGACTTGTTTGGCCTACTTTTAATATGAGTTTCATGGTGTTGAAGTATGGAAAAGAAGCTATGTTGGTTCATTAGGCTTATTGACTGCTTGCAAAAGTCAGAAGTGGAAGCTCAGTGGGTTAAGCTGGTGGTTAACTGACTAACAGGTCTCCACAAGGTTTTGGGTTCAAGCCCCAGTATTGGCAAGTAAAAAATTTAAATTCTCTTTTTAAATGTAATAGTTTGTTTGCTTTGTGACATTAAACTGTAAATCTATTTGTTAAAGAGACCTGTTCAAAAGATTGCTTTATTTATTTGTCTTTTGTGAAAAACTTGTTTGGCCTACTTTTAATATGAGTTACATGATGTAAAAGTATAGAAAAAAAGCAATGTTGGTTCATTAGGCTTATTGACTGCTTGCAAAAGTCAGAAGTGGTAGCTCAGTGGGTTAAGCTGGTGGTTAACTGACTAACAGGTCCCCACAAGGTTGTGGGTTCAAGCCCCAGTATTGGCAAGTAAAAAATTTGAATTCTCTTTTAAATGTAATAGTTTGTTTGCTTTTGTGACATTAAACTGTAAATCAATTTGTTAATTAAAGAGACCTGTTCAAAAGATTGCTTTATTTATTTGTCTTTTGTTTAAAGACTTGTTTGGCCTACTTTTATTATGAATTACATGGTGTTGAAGTATGGAAAAGAAGCTATGTTGGTTCATTAGGCTTATTGACTGCTTGCAAAAGTCAGAAGTGGTAGCTCAGTGGGTTAAGCTGGTGGTTAACTGACTAACAGCTCCCCACAAGGTTGTGGGTTCAAGCCCCAGTATTGGCAAGTAAAGAATTTTAATTATCTTTTTAAATGTAATAGTTTGTTTGCTTTTGTGACATTAAAATGTAAATCTATTTGTTAATTAAAGAGACCTGTTCAAAAGATTGCTTTATTTATTTGTCTTTTGTAAAAAACTTGTTTGGCCTACTTTTAATATGAGTTACATGGTGTTGAAGTGAAGAAAAAAAGCCATGTTGGTTTATTAGGCTTATCGACTGCTTGAACAAGTCAGAAATGGTAGCTCAGTGGGTTAAGCTGGTGGTTAACTGACTAATAGGTCTGCACAAGGTTGTGGGTTCAAGCCCCAGTATTGGCAATTAAACATTTTATTTCTCTTTTGAAATGAAATAGTTTGTTTGCTTTTGTGACATTAAACTGTAAATCAATTTGTTAATTAAAGAGACCTGTTCAAAAGATTGCTTTATTTATTTGTCTTTTGTGAAAAACTTGTTTGGCCTACTTTTATTATGAGTTACATGGTGTTAAAGTATAGAAAAAAAAGCCATGTTGGTTTATTAGGTTTATTGACTGCTTGAACAAGTCAGAAATGGTAGCTCAGTGGGTTAAGCTGGTGGTTAACTGACTAATAGGTCTGCACAAGGTTGTGGGTTCAAGCCCCAGTATTGGCAATTAAACATTTTATTTCTCTTTTTAAATGTAATAGTTTGTTTGCTTTTATGACATTAAACTGTAAATCTATTTGTTAATTAAAGAGACCTGTTCAAAAGATTGCTTTATTTATTTGTCTTTTGTGAAAAACTTGTTTGGCCTACTTTTAATTTGAGTTTCATGGTGTTGAAGTATGGAAAAGAAACCATGTTGGTTCATTAGGCTTATTGACTGCTTGAACAAGTCAGAAGTGTTAGCTCAGTGGGTTAAGCTGTTGGTTAACTGACTAACAGGTCCCCACAAGGTTGTGGGATCAAGCCCCAGTATTGGAAATAAAAAAAATTTATTCTCTTTTTAAATGTAATAGTTTGTTTGCTTTTATGACATTAAACTGTAAATCTATTTGTTAATTAAAGAGACCTGTTCAAAAGATTGCTTTATTTGTTTGTCTTTTGTAAAAAACTTGTTTGGCCTACTTTTAATATGAGTTTCATGGTGTTGAAGTATGGAAAAGAAACCATGTTGGTTCATTAGGCTTATTGACTGCTTGAACAAGTCAGAAGTGTTAGCTCAGTGGGTTAAGCTGGTGGTTAACTAACTAACAGGTCCCCACAAGGTTGTCGGTTCAAGCCCCAGTATTTGCAATAAAGAAATTTAATTCTCTTTTTAAATGTAATAGTTTGTTTGCTTTTGTGACAGTAAACTGTAAATATATTTGTTAATTAAAGAGACCTGTTCAAAAGATTGCTTTATTTATTTGTCTTTTGTGAAAAACTTGTTTGGCCTACTTTTAATATGAGTTACATGGTGTTGAGGTAAAGAAAAAAAGCCATGTTGGTTTATTAGGCTTATTGACTGCTTAAACAAGTCAGAAATGGTAGCCCAGTAGGTTAAGCTGGTGGTTAACTGACTAACAGGTCCCCACAAGGTTGTGGGTTCAAGCCCCAGTATTGGCAAGTAAAACATTTTAATTCTCTTTTGAAATGGAATAGTTTGTTTGCTTTTGTGACATTAAACTGTAAATCAATTTGTATATTAAAGAGACCTGTTCAAAAGATTGCTTTTTTTCTTTGTCTTTGTTGAAAGACTTGTTTGGCCTACTTTTAATGAGTTACATGGTGTTAAAGTATAGAAAAAAAGGCATGTTGGTTTATTAGGCTTATTGACTGCTTGAACAAGTCAGAAGTGGTAGCTCAGTGGGTTAAGCTGGTGGTTAACTGACTAACAGGTCTCCACAAGGTTTTGGGTTCAAGCCCCAGTATTGGCAAGTAAAAAATTTCAATTCTCTTTTTAAATGTAATAGTTTGTTTGCTTTGTGACATTAAACTGTAAATCTATTTGTTAAAGAGACCTGTTCAAAAGATTGCTTTATTTATTTGTCTTTTGTGAAAAACTTGTTTGGCCTACTTTTAATATGAGTTACATGGTGTTGAAGTAAAGAAAAAAAGCCATGTTGGTTTATTAGGCTTATTGACTGCTTGAACAAGTCAGAAATGGTAGCTCAGTAGGTTAAGCTGGTGGTTAACTGACTAACAGGTCTGCACAAGGTTGTGGGTTCAAGCCCCAGTATTGGCAATTAAACATTTTATTTCTCTTTTGAAATCTAATAGTTTGTTTGCTTTTGTGACATTAAACTGTAAATCAATTTGTTTATTAAAGAGACCTGTTCAAAAGATTGCTTTTTTTCTTTCGTCTTTGTTGAAAGACTTGTTTGGCCTACTTTTAATATGAGTTTCATGGTGTTGAAGTATGGAAAAGAAGCTATGTTGGTTCATTAGGCTTATTGACTGCTTGCAAAAGTCAGAAGTGGTAGCTCAGTGGGTTAAGCTGGTGGTTAACTGACTAACAGGTCTCCACAAGGTTTTGGGTTCAAGCCCCAGTATTGGCAAGTAAAAAATTTCAATTCTCTTTTTAAATGTAATAGTTTGTTTGCTTTGTGACATTAAACTGTAAATCTATTTGTTAAAGAGACCTGTTCAAAAGATTGCTTTATTTATTTGTCTTTTGTGAAAAACTTGTTTGGCCTACTTTTAATATGAGTTACATGATGTAAAAGTATAGAAAAAAAGCAATGTTGGTTTATTAGGCTTATTGATTGATTAAACAAGTCAGAAATGGTAGCTCAGTAGGTTAAGCTGGTGGTTAACTGACTAACAGGTCCCCACAAGGTTGTGGGTTCAAGCCCCAGTATTGGCAAGTAAAAAATTTTTATTCTCTTTTAATTGTAATAGTTTGTTTGCTTTGTGACAATAAACTGTAAATCTATTTGTTAATTAAAGAGACCTGTTCAAAAGATTGCTTTATTTATTTGTCTTTTGTGAAAAACTTGTTTGGCCTACTTTTAATATGAGTTACATGGTGTTGAAGTAAAGAAAAAAAGCCATGTTGGTTTATTAGGCTTATTGACTGTTTGAACAAGTCAGAAATGGTAGCTCAGTGGGTTAATCTGGTGGTTAACTGACTAACAAGTCCGCACAAGGTTGTGGGTTTAAGCCCTAGTATTGGCAATTAAACATTTTATTTCTCTTTTGAAATGTAATAGTTTGTTTGCTTTTTGGGACATTAAACTGTAAATCAATTTGTTTATTAAAGAGACCTGTTCAAAAGATTGCTTTTTTTCTTTCGTCTTTGTTTAAAGACTTGTTTGGCCTACTTTTATTATGAGTTTCATGGTGTTGAAGTATGGAAAAGAAGCTATGTTGGTTCATTAGGCTTATTGACTGCTTGCAAAAGTCAGAAGTGGTAGCTCAGTGGGTTAAGCTGGTGGTTAACTGACTAACAGGTCCCCACAAGGTTGTGGGTTCAAGCCCCAGTATTGGCAAGTAAAAAATTTGAATTCTCTTTTAAATGTAATAGTTTGTTTGCTTTTGTGACATTAAACTGTAAATCAATTTGTTAATTAAAGAGACCTGTTCAAAAGATTGCTTTATTTATTTGTCTTTTGTGAAAAACTTGTTTGGCCTACTTTTAATATGAGTTACATGATGTAAAAGTATAGAAAAAAAGCAATGTTGGTTTATTAGGCTTATTGATTGATTAAACAAGTCAGAAATGGTAGCTCAGTAGATTAAGCTGGTGGTTAACTGACTAACAGGTCCCCACAAGGTTGTGGGTTCAAGCCCCAGTATTGGCAAGTAAAAATTTTTTATTCTCTTTTAAATGTAATAGTTTGTTTGCTTTGTAACATTAAACTGTAAATCTATTTGTTAATTAAAGAGACCTGTTCAAAAGATTGCTTTATTTATTTGTCTTTTGTGAAAAACTTGTTTGGCCTACTTTTAATATGAGTTACATGGTGTTGAAATAAAGAAAAAAAGCCATGTTGGTTTATTAGGCTTATTGACTGTTTGAACAAGTCAGAAATGGTAGCTCAGTGGGTTAATCTGGTGGTTAACTGACTAACAGGTCCGCACAAGGTTGTGGGTTTAAGCCCTAGTATTGGCAATTAAACATTTTATTTCTCTTTTGAAATGTAATAGTTTGTTTGCTTTTTGGGACATTAAACTGTAAATCAATTTGTTTATTAAAGAGACCTGTTCAAAAGATTGCTTTTTTTCTTTCGTCTTTGTTTAAAGACTTGTTTGGCCTACTTTTATTATGAGTTTCATGGTGTTGAAGTATGGAAAAGAAGCTATGTTGGTTCATTAGGCTTATTGACTGCTTGCAAAAGTCAGAAGTGGTAGCTCAGTGGGTTAAGCTGGTGGTTAACTGACTAACAGGTCCCCACAAGGTTGTGGGTTCAAGCCCCAGTATTGGCAAATAAAAAATTTGAATTCTCTTTTAAATGTAATAGTTTGTTTGCTTTTGTGACATTAAACTGTAAATTAATTTGTTAATTAAAGAGACCTGTTCAAAAGATTGCTTTATTTATTTGTCTTTTCTTTAAAGACTTGTTTGGCCTACTTTTATTATGAGTTACATGGTGTTGAAGTATGGAAAAGAAGCTATGTTGGTTCATTAGGCTTATTGACTGCTTGCAAAAGTCAGAAGTGGTAGCTCAGTGGGTTAAGCTGGTGGTTAACTGACTAACAGGTCCCCACAAGGTTGTGGGTTCAAGCCCCAGTATTGGCAAGTAAAGAATTTTAATTATCTTTTTAAATGTAATAGTTTGTTTGCTTTTGTGACATTAAAATGTAAATCTATTTGTTAATTAAAGAGACCTGTTCAAAAGATTGCTTTATTTATTTGTCTTTTGTAAAAAACTTGTTTGGCCTACTTTTAATATGAGTTACATGGTGTTGAAGTGAAGAAAAAAAGCCATGTTGGTTTATTAGGCTTATTGACTGCTTTAACAAGTCAGAAATGGTAGCTCAGTGGGTTAAGCTGGTGGTTAACTGACTAATAGGTCTGCACAAGGTTGTGGGTTCAAGCCCCAGTATTGGCAATTAAACATTTTATTTTTCTTTTGAAATGAAATAGTTTGTTTGCTTTTGTGACATTAAACTGTAAATCAATTTGTTAATTAAAGAGACCTGTTCAAAAGATTGCTTTATTTATTTGTCTTTTGTGAAAAACTTGTTTGGCCTACTTTTATTATGAGTTACATGGTGTTAAAGTATAGAAAAAAAAGCCATGTTGGTTTATTAGGTTTATTGACTGCTTGAACAAGTCAGAAATGGTAGCTCAGTGGGTTAAGCTGGTGGTTAACTGACTAACAGGTCCCCACAAGGTTGTGGGTTCAAGCCCCAGTATTGGAAATAAAAAAAAATTATTCTCTTTTTAAATGTAATAGTTTGTTTCCTTTTATGACATTAAACTGTAAATCTATTTGTTAATTAAAGAGACCTGTTCAAAAGATTGCTTTATTTATTTGTTTTTTGTGAAAAACTTGTTTGGCCTACTTTTAATATGAGTTTCATGGTGTTGAAGTATGGAAAAGAAGCCATGTTGGTTCATTAGGCTTATTGACTGCTTGAACAAGTCAGAAGTGTTAGCTCAGTGGGTTAAGCTGGTGGTTAACTAACTAACAGGTCCCCACAAGGTTGTCGGTTCAAGCCCCAGTATTTGCAATAAAGAAATTTAATTCTCTTTTTAAATGTAATAGTTTGTTTGCTTTTGTGACATTAAACTGTAAATCTATTTGTTAATTAAAGAGACCTGTTCAAAAGATTGCTTTTTTTCTTTCGTCTTTGTTGAAAGACTCGTTTGGCCTACTTTTAATATGAGTTTCATGGTGTTGAAGTATGGAAAAGAAGCCATGTTGGTTCATTAGGCTTATTGACTGCTGGAACAAGTCAGAAGTGTTAGCTCAGTGGGTTAAGCTGTTGGTTAACTGACTAACAGGTCCCCACAAGGTTGTGGGTTCAAGCCCCAGTATTGGAAATAAAAAAATTTTATTCTCTTTATAAATGTAATAGTTTGTTTGCTTTTATGACATTAAACTGTAAATCTATTTGTTAATTAAAGAGACCTGTTCAAAAGATTGCTTTATTTATTTGTCTTTTGTGAAAAACTTGTTTGGCCTACTTTTAATTTGAGTTTCATTGTGTTGAAGTATGGAAAAGAAACCATGTTGGTTCATTAGGCTTATTGACTGCTTGAACAAGCCAGAAGTGTTAGCTCAGTGGGTTAAGCTGTTGGTTAACTGACTAACAGGTCCCCACAAGGTTGTGGGATCAAGCCCCAGTATTGGAAATAAAAAAAATTTATTCTCTTTTTAAATGTAATAGTTTGTTTGCTTTTATGACATTAAACTGTAAATCTATTTGTTAATTAAAGAGACCTGTTCAAAAGATTGCTTTATTTATTTGTCTTTTGTAAAAAACTTGTTTGGCCTACTTTTAATATGAGTTTCATGGTGTTGAAGTATGGAAAAGAAACCATGTTGGTTCATTAGGCTTATTGACTGCTTGAACAAGTCAGAAGTGTTAGCTCAGTGGGTTAAGCTGGTGGTTAACTAACTAACAGGTCCCCACAAGGTTGTCGGTTCAAGCCCCAGTATTTGCAATAAAGAAATTTAATTCTCTTTTTAAATGTAATAGTTTGTTTGCTTTTGTGACAGTAAACTGTAAATATATTTGTTAATTAAAGAGACCTGTTCAAAAGATTGCTTTATTTATTTGTCTTTTGTGAAAAACTTGTTTGGCCTAATTTAATATGAGTTACATGGTGTTGAGGTAAAGAAAAAAAGCCATGTTGGTTTATTAGGCTTATTGACTGCTTAAACAAGTCAGAAATGGTAGCCCAGTAGGTTAAGCTGGTGGTTAACTGACTAATAGGTCCCCACAAGGTTGTGGGTTCAAGCCCCAGTATTGGCAAGTAAAATATTTTAATTCTCTTTTGAAATGGAATAGTTTGTTTGCTTTTGTGACATTAAACTGTAAATCAATTTGTATATTAAAGAGACCTGTTCAAAAGATTGCTTTTTTTCTTTGTCTTTGTTGAAAGACTTGTTTGGCCTACTTTTAATGAGTTACATGGTGTTAAAGTATAGAAAAAAAGGCATGTTGGTTTATTAGGCTTATTGACTGCTTGAACAAGTCAGAAATGGTAGCTCAGTAGGTTAACCTGGTGGTTAACTGACTAACAGGTCCCCACAAGGTTGTGGGTTCAAGCCCCAGTAGGCACGTAAAAATGTTAAATTCTCTTTTTAAATGTAATAGTTTGTTTGCTTTTGTGACATTAAACTGTAAATCTATTTGTTAATTAAAGAGACCTGTTCAAAAGATTGCTTTATTTATTTGTCTTTTGTGAAAAACTTGTTTGGCCTACTTTTAATATGAGTTACATGGTGTTGAAGTAAAGAAAAAAAGCCATGTTGGTTTATTAGGCTTATTGACTGCTTGCAAAAGTCAGAAATGGTAGCTCAGTGGGTTAAGCTGGTGGTTAACTGACTAACAGGTCTCCACAAGGTTTTGGGTTCAAGCCCCAGTATTGGCAAGTAAAAAATTTCAATTCTCTTTTTAAATGTAATAGTTTGTTTGCTTTGTGACATTAAACTGTAAATCTATTTGTTAAAGAGACCTGTTCAAAAGATTGCTTTATTTATTTGTCTTTTGTGAAAAACTTGTTTGGCCTACTTTTAATATGAGTTACATGGTGTTGAAGTAAAGAAAAAAAGCCATGTTGGTTTATTAGGCTTATTGACTGCTTGAACAAGTCAGAAATGGTAGCTCAGTAGGTTAAGCTGGTGGTTAACTGACTAACAGGTCTGCACAAGGTTGTGGGTTCAAGCCCCAGTATTGGCAATTAAACATTTTATTTCTCTTTTGAAATCTAATAGTTTGTTTGCTTTTGTGACATTAAACTGTAAATCAATTTGTTTATTAAAGAGACCTGTTCAAAAGATTGCTTTTTTTCTTTCGTCTTTGTTGAAAGACTTGTTTGGCCTACTTTTAATATGAGTTTCATGGTGTTGAAGTATGGAAAAGTAGCTATGTTGGTTCATTAGGCTTATTGAATGCTTGCAAAAGTCAGAAGTGGTAGCTCAGTGGGTTAAGCTGGTGGTTAACTGACTAACAGGTCCCCACAAGGTTGTGGGTTCAAGCCCCAGTATTGGCAAGTAAAAAATTGTAATTCTCTTTTTAAATGTAATAGTTTGTTTGCTTTTGTGACATTAAACTGTAAATCTATTTGTTAATTAAAGAGACCTGTTCAAAAGATTGCTTTATTTATTTGTCTTTTGTGAAAAACTTGTTTGGCCTACTTTTAATATGAGTTACATGATGTAAAAGTATAGAAAAAAAGCAATATTGGTTTATTAGGCTTATTGATTGATTAAACAAGTCAGAAATGGTAGCTCAGTAGATTAAGCTGGTGGTTAACTGACTAACAGGTCCCCACAAGGTTGTGGGTTCAAGCCACAGTATTGGCAAGTAAAAAATTTTTATTCTCTTTTAAATGTAATAGTTTGTTTGCTTTGTAACATTAAACTGTAAATCTATTTGTTAATTAAAGAGACCTGTTCAAAAGATTGCTTTATTTATTTGTCTTTTGTGAAAAACTTGTTTGGCCTACTTTTAATATGAGTTACATGGTGTTGAAGTAAAGAAAAAAAGCCATGTTGGTTTATTAGGCTTATTGACTGTTTGAACAAGTCAGAAATGGTAGCTCAGTGGGTTAATCTGGTGGTTAACTGACTAACAGGTCCGCACAAGGTTGTGGGTTTAAGCCCTAGTATTGGCAATTAAACATTTTATTTCTCTTTTGAAATGTAATAGTTTGTTTGCTTTTTGGGACATTAAACTGTAAATCAATTTGTTTATTAAAGAGACCTGTTCAAAAGATTGCTTTTTTTCTTTCGTCTTTGTTTAAAGACTTGTTTGGCCTACTTTTATTATGAGTTTCATGGTGTTGAAGTATGGAAAAGAAGCTATTTTGGTTCATTAGGCTTATTGACTGCTTGCAAAAGTCAGAAGTGGTAGCTCAGTGGGTTAAGCTGGTGGTTAACTGACTAACAGGTCCCCACAAGGTTGTGGGTTCAAGCCCCAGTATTGGCAAGTAAAAAATTTGAATTCTCTTTTAAATGTAATAGTTTGTTTGCTTTTGTGACATTAAACTGTAAATCAATTTGTTAATTAAAGAGACCTGTTCAAAAGATTGCTTTATTTATTTGTCTTTTCTTTAAAGACTTGTTTGGCCTACTTTTATTATGAGTTACATGGTGTTGAAGTATGGAAAAGAAGCTATGTTGGTTCATTAGGCTTATTGACTGCTTGCAAAAGTCAGAAGTGGTAGCTCAGTGGGTTAAGCTGGTGGTTAACTGACTAACAGGTCCCCACAAGGTTGTGGGTTCAAGCCCCAGTATTGGCAAGTAAAGAATTTTAATTATCTTTTTAAATGTAATAGTTTGTTTGCTTTTGTGACATTAAAATGTAAATCTATTTGTTAATTAAATAGACGTGTTCAAAAGATTGCTTTATTTATTTGTCTTTTGTAAAAAACTTGTTTGGCCTACTTTTAATATGAGTTACATGGTGTTGAAGTGAAGAAAAAAAGCCATGTTGGTTTATTAGGCTTATTGACTGCTTGAACAAGTCAGAAATGGTAGCTCAGTAGGTTAAGCTGGTGGTTAACTGACTAACAGGTCCCCACAAGGTTGTGGGTTCAAGCCACAGTATTGGCAAGTAAAAATGTTTAATTCTCTTTTTAAATGTAATAGTTTGTTTGCTTTTGTGACAGTAAACTGTAAATATATTTGTTAATTAAAGAGACCTGTTCAAAAGATTGCTTTATTTATTTGTCTTTTGTGAAAAACTTGTTTGGCCTACTTTTAATATGAGTTACATGGTGTTGAGGTAAAGAAAAAAAGCCATGTTGGTTTATTAGGCTTATTGACTGCTTAAACAAGTCAGAAATGGTAGCCCAGTAGGTTAAGCTGGTGGTTAACTGACTAACAGATCCCCACAAGGTTGTGGGTTCAAGCCCCAGTATTGGCAAGTAAAACATTTTAATTCTCTTTTGAAATGGAATAGTTTGTTTGCTTTTGTGACATTAAACTGTAAATCAATTTGTATATTAAAGAGACCTGTTCAAAAGATTGCTTTTTTTCTTTGTCTTTGTTGAAAGACTTGTTTGGCCTACTTTTAATGAGTTACATGGTGTTAAAGTATAGAAAAAAAGCCATGTTGGTTTATTAGGCTTATTGACTGCTTGAACAAGTCAGAAATGGTAGCTTAGTAGGTTAACCTGGTGGTTAACTGACTAACAGGTCCCCACAAGGTTGTGGGTTCAAGCCCCAGTAGGCAAGTAAAAATGTTAAATTCTCGTTTTAAATGTAATAGTTTGTTTGCTTTTGTGACAGTACACTGTAAATCTATTTGTTAATTAAAGAGACCTGTTCAAAAGATTGCTTTATTTATTTGTCTTTTGTGAAAAACTTGTTTGGCCTACTTTTAATATGAGTTACATGGTGTTGAAGTAAAGAAAAAAAGCCATGTTGGTTTATTAGGCTTATTGACTGCTTGAACAAGTCAGAAATGGTAGCTCAGTAGGTTAAGCTGGTGGTTAACTGACTAACAGGTCTGCACAAGGTTGTGGGTGCAAGCCCCAGTATTGGCAATTAAACATTTTATTTCTCTTTTGAAATCTAATAGTTTGTTTGCTTTTGTGACATTAAACTGTAAATCAATTTGTTTATTAAAGAGACCTGTTCAAAAGATTGCTTTTTTTCTTTCGTCTTTGTTGAAAGACTTGTTTGGCCTACTTTTAATATGAGTTTCATGGTGTTGAAGTATGGAAAAGAAGCTATGTTGGTTCATTAGGCTTATTGACTGCTTGCAAAAGTCAGAAGTGGTAGCTCAGTGGGTTAAGCTGGTGGTTAACTGACTAACAGGTCTCCACAAGGTTTTGGGTTCAAGCCCCAGTATTGGCAAGTAAAAAATTTCAATTCTCTTTTTAAATGTAATAGTTTGTTTGCTTTGTGACATTAAACTGTAAATCTATTTGTTAAAGAGACCTGTTCAAAAGATTGCTTTATTTATTTGTCTTTTGTGAAAAACTTGTTTGGCCTACTTTTAATATGAGTTACATGATGTAAAAGTATAGAAAAAAAGCAATGTTGGTTTATTAGGCTTATTGATTGATTAAACAAGTCAGAAATGGTAGCTCAGTAGGTTAAGCTTGTGGTTAACTGACTAACAGGTCCCCACAAGGTTGTGGGTTCAAGCCCCAGTATTGGCAAGTAAAAAATTTTTATTCTCTTTTAAATGTAATAGTTTGTTTGCTTTGTGACATTAAACTGTAAATCTATTTGTTAATTAAAGAGACCTGTTCAAAAGATTGCTTTATTTATTTGTCTTTTGTGAAAAACTTGTTTGGCCTACTTTTAATATGAGTTACATGGTGTTGAAGTAAAGAAAAAAAGCCATGTTGGTTTATTAGGCTTATTGACTGTTTGAACAAGTCAGAAATGGTAGCTCAGTGGGTTAATCTGGTGGTTAACTGACTAACAAGTCCGCACAAGGTTGTGGGTTTAAGCCCTAGTATTGGCAATTAAACATTTTATTTCTCTTTTGAAATGTAATAGTTTGTTTGCTTTTTGGGACATTAAACTGTAAATCAATTTGTTTATTAAAGAGACCTGTTCAAAAGATTGCTTTTTTTCTTTCGTCTTTGTTTAAAGACTTGTTTGGCCTACTTTTATTATGAGTTTCATGGTGTTGAAGTATGGAAAAGAAGCTATGTTGGTTCATTAGGCTTATTGACTGCTTGCAAAAGTCAGAAGTGGTAGCTCAGTGGGTTAAGCTGGTGGTTAACTGACTAACAGGTCCCCACAAGGTTGTGGGTTCAAGCCCCAGTATTGGCAAGTAAAAAATTTGAATTCTCTTTTAAATGTAATAGTTTGTTTGCTTTTGTGACATTAAACTGTAAATCAATTTGTTAATTAAAGAGACCTGTTCAAAAGATTGCTTTATTTATTTGTCTTTTGTTTAAAGACTTGTTTGGCCTACTTTTATTATGAGTTACATGGTGTTGAAGTATGGAAAAGAAGCTATGTTGGTTCATTAGGCTTATTGACTGCTTGCAAAAGTCAGAAGTGGTAGCTCAGTGGGTTAAGCTGGTGGTTAACTGACTAAGAGGTCCCCACAAGGTTGTGGGTTCAAGCCCCAGTATTGGCAAGTAAAGAATTGTAATTCTCTTTTTAAATGTAATAGTTTGTTTGCTTTTGTGACATTAAACTGTAAATCTATTTGTTAATTAAAGAGACCTGTTCAAAAGATTGCTTTATTTATTTGTCTTTTGTGAAAAACTTGTTTGGCCTACTTTTAATATGAGTTACATGATGTAAAAGTATAGAAAAAAAGCAATGTTGGTTTATTAGGCTTATTGATTGATTAAACAAGTCAGAAATGGTAGCTCAGTAGATTAAGCTGGTGGTTAACTGATTAACAGGTCCCCACAAGGTTGTGGGTTCAAGCCCCAGTATTGGCAAGTAAAAATTTTTTATTCTCTTTTAAATGTAATAGTTTGTTTGCTTTGTAACATTAAACTGTAAATCTATTTGTTAATTAAAGAGACCTGTTCAAAAGATTGCTTTATTTATTTGTCTTTTGTGAAAAACTTGTTTGGCCTACTTTTAATATGAGTTACATGGTGTTGAAGTAAAGAAAAAAAGCCATGTTGGTTTATTAGGCTTATTGACTGTTTGAACAAGTCAGAAATGGTAGCTCAGTGGGTTAATCTGGTGGTTAACTGACTAACAGGTCCGCACAAGGTTGTGGGTTTAAGCCCTAGTATTGGCAATTAAACATTTTATTTCTCTTTTGAAATGTAATAGTTTGTTTGCTTTTTGGGACATTAAACTGTAAATCAATTTGTTTATTAAAGAGACCTGTTCAAAAGATTGCTTTTTTTCTTTCGTCTTTGTTTAAAGACTTGTTTGGCCTACTTTTATTATGAGTTTCATGGTGTTGAAGTATGGAAAAGAAGCTATGTTGGTTCATTAGGCTTATTGACTGCTTGCAAAAGTCAGAAGTGGTAGCTCAGTGGGTTAAGCTGGTGGTTAACTGACTAACAGGTCCCCACAAGGTTGTGGGTTCAAGCCCCAGTATTGGCAAGTAAAAAATTTGAATTCTCTTTTAAATGTAATAGTTTGTTTGCTTTTGTGACATTAAACTGTAAATCAATTTGTTAATTAAAGAGACCTGTTCAAAAGATTGCTTTATTTATTTGTCTTTTCTTTAAAGACTTGTTTGGCCTACTTTTATTATGAGTTACATGGTGTTGAAGTATGGAAAAGAAGCTATGTTGGTTCATTAGGCTTATTGACTGCTTGCAAAAGTCAGAAGTGGTAGCTCAGTGGGTTAAGCTGGTGGTTAACTGACTAACAGGTCCCCACAAGGTTGTGGGTTCAAGCCCCAGTATTGGCAAGTAAAGAATTTTAATTATCTTTTTAAATGTAATAGTTTGTTTGCTTTTGTGACATTAAAATGTAAATCTATTTGTTAATTAAATAGACGTGTTCAAAAGATTGCTTTATTTATTTGTCTTTTGTAAAAAACTTGTTTGGCCTACTTTTAATATGAGTTACATGGTGTTGAAGTGAAGAAAAAAAGCCATGTTGGTTTATTAGGCTTATTGACTGCTTGAACAAGTCAGAAATGGTAGCTCAGTAGGTTAAGCTGGTGGTTAACTGACTAACAGGTCCCCACAAGGTTGTGGGTTCAAGCCACAGTATTGGCAAGTAAAAATGTTTAATTCTCTTTTTAAATGTAATAGTTTGTTTGCTTTTGTGACAGTAAACTGTAAATATATTTGTTAATTAAAGAGACCTGTTCAAAAGATTGCTTTATTTATTTGTCTTTTGTGAAAAACTTGTTTGGCCTACTTTTAATATGAGTTACATGGTGTTGAGGTAAAGAAAAAAAGCCATGTTGGTTTATTAGGCTTATTGACTGCTTAAACAAGTCAGAAATGGTAGCCCAGTAGGTTAAGCTGGTGGTTAACTGACTAACAGATCCCCACAAGGTTGTGGGTTCAAGCCCAAGTATTGGCAAGTAAAACATTTTAATTCTCTTTTGAAATGGAATAGTTTGTTTGCTTTTGTGACATTAAACTGTAAATCAATTTGTATATTAAAGAGACCTGTTCAAAAGATTGCTTTTTTTCTTTGTCTTTGTTGAAAGACTTGTTTGGCCTACTTTTAATGAGTTACATGGTGTTAAAGTATAGAAAAAAAGCCATGTTGGTTTATTAGGCTTATTGACTGCTTGAACAAGTCAGAAATGGTAGCTTAGTAGGTTAACCTGGTGGTTAACTGACTAACAGGTCCCCACAAGGTTGTGGGTTCAAGCCCCAGTAGGCAAGTAAAAATGTTAAATTCTCGTTTTAAATGTAATAGTTTGTTTGCTTTTGTGACAGTACACTGTAAATCTATTTGTTAATTAAAGAGACCTGTTCAAAAGATTGCTTTATTTATTTGTCTTTTGTGAAAAACTTGTTTGGCCTACTTTTAATATGAGTTACATGGTGTTGAAGTAAAGAAAAAAAGCCATGTTGGTTTATTAGGCTTATTGACTGCTTGAACAAGTCAGAAATGGTAGCTCAGTAGGTTAAGCTGGTGGTTAACTGACTAACAGGTCTGCACAAGGTTGTGGGTGCAAGCCCCAATATTGGCAATTAAACATTTTATTTCTCTTTTGAAATCTAATAGTTTGTTTGCTTTTGTGACATTAAACTGTAAATCAATTTGTTTATTAAAGAGACCTGTTCAAAAGATTGCTTTTTTTCTTTCGTCTTTGTTGAAAGACTTGTTTGGCCTACTTTTAATATGAGTTTCATGGTGTTGAAGTATGGAAAAGAAGCTATGTTGGTTCATTAGGCTTATTGACTGCTTGCAAAAGTCAGAAGTGGTAGCTCAGTGGGTTAAGCTGGTGGTTAACTGACTAACAGGTCTCCACAAGGTTTTGGGTTCAAGCCCCAGTATTGCCAAGTAAAAAATTTCAATTCTCTTTTTAAATGTAATAGTTTGTTTGCTTTGTGACATTAAACTGTAAATCTATTTGTTAAAGAGACCTGTTCAAAAGATTGCTTTATTTATTTGTCTTTTGTGAAAAACTTGTTTGGCCTACTTTTAATATGAGTTACATGATGTAAAAGTATAGAAAAAAAGCAATGTTGGTTTATTAGGCTTATTGATTGATTAAACAAATCAGAAATGGTAGCTCAGTGGGTTAATCTGGTGGTTAACTGACTAACAGGTCCGCACAAGGTTGTGGGTTTAAGCCCTAGTATTGGCAATTAAACATTTTATTTCTCTTTTGAAATGTAATAGTTTGTTTGCTTTTTGGGACATTAAACTGTAAATCAATTTGTTTATTAAAGAGACCTGTTCAAAAGATTGCTTTTTTTCTTTCGTCTTTGTTTAAAGACTTGTTTGGCCTACTTTTGTTATGAGTTTCATGGTGTTGAAGTATGGAAAAGAAGCTATGTTGGTTCATTAGGCTTATTGACTGCTTGCAAAAGTCAGAAGTGGTAGCTCAGTGGGTTAAGCTGGTGGTTAACTGACTAACAGGTCCCCACAAGGTTGTGGGTTCAAGCCCCAGTATTGGCAAGTAAAAAATTGTAATTCTCTTTTAAATGTAATAGTTTGTTTGCTTTTGTGACATTAAACTGTAAATCTATTTGTTAATTAAAGAGACCTGTTCAAAAGATTGCTTTATTTATTTGTCTTTTGTGAAAAACTTGTTTGGCCTACTTTTAATATGAGTTACATGATGTAAAAGTATAGAAAAAAAGCAATATTGGTTTATTAGGCTTATTGATTGATTAAACAAGTCAGAAATGGTAGCTCAGTAGATTAAGCTGGTGGTTAACTGACTAACAGGTCCCCACAAGGTTGTGGGTTCAAGCCACAGTATTGGCAAGTAAAAAATTTTTATTCTCTTTTAAATGTAATAGTTTGTTTGCTTTGTAACATTAAACTGTAAATCTATTTGTTAATTAAAGAGACCTGTTCAAAAGATTGCTTTATTTATTTGTCTTTTGTGAAAAACTTGTTTGGCCTACTTTTAATATGAGTTACATGGTGTTGAAGTAAAGAAAAAAAGCCATGTTGGTTTATTAGGCTTATTGACTGTTTGAACAAGTCAGAAATGGTAGCTCAGTGGGTTAATCTGGTGGTTAACTGACTAACAGGTCCGCACAAGGTTGCGGGTTTAAGCCCTAGTATTGGCAATTAAACATTTTATTTCTCTTTTGAAATGTAATAGTTTGTTTGCTTTTTGGGACATTAAACTGTAAATCAATTTGTTTATTAAAGAGACCTGTTCAAAAGATTGCTTTTTTTCTTTCGTCTTTGTTTAAAGACTTGTTTGGCCTACTTTTATTATGAGTTTCAAGGTGTTGAAGTATGGAAAAGAAGCTATTTTGGTTCATTAGGCTTATTGACTGCTTGCAAAAGTCAGAAGTGGTAGCTCAGTGGGTTAAGCTGGTGGTTAACTGACTAACAGGTCCCCACAAGGTTGTGGGTTCAAGCCCCAGTATTGGCAAGTAAAAAATTTGAATTCTCTTTTAAATGTAATAGTTTGTTTGCTTTTGTGACATTAAACTGTAAATCAATTTGTTAATTAAAGAGACCTGTTCAAAAGATTGCTTTATTTATTTGTCTTTTCTTTAAAGACTTGTTTGGCCTACTTTTATTATGAGTTACATGGTGTTGAAGTATGGAAAAGAAGCTATGTTGGTTCATTAGGCTTATTGACTGCTTGCAAAAGTCAGAAGTGGTAGCTCAGTGGGTTAAGCTGGTGGTTAACTGACTAACAGGTCCCCACAAGGTTGTGGGTTCAAGCCCCAGTATTGGCAAGTAAAGAATTTTAATTATCTTTTTAAATGTAATAGTTTGTTTGCTTTTGTGACATTAAAATGTAAATCTATTTGTTAATTAAATAGACGTGTTCAAAAGATTGCTTTATTTATTTGTCTTTTGTAAAAAACTTGTTTGGCCTACTTTTAATATGAGTTACATGGTGTTGAAGTGAAGAAAAAAAGCCATGTTGGTTTATTAGGCTTATTGACTGCTTGAACAAGTCAGAAATGGTAGCTCAGTAGGTTAAGCTGGTGGTTAACTGACTAACAGGTCCCCACAAGGTTGTGGGTTCAAGCCACAGTATTGGCAAGTAAAAATGTTTAATTCTCTTTTTAAATGTAATAGTTTGTTTGCTTTTGTGACAGTAAACTGTAAATATATTTGTTAATTAAAGAGACCTGTTCAAAAGATTGCTTTATTTATTTGTCTTTTGTGAAAAACTTGTTTGGCCTACTTTTAATATGAGTTACATGGTGTTGAGGTAAAGAAAAAAAGCCATGTTGGTTTATTAGGCTTATTGACTGCTTAAACAAGTCAGAAATGGTAGCCCAGTAGGTTAAGCTGGTGGTTAACTGACTAACAGATCCCCACAAGGTTGTGGGTTCAAGCCCCAGTATTGGCAAGTAAAACATTTTAATTCTCTTTTGAAATGGAATAGTTTGTTTGCTTTTGTGACATTAAACTGTAAATCAATTTGTATATTAAAGAGACCTGTTCAAAAGATTGCTTTTTTTCTTTGTCTTTGTTGAAAGACTTGTTTGGCCTACTTTTAATGAGTTACATGGTGTTAAAGTATAGAAAAAAAGCCATGTTGGTTTATTAGGCTTATTGACTGCTTGAACAAGTCAGAAATGGTAGCTTAGTAGGTTAACCTGGTGGTTAACTGACTAACAGGTCCCCACAAGGTTGTGGGTTCAAGCCCCAGTAGGCAAGTAAAAATGTTAAATTCTCGTTTTAAATGTAATAGTTTGTTTGCTTTTGTGACAGTACACTGTAAATCTATTTGTTAATTAAAGAGACCTGTTCAAAAGATTGCTTTATTTATTTGTCTTTTGTGAAAAACTTGTTTGGCCTACTTTTAATATGAGTTACATGGTGTTGAAGTAAAGAAAAAAAGCCATGTTGGTTTATTAGGCTTATTGACTGCTTCAACAAGTCAGAAATGGTAGCTCAGTAGGTTAAGCTGGTGGTTAACTGACTAACAGGTCTGCACAAGGTTGTGGGTGCAAGCCCCAGTATTGGCAATTAAACATTTTATTTCTCTTTTGAAATCTAATAGTTTGTTTGCTTTTGTGACATTAAACTGTAAATCAATTTGTTTATTAAAGAGACCTGTTCAAAAGATTGCTTTTTTTCTTTCGTCTTTGTTGAAAGACTTGTTTGGCCTACTTTTAATATGAGTTTCATGGTGTTGAAGTATGGAAAAGAAGCTATGTTGGTTCATTAGGCTTATTGACTGCTTGCAAAAGTCAGAAGTGGTAGCTCAGTGGGTTAAGCTGGTGGTTAACTGACTAACAGGTCTCCACAAGGTTTTGGGTTCAAGCCCCAGTATTGGCAAGTAAAAAATTTCAATTCTCTTTTTAAATGTAATAGTTTGTTTGCTTTGTGACATTAAACTGTAAATCTATTTGTTAAAGAGACCTGTTCAAAAGATTGCTTTATTTATTTGTCTTTTGTGAAAAACTTGTTTGGCCTACTTTTAATATGAGTTACATGATGTAAAAGTATAGAAAAAAAGCAATGTTGGTTTATTAGGCTTATTGATTGATTAAACAAGTCAGAAATGGTAGCTCAGTAGGTTAAGCTTGTGGTTAACTGACTAACAGGTCCCCACAAGGTTGTGGGTTCAAGCCCCAGTATTGGCAAGTAAAAATTTTTTATTCTCTTTTAAATGTAATAGTTTGTTTGCTTTGTGACATTAAACTGTAAATCTATTTGTTAATTAAAGAGACCTGTTCAAAAGATTGCTTTATTTATTTGTCTTTTGTGAAAAACTTGTTTGGCCTACTTTTAATATGAGTTACATGGTGTTGAAGTAAAGAAAAAAAGCCATGTTGGTTTATTAGGCTTATTGACTGTTTGAACAAGTCAGAAATGGTAGCTCAGTGGGTTAATCTGGTGGTTAACTGACTAACAAGTCCGCACAAGGTTGTGGGTTTAAGCCCTAGTATTGGCAATTAAACATTTTATTTCTCTTTTGAAATGTAATAGTTTGTTTGCTTTTTGGGACATTAAACTGTAAATCAATTTGTTTATTAAAGAGACCTGTTCAAAAGATTGCTTTTTTTCTTTCGTCTTTGTTTAAAGACTTGTTTGGCCTACTTTTATTATGAGTTTCATGGTGTTGAAGTATGGAAAAGAAGCTATGTTGGTTCATTAGGCTTATTGACTGCTTGCAAAAGTCAGAAGTGGTAGCTCAGTGGGTTAAGCTGGTGGTTAACTGACTAACAGGTCCCCACAAGGTTGTGGGTTCAAGCCCCAGTATTGGCAAGTAAAAATTTTGAATTCTCTTTTAAATGTAATAGTTTGTTTGCTTTTGTGACATTAAACTGTAAATCAATTTGTTAATTAAAGAGACCTGTTCAAAAGATTGCTTTATTTATTTGTCTTTTGTTTAAAGACTTGTTTGGCCTACTTTTATTATGAGTTACATGGTGTTGAAGTATGGAAAAGAAGCTATGTTGGTTCATTAGGCTTATTGACTGCTTGCAAAAGTCAGAAGTGGTAGCTCAGTGGGTTAAGCTGGTGGTTAACTGACTAACAGGTCCCCACAAGGTTGTGGGTTCAAGCCCCAGTATTGGCAAGTAAAGAATTGTAATTCTCTTTTTAAATGTAATAGTTTGTTTGCTTTTGTGACATTAAACTGTAAATCTATTTGTTAATTAAAGAGACCTGTTCAAAAGATTGCTTTATTTATTTGTCTTTTGTGAAAAACTTGTTTGGCCTACTTTTAATATGAGTTACATGATGTAAAAGTATAGAAAAAAAGCAATGTTGGTTTATTAGGCTTATTGATTGATTAAACAAGTCAGAAATGGTAGCTCAGTAGATTAAGCTGGTGGTTAACTGATTAACAGGTCCCCACAAGGTTGTGGGTTCAAGCCCCAGTATTGGCAAGTAAAAATTTTTTATTCTCTTTTAAATGTAATAGTTTGTTTGCTTTGTAACATTAAACTGTAAATCTATTTGTTAATTAAAGAGACCTGTTCAAAAGATTGCTTTATTTATTTGTCTTTTGTGAAAAACTTGTTTGGCCTACTTTTAATATGAGTTACATGGTGTTGAAGTAAAGAAAAAAAGCCATGTTGGTTTATTAGGCTTATTGACTGTTTGAACAAGTCAGAAATGGTAGCTCAGTGGGTTAATCTGGTGGTTAACTGACTAACAGGTCCGCACAAGGTTGTGGGTTTAAACCCTAGTATTGGCAATTAAACATTTTATTTCTCTTTTGAAATGTAATAGTTTGTTTGCTTTTTGGGACATTAAACTGTAAATCAATTTGTTTATTAAAGAGACCTGTTCAAAAGATTGCTTTTTTTCTTTCGTCTTTGTTTAAAGACTTGTTTGGCCTACTTTTATTATGAGTTTCATGGTGTTGAAGTATGGAAAAGAAGCTATGTTGGTTCATTAGGCTTATTGACTGCTTGCAAACGTCAGAAGTGGTAGCTCAGTGGGTTAAGCTGGTGGTTAACTGACTAACAGGTCCCCACAAGGTTGTGGGTTCAAGCCCCAGTATTGGCAAGTAAAAAATTTGAATTCTCTTTTAAATGTAATAGTTTGTTTGCTTTTGTGACATTAAACTGTAAATCAATTTGTTAATTAAAGAGACCTGTTCAAAAGATTGCTTTATTTATTTGTATTTTCTTTAAAGACTTGTTTGGCCTACTTTTATTATGAGTTACATGGTGTTGAAGTATGGAAAAGAAGCTATGTTGGTTCATTAGGCTTATTGACTGCTTGCAAAAGTCAGAAGTGGTAGCTCAGTGGGCTAAGCTGGTGGTTAACTGACTAACAGGTCCCCACAAGGTTGTGGGTTCAAGCCCCAGTATTGGCAAGTAAAGAATTTTAATTATCTTTTTAAATGTAATAGTTTGTTTGCTTTTGTGACATTAAAATGTAAATCTATTTGTTAATTAAATAGACGTGTTCAAAAGATTGCTTTATTTATTTGTCTTTTGTAAAAAACTTGTTTGGCCTACTTTTAATATGAGTTACATGGTGTTGAAGTGAAGAAAAAAAGCCATGTTGGTTTATTAGGCTTATTGACTGCTTGAACAAGTCAGAAATGGTAGCTCAGTAGGTTAAGCTGGTGGTTAACTGACTAACAGGTCCCCACAAGGTTGTGGGTTCAAGCCACAGTATTGGCAAGTAAAAATGTTTAATTCTCTTTTTAAATGTAATAGTTTGTTTGCTTTTGTGACAGTAAACTGTAAATATATTTGTTAATTAAAGAGACCTGTTTAAAAGATTGCTTTATTTATTTGTCTTTTGTGAAAAACTTGTTTGGCCTACTTTTAATATGAGTTACATGGTGTTGAGGTAAAGAAAAAAAGCCATGTTGGTTTATTAGGCTTATTGACTGCTTAAACAAGTCAGAAATGGTAGCCCAGTAGGTTAAGCTGGTGGTTAACTGACTAACAGATCCCCACAAGGTTGTGGGTTCAAGCCCCAGTATTGGCAAGTAAAACATTTTAATTCTCTTTTGAAATGGAATAGTTTGTTTGCTTTTGTGACATTAAACTGTAAATCAATTTGTATATTAAAGAGACCTGTTCAAAAGATTGCTTTTTTTCTTTGTCTTTGTTGAAAGACTTGTTTGGCCTACTTTTAATGAGTTACATGGTGTTAAAGTATAGAAAAAAAGCCATGTTGGTTTATTAGGCTTATTGACTGCTTGAACAAGTCAGAAATGGTAGCTTAGTAGGTTAACCTGGTGGTTAACTGACTAACAGGTCCCCACAAGGTTGTGGGTTCAAGCCCCAGTAGGCAAGTAAAAATGTTAAATTCTCGTTTTAAATGTAATAGTTTGTTTGCTTTTGTGACAGTACACTGTAAATCTATTTGTTAATTAAAGAGACCTGTTCAAAAGATTGCTTTATTTATTTGTCTTTTGTGAAAAACTTGTTTGGCCTACTTTTAATATGAGTTACATGGTGTTGAAGTAAAGAAAAAAAGCCATGTTGGTTTATTAGGCTTATTGACTGCTTCAACAAGTCAGAAATGGTAGCTCAGTAGGTTAAGCTGGTGGTTAACTGACTAACAGGTCTGCACAAGGTTGTGGGTGCAAGCCCCAGTATTGGCAATTAAACATTTTATTTCTCTTTTGAAATCTAATAGTTTGTTTGCTTTTGTGACATTAAACTGTAAATCAATTTGTTTATTAAAGAGACCTGTTCAAAAGATTGCTTTTTTTCTTTCGTCTTTGTTGAAAGACTTGTTTGGCCTACTTTTAATATGAGTTTCATGGTGTTGAAGTATGGAAAAGAAGCTATGTTGGTTCATTAGGCTTATTGACTGCTTGCAAAAGTCAGAAGTGGTAGCTCAGTGGGTTAAGCTGGTGGTTAACTGACTAACAGGTCTCCACAAGGTTTTGGGTTCAAGCCCCAGTATTGGCAAGTAAAAAATTTCAATTCTCTTTTTAAATGTAATAGTTTGTTTGCTTTGTGACATTAAACTGTAAATCTATTTGTTAAAGAGACCTGTTCAAAAGATTGCTTTATTTATTTGTCTTTTGTGAAAAACTTGTTTGGCCTACTTTTAATATGAGTTACATGATGTAAAAGTATAGAAAAAAAGCAATGTTGGTTTATTAGGCTTATTGATTGATTAAACAAGTCAGAAATGGTAGCTCAGTAGGTTAAGCTTGTGGTTAACTGACTAACAGGTCCCCACAAGGTTGTGGGTTCAAGCCCCAGTATTGGCAAGTAAAAATTTTTTATTCTCTTTTAAATGTAATAGTTTGTTTGCTTTGTGACATTAAACTGTAAATCTATTTGTTAATTAAAGAGACCTGTTCAAAAGATTGCTTTATTTATTTGTCTTTTGTGAAAAACTTGTTTGGCCTACTTTTAATATGAGTTACATGGTGTTGAAGTAAAGAAAAAAAGCCATGTTGGTTTATTAGGCTTATTGACTGTTTGAACAAGTCAGAAATGGTAGCTCAGTGGGTTAATCTGGTGGTTAACTGACTAACAAGTCCGCACAAGGTTGTGGGTTTAAGCCCTAGTATTGGCAATTAAACATTTTATTTCTCTTTTGAAATGTAATAGTTTGTTTGCTTTTTGGGACATTAAACTGTAAATCAATTTGTTTATTAAAGAGACCTGTTCAAAAGATTGCTTTTTTTCTTTCGTCTTTGTTTAAAGACTTGTTTGGCCTACTTTTATTATGAGTTTCATGGTGTTGAAGTATGGAAAAGAAGCTATGTTGGTTCATTAGGCTTATTGACTGCTTGCAAAAGTCAGAAGTGGTAGCTCAGTGGGTTAAGCTGGTGGTTAACTGACTAACAGGTCCCCACAAGGTTGTGGGTTCAAGCCCCAGTATTGGCAAGTAAAAATTTTGAATTCTCTTTTAAATGTAATAGTTTGTTTGCTTTTGTGACATTAAACTGTAAATCAATTTGTTAATTAAAGAGACCTGTTCAAAAGATTGCTTTATTTATTTGTCTTTTGTTTAAAGACTTGTTTGGCCTACTTTTATTATGAGTTACATGGTGTTGAAGTATGGAAAAGAAGCTATGTTGGTTCATTAGGCTTATTGACTGCTTGCAAAAGTCAGAAGTGGTAGCTCAGTGGGTTAAGCTGGTGGTTAACTGACTAACAGGTCCCCACAAGGTTGTGGGTTCAAGCCCCAGTATTGGCAAGTAAAGAATTGTAATTCTCTTTTTAAATGTAATAGTTTGTTTGCTTTTGTGACATTAAACTGTAAATCTATTTGTTAATTAAAGAGACCTGTTCAAAAGATTGCTTTATTTATTTGTCTTTTGTGAAAAACTTGTTTGGCCTACTTTTAATATGAGTTACATGATGTAAAAGTATAGAAAAAAAGCAATGTTGGTTTATTAGGCTTATTGATTGATTAAACAAGTCAGAAATGGTAGCTCAGTAGATTAAGCTGGTGGTTAACTGATTAACAGGTCCCCACAAGGTTGTGGGTTCAAGCCCCAGTATTGGCAAGTAAAAATTTTTTATTCTCTTTTAAATGTAATAGTTTGTTTGCTTTGTAACATTAAACTGTAAATCTATTTGTTAATTAAAGAGACCTGTTCAAAAGATTGCTTTATTTATTTGTCTTTTGTGAAAAACTTGTTTGGCCTACTTTTAATATGAGTTACATGGTGTTGAAGTAAAGAAAAAAAGCCATGTTGGTTTATTAGGCTTATTGACTGTTTGAACAAGTCAGAAATGGTAGCTCAGTGGGTTAATCTGGTGGTTAACTGACTAACAGGTCCGCACAAGGTTGTGGGTTTAAACCCTAGTATTGGCAATTAAACATTTTATTTCTCTTTTGAAATGTAATAGTTTGTTTGCTTTTTGGGACATTAAACTGTAAATCAATTTGTTTATTAAAGAGACCTGTTCAAAAGATTGCTTTTTTTCTTTCGTCTTTGTTTAAAGACTTGTTTGGCCTACTTTTATTATGAGTTTCATGGTGTTGAAGTATGGAAAAGAAGCTATGTTGGTTCATTAGGCTTATTGACTGCTTGCAAAAGTCAGAAGTGGTAGCTCAGTGGGCTAAGCTGGTGGTTAACTGACTAACAGGTCCCCACAAGGTTGTGGGTTCAAGCCCCAGTATTGGCAAGTAAAGAATTTTAATTATCTTTTTAAATGTAATAGTTTGTTTGCTTTTGTGACATTAAAATGTAAATCTATTTGTTAATTAAATAGACGTGTTCAAAAGATTGCTTTATTTATTTGTCTTTTGTAAAAAACTTGTTTGGCCTACTTTTAATATGAGTTACATGGTGTTGAAGTGAAGAAAAAAAGCCATGTTGGTTTATTAGGCTTATTGACTGCTTGAACAAGTCAGAAATGGTAGCTCAGTAGGTTAAGCTGGTGGTTAACTGACTAACAGGTCCCCACAAGGTTGTGGGTTCAAGCCACAGTATTGGCAAGTAAAAATGTTTAATTCTCTTTTTAAATGTAATAGTTTGTTTGCTTTTGTGACAGTAAACTGTAAATATATTTGTTAATTAAAGAGACCTGTTTAAAAGATTGCTTTATTTATTTGTCTTTTGTGAAAAACTTGTTTGGCCTACTTTTAATATGAGTTACATGGTGTTGAGGTAAAGAAAAAAAGCCATGTTGGTTTATTAGGCTTATTGACTGCTTAAACAAGTCAGAAATGGTAGCCCAGTAGGTTAAGCTGGTGGTTAACTGACTAACAGATCCCCACAAGGTTGTGGGTTCAAGCCCCAGTATTGGCAAGTAAAACATTTTAATTCTCTTTTGAAATGGAATAGTTTGTTTGCTTTTGTGACATTAAACTGTAAATCAATTTGTATATTAAAGAGACCTGTTCAAAAGATTGCTTTTTTTCTTTGTCTTTGTTGAAAGACTTGTTTGGCCTACTTTTAATGAGTTACATGGTGTTAAAGTATAGAAAAAAAGCCATGTTGGTTTATTAGGCTTATTGACTGCTTGAACAAGTCAGAAATGGTAGCTTAGTAGGTTAACCTGGTGGTTAACTGACTAACAGGTCCCCACAAGGTTGTGGGTTCAAGCCCCAGTAGGCAAGTAAAAATGTTAAATTCTCGTTTTAAATGTAATAGTTTGTTTGCTTTTGTGACAGTACACTGTAAATCTATTTGTTAATTAAAGAGACCTGTTCAAAAGATTGCTTTATTTATTTGTCTTTTGTGAAAAACTTGTTTGGCCTACTTTTAATATGAGTTACATGGTGTTGAAGTAAAGAAAAAAAGCCATGTTGGTTTATTAGGCTTATTGACTGCTTCAACAAGTCAGAAATGGTAGCTCAGTAGGTTAAGCTGGTGGTTAACTGACTAACAGGTCTGCACAAGGTTGTGGGTGCAAGCCCCAGTATTGGCAATTAAACATTTTATTTCTCTTTTGAAATCTAATAGTTTGTTTGCTTTTGTGACATTAAACTGTAAATCAATTTGTTTATTAAAGAGACCTGTTCAAAAGATTGCTTTTTTTCTTTCGTCTTTGTTGAAAGACTTGTTTGGCCTACTTTTAATATGAGTTTCATGGTGTTGAAGTATGGAAAAGAAGCTATGTTGGTTCATTAGGCTTATTGACTGCTTGCAAAAGTCAGAAGTGGTAGCTCAGTGGGTTAAGCTGGTGGTTAACTGACTAACAGGTCTCCACAAGGTTTTGGGTTCAAGCCCCAGTATTGGCAAGTAAAAAATTTCAATTCTCTTTTTAAATGTAATAGTTTGTTTGCTTTGTGACATTAAACTGTAAATCTATTTGTTAAAGAGACCTGTTCAAAAGATTGCTTTATTTATTTGTCTTTTGTGAAAAACTTGTTTGGCCTACTTTTAATATGAGTTACATGATGTAAAAGTATAGAAAAAAAGCAATGTTGGTTTATTAGGCTTATTGATTGATTAAACAAGTCAGAAATGGTAGCTCAGTAGGTTAAGCTTGTGGTTAACTGACTAACAGGTCCCCACAAGGTTGTGGGTTCAAGCCCCAGTATTGGCAAGTAAAAATTTTTTATTCTCTTTTAAATGTAATAGTTTGTTTGCTTTGTGACATTAAACTGTAAATCTATTTGTTAATTAAAGAGACCTGTTCAAAAGATTGCTTTATTTATTTGTCTTTTGTGAAAAACTTGTTTGGCCTACTTTTAATATGAGTTACATGGTGTTGAAGTAAAGAAAAAAAGCCATGTTGGTTTATTAGGCTTATTGACTGTTTGAACAAGTCAGAAATGGTAGCTCAGTGGGTTAATCTGGTGGTTAACTGACTAACAAGTCCGCACAAGGTTGTGGGTTTAAGCCCTAGTATTGGCAATTAAACATTTTATTTCTCTTTTGAAATGTAATAGTTTGTTTGCTTTTTGGGACATTAAACTGTAAATCAATTTGTTTATTAAAGAGACCTGTTCAAAAGATTGCTTTTTTTCTTTCGTCTTTGTTTAAAGACTTGTTTGGCCTACTTTTATTATGAGTTTCATGGTGTTGAAGTATGGAAAAGAAGCTATGTTGGTTCATTAGGCTTATTGACTGCTTGCAAAAGTCAGAAGTGGTAGCTCAGTGGGTTAAGCTGGTGGTTAACTGACTAACAGGTCCCCACAAGGTTGTGGGTTCAAGCCCCAGTATTGGCAAGTAAAAATTTTGAATTCTCTTTTAAATGTAATAGTTTGTTTGCTTTTGTGACATTAAACTGTAAATCAATTTGTTAATTAAAGAGACCTGTTCAAAAGATTGCTTTATTTATTTGTCTTTTGTTTAAAGACTTGTTTGGCCTACTTTTATTATGAGTTACATGGTGTTGAAGTATGGAAAAGAAGCTATGTTGGTTCATTAGGCTTATTGACTGCTTGCAAAAGTCAGAAGTGGTAGCTCAGTGGGTTAAGCTGGTGGTTAACTGACTAACAGGTCCCCACAAGGTTGTGGGTTCAAGCCCCAGTATTGGCAAGTAAAGAATTGTAATTCTCTTTTTAAATGTAATAGTTTGTTTGCTTTTGTGACATTAAACTGTAAATCTATTTGTTAATTAAAGAGACCTGTTCAAAAGATTGCTTTATTTATTTGTCTTTTGTGAAAAACTTGTTTGGCCTACTTTTAATATGAGTTACATGATGTAAAAGTATAGAAAAAAAGCAATGTTGGTTTATTAGGCTTATTGATTGATTAAACAAGTCAGAAATGGTAGCTCAGTAGATTAAGCTGGTGGTTAACTGATTAACAGGTCCCCACAAGGTTGTGGGTTCAAGCCCCAGTATTGGCAAGTAAAAATTTTTTATTCTCTTTTAAATGTAATAGTTTGTTTGCTTTGTAACATTAAACTGTAAATCTATTTGTTAATTAAAGAGACCTGTTCAAAAGATTGCTTTATTTATTTGTCTTTTGTGAAAAACTTGTTTGGCCTACTTTTAATATGAGTTACATGGTGTTGAAGTAAAGAAAAAAAGCCATGTTGGTTTATTAGGCTTATTGACTGTTTGAACAAGTCAGAAATGGTAGCTCAGTGGGTTAATCTGGTGGTTAACTGACTAACAGGTCCGCACAAGGTTGTGGGTTTAAACCCTAGTATTGGCAATTAAACATTTTATTTCTCTTTTGAAATGTAATAGTTTGTTTGCTTTTTGGGACATTAAACTGTAAATCAATTTGTTTATTAAAGAGACCTGTTCAAAAGATTGCTTTTTTTCTTTCGTCTTTGTTTAAAGACTTGTTTGGCCTACTTTTATTATGAGTTTCATGGTGTTGAAGTATGGAAAAGAAGCTATGTTGGTTCATTAGGCTTATTGACTGCTTGCAAACGTCAGAAGTGGTAGCTCAGTGGGTTAAGCTGGTGGTTAACTGACTAACAGGTCCCCACAAGGTTGTGGGTTCAAGCCCCAGTATTGGCAAGTAAAAAATTTGAATTCTCTTTTAAATGTAATAGTTTGTTTGCTTTTGTGACATTAAACTGTAAATCAATTTGTTAATTAAAGAGACCTGTTCAAAAGATTGCTTTATTTATTTGTATTTTCTTTAAAGACTTGTTTGGCCTACTTTTATTATGAGTTACATGGTGTTGAAGTATGGAAAAGAAGCTATGTTGGTTCATTAGGCTTATTGACTGCTTGCAAAAGTCAGAAGTGGTAGCTCAGTGGGTTAAGCTGGTGGTTAACTGACTAACAGGTCCCCACAAGGTTGTGGGTTCAAGCCCCAGTATTGGCAAGTAAAGAATTTTAATTATCTTTTTAAATGTAATAGTTTGTTTGCTTTTGTGACATTAAAATGTAAATCTATTTGTTAATTAAATAGACGTGTTCAAAAGATTGCTTTATTTATTTGTCTTTTGTAAAAAACTTGTTTGGCCTACTTTTAATATGAGTTACATGGTGTTGAAGTGAAGAAAAAAAGCCATGTTGGTTTATTAGGCTTATTGACTGCTTGAACAAGTCAGAAATGGTAGCTCAGTAGGTTAAGCTGGTGGTTAACTGACTAACAGGTCCCCACAAGGTTGTGGGTTCAAGCCACAGTATTGGCAAGTAAAAATGTTTAATTCTCTTTTTAAATGTAATAGTTTGTTTGCTTTTGTGACAGTAAACTGTAAATATATTTGTTAATTAAAGAGACCTGTTCAAAAGATTGCTTTATTTATTTGTCTTTTGTGAAAAACTTGTTTGGCCTACTTTTAATATGAGTTACATGGTGTTGAGGTAAAGAAAAAAAGCCATGTTGGTTTATTAGGCTTATTGACTGCTTAAACAAGTCAGAAATGGTAGCCCAGTAGGTTAAGCTGGTGGTTAACTGACTAACAGATCCCCACAAGGTTGTGGGTTCAAGCCCAAGTATTGGCAAGTAAAACATTTTAATTCTCTTTTGAAATGGAATAGTTTGTTTGCTTTTGTGACATTAAACTGTAAATCAATTTGTATATTAAAGAGACCTGTTCAAAAGATTGCTTTTTTTCTTTGTCTTTGTTGAAAGACTTGTTTGGCCTACTTTTAATGAGTTACATGGTGTTAAAGTATAGAAAAAAAGCCATGTTGGTTTATTAGGCTTATTGACTGCTTGAACAAGTCAGAAATGGTAGCTTAGTAGGTTAACCTGGTGGTTAACTGACTAACAGGTCCCCACAAGGTTGTGGGTTCAAGCCCCAGTAGGCAAGTAAAAATGTTAAATTCTCGTTTTAAATGTAATAGTTTGTTTGCTTTTGTGACAGTACACTGTAAATCTATTTGTTAATTAAAGAGACCTGTTCAAAAGATTGCTTTATTTATTTGTCTTTTGTGAAAAACTTGTTTGGCCTACTTTTAATATGAGTTACATGGTGTTGAAGTAAAGAAAAAAAGCCATGTTGGTTTATTAGGCTTATTGACTGCTTGAACAAGTCAGAAATGGTAGCTCAGTAGGTTAAGCTGGTGGTTAACTGACTAACAGGTCTGCACAAGGTTGTGGGTGCAAGCCCCAATATTGGCAATTAAACATTTTATTTCTCTTTTGAAATCTAATAGTTTGTTTGCTTTTGTGACATTAAACTGTAAATCAATTTGTTTATTAAAGAGACCTGTTCAAAAGATTGCTTTTTTTCTTTCGTCTTTGTTGAAAGACTTGTTTGGCCTACTTTTAATATGAGTTTCATGGTGTTGAAGTATGGAAAAGAAGCTATGTTGGTTCATTAGGCTTATTGACTGCTTGCAAAAGTCAGAAGTGGTAGCTCAGTGGGTTAAGCTGGTGGTTAACTGACTAACAGGTCTCCACAAGGTTTTGGGTTCAAGCCCCAGTATTGGCAAGTAAAAAATTTCAATTCTCTTTTTAAATGTAATAGTTTGTTTGCTTTGTGACATTAAACTGTAAATCTATTTGTTAAAGAGACCTGTTCAAAAGATTGCTTTATTTATTTGTCTTTTGTGAAAAACTTGTTTGGCCTACTTTTAATATGAGTTACATGATGTAAAAGTATAGAAAAAAAGCAATGTTGGTTTATTAGGCTTATTGATTGATTAAACAAATCAGAAATGGTAGCTCAGTGGGTTAATCTGGTGGTTAACTGACTAACAGGTCCGCACAAGGTTGTGGGTTTAAGCCCTAGTATTGGCAATTAAACATTTTATTTCTCTTTTGAAATGTAATAGTTTGTTTGCTTTTTGGGACATTAAACTGTAAATCAATTTGTTTATTAAAGAGACCTGTTCAAAAGATTGCTTTTTTTCTTTCGTCTTTGTTTAAAGACTTGTTTGGCCTACTTTTATTATGAGTTTCATGGTGTTGAAGTATGGAAAAGAAGCTATGTTGGTTCATTAGGCTTATTGACTGCTTGCAAAAGTCAGAAGTGGTAGCTCAGTGGGTTAAGCTGGTGGTTAACTGACTAACAGGTCCCCACAAGGTTGTGGGTTCAAGCCCCAGTATTGGCAAATAAAAAATTTTAATTCTCTTTTAAATGTAATAGTTTGTTTGCTTTTGTGACATTAAACTGTAAATTAATTTGTTAATTAAAGAGACCTGTTCAAAAGATTGCTTTATTTATTTGTCTTTTCTTTAAAGACTTGTTTGGCCTACTTTTATTATGAGTTACATGGTGTTGAAGTATGGAAAAGAAGCTATGTTGGTTCATTAGGCTTATTGACTGCTTGCAAAAGTCAGAAGTGGTAGCTCAGTGGGTTAAGCTGGTGGTTAACTGACTAACAGGTCCCCACAAGGTTGTGGGTTCAAGCCCCAGTATTGGCAAGTAAAGAATTTTAATTATCTTTTTAAATGTAATAGTTTGTTTGCTTTTGTGACATTAAAATGTAAATCTATTTGTTAATTAAATAGACCTGTTCAAAAGATTGCTTTATTTATTTGTCTTTTGTAAAAAACTTGTTTGGCCTACTGTTAATATGAGTTACATGGTGTTGAAGTGAAGAAAAAAAGCCATGTTGGTTTATTAGGCTTATTGACTGCTTGAACAAGTCAGAAATGGTAGCTCAGTGGGTTAAGCTGGTGGTTAACTGACTAACAGGTCCCCACAAGGTTGTGGGTTCAAGCCACAGTATTGGCAAGTAAAAATGTTTAATTCTCTTTTTAAATGTAATAGTTTGTTTGCTTTTGTGACAGTAAACTGTAAATATATTTGTTAATTAAAGAGACCCGTTCAAAAGATTGCTTTATTTATTTGTCTTTTGTGAAAAACTTGTTTGGCCTACTTTTAATATGAGTTACATGGTGTTGAGGTAAAGAAAAAAAGCCATGTTGGTTTATTAGGCTTATTGACTGCTTAAACAAGTCAGAAATGGTAGCCCAGTAGGTTAAGCTGGTGGTTAACTGACTAACAGATCCCCACAAGGTTGTGGGTTCAAGCCCCAGTATTGGCAAGTAAAACATTTTAATTCTCTTTTGAAATGGAATAGTTTGTTTGCTTTTGTGACATTAAACTGTAAATCAATTTGTATATTAAAGAGACCTGTTCAAAAGATTGCTTTTATTCTTTGTCTTTGTTGAAAGACTTGTTTGGCCTACTTTTAATGAGTTACATGGTGTTAAAGTATAGAAAAAAAGCCATGTTGGTTTATTAGGCTTATTGACTGCTTGAACAAGTCAGAAATGGTAGCTTAGTAGGTTAACCTGGTGGTTAACTGACTAACAGGTCCCCACAAGGTTGTGGGTTCAAGCCCCAGTAGGCAAGTAAAAATGTTAAATTCTCGTTTTAAATGTAATAGTTTGTTTGCTTTTGTGACAGTACACTGTAAATCTATTTGTTAATTAAAGAGACCTGTTCAAAAGATTGCTTTATTTATTTGTCTTTTGTGAAAAACTTGTTTGGCCTACTTTTAATATGAGTTACATGGTGTTGAAGTAAAGAAAAAAAGCCATGTTGGTTTATTAGGCTTATTGACTGCTTGTACAAGTCAGAAATGGTAGCTCAGTAGGTTAAGCTGGTGGTTAACTGACTAACAGGTCTGCACAAGGTTGTGGGTGCAAGCCCCAGTATTGGCAATTAAACATTTTATTTCTCTTTTGAAATCTAATAGTTTGTTTGCTTTTGTGACATTAAACTGTAAATCAATTTGTTTATTAAAGAGACCTGTTCAAAAGATTGCTTTTTTTCTTTCGTCTTTGTTGAAAGACTTGTTTGGCCTACTTTTAATATGAGTTTCATGGTGTTGAAGTATGGAAAAGAAGCTATGTTGGTTCATTAGGCTTATTGACTGCTTGCAAAAGTCAGAAGTGGTAGCTCAGTGGGTTAAGCTGGTGGTTAACTGACTAACAGGTCTCCACAAGGTTTTGGGTTCAAGCCCCAGTATTGGCAAGTAAAAAATTTCAATTCTCTTTTTAAATGTAATAGTTTGTTTGCTTTGTGACATTAAACTGTAAATCTATTTGTTAAAGAGACCTGTTCAAAAGATTGCTTTATTTATTTGTCTTTTGTGAAAAACTTGTTTGGCCTACTTTTAATATGAGTTACATGATGTAAAAGTATAGAAAAAAAGCAATGTTGGTTTATTAGGCTTATTGATTGATTAAACAAGTCAGAAATGGTAGCTCAGTAGGTTAAGCTTGTGGTTAACTGACTAACAGGTCCCCACAAGGTTGTGGGTTCAAGCCCCAGTATTGGCAAGTAAAAATTTTTTATTCTCTTTTAAATGTAATAGTTTGTTTGCTTTGTGACATTAAACTGTAAATCTATTTGTTAATTAAAGAGACCTGTTCAAAAGATTGCTTTATTTATTTGTCTTTTGTGAAAAACTTGTTTGGCCTACTTTTAATATGAGTTACATGGTGTTGAAGTAAAGAAAAAAAGCCATGTTGGTTTATTAGGCTTATTGACTGTTTGAACAAGTCAGAAATGGTAGCTCAGTGGGTTAATCTGGTGGTTAACTGACTAACAAGTCCGCACAAGGTTGTGGGTTTAAGCCCTAGTATTGGCAATTAAACATTTTATTTCTCTTTTGAAATGTAATAGTTTGTTTGCTTTTTGGGACATTAAACTGTAAATCAATTTGTTTATTAAAGAGACCTGTTCAAAAGATTGCTTTTTTTCTTTCGTCTTTGTTTAAAGACTTGTTTGGCCTACTTTTATTATGAGTTTCATGGTGTTGAAGTATGGAAAAGAAGCTATGTTGGTTCATTAGGCTTATTGACTGCTTGCAAAAGTCAGAAGTGGTAGCTCAGTGGGTTAAGCTGGTGGTTAACTGACTAACAGGTCCCCACAAGGTTGTGGGTTCAAGCCCCAGTATTGGCAAGTAAAAATTTTGAATTCTCTTTTAAATGTAATAGTTTGTTTGCTTTTGTGACATTAAACTGTAAATCAATTTGTTAATTAAAGAGACCTGTTCAAAAGATTGCTTTATTTATTTGTCTTTTGTTTAAAGACTTGTTTGGCCTACTTTTATTATGAGTTACATGGTGTTGAAGTATGGAAAAGAAGCTATGTTGGTTCATTAGGCTTATTGACTGCTTGCAAAAGTCAGAAGTGGTAGCTCAGTGGGTTAAGCTGGTGGTTAACTGACTAACAGGTCCCCACAAGGTT
The DNA here is from genome assembly GCF_946808225.1 of Silurus aristotelis. Taxonomy (NCBI): domain Eukaryota; kingdom Metazoa; phylum Chordata; class Actinopteri; order Siluriformes; family Siluridae; genus Silurus; species Silurus aristotelis. Next base: position 24,653,888 of record NC_139574.1, on the reverse strand, counting down.
GTGGGTTCAAGCCCCAGTATTGGCAAGTAAAGAATTGTAATTCTCTTTTTAAATGTAATGGTTTGTTTGCTTTTGTGACATTAAACTGTAAATCTATTTGTTAATTAAAGAGACCTGTTCAAAAGATTGCTTTATTTATTTGTCTTTTGTGAAAAACTTGTTTGGCCTACTTTTAATATGAGTTACATGATGTAAAAGTATAGAAAAAAAGCAATGTTGGTTTATTAGGCTTATTGATTGATTAAACAAGTCAGAAATGGTAGCTCAGTAGATTAAGCTGGTGGTTAACTGATTAACAGGTCCCCACAAGGTTGTGGGTTCAAGCCCCAGTATTGGCAAGTAAAAATTTTTTATTCTCTTTTAAATGTAATAGTTTGTTTGCTTTGTAACATTAAACTGTAAATCTATTTGTTAATTAAAGAGACCTGTTCAAAAGATTGCTTTATTTATTTGTCTTTTGTGAAAAACTTGTTTGGCCTACTTTTAATATGAGTTACATGGTGTTGAAGTAAAGAAAACAAGCCATGTTGGTTTATTAGGCTTATTGACTGTTTGAACAAGTCAGAAATGGTAGCTCAGTGGGTTAATCTGGTGGTTAACTGACTAACAGGTCCGCACAAGGTTGTGGGTTTAAGCCCTAGTATTGGCAATTAAACATTTTATTTCTCTTTTGAAATGTAATAGTTTGTTTGCTTTTTGGGACATTAAACTGTAAATCAATTTGTTTATTAAAGAGACCTGTTCAAAAGATTGCTTTTTTTCTTTCGTCTTTGTTTAAAGACTTGTTTGGCCTACTTTTATTATGAGTTTCATGGTGTTGAAGTATGGAAAAGAAGCTATGTTGGTTCATTAGGCTTATTGACTGCTTGCAAACGTCAGAAGTGGTAGCTCAGTGGGTTAAGCTGGTGGTTAACTGACTAACAGGTCCCCACAAGGTTGTGGGTTCAAGCCCCAGTATTGGCAAGTAAAAAATTTGAATTCTCTTTTAAATGTAATAGTTTGTTTGCTTTTGTGACATTAAACTGTAAATCAATTTGTTAATTAAAGAGACCTGTTCAAAAGATTGCTTTATTTATTTGTATTTTCTTTAAAGACTTGTTTGGCCTACTTTTATTATGAGTTACATGGTGTTGAAGTATGGAAAAGAAGCTATGTTGGTTCATTAGGCTTATTGACTGCTTGCAAAAGTCAGAAGTGGTAGCTCAGTGGGTTAAGCTGGTGGTTAACTGACTAACAGGTCCCCACAAGGTTGTGGGTTCAAGCCCCAGTATTGGCAAGTAAAGAATTTTAATTATCTTTTTAAATGTAATAGTTTGTTTGCTTTTGTGACATTAAAATGTAAATCTATTTGTTAATTAAATAGACGTGTTCAAAAGATTGCTTTATTTATTTGTCTTTTGTAAAAAACTTGTTTGGCCTACTTTTAATATGAGTTACATGGTGTTGAAGTGAAGAAAAAAAGCCATGTTGGTTTATTAGGCTTATTGACTGCTTGAACAAGTCAGAAATGGTAGCTCAGTAGGTTAAGCTGGTGGTTAACTGACTAACAGGTCCCCACAAGGTTGTGGGTTCAAGCCACAGTATTGGCAAGTAAAAATGTTTAATTCTCTTTTTAAATGTAATAGTTTGTTTGCTTTTGTGACAGTAAACTGTAAATATATTTGTTAATTAAAGAGACCTGTTCAAAAGATTGCTTTATTTATTTGTCTTTTGTGAAAAACTTGTTTGGCCTACTTTTAATATGAGTTACATGGTGTTGAGGTAAAGAAAAAAAGCCATGTTGGTTTATTAGGCTTATTGACTGCTTAAACAAGTCAGAAATGGTAGCCCAGTAGGTTAAGCTGGTGGTTAACTGACTAACAGATCCCCACAAGGTTGTGGGTTCAAGCCCAAGTATTGGCAAGTAAAACATTTTAATTCTCTTTTGAAATGGAATAGTTTGTTTGCTTTTGTGACATTAAACTGTAAATCTATTTGTTAAAGAGACCTGTTCAAAAGATTGCTTTATTTATTTGTCTTTTGTGAAAAACTTGTTTGGCCTACTTTTAATATGAGTTACATGATGTAAAAGTATAGAAAAAAAGCAATGTTGGTTTATTAGGCTTATTGATTGATTAAACAAATCAGAAATGGTAGCTCAGTGGGTTAATCTGGTGGTTAACTGACTAACAGGTCCGCACAAGGTTGTGGGTTTAAGCCCTAGTATTGGCAATTAAACATTTTATTTCTCTTTTGAAATGTAATAGTTTGTTTGCTTTTTGGGACATTAAACTGTAAATCAATTTGTTTATTAAAGAGACCTGTTCAAAAGATTGCTTTTTTTCTTTCGTCTTTGTTTAAAGACTTGTTTGGCCTACTTTTATTATGAGTTTCATGGTGTTGAAGTATGGAAAAGAAGCTATGTTGGTTCATTAGGCTTATTGACTGCTTGCAAAAGTCAGAAGTGGTAGCTCAGTGGGTTAAGCTGGTGGTTAACTGACTAACAGGTCCCCACAAGGTTGTGGGTTCAAGCCCCAGTATTGGCAAGTAAAAAATTTGAATTCTCTTTTAAATGTAATAGTTTGTTTGCTTTTGTGACATTAAACTGTAAATCAATTTGTTAATTAAAGAGACCTGTTCAAAAGATTGCTTTATTTATTTGTCTTTTGTTTAAAGACTTGTTTGGCCTACTTTTAGTATGAGTTACATGATGTAAAAGTATAGAAAAAAAGCAATGTTGGTTTATTAGGCTTATTGATTGATTAAACAAGTCAGAAATGGTAGCTCAGTAGATTAAGCTGGTGGTTAACTGACTAACAGGTCCCCACAAGGTTGTGGGTTCAAGCCCCAGTATTGGCAAGTAAAAATTTTTTATTCTCTTTTAAATGTAATAGTTTGTTTGCTTTGTAACATTAAACTGTAAATCTATTTGTTAATTAAAGAGACCTGTTCAAAAGATTGCTTTATTTATTTGTCTTTTGTGAAAAACTTGTTTGGCCTACTTTTAATATGAGTTACATGGTGTTGAAGTAAAGAAAAAAAGCCATGTTGGTTTATTAGGCTTATTGACTGTTTGAACAAGTCAGAAATGGTAGCTCAGTGGGTTAATCTGGTGGTTAACTGACTAACAGGTCCGCACAAGGTTGTGGGTTTAAGCCCTAGTATTGGCAATTAAACATTTTATTTCTCTTTTGAAATGTAATAGTTTGTTTGCTTTTTGGGACATTAAACTGTAAATCAATTTGTTTATTAAAGAGACCTGTTCAAAAGATTGCTTTTTTTCTTTCGTCTTTGTTTAAAGACTTGTTTGGCCTACTTTTATTATGAGTTTCATGGTGTTGAAGTATGGAAAAGAAGCTATGTTGGTTCATTAGGCTTATTGACTGCTTGCAAAAGTCAGAAGTGGTAGCTCAGTGGGTTAAGCTGGTGGTTAACTGACTAACAGGTCCCCACAAGGTTGTGGGTTCAAGCCCCAGTATTGGCAAATAAAAAATTTTAATTCTCTTTTAAATGTAATAGTTTGTTTGCTTTTGTGACATTAAACTGTAAATTAATTTGTTAATTAAAGAGACCTGTTCAAAAGATTGCTTTATTTATTTGTCTTTTCTTTAAAGACTTGTTTGGCCTACTTTTATTATGAGTTACATGGTGTTGAAGTATGGAAAAGAAGCTATGTTGGTTCATTAGGCTTATTGACTGCTTGCAAAAGTCAGAAGTGGTAGCTCAGTGGGTTAAGCTGGTGGTTAACTGACTAACAGGTCCCCACAAGGTTGTGGGTTCAAGCCCCAGTATTGGCAAGTAAAGAATTTTAATTATCTTTTTAAATGTAATAGTTTGTTTGCTTTTGTGACATTAAAATGTAAATCTATTTGTTAATTAAATAGACCTGTTCAAAAGATTGCTTTATTTATTTGTCTTTTGTAAAAAACTTGTTTGGCCTACTGTTAATATGAGTTACATGGTGTTGAAGTGAAGAAAAAAAGCCATGTTGGTTTATTAGGCTTATTGACTGCTTGAACAAGTCAGAAATGGTAGCTCAGTGGGTTAAGCTGGTGGTTAACTGACTAACAGGTCCCCACAAGGTTGTGGGTTCAAGCCACAGTATTGGCAAGTAAAAATGTTTAATTCTCTTTTTAAATGTAATAGTTTGTTTGCTTTTGTGACAGTAAACTGTAAATATATTTGTTAATTAAAGAGACCCGTTCAAAAGATTGCTTTATTTATTTGTCTTTTGTGAAAAACTTGTTTGGCCTACTTTTAATATGAGTTACATGGTGTTGAGGTAAAGAAAAAAAGCCATGTTGGTTTATTAGGCTTATTGACTGCTTAAACAAGTCAGAAATGGTAGCCCAGTAGGTTAAGCTGGTGGTTAACTGACTAACAGATCCCCACAAGGTTGTGGGTTCAAGCCCCAGTATTGGCAAGTAAAACATTTTAATTCTCTTTTGAAATGGAATAGTTTGTTTGCTTTTGTGACATTAAACTGTAAATCAATTTGTATATTAAAGAGACCTGTTCAAAAGATTGCTTTTATTCTTTGTCTTTGTTGAAAGACTTGTTTGGCCTACTTTTAATGAGTTACATGGTGTTAAAGTATAGAAAAAAAGCCATGTTGGTTTATTAGGCTTATTGACTGCTTGAACAAGTCAGAAATGGTAGCTTAGTAGGTTAACCTGGTGGTTAACTGACTAACAGGTCCCCACAAGGTTGTGGGTTCAAGCCCCAGTAGGCAAGTAAAAATGTTAAATTCTCGTTTTAAATGTAATAGTTTGTTTGCTTTTGTGACAGTACACTGTAAATCTATTTGTTAATTAAAGAGACCTGTTCAAAAGATTGCTTTATTTATTTGTCTTTTGTGAAAAACTTGTTTGGCCTACTTTTAATATGAGTTACATGGTGTTGAAGTAAAGAAAAAAAGCCATGTTGGTTTATTAGGCTTATTGACTGCTTGTACAAGTCAGAAATGGTAGCTCAGTAGGTTAAGCTGGTGGTTAACTGACTAACAGGTCTGCACAAGGTTGTGGGTGCAAGCCCCAGTATTGGCAATTAAACATTTTATTTCTCTTTTGAAATCTAATAGTTTGTTTGCTTTTGTGACATTAAACTGTAAATCAATTTGTTTATTAAAGAGACCTGTTCAAAAGATTGCTTTTTTTCTTTCGTCTTTGTTGAAAGACTTGTTTGGCCTACTTTTAATATGAGTTTCATGGTGTTGAAGTATGGAAAAGAAGCTATGTTGGTTCATTAGGCTTATTGACTGCTTGCAAAAGTCAGAAGTGGTAGCTCAGTGGGTTAAGCTGGTGGTTAACTGACTAACAGGTCCCCACAAGGTTGTGGGTTCAAGCCCCAGTATTGGCAAGTAAAGAATTTTTATTATCTTTTTAAATGTAATAGTTTGTTTGCTTTTGTGACATTAAAATGTAAATCTATTTGTTAATTAAAGAGACCTGTTCAAAAGATTGCTTTATTTATTTGTCTTTTGTAAAAAACTTGTTTGGCCTACTTTTAATATGAGTTACATGGTGTTGAAGTGAAGAAAAAAAAGCCATGTTGGTTTATTAGGCTTATTGACTGCTTTAACAAGTCAGAAATGGTAGCTCAGTGGGTTAAGCTGGTGGTTAACTGACTAATAGGTCTGCACAAGGTTGTGGGTTCAAGCCCCAGTATTGGCAATTAAACATTTTATTTCTCTTTTGAAATGAAATAGTTTGTTTGCTTTTGTGACATTAAACTGTAAATCAATTTGTTAATTAAAGAGACCTGTTCAAAAGATTGCTTTATTTATTTGTCTTTTGTGAAAAACTTGTTTGGCCTACTTTTATTATGAGTTACATGGTGTTAAAGTATAGAAAAAAAAGCCATGTTGGTTTATTAGGTTTATTGACTGCTTGAACAAGTCAGAAATGGTAGCTCAGTAGGTTAAGCTGGTGGTTAACTGACTAAAAGGTCCCCACAAGGTTGTGGGTTCAAGCCCCAGTATAGACAAGGTAAACATTTTATTTCTCTTTTGAAATGAAATAGTTTGTTTGCTTTTGTGACATTAAACTGTAAATCTATTTGTTAATTAAAGAGACCTGTTCAAAAGATTGCTTTATTTCTTTGTCTTTTGTGAAAAACTTGTATGGCCTACTTTTAATATGTTACATGGTGTTGAAGTATAGAAAAAAAGCCATGTTGGTTCATTAAGCTTATTGACTGCTTGAACAAGTCAGAAATGGTAGCTCAGTGGGTTAAGCTGGTGGTTAACTGACTAAAAGGTCCCCACAAGGTTGTGGGTTCAAGCCCCAGTATTGGAAATAAAAAAAAATTATTCTCTTTTTAAATGTAATAGTTTGTTTGCTTTTATGACATTAAACTGTAAATCTATTTGTTAATTAAAGAGACCTGTTCAAAAGATTGCTTTATTTATTTGTTTTTTGTGAAAAACTTGTTTGGCCTACTTTTAATATGAGTTACATGGTGTTGAAGTAAAGAAAAAAAGCCATGTTGGTTTATTAGGCTTATTGACTGCTTGAACAAGTCAGAAATGGTAGCTCACTAGGTTAAGCTGGTGGTTAACTGACTAACAGGTCTGCACAAGGTTGTGGGTTCAAGCCCCAGTATTGGCAATTAAACATTTTATTTCTCTTTTGAAATCTAATAGTTTGTTTGCTTTTGTGACATTAAACTGTAAATCTATTTGTTAATTAAAGAGACCTGTTCAAAAGATTGCTTTTTTTCTTTCGTCTTTGTTGAAAGACTTGTTTGGCCTACTTTTAATATGAGTTTCATGGTGTTGAAGTATGGAAAAGAAGCCATGTTGGTTCATTAGGCTTATTGACTGCTGGAACAAGTCAGAAGTGTTAGCTCAGTGGGTTAAGCTGTTGGTTAACTGACTAACAGGTCCCCACAAGGTTGTGGGTTCAAGCCCCAGTATTGGAAATAAAAAAATGTTATTCTCTTTTTAAATGTAATAGTTTGTTTGCTTTTATGACATTAAACTGTAAATCTATTTGTTAATTAAAGAGACCTGTTCAAAAGATTGCTTTATTTATTTGTCTTTTGTGAAAAACTTGTTTGGCCTACTTTTAATTTGAGTTTCATGGTGTTGAAGTATGGAAAAGAAACCATGTTGGTTCATTAGGCTTATTGACTGCTTGAACAAGTCAGAAGTGTTAGCTCAGTGGGTTAAGCTGTTGGTTAACTGACTAACAGGTCCCCACAAGGTTGTGGGTTCAAGCCCCAGTATTGGCAAGTAAAAAATTGTAATTCACTTTTTAAATGTAATAGTTTGTTTGCTTTGTAACATTAAACTGTAAATCTATTTGTTAATTAAAGAGACCTGTTCAAAAGATTGCTTTATTTATTTGTCTTTTGTGAAAAACTTGTTTGGCCTACTTTTAATATGAGTTACATGGTGTTGAAGTAAAGAAAAAAAGCCATGTTGGTTTATTAGGCTTATTGACTGTTTGAACAAGTCAGAAATGGTAGCTCAGTGGGTTAATCTGGTGGTTAACTGACTAACAGGTCCGCACAAGGTTGTGGGTTTAAGCCCTAGTATTGGCAATTAAACATTTTATTTCTCTTTTGAAATGTAATAGTTTGTTTGCTTTTTGGGACATTAAACTGTAAATCAATTTGTTTATTAAAGAGACCTGTTCAAAAGATTGCTTTTTTTCATTCGTCTTTGTTTAAAGACTTGTTTGGCCTACTTTTATTATGAGTTTCATGGTGTTGAAGTATGGAAAAGAAGCTATGTTGGTTCATTAGGCTTATTGACTGCTTGCAAAAGTCAGAAGTGGTAGCTCAGTGGATTAAGCTGGTGGTTAACTGACTAACAGGTCCCCACAAGGTTGTGGGTTCAAGCCCCAGTATTGGCAAGTAAAAAATTTGAATTCTCTTTTAAATGTAATAGTTTGTTTGCTTTTGTGACATTAAACTGTAAATCAATTTGTTAATTAAAGAGACCTGTTCAAAAGATTGCTTTATTTATTTGTCTTTTCTTTAAAGACTTGTTTGGCCTACTTTTATTATGAGTTACATGGTGTTGAAGTATGGAAAAGAAGCTATGTTGGTTCATTAGGCTTATTGACTGCTTGCAAAAGTCAGAAGTGGTAGCTCAGTGGGTTAAGCTGGTGGTTAACTGACTAACAGGTCCCCACAAGGTTGTGGGTTCAAGCCCCAGTATTGGCAAGGAAAGAATTTTAATTATCTTTTTAAATGTAATAGTTTGTTTGCTTTTGTGACATTAAAATGTAAATCTATTTGTTAATTAAATAGACGTGTTCAAAAGATTGCTTTATTTATTTGTCTTTTGTAAAAAACTTGTTTGGCCTACTTTTAATATGAGTTACATGGTGTTGAGGTAAAGAAAAAAAGCCATGTTGGTTTATTAGGCTTATTGACTGTTTGAACAAGTCAGAAATGGTAGCTCAGTGGGTTAATCTGGTGGTTAACTGACTAACAGGTCCGCACAAGGTTGTGGGTTTAAGCCCTAGTATTGGCAATTAAACATTTTATTTCTCTTTTGAAATGTAATAGTTTGTTTGCTTTTTGGGACATTAAACTGTAAATCAATTTGTTTATTAAAGAGACCTGTTCAAAAGATTGCTTTTTTTCTTTCGTCTTTGTTTAAAGACTTGTTTGGCCTACTTTTATTATGAGTTTCATGGTGTTGAAGTATGGAAAAGAAGCTATGTTGGTTCATTAGGCTTATTGACTGCTTGCAAAAGTCAGAAGTGGTAGCTCAGTGGGTTAAGCTGGTGGTTAACTGACTAACAGGTCCCCACAAGGTTGTGGGTTCAAGCCCCAGTATTGGCAAGTAAAAAATTTGAATTCTCTTTTAAATGTAATAGTTTGTTTGCTTTTGTGACATTAAACTGTAAATCAATTTGTTAATTAAAGAGACCTGTTCAAAAGATTGCTTTATTTATTTGTCTTTTCTTTAAAGACTTGTTTGGCCTACTTTTATTATGAGTTACATGGTGTTGAAGTATGGAAAAGAAGCTATGTTGGTTCATTAGGCTTATTGACGCTTGCAAAAGTCAGAAGTGGTAGCTCAGTGGGTTAAGCTGGTGGTTAACTGACTAACAGGTCCCCACAAGGTTGTGGGTTCAAGCCCCAGTATTGGCAAGTAAAGAATTTTAATTATCTTTTTAAATGTAATAGTTTGTTTGCTTTTGTGACATTAAAATGTAAATCTATTTGTTAATTAAATAGACGTGTTCAAAAGATTGCTTTATTTATTTGTCTTTTGTAAAAAACTTGTTTGGCCTACTTTTAATATGAGTTACATGGTGTTGAAGTGAAGAAAAAAAGCCATGTTGGTTTATTAGGCTTATTGACTGCTTGAACAAGTCAGAAATGGTAGCTCAGTAGGTTAAGCTGGTGGTTAACTGACTAACAGGTCCCCACAAGGTTGTGGGTTCAAGCCACAGTATTGGCAAGTAAAAATGTTTAATTCTCTTTTTAAATGTAATAGTTTGTTTGCTTTTGTGACAGTAAACTGTAAATATATTTGTTAATTAAAGAGACCTGTTCAAAAGATTGCTTTATTTATTTGTCTTTTGTGAAAAACTTGTTTGGCCTACTTTTAATATGAGTTACATGGTGTTGAGGTAAAGAAAAAAAGCCATGTTGGTTTATTAGGCTTATTGACTGCTTAAACAAGTCAGAAATGGTAGCCCAGTAGGTTAAGCTGGTGGTTAACTGACTAACAGATCCCCACAAGGTTGTGGGTTCAAGCCCAAGTATTGGCAAGTAAAACATTTTAATTCTCTTTTGAAATGGAATAGTTTGTTTGCTTTTGTGACATTAAACTGTAAATCAATTTGTATATTAAAGAGACCTGTTCAAAAGATTGCTTTTTTTCTTTGTCTTTGTTGAAAGACTTGTTTGGCCTACTTTTAATGAGTTACATGGTGTTAAAGTATAGAAAAAAAGCCATGTTGGTTTATTAGGCTTATTGACTGCTTGAACAAGTCAGAAATGGTAGCTTAGTAGGTTAACCTGGTGGTTAACTGACTAACAGGTCCCCACAAGGTTGTGGGTTCAAGCCCCAGTAGGCAAGTAAAAATGTTAAATTCTCGTTTTAAATGTAATAGTTTGTTTGCTTTTGTGACAGTACACTGTAAATCTATTTGTTAATTAAAGAGACCTGTTCAAAAGATTGCTTTATTTATTTGTCTTTTGTGAAAAACTTGTTTGGCCTACTTTTAATATGAGTTACATGGTGTTGAAGTAAAGAAAAAAAGCCATGTTGGTTTATTAGGCTTATTGACTGCTTGAACAAGTCAGAAATGGTAGCTCAGTAGGTTAAGCTGGTGGTTAACTGACTAACAGGTCTGCACAAGGTTGTGGGTGCAAGCCCCAATATTGGCAATTAAACATTTTATTTCTCTTTTGAAATCTAATAGTTTGTTTGCTTTTGTGACATTAAACTGTAAATCAATTTGTTTATTAAAGAGACCTGTTCAAAAGATTGCTTTTTTTCTTTCGTCTTTGTTGAAAGACTTGTTTGGCCTACTTTTAATATGAGTTTCATGGTGTTGAAGTATGGAAAAGAAGCTATGTTGGTTCATTAGGCTTATTGACTGCTTGCAAAAGTCAGAAGTGGTAGCTCAGTGGGTTAAGCTGGTGGTTAACTGACTAACAGGTCTCCACAAGGTTTTGGGTTCAAGCCCCAGTATTGGCAAGTAAAAAATTTCAATTCTCTTTTTAAATGTAATAGTTTGTTTGCTTTGTGACATTAAACTGTAAATCTATTTGTTAAAGAGACCTGTTCAAAAGATTGCTTTATTTATTTGTCTTTTGTGAAAAACTTGTTTGGCCTACTTTTAATATGAGTTACATGATGTAAAAGTATAGAAAAAAAGCAATGTTGGTTTATTAGGCTTATTGATTGATTAAACAAATCAGAAATGGTAGCTCAGTGGGTTAATCTGGTGGTTAACTGACTAACAGGTCCGCACAAGGTTGTGGGTTTAAGCCCTAGTATTGGCAATTAAACATTTTATTTCTCTTTTGAAATGTAATAGTTTGTTTGCTTTTTGGGACATTAAACTGTAAATCAATTTGTTTATTAAAGAGACCTGTTCAAAAGATTGCTTTTTTTCTTTCGTCTTTGTTTAAAGACTTGTTTGGCCTACTTTTATTATGAGTTTCATGGTGTTGAAGTATGGAAAAGAAGCTATGTTGGTTCATTAGGCTTATTGACTGCTTGCAAAAGTCAGAAGTGGTAGCTCAGTGGGTTAAGCTGGTGGTTAACTGACTAACAGGTCCCCACAAGGTTGTGGGTTCAAGCCCCAGTATTGGCAAGTAAAAAATTTGAATTCTCTTTTAAATGTAATAGTTTGTTTGCTTTTGTGACATTAAACTGTAAATCAATTTGTTAATTAAAGAGACCTGTTCAAAAGATTGCTTTATTTATTTGTCTTTTGTTTAAAGACTTGTTTGGCCTACTTTTAGTATGAGTTACATGATGTAAAAGTATAGAAAAAAAGCAATGTTGGTTTATTAGGCTTATTGATTGATTAAACAAGTCAGAAATGGTAGCTCAGTAGATTAAGCTGGTGGTTAACTGACTAACAGGTCCCCACAAGGTTGTGGGTTCAAGCCCCAGTATTGGCAAGTAAAAATTTTTTATTCTCTTTTAAATGTAATAGTTTGTTTGCTTTGTAACATTAAACTGTAAATCTATTTGTTAATTAAAGAGACCTGTTCAAAAGATTGCTTTATTTATTTGTCTTTTGTGAAAAACTTGTTTGGCCTACTTTTAATATGAGTTACATGGTGTTGAAGTAAAGAAAAAAAGCCATGTTGGTTTATTAGGCTTATTGACTGTTTGAACAAGTCAGAAATGGTAGCTCAGTGGGTTAATCTGGTGGTTAACTGACTAACAGGTCCGCACAAGGTTGTGGGTTTAAGCCCTAGTATTGGCAATTAAACATTTTATTTCTCTTTTGAAATGTAATAGTTTGTTTGCTTTTTGGGACATTAAACTGTAAATCAATTTGTTTATTAAAGAGACCTGTTCAAAAGATTGCTTTTTTTCTTTCGTCTTTGTTTAAAGACTTGTTTGGCCTACTTTTATTATGAGTTTCATGGTGTTGAAGTATGGAAAAGAAGCTATGTTGGTTCATTAGGCTTATTGACTGCTTGCAAAAGTCAGAAGTGGTAGCTCAGTGGGTTAAGCTGGTGGTTAACTGACTAACAGGTCCCCACAAGGTTGTGGGTTCAAGCCCCAGTATTGGCAAATAAAAAATTTGAATTCTCTTTTAAATGTAATAGTTTGTTTGCTTTTGTGACATTAAACTGTAAATTAATTTGTTAATTAAAGAGACCTGTTCAAAAGATTGCTTTATTTATTTGTCTTTTCTTTAAAGACTTGTTTGGCCTACTTTTATTATGAGTTACATGGTGTTGAAGTATGGAAAAGAAGCTATGTTGGTTCATTAGGCTTATTGACTGCTTGCAAAAGTCAGAAGTGGTAGCTCAGTGGGTTAAGCTGGTGGTTAACTGACTAACAGGTCCCCACAAGGTTGTGGGTTCAAGCCCCAGTATTGGCAAGTAAAGAATTTTAATTATCTTTTTAAATGTAATAGTTTGTTTGCTTTTGTGACATTAAAATGTAAATCTATTTGTTAATTAAATAGACCTGTTCAAAAGATTGCTTTATTTATTTGTCTTTTGTAAAAAACTTGTTTGGCCTACTGTTAATATGAGTTACATGGTGTTGAAGTGAAGAAAAAAAGCCATGTTGGTTTATTAGGCTTATTGACTGCTTGAACAAGTCAGAAATGGTAGCTCAGTAGGTTAAGCTGGTGGTTAACTGACTAGCAGGTCCCCACAAGGTTGTGGGTTCAAGCCACAGTATTGGCAAGTAAAAATGTTTAATTCTCTTTTGAAATGGAATAGTTTGTTTGCTTTTGTGACATTAAACTGTAAATCAATTTGTATATTAAAGAGACCTGTTCAAAAGATTGCTTTTATTCTTTGTCTTTGTTGAAAGACTTGTTTGGCCTACTTTTAATGAGTTACATGGTGTTAAAGTATAGAAAAAAAGCCATGTTGGTTTATTAGGCTTATTGACTGCTTGAACAAGTCAGAAATGGTAGCTTAGTAGGTTAACCTGGTGGTTAACTGACTAACAGGTCCCCACAAGGTTGTGGGTTCAAGCCCCAGTAGGCAAGTAAAAATGTTAAATTCTCGTTTTAAATGTAATAGTTTGTTTGCTTTTGTGACAGTACACTTTAAATCTATTTGTTAATTAAAGAGACCTGTTCAAAAGATTGCTTTATTTATTTGTCTTTTGTGAAAAACTTGTTTGGCCTACTTTTAATATGAGTTACATGGTGTTGAAGTAAAGAAAAAAAGCCATGTTGGTTTATTAGGCTTATTGACTGCTTGAACAAGTCAGAAATGGTAGCTCAGTAGGTTAAGCTGGTGGTTAACTGACTAACAGGTCTGCACAAGGTTGTGGGTGCAAGCCCCAGTATTGGCAATTAAACATTTTATTTCTCTTTTGAAATCTAATAGTTTGTTTGCTTTTGTGACATTAAACTGTAAATCAATTTGTTTATTAAAGAGACCTGTTCAAAAGATTGCTTTTTTTCTTTCGTCTTTGTTGAAAGACTTGTTTGGCCTACTTTTAATATGAGTTTCATGGTGTTGAAGTATGGAAAAGAAGCTATGTTGGTTCATTAGGCTTATTGACTGCTTGCAAAAGTCAGAAGTGGTAGCTCAGTGGGTTAAGCTGGTGGTTAACTGACTAACAGGTCCCCACAAGGTTGTGGGTTCAAGCCCCAGTATTGGCAAGTAAAGAATTTTTATTATCTTTTTAAATGTAATAGTTTGTTTGCTTTTGTGACATTAAAATGTAAATCTATTTGTTAATTAAAGAGACCTGTTCAAAAGATTGCTTTATTTATTTGTCTTTTGTAAAAAACTTGTTTGGCCTACTTTTAATATGAGTTACATGGTGTTGAAGTGAAGAAAAAAAAGCCATGTTGGTTTATTAGGCTTATTGACTGCTTTAACAAGTCAGAAATGGTAGCTCAGTGGGTTAAGCTGGTGGTTAACTGACTAATAGGTCTGCACAAGGTTGTGGGTTCAAGCCCCAGTATTGGCAATTAAACATTTTATTTCTCTTTTGAAATGAAATAGTTTGTTTGCTTTTGTGACATTAAACTGTAAATCAATTTGTTAATTAAAGAGACCTGTTCAAAAGATTGCTTTATTTATTTGTCTTTTGTGAAAAACTTGTTTGGCCTACTTTTATTATGAGTTACATGGTGTTAAAGTATAGAAAAAAAAGCCATGTTGGTTTATTAGGTTTATTGACTGCTTGAACAAGTCAGAAATGGTAGCTCAGTAGGTTAAGCTGGTGGTTAACTGACTAAAAGGTCCCCACAAGGTTGTGGGTTCAAGCCCCAGTATAGACAAGGTAAACATTTTATTTCTCTTTTGAAATGAAATAGTTTGTTTGCTTTTGTGACATTAAACTGTAAATCTATTTGTTAATTAAAGAGACCTGTTCAAAAGATTGCTTTATTTCTTTGTCTTTTGTGAAAAACTTGTATGGCCTACTTTTAATATGTTACATGGTGTTGAAGTATAGAAAAAAAGCCATGTTGGTTCATTAAGCTTATTGACTGCTTGAACAAGTCAGAAATGGTAGCTCAGTGGGTTAAGCTGGTGGTTAACTGACTAAAAGGTCCCCACAAGGTTGTGGGTTCAAGCCCCAGTATTGGAAATAAAAAAAAATTATTCTCTTTTTAAATGTAATAGTTTGTTTGCTTTTATGACATTAAACTGTAAATCTATTTGTTAATTAAAGAGACCTGTTCAAAAGATTGCTTTATTTATTTGTTTTTTGTGAAAAACTTGTTTGGCCTACTTTTAATATGAGTTACATGGTGTTGAAGTAAAGAAAAAAAGCCATGTTGGTTTATTAGGCTTATTGACTGCTTGAACAAGTCAGAAATGGTAGCTCAGTAGGTTAAGCTGGTGGTTAACTGACTAACAGGTCTGCACAAGGTTGTGGGTTCAAGCCCCAGTATTGGCAATTAAACATTTTATTTCTCTTTTGAAATCTAATAGTTTGTTTGCTTTTGTGACATTAAACTGTAAATCTATTTGTTAATTAAAGAGACCTGTTCAAAAGATTGCTTTTTTTCTTTCGTCTTTGTTGAAAGACTTGTTTGGCCTACTTTTAATATGAGTTTCATGGTGTTGAAGTATGGAAAAGAAGCCATGTTGGTTCATTAGGCTTATTGACTGCTGGAACAAGTCAGAAGTGTTAGCTCAGTGGGTTAAGCTGTTGGTTAACTGACTAACAGGTCCCCACAAGGTTGTGGGTTCAAGCCCCAGTATTGGAAATAAAAAAATGTTATTCTCTTTTTAAATGTAATAGTTTGTTTGCTTTTATGACATTAAACTGTAAATCTATTTGTTAATTAAAGAGACCTGTTCAAAAGATTGCTTTATTTATTTGTCTTTTGTGAAAAACTTGTTTGGCCTACTTTTAATTTGAGTTTCATGGTGTTGAAGTATGGAAAAGAAACCATGTTGGTTCATTAGGCTTATTGACTGCTTGAACAAGTCAGAAGTGTTAGCTCAGTGGGTTAAGCTGTTGGTTAACTGACTAACAGGTCCCCACAAGGTTGTGGGTTCAAGCCCCAGTATTGGCAAGTAAAAAATTGTAATTCTCTTTTTAAATGTAATAGTTTGTTTGCTTTGTAACATTAAACTGTAAATCTATTTGTTAATTAAAGAGACCTGTTCAAAAGATTGCTTTATTTATTTGTCTTTTGTGAAAAACTTGTTTGGCCTACTTTTAATATGAGTTACATGGTGTTGAAGTAAAGAAAAAAAGCCATGTTGGTTTATTAGGCTTATTGACTGTTTGAACAAGTCAGAAATGGTAGCTCAGTGGGTT
The DNA here is from genome assembly GCF_946808225.1 of Silurus aristotelis. Classification (NCBI taxonomy): domain Eukaryota; kingdom Metazoa; phylum Chordata; class Actinopteri; order Siluriformes; family Siluridae; genus Silurus; species Silurus aristotelis. The sequence continues at coordinate 24,637,993 of NC_139574.1, read as the reverse complement.
AATCTGGTGGTTAACTGACTAACAGGTCCGCACAAGGTTGTGGGTTTAAGCCCTAGTATTGGCAATTAAACATTTTATTTCTCTTTTGAAATGTAATAGTTTGTTTGCTTTTTGGGACATTAAACTGTAAATCAATTTGTTTATTAAAGAGACCTGTTCAAAAGATTGCTTTTTTTCATTCGTCTTTGTTTAAAGACTTGTTTGGCCTACTTTTATTATGAGTTTCATGGTGTTGAAGTATGGAAAAGAAGCTATGTTGGTTCATTAGGCTTATTGACTGCTTGCAAAAGTCAGAAGTGGTAGCTCAGTGGATTAAGCTGGTGGTTAACTGACTAACAGGTCCCCACAAGGTTGTGGGTTCAAGCCCCAGTATTGGCAAGTAAAAAATTTGAATTCTCTTTTAAATGTAATAGTTTGTTTGCTTTTGTGACATTAAACTGTAAATCAATTTGTTAATTAAAGAGACCTGTTCAAAAGATTGCTTTATTTATTTGTCTTTTCTTTAAAGACTTGTTTGGCCTACTTTTATTATGAGTTACATGGTGTTGAAGTATGGAAAAGAAGCTATGTTGGTTCATTAGGCTTATTGACTGCTTGCAAAAGTCAGAAGTGGTAGCTCAGTGGGTTAAGCTGGTGGTTAACTGACTAACAGGTCCCCACAAGGTTGTGGGTTCAAGCCCCAGTATTGGCAAGGAAAGAATTTTAATTATCTTTTTAAATGTAATAGTTTGTTTGCTTTTGTGACATTAAAATGTAAATCTATTTGTTAATTAAATAGACGTGTTCAAAAGATTGCTTTATTTATTTGTCTTTTGTAAAAAACTTGTTTGGCCTACTTTTAATATGAGTTACATGGTGTTGAGGTAAAGAAAAAAAGCCATGTTGGTTTATTAGGCTTATTGACTGCTTAAACAAGTCAGAAATGGTAGCTCAGTAGGTTAAGCTGGTGGTTAACTGACTAACAGGTCTGCACAAGGTTGTGGGTGCAAGCCCCAGTATTGGCAATTAAACATTTTATTTCTCTTTTGAAATCTAATAGTTTGTTTGCTTTTGTGACATTAAACTGTAAATCAATTTGTTTATTAAAGAGACCTGTTCAAAAGATTGCTTTTTTTCTTTCGTCTTTGTTGAAAGACTTGTTTGGCCTACTTTTAATATGAGTTTCATGGTGTTGAAGTATGGAAAAGAAGCTATGTTGGTTCATTAGGCTTATTGACTGCTTGCAAAAGTCAGAAGTGGTAGCTCAGTGGGTTAAGCTGGTGGTTAACTGACTAACAGGTCTCCACAAGGTTTTGGGTTCAAGCCCCAGTATTTGCAAGTAAAAAATTTCAATTCTCTTTTTAAATGTAATAGTTTGTTTGCTTTATGACATTAAACTGTAAATCTATTTGTTAAAGAGACCTGTTCAAAAGATTGCTTTATTTATTTGTCTTTTGTGAAAAACTTGTTTGGCCTACTTTTAATATGAGTTACATGATGTAAAAGTATAGAAAAAAAGCAATGTTGGTTTATTAGGCTTATTGATTGATTAAACAAATCAGAAATGGTAGCTCAGTGGGTTAATCTGGTGGTTAACTGACTAACAGGTCCGCACAAGGTTGTGGGTTTAAGCCCTAGTATTGGCAATTAAACATTTTATTTCTCTTTTGAAATGTAATAGTTTGTTTGCTTTTTGGGACATTAAACTGTAAATCAATTTGTTTATTAAAGAGACCTGTTCAAAAGATTGCTTTTTTTCTTTCGTCTTTGTTTAAAGACTTGTTTGGCCTACTTTTATTATGAGTTTCATGGTGTTGAAGTATGGAAAAGAAGCTATGTTGGTTCATTAGGCTTATTGACTGCTTGCAAAAGTCAGAAGTGGTAGCTCAGTGGGTTAAGCTGGTGGTTAACTGACTAACAGGTCCCCACAAGGTTGTGGGTTCAAGCCCCAGTATTGGCAAGTAAAAAATTTGAATTCTCTTTTAAATGTAATAGTTTGTTTGCTTTTGTGACATTAAACTGTAAATCAATTTGTTAATTAAAGAGACCTGTTCAAAAGATTGCTTTATTTATTTGTCTTTTGTTTAAAGACTTGTTTGGCCTACTTTTATTATGAGTTACATGGTGTTGAAGTATGGAAAAGAAGCTATGTTGGTTCATTAGGCTTATTGACTGCTTGCAAAAGTCAGAAGTGGTAGCTCAGTGGGTTAAGCTGGTGGTTAACTGACTAACAGGTCCCCACAAGGTTGTGGGTTCAAGCCCCAGTATTGGCAAGTAAAGAATTTTAATTATCTTTTTAAATGTAATAGTTTGTTTGCTTTTGTGACATTAAAATGTAAATCTATTTGTTAATTAAAGAGACCTGTTCAAAAGATTGCTTTATTTATTTGTCTTTTGTAAAAAACTTGTTTGGCCTACTTTTAATATGAGTTACATGGTGTTGAAGTGAAGAAAAAAAGCCATGTTGGTTTATTACGCTTATCGACTGCTTGAACAAGTCAGAAATGGTAGCTCAGTGGGTTAAGCTGGTGGTTAACTGACTAATAGGTCTGCACAAGGTTGTGGGTTCAAGCCCCAGTATTGGCAATTAAACATTTTATTTCTCTTTTGAAATGAAATAGTTTGTTTGCTTTTGTGACATTAAACTGTAAATCAATTTGTTAATTAAAGAGACCTGTTCAAAAGATTGCTTTATTTATTTGTCTTTTGTGAAAAACTTGTTTGGCCTACTTTTATTATGAGTTACATGGTGTTAAAGTATAGAAAAAAAAGCCATGTTGGTTTATTAGGTTTATTGACTGCTTGAACAAGTCAGAAATGGTAGCTCAGTAGGTTAAGCTGGTGGTTAACTGACTAACAGGTCCGCACAAGGTTGTGGGTTTAAGCCCTAGTATTGGCAATTAAACATTTTATTTCTCTTTTGAAATGTAATAGTTTGTTTGCTTTTTGGGACATTAAACTGTAAATCAATTTGTTTATTAAAGAGACCTGTTCAAAAGATTGCTTTTTTTCTTTCGTCTTTGTTTAAAGACTTGTTTGGCCTACTTTTATTATGAGTTTCATGGTGTTGAAGTATGGAAAAGAAGCTATGTTGGTTCATTAGGCTTATTGACTGCTTGCAAAAGTCAGAAGTGGTAGCTCAGTGGGTTAAGCTGGTGGTTAACTGACTAACAGGTCCCCACAAGGTTGTGGGTTCAAGCCCCAGTATTGGCAAGTAAAAAATTTGAATTCTCTTTTAAATGTAATAGTTTGTTTGCTTTTGTGACATTAAACTGTAAATCAATTTGTTAATTAAAGAGACCTGTTCAAAAGATTGCTTTATTTATTTGTCTTTTGTTTAAAGACTTGTTTGGCCTACTTTTATTATGAGTTACATGGTGTTGAAGTATGGAAAAGAAGCTATGTTGGTTCATTAGGCTTATTGACTGCTTGCAAAAGTCAGAAGTGGTAGCTCAGTGGGTTAAGCTGGTGGTTAACTGACTAACAGGTCCCCACAAGGTTGTGGGTTCAAGCCCCAGTATTGGCAAGTAAAGAATTTTAATTATCTTTTTAAATGTAATAGTTTGTTTGCTTTTGTGACATTAAAATGTAAATCTATTTGTTAATTAAAGAGACCTGTTCAAAAGATTGCTTTATTTATTTGTCTTTTGTAAAAAACTTGTTTGGCCTACTTTTAATATGAGTTACATGGTGTTGAAGTGAAGAAAAAAAGCCATGTTGGTTTATTAGGCTTATTGACTGCTTTAACAAGTCAGAAATGGTAGCTCAGTGGGTTAAGCTGGTGGTTAACTGACTAATAGGTCTGCACAAGGTTGTGGGTTCAAGCCCCAGTATTGGCAATTAAACATTTTATTTCTCTTTTAAAATGAAATAGTTTGTTTGCTTTTGTGACATTAAACTGTAAATCAATTTGTTAATTAAAGAGACCTGTTCAAAAGATTGCTTTATTTATTTGTCTTTTGTGAAAAACTTGTTTGGCCTACTTTTATTATGAGTTACATGGTGTTAAAGTATAGAAAAAAAAGCCATGTTGGTTTATTAGGTTTATTGACTGCTTGAACAAGTCAGAAATGGTAGCTCAGTAGGTTAAGCTGGTGGTTAACTGACTAAAAGGTCCCCACAAGGTTGTGGGTTCAAGCCCCAGTATAGACAAGGTAAACATTTTAATTTCTCTTTTGAAATGAAATAGTTTGTTTGCTTTTGTGACATTAAACTGTAAATCTATTTGTTAATTAAAGAGACCTGTTCAAAAGATTGCTTTATTTCTTTGTCTTTTGTGAAAAACTTGTATGGCCTACTTTTAATATGAGTTACATGGTGTTGAAGTATAGAAAAAAAGCCATGTTGGTTCATTAAGCTTATTGACTGCTTGAACAAGTCAGAAATGGTAGCTCAGTGGGTTAAGCTGGTGGTTAACTGACTAACAGGTCCCCACAAGGTTGTGGGTTCAAGCCCCAGTATTGGAAATAAAAAAAAATTATTCTCTTTTTAAATGTAATAGTTTGTTTGCTTTTATGACATTAAACTGTAAATCTATTTGTTAATTAAAGAGACCTGTTCAAAAGATTGCTTTATTTATTTGTTTTTTGTGAAAAACTTGTTTGGCCTACTTTTAATATGAGTTTCATGGTGTTGAAGTATGGAAAAGAAGCCATGTTGGTTCATTAGGCTTATTGACTGCTTGAACAAGTCAGAAGTGTTAGCTCAGTGGGTTAAGCTGGTGGTTAACTAACTAACAGGTCCCCACAAGGTTGTCGGTTCAAGCCCCAGTATTTGCAATAAAGAAATTTAATTCTCTTTTTAAATGTAATAGTTTGTTTGCTTTTGTGACTTTAAACTGTAAATCTATTTGTTAATTAAAGAGACCTGTTCAAAAGATTGCTTTTTTTCTTTCGTCTTTGTTGAAAGACTTGTTTGGCCTACTTTTAATATGAGTTTCATGGTGTTGAAGTATGGAAAAGAAGCCATGTTGGTTCATTAGGCTTATTGACTGCTGGAACAAGTCAGAAGTGTTAGCTCAGTGGGTTAAGCTGTTGGTTAACTGACTAACAGGTCCCCACAAGGTTGTGGGTTCAAGCCCCAGTATTGGAAATAAAAAAAATTTATTCTCTTTTTAAATGTAATAGTTTGTTTGCTTTTATGACATTAAACTGTAAATCTATTTGTTAATTAAAGAGACCTGTTCAAAAGATTGCTTTATTTATTTGTCTTTTGTGAAAAACTTGTTTGGCCTACTTTTAATTTGAGTTTCATGGTGTTGAAGTATGGAAAAGAAACCATGTTGGTTCATTAGGCTTATTGACTGCTTGAACAAGTCAGAAGTGTTAGCTCAGTGGGTTAAGCTGTTGGTTAACTGACTAACAGGTCCCCACAAGGTTGTGGGTTCAAGCCCCAGTATTGGAAATAAAAAAATTTATTCTCTTTTTAAATGTAATAGTTTGTTTGCTTTTATGACATTAAACTGTAAATCTATTTGTTAATTAAAGAGACCTGTTCAAAAGATTGCTTTATTTATTTGTCTTTTGTAAAAAACTTGTTTGGCCTACTTTTAATATGAGTTTCATGGTGTTGAAGTATGGAAAAGAAACCATGTTGGTTCATTAGGCTTATTGACTGCTGGAACAAGACAGAAGTGTTAGCTCAGTGGGATAAGCTGGTGGTTAACTAACTAACAGGTCCCCACAAGGTTGTCGGTTCAAGCCCCAGTATTTGCAATAAAGAAATTTAATTCTCTTTTTAAATGTAATAGTTTGTTTGCTTTTGTGACAGTAAACTGTAAATATATTTGTTAATTAAAGAGACCTGTTCAAAAGATTGCTTTATTTATTTGTCTTTTGTGAAAAACTTGTTTGGCCTACTTTTAATATGAGTTACATGGTGTTGAGGTAAAGAAAAAAAGCCATGTTGGTTTATTAGGCTTATTGACTGCTTAAACAAGTCAGAAATGGTAGCCCAGTAGGTTAAGCTGGTGGTTAACTGACTAACAGGTCCCCACAAGGTTGTGGGTTCAAGCCCCAGTATTGGCAAGTAAAACATTTTAATTCTCTTTTGAAATGGAATAGTTTGTTTGCTTTTGTGACATTAAACTGTAAATCAATTTGTATATTAAAGAGACCTGTTCAAAAGATTGCTTTTTTTCTTTGTCTTTGTTGAAAGACTTGTTTGGCCTACTTTTAATGAGTTACATGGTGTTAAAGTATAGAAAAAAAGGCATGTTGGTTTATTAGGCTTATTGACTGCTTGAACAAGTCAGAAATGGTAGCTCAGTAGGTTAACCTGGTGGTTAACTGACTAACAGGTCCCCACAAGGTTGTGGGTTCAAGCCCCAGTAGGCACGTAAAAATGTTAAATTCTCTTTTTAAATGTAATAGTTTGTTTGCTTTTGTGACATTAAACTGTAAATCTATTTGTTAATTAAAGAGACCTGTTCAAAAGATTGCTTTATTTATTTGTCTTTTGTGAAAAACTTGTTTGGCCTACTTTTAATATGAGTTACATGGTGTTGAAGTAAAGAAAAAAAGCCATGTTGGTTTATTAGGCTTATTGACTGCTTGCAAAAGTCAGAAGTGGTAGCTCAGTGGGTTAAGCTGGTGGTTAACTGACTAACAGGTCGCCACAAGGTTTTGGGTTCAAGCCCCAGTATTGGCAAGTAAAAAATTTCAATTCTCTTTTTAAATGTAATAGTTTGTTTGCTTTGTGACATTAAACTGTAAATCTATTTGTTAAAGAGACCTGTTCAAAAGATTGCTTTATTTATTTGTCTTTTGTGAAAAACTTGTTTGGCCTACTTTTAATATGAGTTACATGGTGTTGAAGTAAAGAAAAAAAGCCATGTTGGTTTATTAGGCTTATTGACTGCTTGAACAAGTCAGAAATGGTAGCTCAGTAGGTTAAGCTGGTGGTTAACTGACTAACAGGTCTGCACAAGGTTGTGGGTTCAAGCCCCAGTATTGGCAATTAAACATTTTATTTCTCTTTTGAAATCTAATAGTTTGTTTGCTTTTGTGACATTAAACTGTAAATCAATTTGTTTATTAAAGAGACCTGTTCAAAAGATTGCTTTTTTTCTTTCGTCTATGTTGAAAGACTTGTTGGGCCTACTTTTAATATGAGTTTCATGGTGTTGAAGTATGGAAAAGTAGCTATGTTGGTTCATTAGGCTTATTGAATGCTTGCAAAAGTCAGAAGTGGTAGCTCAGTGGGTTAAGCTGGTGGTTAACTGACTAACAGGTCCCCACAAGGTTGTGGGTTCAAGCCCCAGTATTGGCAAGTAAAAAATTGTAATTCTCTTTTTAAATGTAATAGTTTGTTTGCTTTTGTGACATTAAACTGTAAATCTATTTGTTAATTAAAGAGACCTGTTCAAAAGATTGCTTTATTTATTTGTCTTTTGTGAAAAACTTGTTTGGCCTACTTTTAATATGAGTTACATGATGTAAAAGTATAGAAAAAAAGCAATGTTGGTTTATTAGGCTTATTGATTGATTAAACAAGTCAGAAATGGTAGCTCAGTAGATTAAGCTGGTGGTTAACTGACTAACAGGTCCCCACAAGGTTGTGGGTTCAAGCCCCAGTATTGGCAAGTAAAATTTTTTTATTCTCTTTTAAATGTAATAGTTTGTTTGCTTTGTAACATTAAACTGTAAATCTATTTGTTAATTAAAGAGACCTGTTCAAAAGATTGCTTTATTTATTTGTTTTTTGTGAAAAACTTGTTTGGCCTACTTTTAATATGAGTTACATGGTGTTGAAGTAAAGAAAAAAAGCCATGTTGGTTTATTAGGCTTATTGACTGTTTGAACAAGTCAGAAATGGTAGCTCGGTGGGTTAATCTGGTGGTTAACTGACTAACAGGTCCGCACAAGGTTGTGGGTTTAAGCCCTAGTATTGGCAATTAAACATTTTATTTCTCTTTTGAAATGTAATAGTTTGTTTGCTTTTTTGGACATTAAACTGTAAATCAATTTGTTTATTAAAGAGACCTGTTCAAAAGATTGCTTTTTTTCTTTCGTCTTTGTTTAAAGACTTGTTTGGCCTACTTTTATTATGAGTTTCATGGTGTTGAAGTATGGAAAAGAAGCTATGTTGGTTCATTAGGCTTATTGACTGCTTGCAAAAGTCAGAAGTGGTAGCTCAGTGGGTTAAGCTGGTGGTTAACTGACTAACAGGTCCCCACAAGGTTGTGGGTTCAAGCCCCAGTATTGGCAAGTAAAAAATTTGAATTCTCTTTTAAATGTAATAGTTTGTTTGCTTTTGTGACATTAAACTGTAAATCTATTTGTTAATTAAAGAGACCTGTTCAAAAGATTGCTTTTTTTCTTTCGTCTTTGTTGAAAGACTTGTTTGGCCTACTTTTAATATGAGTTTCATGGTGTTGAAGTATGGAAAAGAAGCCATGTTGGTTCATTAGGCTTATTGACTGCTGGAACAAGTCAGAAGTGTTAGCTCAGTGGGTTAAGCTGTTGGTTAACTGACTAACAGGTCCCCACAAGGTTGTGGGTTCAAGCCCCAGTATTGGAAATAAAAAAAATTTATTCTCTTTTTAAATGTAATAGTTTGTTTGCTTTTATGACATTAAACTGTAAATCTATTTGTTAATTAAAGAGACCTGTTCAAAAGATTGCTTTATTTATTTGTCTTTTGTGAAAAACTTGTTTGGCCTACTTTTAATTTGAGTTTCATGGTGTTGAAGTATGGAAAAGAAACCATGTTGGTTCATTAGGCTTATTGACTGCTTGAACAAGTCAGAAGTGTTAGCTCAGTGGGTTAAGCTGTTGGTTAACTGACTAACAGGTCCCCACAAGGTTGTGGGTTCAAGCCCCAGTATTGGAAATAAAAAAAATTTATTCTCTTTTTAAATGTAATAGTTTGTTTGCTTTTATGACATTAAACTGTAAATCTATTTGTTAATTAAAGAGACCTGTTCAAAAGATTGCTTTATTTATTTGTCTTTTGTAAAAAACTTGTTTGGCCTACTTTTAATATGAGTTTCATGGTGTTGAAGTATGGAAAAGAAACCATGTTGGTTCATTAGGCTTATTGACTGCTTGAACAAGTCAGAAGTGTTAGCTCAGTGGGTTAAGCTGGTGGTTAACTAACTAACAGGTCCCCACAAGGTTGTCGGTTCAAGCCCCAGTATTTGCAATAAAGAAATTTAATTCTCTTTTTAAATGTAATAGTTTGTTTGCTTTTGTGACAGTAAACTGTAAATATATTTGTTAATTAAAGAGACCTGTTCAAAAGATTGCTTTATTTATTTGTCTTTTGTGAAAAACTTGTTTGGCCTACTTTTAATATGAGTTACATGGTGTTGAGGTAAAGAAAAAAAGCCATGTTGGTTTATTAGGCTTATTGACTGCTTAAACAAGTCAGAAATGGTAGCCCAGTAGGTTAAGCTGGTGGTTAACTGACTAACAGGTCCCCACAAGGTTGTGGGTTCAAGCCCCAGTATTGGCAAGTAAAACATTTTAATTCTCTTTTGAAATGGAATAGTTTGTTTGCTTTTGTGACATTAAACTGTAAATCAATTTGTATATTAAAGAGACCTGTTCAAAAGATTGCTTTTTTTCTTTGTCTTTGTTGAAAGACTTGTTTGGCCTACTTTTAATGAGTTACATGGTGTTAAAGTATAGAAAAAAAGGCATGTTGGTTTATTAGGCTTATTGACTGCTTGAACAAGTCAGAAATGGTAGCTCAGTAGGTTAACCTGGTGGTTAACTGACTAACAGGTCCCCACAAGGTTGTGGGTTCAAGCCCCAGTAGGCACGTAAAAATGTAAAATTCTCTTTTTAAATGTAATAGTTTGTTTGCTTTTGTGACATTAAACTGTAAATCTATTTGTTAATTAAAGAGACCTGTTCAAAAGATTGCTTTATTTATTTGTCTTTTGTGAAAAACTTGTTTGGCCTACTTTTAATATGAGTTACATGGTGTTGAAGTAAAGAAAAAAAGCCATGTTGGTTTATTAGGCTTATTGACTGCTTGCAAAAGTCAGAAGTGGTAGCTCAGTGGGTTAAGCTGGTGGTTAACTGACTAACAGGTCTCCACAAGGTTTTGGGTTCAAGCCCCAGTATTGGCAAGTAAAAAATTTCAATTCTCTTTTTAAATGTAATAGTTTGTTTGCTTTGTGACATTAAACTGTAAATCTATTTGTTAAAGAGACCTGTTCAAAAGATTGCTTTATTTATTTGTCTTTTGTGAAAAACTTGTTTGGCCTACTTTTAATATGAGTTACATGGTGTTGAAGTAAAGAAAAAAAGCCATGTTGGTTTATTAGGCTTATTGACTGCTTGAACAAGTCAGAAATGGTAGCTCAGTAGGTTAAGCTGGTGGTTAACTGACTAACAGGTCTGCACAAGGTTGTGGGTTCAAGCCCCAGTATTGGCAATCAAACATTTTATTTCTCTTTTGAAATCTAATTGTTTGTTTGCTTTTGTGACATTAAACTGTAAATCAATTTGTTTATTAAAGAGACCTGTTCAAAAGATTGCTTTTTTTCTTTCGTCTATGTTGAAAGACTTGTTGGGCCTACTTTTAATATGAGTTTCATGGTGTTGAAGTATGGAAAAGTAGCTATGTTGGTTCATTAGGCTTATTGAATGCTTGCAAAAGTCAGAAGTGGTAGCTCAGTGGGTTAAGCTGGTGGTTAACTGACTAACAGGTCCCCACAAGGTTGTGGGTTCAAGCCCCAGTATTGGCAAGTAAAAAATTGTAATTCTCTTTTTAAATGTAATAGTTTGTTTGCTTTTGTGACATTAAACTGTAAATCTATTTGTTAATTAAAGAGACCTGTTCAAAAGATTGCTTTATTTATTTGTCTTTTGTGAAAAACTTGTTTGGCCTACTTTTAATATGAGTTACATGATGTAAAAGTATAGAAAAAAAGCAATGTTGGTTTATTAGGCTTATTGATTGATTAAACAAGTCAGAAATGGTAGCTCAGTAGATTAAGCTGGTGGTTAACTGACTAACAGGTCCCCACAAGGTTGTGGGTTCAAGCCCCAGTATTGGCAAGTAAAAATTTTTTATTCTCTTTTAAATGTAATAGTTTGTTTGCTTTGTAACATTAAACTGTAAATCTATTTGTTAATTAAAGAGACCTGTTCAAAAGATTGCTTTATTTATTTGTCTTTTGTGAAAAACTTGTTTGGCCTACTTTTAATATGAGTTACATGGTGTTGAAGTAAAGAAAAAAAGCCATGTTGGTTTATTAGGCTTATTGACTGTTTGAACAAGTCAGAAATGGTAGCTCAGTGGGTTAATCTGGTGGTTAACTGACTAACAGGTCCGCACAAGGTTGTGGGTTTAAGCCCTAGTATTGGCAATTAAACATTTTATTTCTCTTTTGAAATGTAATAGTTTGTTTGCTTTTTGGGACATTAAACTGTAAATCAATTTGTTTATTAAAGAGACCTGTTCAAAAGATTGCTTTTTTTCTTTCGTCTTTTTTTAAAGACTTGTTTGGCCTACTTTTATTATGAGTTTCATGGTGTTGAAGTATGGAAAAGAAGCTATGTTGGTTCATTAGGCTTATTGACTGCTTGCAAAAGTCAGAAGTGGTAGCTCAGTGGGTTAAGCTGGTGGTTAACTGACTAACAGGTCCCCACAAGGTTGTGGGTTCAAGCCCCAGTATTGGCAAGTAAAAAATTTGAATTCTCTTTTAAATGTAATAGTTTGTTTGCTTTTGTGACATTAAACTGTAAATCAATTTGTTAATTAAAGAGACCTGTTCAAAAGATTGCTTTATTTATTTGTCTTTTCTTTAAAGACTTGTTTGGCCTACTTTTATTATGAGTTACATGGTGTTGAAGTATGGAAAAGAAGCTATGTTGGTTCATTAGGCTTATTGACTGCTTGCAAAAGTCAGAAGTGGTAGCTCAGTTGGTTAAGCTGGTGGTTAACTGACTAACAGGTCCCCACAAGGTTGTGGGTTCAAGCCCCAGTATTGGCAAGTAAAGAATTTTAATTATCTTTTTAAATGTAATAGTTTGTTTGCTTTTGTGACATTAAAATGTAAATCTATTTGTTAATTAAATAGACCTGTTCAAAAGATTGCTTTATTTATTTGTCTTTTGTAAAAAACTTGTTTGGCCTACTTTTAATATGAGTTACATGGTGTTGAAGTGAAGACAAAAAGCCATGTTGGTTTATTAGGCTTATTGACTGCTTGAACAAGTCAGAAATGGTAGCTCAGTGGGTTAAGCTGGTAGTTAACTGACTAATAGGTCTGCACAAGGTTGTGGGTTCAAGCCCCAGTATTGGCAATTAAACATTTAATTTCTCTTTTGAAATCTAATAGTTTGTTTGCTTTTGTGACATTAAACTGTAAATCAATTTGTTTATTAAAGAGACCTGTTCAAAAGATTGCTTTTTTTCTTTCGTCTTTGTTGAAAGACTTGTTTGGCCTACTTTTAATATGAGTTTCATGGTGTTGAAGTATGGAAAAGTAGCTATGTTGGTTCATTAGGCTTATTGAATGCTTGCAAAAGTCAGAAGTGGTAGCTCAGTGGGTTAAGCTGGTGGTTAACTGACTAACAGGTCCCCACAAGGTTGTGGGTTCAAGCCCCAGTATTGGCAAGTAAAAAATTGTAATTCTCTTTTTAAATGTAATAGTTTGTTTGCTTTTGTGACATTAAACTGTAAATCTATTTGTTAATTAAAGAGACCTGTTCAAAAGATTGCTTTATTTATTTGTCTTTTGTGAAAAACTTGTTTGGCCTACTTTTAATATGAGTTACATGATGTAAAAGTATAGAAAAAAAGCAATGTTGGTTTATTAGGCTTATTGATTGATTAAACAAGTCAGAAATGGTAGCTCAGTAGGTTAAGCTGGTGGTTAACTGACTAACAGGTCCCCACAAGGTTGTGGGTTCAAGCCCCAGTATTGGCAAGTAAAAAATTTTTATTCTCTTTTAAATGTAATAGTTTGTTTGCTTTGTAACATTAAACTGTAAATCTATTTGTTAATTAAAGAGACCTGTTCAAAAGATTGCTTTATTTATTTGTCTTTTGTGAAAAACTTGTTTGGCCTACTTTTAATATGAGTTACATGGTGTTGAAGTAAAGAAAAAAAGCCATGTTGGTTTATTAGGCTTATTGACTGTTTGAACAAGTCAGAAATGGTAGCTCAGTGGGTTAATCTGGTGGTTAACTGACTAACAGGTCCGCACAAGGTTGTGGGTTTAAGCCCTAGTATTGGCAATTAAACATTTTATTTCTCTTTTGAAATGTAATAGTTTGTTTGCTTTTTGGGACATTAAACTGTAAATCAATTTGTTTATTAAAGAGACCTGTTCAAAAGATTGCTTTTTTTCTTTCGTCTTTGTTTAAAGACTTGTTTGGCCTACTTTTATTATGAGTTTCATGGTGTTGAAGTATGGAAAAGAAGCTATGTTGGTTCATTAGGCTTATTGACTGCTTGCAAAAGTCAGAAGTGGTAGCTCAGTGGGTTAAGCTGGTGGTTAACTGACTAACAGGTCCCCACAAGGTTGTGGGTTCAAGCCCCAGTATTGGCAAGTAAAAAATTTGAATTCTCTTTTAAATGTAATAGTTTGTTTGCTTTTGTGACATTAAACTGTAAATCAATTTGTTAATTAAAGAGACCTGTTCAAAAGATTGCTTTATTTATTTGTCTTTTGTTTAAAGACTTGTTTAGCCTACTTTTATTATGAGTTACATGGTGTTGAAGTATGGAAAAGAAGCTATGTTGGTTCATTAGGCTTATTGACTGCTTGCAGAAGTCAGAAGTGGTAGCTCAGTGGGTTAAGCTGGTGGTTAACTGACTAACAGGTCCCCACAAGGTTGTGGGTTCAAGCCCCAGTATTGGCAAGTAAAAATTTTTAATTATCTTTTTAAATGTAATAGTTTGTTTGCTTTTGTGACATTAAACTGTAAATCTATTTGTTAATTAAAGAGACCTGTTCAAAAGATTGCTTTATTTATTTGTCTTTTGTAAAAAACTTGTTTGGCCTACTTTTAATATGAGTTACATGGTGTTGAAGTGAAGAAAAAAAGCCATGTTGGTTCATTAGGCTTATTGACTGCTTGAACAAGTCAGAAATGGTAGCTCAGTGGGTTAAGCTGGTGGTTAACTGACTAATAGGTCTGCACAAGGTTGTGGGTTCAAGCCCCAGTATTGGCAATTAAACATTTTATTTCTCTTTTGAAATGAAATAGTTTGTTTGCTTTTGTGACATTAAACTGTAAATCAATTTGTTAATTAAAGAGACCTGTTCAAAAGATTGCTTTATTTATTTGTCTTTTGTGAAAAACTTGTTTGGCCTACTTTTATTATGAGTTACATGGTGTTAAAGTATAGAAAAAAAAGCCATGTTGGTTTATTAGGTTTATTGACTGCTTGAACAAGTCAGAAATGGTAGCTCAGTAGGTTAAGCTGGTGGTTAACTGACTAACAGGTCCCCACAAGGTTGTGGGTTCAAGCCACAGTATTGGCAAGTAAAAATGTTTAATTCTCTTTTTAAATGTAATAGTTTGTTTGCTTTTGTGACAGTAAACTGTAAATATATTTGTTAATTAAAGAGACCTGTTCAAAAGATTGCTTTATTTATTTGTCTTTTGTGAAAAACTTGTTTGGCCTACTTTTAATATGAGTTACATGGTGTTGAGGTAAAGAAAAAAAGCCATGTTGGTTTATTAGGCTTATTGACTGCTTAAACAAGTCAGAAATGGTAGCCCAGTAGGTTAAGCTGGTGGTTAACTGACTAACAGGTCCCCACAAGGTTGTGGGTTCAAGCCCCAGTATTGGCAAGTAAAACATTTTAATTCTCTTTTGAAATGGAATAGTTTGTTTGCTTTTGTGACATTAAACTGTAAATCAATTTGTATATTAAAGAGACCTGTTCAAAAGATTGCTTTTTTTCTTTGTCTTTGTTGAAAGACTTGTTTGGCCTACTTTTAATGAGTTACATGGTGTTAAAGTATAGAAAAAAAGGCATGTTGGTTTATTAGGCTTATTGACTGCTTGAACAAGTCAGAAATGGTAGCTCAGTAGGTTAACCTGGTGGTTAACTGACTAACAGGTCCCCACAAGGTTGTGGGTTCAAGCCCCAGTAGGCACGTAAAAATGTTAAATTCTCTTTTTAAATGTAATAGTTTGTTTGCTTTTGTGACATTAAACTGTAAATCTATTTGTTAATTAAAGAGACCTGTTCAAAAGATTGCTTTATTTATTTGTCTTTTGTGAAAAACTTGTTTGGCCTACTTTTAATATGAGTTACATGGTGTTGAAGTAAAGAAAAAAAGCCATGTTGGTTTATTAGGCTTATTGACTGCTTGCAAAAGTCAGAAGTGGTAGCTCAGTGGGTTAAGCTGGTGGTTAACTGACTAACAGGTCGCCACAAGGTTTTGGGTTCAAGCCCCAGTATTGGCAAGTAAAAAATTTCAATTCTCTTTTTAAATGTAATAGTTTGTTTGCTTTGTGACATTAAACTGTAAATCTATTTGTTAAAGAGACCTGTTCAAAAGATTGCTTTATTTATTTGTCTTTTGTGAAAAACTTGTTTGGCCTACTTTTAATATGAGTTACATGGTGTTGAAGTAAAGAAAAAAAGCCATGTTGGTTTATTAGGCTTATTGACTGCTTGAACAAGTCAGAAATGGTAGCTCAGTAGGTTAAGCTGGTGGTTAACTGACTAACAGGTCTGCACAAGGTTGTGGGTTCAAGCCCCAGTATTGGCAATTAAACATTTTATTTCTCTTTTGAAATCTAATAGTTTGTTTGCTTTTGTGACATTAAACTGTAAATCAATTTGTTTATTAAAGAGACCTGTTCAAAAGATTGCTTTTTTTCTTTCGTCTATGTTGAAAGACTTGTTGGGCCTACTTTTAATATGAGTTTCATGGTGTTGAAGTATGGAAAAGTAGCTATGTTGGTTCATTAGGCTTATTGAATGCTTGCAAAAGTCAGAAGTGGTAGCTCAGTGGGTTAAGCTGGTGGTTAACTGACTAACAGGTCCCCACAAGGTTGTGGGTTCAAGCCCCAGTATTGGCAAGTAAAAAATTTTAATTCTCTTTTTAAATGTAATAGTTTGTTTGCTTTTGTGACATTAAACTGTAAATCTATTTGTTAATTAAAGAGACCTGTTCAAAAGATTGCTTTATTTATTTGTCTTTTGTGAAAAACTTGTTTGGCCTACTTTTAATATGAGTTACATGATGTAAAAGTATAGAAAAAAAGCAATGTTGGTTTATTAGGCTTATTGATTGATTAAACAAGTCAGAAATGGTAGCTCAGTAGATTAAGCTGGTGGTTAACTGACTAACAGGTCCCCACAAGGTTGTGGGTTCAAGCCCCAGTATTGGCAAGTAAAATTTTTTTATTCTCTTTTAAATGTAATAGTTTGTTTGCTTTGTAACATTAAACTGTAAATCTATTTGTTAATTAAAGAGACCTGTTCAAAAGATTGCTTTATTTATTTGTTTTTTGTGAAAAACTTGTTTGGCCTACTTTTAATATGAGTTACATGGTGTTGAAGTAAAGAAAAAAAGCCATGTTGGTTTATTAGGCTTATTGACTGTTTGAACAAGTCAGAAATGGTAGCTCGGTGGGTTAATCTGGTGGTTAACTGACTAACAGGTCCGCACAAGGTTGTGGGTTTAAGCCCTAGTATTGGCAATTAAACATTTTATTTCTCTTTTGAAATGTAATAGTTTGTTTGCTTTTTTGGACATTAAACTGTAAATCAATTTGTTTATTAAAGAGACCTGTTCAAAAGATTGCTTTTTTTCTTTCGTCTTTGTTTAAAGACTTGTTTGGCCTACTTTTATTATGAGTTTCATGGTGTTGAAGTATGGAAAAGAAGCTATGTTGGTTCATTAGGCTTATTGACTGCTTGCAAAAGTCAGAAGTGGTAGCTCAGTGGGTTAAGCTGGTGGTTAACTGACTAACAGGTCCCCACAAGGTTGTGGGTTCAAGCCCCAGTATTGGCAAGTAAAAAATTTGAATTCTCTTTTAAATGTAATAGTTTGTTTGCTTTTGTGACATTAAACTGTAAATCTATTTGTTAATTAAAGAGACCTGTTCAAAAGATTGCTTTTTTTCTTTCGTCTTTGTTGAAAGACTTGTTTGGCCTACTTTTAATATGAGTTTCATGGTGTTGAAGTATGGAAAAGAAGCCATGTTGGTTCATTAGGCTTATTGACTGCTGGAACAAGTCAGAAGTGTTAGCTCAGTGGGTTAAGCTGTTGGTTAACTGACTAACAGGTCCCCACAAGGTTGTGGGTTCAAGCCCCAGTATTGGAAATAAAAAAAATTTATTCTCTTTTTAAATGTAATAGTTTGTTTGCTTTTATGACATTAAACTGTAAATCTATTTGTTAATTAAAGAGACCTGTTCAAAAGATTGCTTTATTTATTTGTCTTTTGTGAAAAACTTGTTTGGCCTACTTTTAATTTGAGTTTCATGGTGTTGAAGTATGGAAAAGAAACCATGTTGGTTCATTAGGCTTATTGACTGCTTGAACAAGTCAGAAGTGTTAGCTCAGTGGGTTAAGCTGTTGGTTAACTGACTAACAGGTCCCCACAAGGTTGTGGGTTCAAGCCCCAGTATTGGAAATAAAAAAAATTTATTCTCTTTTTAAATGTAATAGTTTGTTTGCTTTTATGACATTAAACTGTAAATCTATTTGTTAATTAAAGAGACCTGTTCAAAAGATTGCTTTATTTATTTGTCTTTTGTAAAAAACTTGTTTGGCCTACTTTTAATATGAGTTTCATGGTGTTGAAGTATGGAAAAGAAACCATGTTGGTTCATTAGGCTTATTGACTGCTTGAACAAGTCAGAAGTGTTAGCTCAGTGGGTTAAGCTGGTGGTTAACTAACTAACAGGTCCCCACAAGGTTGTCGGTTCAAGCCCCAGTATTTGCAATAAAGAAATTTAATTCTCTTTTTAAATGTAATAGTTTGTTTGCTTTTGTGACAGTAAACTGTAAATATATTTGTTAATTAAAGAGACCTGTTCAAAAGATTGCTTTATTTATTTGTCTTTTGTGAAAAACTTGTTTGGCCTACTTTTAATATGAGTTACATGGTGTTGAGGTAAAGAAAAAAAGCCATGTTGGTTTATTAGGCTTATTGACTGCTTAAACAAGTCAGAAATGGTAGCCCAGTAGGTTAAGCTGGTGGTTAACTGACTAACAGGTCCCCACAAGGTTGTGGGTTCAAGCCCCAGTATTGGCAAGTAAAACATTTTAATTCTCTTTTGAAATGGAATAGTTTGTTTGCTTTTGTGACATTAAACTGTAAATCAATTTGTATATTAAAGAGACCTGTTCAAAAGATTGCTTTTTTTCTTTGTCTTTGTTGAAAGACTTGTTTGGCCTACTTTTAATGAGTTACATGGTGTTAAAGTATAGAAAAAAAGGCATGTTGGTTTATTAGGCTTATTGACTGCTTGAACAAGTCAGAAATGGTAGCTCAGTAGGTTAACCTGGTGGTTAACTGACTAACAGGTCCCCACAAGGTTGTGGGTTCAAGCCCCAGTAGGCACGTAAAAATGTAAAATTCTCTTTTTAAATGTAATAGTTTGTTTGCTATTGTGACATTAAACTGTAAATCTATTTGTTAATTAAAGAGACCTGTTCAAAAGATTGCTTTATTTATTTGTCTTTTGTGAAAAACTTGTTTGGCCTACTTTTAATATGAGTTACATGGTGTTGAAGTAAAGAAAAAAAGCCATGTTGGTTTATTAGGCTTATTGACTGCTTGCAAAAGTCAGAAGTGGTAGCTCAGTGGGTTAAGCTGGTGGTTAACTGACTAACAGGTCTCCACAAGGTTTTGGGTTCAAGCCCCAGTATTGGCAAGTAAAAAATTTCAATTCTCTTTTTAAATGTAATAGTTTGTTTGCTTTGTGACATTAAACTGTAAATCTATTTGTTAAAGAGACCTGTTCAAAAGATTGCTTTATTTATTTGTCTTTTGTGAAAAACTTGTTTGGCCTACTTTTAATATGAGTTACATGGTGTTGAAGTAAAGAAAAAAAGCCATGTTGGTTTATTAGGCTTATTGACTGCTTGAACAAGTCAGAAATGGTAGCTCAGTAGGTTAAGCTGGTGGTTAACTGACTAACAGGTCTGCACAAGGTTGTGGGTTCAAGCCCCAGTATTGGCAATCAAACATTTTATTTCTCTTTTGAAATCTAATTGTTTGTTTGCTTTTGTGACATTAAACTGTAAATCAATTTGTTTATTAAAGAGACCTGTTCAAAAGATTGCTTTTTTTCTTTCGTCTATGTTGAAAGACTTGTTGGGCCTACTTTTAATATGAGTTTCATGGTGTTGAAGTATGGAAAAGTAGCTATGTTGGTTCATTAGGCTTATTGAATGCTTGCAAAAGTCAGAAGTGGTAGCTCAGTGGGTTAAGCTGGTGGTTAACTGACTAACAGGTCCCCACAAGGTTGTGGGTTCAAGCCCCAGTATTGGCAAGTAAAAAATTGTAATTCTCTTTTTAAATGTAATAG
The DNA here is from genome assembly GCF_946808225.1 of Silurus aristotelis. Taxonomy (NCBI): domain Eukaryota; kingdom Metazoa; phylum Chordata; class Actinopteri; order Siluriformes; family Siluridae; genus Silurus; species Silurus aristotelis. The sequence continues at coordinate 24,618,539 of NC_139574.1, read as the reverse complement.
TTTGTTTGCTTTTGTGACATTAAACTGTAAATCTATTTGTTAATTAAAGAGACCTGTTCAAAAGATTGCTTTATTTATTTGTCTTTTGTGAAAAACTTGTTTGGCCTACTTTTAATATGAGTTACATGATGTAAAAGTATAGAAAAAAAGCAATGTTGGTTTATTAGGCTTATTGATTGATTAAACAAGTCAGAAATGGTAGCTCAGTAGATTAAGCTGGTGGTTAACTGACTAACAGGTCCCCACAAGGTTGTGGGTTCAAGCCCCAGTATTGGCAAGTAAAAATTTTTTATTCTCTTTTAAATGTAATAGTTTGTTTGCTTTGTAACATTAAACTGTAAATCTATTTGTTAATTAAAGAGACCTGTTCAAAAGATTGCTTTATTTATTTGTCTTTTGTGAAAAACTTGTTTGGCCTACTTTTAATATGAGTTACATGGTGTTGAAGTAAAGAAAAAAAGCCATGTTGGTTTATTAGGCTTATTGACTGTTTGAACAAGTCAGAAATGGTAGCTCAGTGGGTTAATCTGGTGGTTAACTGACTAACAGGTCCGCACAAGGTTGTGGGTTTAAGCCCTAGTATTGGCAATTAAACATTTTATTTCTCTTTTGAAATGTAATAGTTTGTTTGCTTTTTGGGACATTAAACTGTAAATCAATTTGTTTATTAAAGAGACCTGTTCAAAAGATTGCTTTTTTTCTTTCGTCTTTTTTTAAAGACTTGTTTGGCCTACTTTTATTATGAGTTTCATGGTGTTGAAGTATGGAAAAGAAGCTATGTTGGTTCATTAGGCTTATTGACTGCTTGCAAAAGTCAGAAGTGGTAGCTCAGTGGGTTAAGCTGGTGGTTAACTGACTAACAGGTCCCCACAAGGTTGTGGGTTCAAGCCCCAGTATTGGCAAGTAAAAAATTTGAATTCTCTTTTAAATGTAATAGTTTGTTTGCTTTTGTGACATTAAACTGTAAATCAATTTGTTAATTAAAGAGACCTGTTCAAAAGATTGCTTTATTTATTTGTCTTTTCTTTAAAGACTTGTTTGGCCTACTTTTATTATGAGTTACATGGTGTTGAAGTATGGAAAAGAAGCTATGTTGGTTCATTAGGCTTATTGACTGCTTGCAAAAGTCAGAAGTGGTAGCTCAGTTGGTTAAGCTGGTGGTTAACTGACTAACAGGTCCCCACAAGGTTGTGGGTTCAAGCCCCAGTATTGGCAAGTAAAGAATTTTAATTATCTTTTTAAATGTAATAGTTTGTTTGCTTTTGTGACATTAAAATGTAAATCTATTTGTTAATTAAATAGACCTGTTCAAAAGATTGCTTTATTTATTTGTCTTTTGTAAAAAACTTGTTTGGCCTACTTTTAATATGAGTTACATGGTGTTGAAGTGAAGACAAAAAGCCATGTTGGTTTATTAGGCTTATTGACTGCTTGAACAAGTCAGAAATGGTAGCTCAGTGGGTTAAGCTGGTAGTTAACTGACTAATAGGTCTGCACAAGGTTGTGGGTTCAAGCCCCAGTATTGGCAATTAAACATTTAATTTCTCTTTTGAAATCTAATAGTTTGTTTGCTTTTGTGACATTAAACTGTAAATCAATTTGTTTATTAAAGAGACCTGTTCAAAAGATTGCTTTTTTTCTTTCGTCTTTGTTGAAAGACTTGTTTGGCCTACTTTTAATATGAGTTTCATGGTGTTGAAGTATGGAAAAGTAGCTATGTTGGTTCATTAGGCTTATTGAATGCTTGCAAAAGTCAGAAGTGGTAGCTCAGTGGGTTAAGCTGGTGGTTAACTGACTAACAGGTCCCCACAAGGTTGTGGGTTCAAGCCCCAGTATTGGCAAGTAAAAAATTGTAATTCTCTTTTTAAATGTAATAGTTTGTTTGCTTTTGTGACATTAAACTGTAAATCTATTTGTTAATTAAAGAGACCTGTTCAAAAGATTGCTTTATTTATTTGTCTTTTGTGAAAAACTTGTTTGGCCTACTTTTAATATGAGTTACATGATGTAAAAGTATAGAAAAAAAGCAATGTTGGTTTATTAGGCTTATTGATTGATTAAACAAGTCAGAAATGGTAGCTCAGTAGGTTAAGCTGGTGGTTAACTGACTAACAGGTCCCCACAAGGTTGTGGGTTCAAGCCCCAGTATTGGCAAGTAAAAAATTTTTATTCTCTTTTAAATGTAATAGTTTGTTTGCTTTGTAACATTAAACTGTAAATCTATTTGTTAATTAAAGAGACCTGTTCAAAAGATTGCTTTATTTATTTGTCTTTTGTGAAAAACTTGTTTGGCCTACTTTTAATATGAGTTACATGGTGTTGAAGTAAAGAAAAAAAGCCATGTTGGTTTATTAGGCTTATTGACTGTTTGAACAAGTCAGAAATGGTAGCTCAGTGGGTTAATCTGGTGGTTAACTGACGAACAGGTCCGCACAAGGTTGTGGGTTTAAGCCCTAGTATTGGCAATTAAACATTTTATTTCTCTTTTGAAATGTAATAGTTTGTTTGCTTTTTGGGACATTAAACTGTAAATCAATTTGTTTATTAAAGAGACCTGTTCAAAAGATTGCTTTTTTTCTTTCGTCTTTGTTTAAAGACTTGTTTGGCCTACTTTTATTATGAGTTTCATGGTGTTGAAGTATGGAAAAGAAGCTATGTTGGTTCATTAGGCTTATTGACTGCTTGCAAAAGTCAGAAGTGGTAGCTCAGTGGGTTAAGCTGGTGGTTAACTGACTAACAGGTCCCCACAAGGTTGTGGGTTCAAGCCCCAGTATTGGCAAGTAAAAAATTTGAATTCTCTTTTAAATGTAATAGTTTGTTTGCTTTTGTGACATTAAACTGTAAATCAATTTGTTAATTAAAGAGACCTGTTCAAAAGATTGCTTTATTTATTTGTCTTTTGTTTAAAGACTTGTTTAGCCTACTTTTATTATGAGTTACATGGTGTTGAAGTATGGAAAAGAAGCTATGTTGGTTCATTAGGCTTATTGACTGCTTGCAGAAGTCAGAAGTGGTAGCTCAGTGGGTTAAGCTGGTGGTTAACTGACTAACAGGTCCCCACAAGGTTGTGGGTTCAAGCCCCAGTATTGGCAAGTAAAAATTTTTAATTATCTTTTTAAATGTAATAGTTTGTTTGCTTTTGTGACATTAAACTGTAAATCTATTTGTTAATTAAAGAGACCTGTTCAAAAGATTGCTTTATTTATTTGTCTTTTGTAAAAAACTTGTTTGGCCTACTTTTAATATGAGTTACATGGTGTTGAAGTGAAGAAAAAAAGCCATGTTGGTTCATTAGGCTTATTGACTGCTTGAACAAGTCAGAAATGGTAGCTCAGTGGGTTAAGCTGGTGGTTAACTGACTAATAGGTCTGCACAAGGTTGTGGGTTCAAGCCCCAGTATTGGCAATTAAACATTTTATTTCTCTTTTGAAATGAAATAGTTTGTTTGCTTTTGTGACATTAAACTGTAAATCAATTTGTTAATTAAAGAGACCTGTTCAAAAGATTGCTTTATTTATTTGTCTTTTGTGAAAAACTTGTTTGGCCTACTTTTATTATGAGTTACATGGTGTTAAAGTATAGAAAAAAAAGCCATGTTGGTTTATTAGGTTTATTGACTGCTTGAACAAGTCAGAAATGGTAGCTCAGTAGGTTAAGCTGGTGGTTAACTGACTAACAGGTCCCCACAAGGTTGTGGGTTCAAGCCACAGTATTGGCAAGTAAAAATGTTTAATTCTCTTTTTAAATGTAATAGTTTGTTTGCTTTTGTGACAGTAAACTGTAAATATATTTGTTAATTAAAGAGACCTGTTCAAAAGATTGCTTTATTTATTTGTCTTTTGTGAAAAACTTGTTTGGCCTACTTTTAATATGAGTTACATGGTGTTGAGGTAAAGAAAAAAAGCCATGTTGGTTTATTAGGCTTATTGACTGCTTGAACAAGTCAGAAATGGTAGCCCAGTAGGTTAAGCTGGTGGTTAACTGACTAACAGGTCCCCACAAGGTTGTGGGTTCAAGCCCCAGTATTGGCAAGTAAAACATTTTAATTCTCTTTTGAAATGGAATAGTTTGTTTGCTTTTGTGACATTAAACTGTAAATCAATTTGTATATTAAAGAGACCTGTTCAAAAGATTGCTTTTTTTCTTTGTCTTTGTTGAAAGACTTGTTTGGCCTACTTTTAATGAGTTACATGGTGTTAAAGTATAGAAAAAAAGGCATGTTGGTTTATTAGGCTTATTGACTGCTTGAACAAGTCAGAAAAGGTAGCTCAGTAGGTTAACCTGGTGGTTAACTGACTAACAGGTCCCCACAAGGTTGTGGGTTCAAGCCCCAGTAGGCACGTAAAAATGTTAAATTCTCTTTTTAAATGTAATAGTTTGTTTGCTTTTGTGACATTAAACTGTAAATCTATTTGTTAATTAAAGAGACCTGTTCAAAAGATTGCTTTATTTATTTGTCTTTTGTGAAAAACTTGTTTGGCCTACTTTTAATATGAGTTAGATGGTGTTGAAGTAAAGAAAAAAAGCCATGTTGGTTTATTAGGCTTATTGACTGCTTGCAAAAGTCAGAAGTGGTAGCTCAGTGGGTTAAGCTGGTGGTTAACTGACTAACAGGTCTCCACAAGGTTTTGGGTTCAAGCCCCAGTATTGGCAAGTAAAAAATTTCAATTCTCTTTTTAAATGTAATAGTTTGTTTGCTTTGTGACATTAAACTGTAAATCTATTTGTTAAAGAGACCTGTTCAAAAGATTGCTTTATTTATTTGTCTTTTGTGAAAAACTTGTTTGGCCTACTTTTAATATGAGTTACATGGTGTTGAAGTAAAGAAAAAAAGCAATGTTGGTTTATTAGGCTTATTGACTGCTTGCAAAAGTCAGAAGTGGTAGCTCAGTGGGTTAAGCTGGTGGTTAACTGACTAACAGGTCCACACGAGGTTGTGGGTTCAAGCCCCAGTATAGCCAAGGTAAACATTCTATTTCTCTTTTGAAATGTAATAGTTTGTTTACTTTTGTGACATTAAACTGTAAATCTATTTGTTAATTAAAGAGACCTGTTCAAAAGATTGCTTTTTTTCTTTGTCTTTGCTGAAAGACTTGTTTGGCCTACTTTTAATATGAGTTACATGGTGTTCAAGTATAGAAAAAAAGCCATGTTGGTTTATTAGGCTTATTGACTGCTTGCTAAAGTCAGAAGTGGAAGCTCAGTGGGTTAATCTGGTGGTTAACCGACTAGCAGGTCTACACAAGGTTGTGGGTTCAAGCCCCAGTATAGCCAAGGTAAACATTTTATTTCTCTTTTGAAATGTAATAGTTTGTTTGCTTTTGTGACATTGAACTGTAAATCTATTTGTTAATTAAAGAGACCTGTTCAAAAGATTACTTTATTTCTTTTTCTTTGTTGAAAAACTTGTTTGTCCTACTTTTAATATGTGTTTCATGGTGTTGAAGTATGGAAAAGAAGCCATTTTGTTTTATTAGGCTTATTGACTGCTTGAGCTAGTCAGAAGTGGTAGCTCAGTGGGTTAAGCTGGTGGTTAACGGACTAACAGGTCCACACAAGGTTGTGGTTTCAAGCCCCAATATAGCCAAGGGAAAAATTTTATTTCTCTTTTGAAATCTAATTGTTTATCTTCTTTGTGACATCAAACTGTAAATCTATTTGATAATTAAAGAGACCTGTTCAAAAGGTTGCTTTATTTCTTTTTCTTTGTTGAAAAACTTGTTGGGCCTACTTTTAATATGTGTTTCATGGTGTTGACGTATGGAAAAGAAGCCATGTTGGTTCATTAGGCTTATTGACTGCTTGCAAAAGTCAGAAGTGGTAGCTCAGTGGGTTAAACTGGTGGTTAACTGACTAACAGGTCCACCTGAGGTTGTGGGTTCAAGCCCCAGTATAGTCAAGGTAAACATTTCATTTCTCTTTTGAAATGTAATATTTTGTTTACTTTTGTGACATTAAACTGTAAATCTATTTGTTAATTAAAGAGACCTGTTCAAAAGATTGCTTTTTTTCTTTGTCTTTGCTGAAAGACTTGTTTGGCCTACTTTTAATATGAGTTACATGGTGTTCAAGTATGGAAAAGAAGCCATGTTGGTTCATTAGGCTTATTGACTGCTTGCTAAAGTCAGAATTGGTAGCTCAGTGGGTTAAGCTGGTGGTTAACCGACTAACAGGTCCATACATGTTGTGGGTTCAAACCCCAGTATTGGCAAGTAAAAAATTTTAATTCTCTTTTTAAATGTAATAGTTTGTTTGCTTTTGTGACATTAAACTGTAAATCTATTTGTTAATTAAAGAGACCTGTTTAAAAGATTGCTTTATTTATTTGTCTTTGTGAAAAACTTGTTCTCAAAAGATTGCTTTTTTTCTTTGTCTTTGTCTAGAAATGGTAGCTCAGTAGGTTAAGCTGGTGGTTAACTGACTAACAGGTCCCCACAAGGTTTTGGGTTCAAGCCCCAGTATTGGCAAGTAAAAAATTTCAATTCTCTTTTTAAATGTAATAGTTTGTTTGCTTTTGTGACATTAAACTGTAAATCTATTTGTTAAAGAGACCTGTTCAAAAGATTGCTTTATTTATTTGTCTTTTGTGAAAAACTTGTTTGGCCTACTTTTAATATGAGTTACATGGTGTTGAAGTAAAGAAAAAAAGCAATGTTGGTTTATTAGGCTTATTGACTGCTTGCAAAAGTCAGAAGTGGTAGCTCAGTGGGTTAAGCTGGTGGTTAACTGACTAACAGGTCCACACGAGGTTGTGGGTTCAAGCCCCAGTATAGCCAAGGTAAACATTCTATTTCTCTTTTGAAATGTAATAGTTTGTTTACTTTTGTGACATTAAACTGTAAATCTATTTGTTAATTAAAGAGACCTGTTCAAAAGATTGCTTTTTTTCTTTGTCTTTGCTGAAAGACTTGTTTGGCCTACTTTTAATATGAGTTACATGGTGTTCAAGTATAGAAAAAAAGCCATGTTGGTTTATTAGGCTTATTGACTGCTTGCTAAAGTCAGAAGTGGAAGCTCAGTGGGTTAATCTGGTGGTTAACCGACTAGCAGGTCTACACAAGGTTGTGGGTTCAAGCCCCAGTATAGCCAAGGTAAACATTTTATTTCTCTTTTGAAATGTAATATTTTGTTTACTTTTGTGACATTAAACTGTAAATCTATTTGTTAATTAAAGAGACCTGTTCAAAAGATTGCTTTTTTTCTTTGTCTTTGTTGAAAAACTTGTTTGTCCTACTTTTAATATGTGTTTCATGGTGTTGAAGTATGGAAAAGAAGCCATTTTGTTTTATTAGGCTTATTGACTGCTTGAGCTAGTCAGAAGTGGTAGCTCAGTGGGTTAAGCTGGTGGTTAACGGACTAACAGGTCCACACAAGGTTGTGGTTTCAAGCCCCAATATAGCCAAGGGAAAAATTTTATTTCTCTTTTGAAATCTAATTGTTTATCTTCTTTGTGACATCAAACTGTAAATCTATTTGATAATTAAAGAGACCTGTTCAAAAGGTTGCTTTATTTCTTTTTCTTTGTTGAAAAACTTGTTTGGCCTACTTTTAATATGTGTTTCATGGTGTTGACGTATGGAAAAGAAGCCATGTTGGTTCATTAGGCTTATTGACTGCTTGCAAAAGTCAGAAGTGGTAGCTCAGTGGGTTAAACTGGTGGTTAACTGACTAACAGGTCCACCTGAGGTTGTGGGTTCAAGCCCCAGTATAGTCAAGGTAAACATTTCATTTCTCTTTTGAAATGTAATATTTTGTTTACTTTTGTGACATTAAACTGTAAATCTATTTGTTAATTAAAGAGACCTGTTCAAAAGATTGCTTTTTTTCTTTGTCTTTGCTGAAAGACTTGTTTGGCCTACTTTTAATATGAGTTACATGGTGTTCAAGTATGGAAAAGAAGCCATGTTGGTTCATTAGGCTTATTGACTGCTTGCTAAAGTCAGAATTGGTAGCTCAGTGGGTTAAGCTGGTGGTTAACCGACTAACAGGTCCATACATGTTGTGGGTTCAAACCCCAGTATTGGCAAGTAAAAAATTTTAATTCTCTTTTTAAATGTAATAGTTTGTTTGCTTTTGTGACATTAAACTGTAAATCTATTTGTTAATTAAAGAGACCTGTTTAAAAGATTGCTTTATTTATTTGTCTTTGTGAAAAACTTGTTTGGCCTACTTTTAATATGAGTTACATGTGTTAAAGTATGGAAAAGAAGCATGTTGGTTTATTAGGCTTATTGACTGCTTGAACAAGTCAGAAATGGTAGCTCAGTGGGTTAAGCTGGTGGTTAACTGACTAACAGGTCCCCACAAGGTTGTGGGTTCAAGCCCCAGTATTGGCAATTAAACATTTTATTTCTCTTTTGAAATCTAATAGTTTGTTTGCTTTTGTGACATTAAACTGTAAATCAATTTGTTTATTAAAGAGACCTGTTCAAAAGATTGCTTTTTTTCTTTCGTCTTTGTTGAAAGACTTGTTTGGCCTACTTTTAATATGAGTTTCATGGTGTTGAAGTATGGAAAAGTAGCTATGTTGGTTCATTAGGCTTATTGAATGCTTGCAAAAGTCAGAAGTGGTAGCTCAGTGGGTTAAGCTGGTGGTTAACTGACTAACAGGTCCCCACAAGGTTGTGGGTTCAAGCCCCAGTATTGGCAAGTAAAAAATTGTAATTCTCTTTTTAAATGTAATAGTTTGTTTGCTTTTGTGACATTAAACTGTAAATCTATTTGGTAATTAAAGAGACCTGTTCAAAAGATTGCTTTATTTATTTGTCTTTTGTGAAAAACTTGTTTGGCCTACTTTTAATATGAGTTACATGATGTAAAAGTATAGAAAAAAAGCAATGTTGGTTTATTAGGCTTATTGATTGATTAAACAAGTCAGAAATGGTAGCTCAGTAGGTTAAGCTGGTGGTTAACTGACTAACAGGTCCCCACAAGGTTGTGGGTTCAAGCCCCAGTATTGGCAAGTAAAAAATTTTTATTCTCTTTTAAATGTAATAGTTTGTTTGCTTTGTAACATTAAACTGTAAATCTATTTGTTAATTAAAGAGACCTGTTCAAAAGATTGCTTTATTTATTTGTCTTTTGTGAAAAACTTGTTTGGCCTACTTTTAATATGAGTTACATGGTGTTGAAGTAAAGAAAAAAAGCCATGTTGGTTTATTAGGCTTATTGACTGTTTGAACAAGTCAGAAATGGTAGCTCAGTGGGTTAATCTGGTGGTTAACTGATTAACAGGTCCGCACAAGGTTGTGGGTTTAAGCCCTAGTATTGGCAATTAAACATTTTATTTCTCTTTTGAAATGTAATAGTTTGTTTGCTTTTTGGGACATTAAACTGTAAATCAATTTGTTTATTAAAGAGACCTGTTCAAAAGATTGCTTTTTTTCTTTCGTCTTTGTTTAAAGACTTGTTTGGCCTACTTTTATTATGAGTTTCATGGTGTTGAAGTATGGAAAAGAAGCTATGTTGGTTCATTAGGCTTATTGACTGCTTGCAAAAGTCAGAAGTGGTAGCTCAGTGGGTTAAGCTGGTGGTTAACTGACTAACAGGTCCCCACAAGGTTGTGGGTTCAAGCCCCAGTATTGGAAATAAAAAATTTTTATTCTCTTTTTAAATGTAATAGTTTGTTTGCTTTTATGACATTAAACTGTAAATCTATTTGTTAATTAAAGAGACCTGTTCAAAAGATTGCTTTATTTATTTGTCTTTTGTGAAAAACTTGTTTGGCCTACTTTTAATATGAGTTTCATGGTGTTGAAGTATGGAAAAGAAGTCATGTTGGTTCATTAGGCTTATTGACTGCTTGAACAAGTCAGAAGTGTTAGCTCAGTGGGTTAAGCTGGTGGTTAACTAACTAACAGGTCCCCACAAGGTTGTCGGTTCAAGCCCCAGTATTTGCAATAAAGAAATTTAATTCTCTTTTTAAATGTAATAGTTTGTTTGCTTTTGTGACATTAAACTGTAAATCTATTTGTTAATTAAAGAGACCTGTTCAAAAGATTGCTTTATTTCTTTGTCTTTTGTGAAAAACTTGTTTGGCCTACTTTTAATATGAGTTACATGGTGTTGAAGTAAAGAAAAAAAGCTATGTTGGTTCATTAGGCTTATTGACTGCTTGCAAAAGTCAGAAGTGGTAGCTCAGTGGGTTAAGCTGGTGGTTAACTGACTAACAGGTCCCCACAAGGTTGTGGGTTCAAGCCCCAGTATTGGCAAGTAAACATTTTATTTCTCTTTTGAAATGAAATAGTTTGTTTGCTTTTGTGACATTAAACTGTAAATCAATTTGTTAATTAAAGAGACCTGTTCAAAAGATTGCTTTATTTATTTGTCTTTTGTGAAAAACTTGTTTGGCCTACTTTTATTATGAGTTACATGGTGTTAAAGTATAGAAAAAAAAGCCATGTTGGTTTATTAGGTTTATTGACTGCTTGAACAAGTCAGAAATGGTAGCTCAGTAGGTTAAGCTGGTGGTTAACTGACTAACAGGTCCCCACAAGGTTGTGGGTTCAAGCCACAGTATTGGCAAGTAAAAATGTTTAATTCTCTTTTTAAATGTAATAGTTTGTTTGCTTTTGTGACAGTAAACTGTAAATATATTTGTTAATTAAAGAGACCTATTCAAAAGATTGCTTTATTTATTTGTCTTTTGTGAAAAACTTGTTTGGCCTACTTTTAATATGAGTTACATGGTGTTGAGGTAAAGAAAAAAAGCCATGTTGGTTTATTAGGCTTATTGACTGCTTGAACAAGTCAGAAATGGTAGCCCAGTAGGTTAAGCTGGTGGTTAACTGACTAACAGGTCCCCACAAGGTTGTGGGTTCAAGCCCCAGTATTGGCAAGTAAAACATTTTAATTCTCTTTTGAAATGGAATAGTTTGTTTGCTTTTGTGACATTAAACTGTAAATCAATTTGTATATTAAAGAGACCTGTTCAAAAGATTGCTTTTTTTCTTTGTCTTTGTTGAAAGACTTGTTTGGCCTACTTTTAATGAGTTACATGGTGTTAAAGTATAGAAAAAAAGGCATGTTGGTTTATTAGGCTTATTGACTGCTTGAACAAGTCAGAAATGGTAGCTCAGTAGGTTAACCTGGTGGTTAACTGACTAACAGGTCCCCACAAGGTTGTGGGTTCAAGCCCCAGTAGGCACGTAAAAATTTTATTTCTCTTTTGAAATCTAATTGTTTATCTTCTTTGTGACATCAAACTGTAAATCTATTTGATAATTAAAGAGACCTGTTCAAAAGGTTGCTTTATTTCTTTTTCTTTGTTGAAAAACTTGTTTGGCCTACTTTTAATATGTGTTTCATGGTGTTGAAGTATGGAAAAGAAGCCATGTTGGTTCATTAGGCTTATTGACTGCTTGCAAAAGTCAGAAGTGGTAGCTCAGTGGGTTAAGCTGGTGGTTAACTGACTAACAGGTCCACACGAGGTTGTGGGTTCAAGCCCCAGTATAGCCAAGGTAAACATTCTATTTCTCTTTTGAAATGTAATAGTTTGTTTACTTTTGTGACATTAAACTGTAAATCTATTTGTTAATTAAAGAGACCTGTTCAAAAGATTGCTTTTTTTCTTTGTCTTTGCTGAAAGACTTGTTTGGCCTACTTTTAATATGAGTTACATGGTGTTCAAGTATAGAAAAAAAGCCATGTTGGTTTATTAGGCTTATTGACTGCTTGCTAAAGTCAGAAGTGGAAGCTCAGTGGGTTAATCTGGTGGTTAACCGACTAGCAGGTCTACACAAGGTTGTGGGTTCAAGCCCCAGTTTAGCCAAGGTAAACATTTTATTTCTCTTTTGAAATGTAATAGTTTGTTTGCTTTTGTGACATTGAACTGTAAATCTATTTGTTAATTAAAGAGACCTGTTCAAAAGATTACTTTATTTCTTTTTCTTTGTTGAAAAACTTGTTTGTCCTACTTTTAATATGTGTTTCATGGTGTTGAAGTATGGAAAAGAAGCCATTTTGTTTTATTAGGCTTATTGACTGCTTGAGCTAGTCAGAAGTGGTAGCTCAGTGGGTTAAGCTGGTGGTTAACGGACTAACAGGTCCACACAAGGTTGTGGTTTCAAGCCCCAATATAGCCAAGGGAAAAATTTTATTTCTCTTTTGAAATCTAATTGTTTATCTTCTTTGTGACATCAAACTGTAAATCTATTTGATAATTAAAGAGACCTGTTCAAAAGGTTGCTTTATTTCTTTTTCTTTGTTGAAAAACTTGTTTGGCCTACTTTTAATATGTGTTTCATGGTGTTGACGTATGGAAAAGAAGCCATGTTGGTTCATTAGGCTTATTGACTGCTTGCAAAAGTCAGAAGTGGTAGCTCAGTGGGTTAAACTGGTGGTTAACTGACTAACAGGTCCACCTGAGGTTGTGGGTTCAAGCCCCAGTATAGTCAAGGTAAACATTTTATTTCTCTTTTGAAATGTAATATTTTGTTTACTTTTGTGACATTAAACTGTAAATCTATTTGTTAATTAAAGAGACCTGTTCAAAAGATTGCTTTTTTTCTTTGTCTTTGCTGAAAGACTTGTTTGGCCTACTTTTAATATGAGTTACATGGTGTTCAAGTATGGAAAAGAAGCCATGTTGGTTCATTAGGCTTATTGACTGCTTGCTAAAGTCAGAATTGGTAGCTCAGTGGGTTAAGCTGGTGGTTAACCGACTAACAGGTCCATACATGTTGTGGGTTCAAACCCCAGTATTGGCAAGTAAAAAATTTTAATTCTCTTTTTAAATGTAATAGTTTGTTTGCTTTTGTGACATTAAACTGTAAATCTATTTGTTAATTAAAGAGACCTGTTTAAAAGATTGCTTTATTTATTTGTCTTTGTGAAAAACTTGTTTGGCCTACTTTTAATATGAGTTACATGGTGTTGAAGTATAGAAAAAAAGCCATGTTGGTTTATTAGGCTTATTGATTGCTTGAACAAGTCAGAACTGGTAGCTCAGTGGGTTAATCTGGTGGTTAACCGACTAGCAGGTCTACACAAGGTTGTGGGTTCAAGCCCCAGTATAGCCAAGGTAAACATTTTATTTCTCTTTTGAAATGTAATAGTTTGTTTACTTTTGTGACATTAAACTGTAAATCTATTTGTTAATTAAAGAGACCTGTTCAAAAGATTACTTTATTTCTTTTTCTTTGTTGAAAAACTTGTTTGGCCTACTTTTAATATGTGTTTCATGGTGTTGAAGTATGGAAAAGAAGCCATTTTGTTTTATTAGGCTTATTGACTGCTTGAGCTAGTCAGAAGTGGTAGCTCAGTGGGTTAAGCTGGTGGTTAACGGACTAACAGGTCCACACAAGGTTGTGGTTTCAAGCCCCAATATAGCCAACGGAAAAATTTTATTTCTCTTTTGAAATCTAATTGTTTATCTTCTTTGTGACATCAAACTGTAAATCTATTTGATAATTAAAGAGACCTGTTCAAAAGGTTGCTTTATTTCTTTTTCTTTGTTGAAAAACTTGTTTGGCCTACTTTTAATATGTGTTTCATGGTGTTGAAGTATGGAAAAGAAGCCATGTTGGTTCATTAGGCTTATTGACTGCTTGCAAAAAGTCAGAAGTGGTAGCTCAGTGGGTTAAGCTGGTGGTTCACTGACTAACAGGTCCACACGAGGTTGTGGGTTCAAGCCCCAGTATAGCCTAGGTAAACAACTTATTTCTCTTTTGAAATGTAATAGTTTGTTTACTTTTGTGACATTAAACTGTAAATCTATTTGTTAATTAAAGAGACCTGTTCAAAAGATTGCTTTATTTCTTTGTCTTTGTTGAAAGACTTGTTTGGCCTACTTTTAATATGAGTTTCATGGTGGTGAAGTATGGAAAAGAAGCCATGTTGGTTCATTAGGATTATTGCCTGCTTGAGCAAGTCAGAAGTACTAGCTCAGTGGGTTAAGCTGGTGGTTAATTTACTAACAGGTCCCCACAAGGTTGTGGCTTCAAGCCCCAGTATTGGCAAGTAAAACATTTTAATTTTCTCTTTAAATGTAATAGTTTGTTTGCTTTTGTGACATTAAACTGTAAATCTATTTGTTAATTAAAGCGACCTGTTCAAAAGACTGCTTTTTTTATTTGTCTTTTGTGAAAAACTTGTTTAGCCTACTTTTAATATGAGTTACATGGTGTTGAAGGATAGAAAAAAAGCCATGTTGGTTTATTAGGCTTATTGACTGCTTAAACAAGTCAGAAATGGTAGCTCAGTGGGTTAAGCTGGTGGTTAACTGACTAACAGGTCCCCACAAGGTTGTGGCTTAAAGCCCCAGTATTGGCAAGTAAAAATTTTATTTCTCTTTTGAAATGTAATAGTTTGTTTACTTTTGTGACATTAAACTGTAAATCAATTTGTTTATTAAAGAGACCTGTTCAAAAGATTGCTTTATTTCTTTGTCTTTGTTGAAAGACTTGTTTTGCCTACTTTTAATATGAGTTTCATGGTGTTAAAGTATGGAAAAGAAGCCATGTTGGTTCATTAGGCTTATTGACTGCTTGAACAAGTCAGAAGTGGTAGCTCAGTGGGTTAAGCTGGTGGTTAATAGACTAACAGGTCCACACAAGGTTGTTGGTTCAAGCCCCAGTATAGCCAAGATAAATAAAAATTCTCTTTTGAAATGTAATAGTTTGTTTGCTTTTGTTACATTAAACTGTAAATCTATTTGGTAATTAAAGAGACCTGTTTAAAAGATTGCTTTATTTCTTTGTCTTTTGTGAAAAACTTGTTTGGCCTACTTTTAATATGAGTTACATGGTGTTGAAGTATAGAAAAAAAAGCCATGTTGGTTTATTAGGCTTATTGACTGCTTGAACAAGTCAGAAATGGTAGCTCAGTGGGTTAAGCTGGTGGTTAACTGACTAACAGGTCCCCACAAGGTTGTGGGTTCAAGCCCTAGTATTGGTAATTAAACATTTTATTTCTCTTTTGAAATGTAATAGTTTGTTTACTTTTGTGACATTAACCTGTAAATCAATTTGTTCATTAAAGAGACCTGTTCAAAAGATTGCTTTATTTCTTTGTCTTTGTTGAAAGACTTGTTTGGCCTACTTTTAATATGAGTTTCATGGTGTTAAAGTATGGAAAAGAAGCCATGTTGGTTTATTATGCTTATTGACTGCTTGAACAAGTCAGAAGTGGTAGCTCAGTGGGTTAACCTGGTGGTTAACTGACTAACAGGTCCCCACAAGGTTGTGGTTTCAAGCCCCAGTATTGGCAATTAAACATTTTATTTCTCTTTTGAAATGTAATAGTTTGTTTACTTTTGTGACATTAAACTGTAAATCAATTTGTTTATCAAAGAGACCTGTTCAAAAGATTGCTTTAATTATTTGTCTTTGTTGAAAGACTTGTTTGGCCTACTTTTAATATGAGTTACATGGTGTTAAAGTATGGAAAAGAAGCATGTTGGTTTATTAGGCTTATTGACTGCTTGAACAAGTCAGAAGTGGTAGCTCAGTGGGTTAAGCTGGTGGTTAACTGACTAACAGGTCCCCACAAGGTTGTGGGTTCAAGCCCCAGTATTGGCAAGTAAAAAATTTAAATTCTCTTTATAAATGTAATAGTTTGTTTGCTTTTGTGACATTAAACTGTAAATCTATTTGTTAATTAAAGAGACCTGTTCAAAAGATTGCTTTATTTATTTGTCTTTTGTGAAAAACTTGTTTGGCCTACTTTTAATATGAGTTACATGGTGTTAAAGTATAGAAAAAAAGCCATGTTGGTTTATTCGGCTTATTGACTGCTTAAACAAGTCAGAAATGGTAGCTCAGTAGGTTAAGCTGGTGGTTAACTGACTAAAAGGTCCCCACAAGGTTGTGGGTTCAAGCCGCAGTATTGGCAAGTAAAATATGTTAATTCTCTTTTTAAATGTAATAGTTTGTTTGCTTTTGTGACATTAAACTGTAAATCTATTTGTTAATTAAAGAGACCTGTTCAAAAGATTGCTTTATTTATTTGTCTTTTGTGAAAAACTTGTTTGGCCTACTTTTAATGAGTTTCATGGTGTTGAAGTATGGAAAAGAAGCTATGTTGGTTCATTAGGCTTATTGACTGCTTGCAAAAGTCAGAAGTGGTAGCTCAGTGGTTTAAGCTGGTGGTTAACTGACTAACAGGTCCCCACAAGGTTGTGGGTTCAAGCCCCAGTATTGGCAAGCAAACATTTTATTTCTCTTTTGAAATGTAATAGTTTGTTTACTTTTGTGACATTAAACTGTAAATCAATTTGTTTATTAAAGAGATCTGTTCAAAAGATTGCTTTTGTCTTTGTCTTTGCTGAAAGACTTGTTTGGCCTACTTTTACTATGAGTTACATGGTGTTCAAGTATGGAAAAGAAGCCATGTTGGTTCATTAGGCTTATTGACTGTTTGCTAAAGTCAGAAGTGGTAGCTCAGTGGGTTAAGCTGGTGGTGAACCGACTAACAGGTCCACACAAAGTGTTGGGTTCAAGCCGCAGTATAGCCAAGATAAAAAAAAAATTCTCTTTTGAAATGTAATAGTTTGTTTGCTTTTGTGACATTAAACTGTAAATCTATTTGTTAATTAAAGAGACCTGTTCAAAAGATTGCTTTATTTATTTGTCTTTTGTGAAAAACTTGTTTGGCCTACTTTTAATATGAGTTACATGGTGTTGAAGTAAAGAAAAAAAGCCATGTTGGTTTATTAGGCTTATTGACTGCTTAAACAAGTCAGAAATGGTAGCTCAGTAGGTTAAGCTGGAGTTTAACTGACTAACAGGTCCCCACAAGGTTGTGGGTTCAAGCCCCAGTATTGGCAAGTAAAAAAATTTAATTCTCTTTTGAAATGAAATAGTTTGTTTGCTTTTGTGACATTAAACTGTAAATCTATTTGTTAATTAAAGAGACCTGTTCAAAAGATTGCTTTTTTTCTTTGTCTTTGCTGAAAGACTTGTTTGGCCTACTTTTAATATGAGTTACATGGTGTTCAAGTATGGAAAAGAAGCCATGTTGGTTCATTAGGCTTATTGACTGCTTGCTAAAGTCAGAATTGGTAGCTCAGTGGGTTAAGCTGGTGGTTAACCGACTAACAGGTCCATACATGTTGTGGGTTCAAACCCCAGTATTGGCAAGTAAAAAATTTTAATTCTCTTTTTAAATGTAATAGTTTGTTTGCTTTTGTGACATTAAACTGTAAATCTATTTGTTAATTAAAGAGACCTGTTTAAAAGATTGCTTTATTTATTTGTCTTTGTGAAAAACTTGTTCTCAAAAGATTGCTTTTTTTCTTTGTCTTTGTCTAGAAATGGTAGCTCAGTAGGTTAAGCTGGTGGTTAACTGACTAACAGGTCCCCACAAGGTTTTGGGTTCAAGCCCCAGTATTGGCAAGTAAAAAATTTCAATTCTCTTTTTAAATGTAATAGTTTGTTTGCTTTTGTGACATTAAACTGTAAATCTATTTGTTAAAGAGACCTGTTCAAAAGATTGCTTTATTTATTTGTCTTTTGTGAAAAACTTGTTTGGCCTACTTTTAATATGAGTTACATGGTGTTGAAGTAAAGAAAAAAAGCAATGTTGGTTTATTAGGCTTATTGACTGCTTGCAAAAGTCAGAAGTGGTAGCTCAGTGGGTTAAGCTGGTGGTTAACTGACTAACAGGTCCACACGAGGTTGTGGGTTCAAGCCCCAGTATAGCCAAGGTAAACATTCTATTTCTCTTTTGAAATGTAATAGTTTGTTTACTTTTGTGACATTAAACTGTAAATCTATTTGTTAATTAAAGAGACCTGTTCAAAAGATTGCTTTTTTTCTTTGTCTTTGCTGAAAGACTTGTTTGGCCTACTTTTAATATGAGTTACATGGTGTTCAAGTATGGAAAAGAAGCCATGTTGGTTCATTAGGCTTATTGACTGCTTGCTAAAGTCAGAATTGGTAGCTCAGTGGGTTAAGCTGGTGGTTAACCGACTAACAGGTCCATACATGTTGTGGGTTCAAACCCCAGTATTGGCAAGTAAAAAATTTTAATTCTCTTTTTAAATGTAATAGTTTGTTTGCTTTTGTGACATTAAACTGTAAATCTATTTGTTAATTAAAGAGACCTGTTTAAAAGATTGCTTTATTTATTTGTCTTTGTGAAAAACTTGTTTGGCCTACTTTTAATATGAGTTACATGGTGTTGAAGTATAGAAAAAAAGCCATGTTGGTTTATTAGGCTTATTGATTGCTTGAACAAGTCAGAACTGGTAGCTCAGTGGGTTAATCTGGTGGTTAACCGACTAGCAGGTCTACACAAGGTTGTGGGTTCAAGCCCCAGTATAGCCAAGGTAAACATTTTATTTCTCTTTTGAAATGTAATAGTTTGTTTACTTTTGTGACATTAAACTGTAAATCTATTTGTTAATTAAAGAGACCTGTTCAAAAGATTACTTTATTTCTTTTTCTTTGTTGAAAAACTTGTTTGGCCTACTTTTAATATGTGTTTCATGGTGTTGAAGTATGGAAAAGAAGCCAT
Source organism: Silurus aristotelis (assembly GCF_946808225.1). Lineage (NCBI taxonomy): Eukaryota > Metazoa > Chordata > Actinopteri > Siluriformes > Siluridae > Silurus > Silurus aristotelis. The sequence continues at coordinate 24,600,083 of NC_139574.1, read as the reverse complement.
TTTGTTTTATTAGGCTTATTGACTGCTTGAGCTAGTCAGAAGTGGTAGCTCAGTGGGTTAAGCTGGTGGTTAACGGACTAACAGGTCCACACAAGGTTGTGGTTTCAAGCCCCAATATAGCCAACGGAAAAATTTTATTTCTCTTTTGAAATCTAATTGTTTATCTTCTTTGTGACATCAAACTGTAAATCTATTTGATAATTAAAGAGACCTGTTCAAAAGGTTGCTTTATTTCTTTTTCTTTGTTGAAAAACTTGTTTGGCCTACTTTTAATATGTGTTTCATGGTGTTGAAGTATGGAAAAGAAGCCATGTTGGTTCATTAGGCTTATTGACTGCTTGCAAAAAGTCAGAAGTGGTAGCTCAGTGGGTTAAGCTGGTGGTTCACTGACTAACAGGTCCACACGAGGTTGTGGGTTCAAGCCCCAGTATAGCCTAGGTAAACAACTTATTTCTCTTTTGAAATGTAATAGTTTGTTTACTTTTGTGACATTAAACTGTAAATCTATTTGTTAATTAAAGAGACCTGTTCAAAAGATTGCTTTATTTCTTTGTCTTTGTTGAAAGACTTGTTTGGCCTACTTTTAATATGAGTTTCATGGTGGTGAAGTATGAAAAAGAAGCCATGTTGGTTCATTAGGCTTATTGAATGCTTGCAAAAGTCAGAAGTGGTAGCTCAGTGGGTTAAGCTGGTGGTTAACTGAATAACAGGTCCCGACAATGTTGTGGGTTCAAGCCCCAGCAATTGCAAGTAAAAAAAATTAATTTTCTTTTTAAATTTAATAGTTTGTTTGCTTTTGTGACATTAAACTGTAAATCTATTTGTTAATTAAGGAGGCCTGTTCAAAAGATTGCTTTATTTATTTGTCTTTTGTGAAAAACTTGTTTGGCCTACTTTTAATATGAGTTACATGGTGTTGAAGTATGGAAAAAAAGCCATGTTGGTTTATTAGGCTTATTGACTGCTTAAACAAGTCAGAAATGGTAGCTCAGTGGGTTAAGCTGGTGGTCAACTGATTAACAGGTCCCCACAAGGTTGTGGGTTCAAGCCCCAGTATTGGCAATTAAACATTTTATTTCTCTTTTGAAATGTAATAGTTTGTTTACTTTTGTGACATTAAACTGTGAATCAATTTGTTTATTAAAAAGACCTGTTTAAAAAATTGCTTTATTTATTTGTCTTTGTTGAAAAACTTGTTTGGCCTACTTTTAATATGTGTTACATGGTGTTGAAGTATAGAAAAAAAGCCATGTTGGTTTATTAGGCTTATTGACTGCTTGAGCAGGTCAGAAATAGTAGCTCAGTGGGTTAAGCCGGTGGTTAACTGACTAACAGGTCCACACAAGGTTGTGGGTTCAAGCCCCAGTATAGCCAAGGTAAACATTTTATTTCAATTTTGAAATGTAATAGTTTGTTTACTTTTTATGACATTAAACTGTAAATCTATTTGTTAATTAAAGAGACCTGTTCAAAAGATTGCTTTATTTATTTGTCTTTTTGAAATAATTGTTTGGCCTACGTTTAATTAGATTTACGTGGTGTTGAAGTATAGAAAAGACGCCATGTTGGTTCATTAGGCTTATTGACTGCTTGCAAAAGTCCGAAGTGGTAGCTCAGTGGGTTAAGCTGGTGGTTAACCGACTAACAGGTCCACACAAGGTTGTGGTTTCAAGCCCCAGTATAGCCAAGGGAAAAATTGTATTTCTCTTTTGAAATCTAATTGTTTATCTACTTTGTGACATCAAACTGTAAATCTATTTGATAATTAAAGAGACCTGTTCAAAAGGTTGCTTTATTTTTTTGTCTTTGTTGAAAGACTTGTTTGGCCTACTTGTAATATGACATTCATGGTGTTAAAGTATGGAAAGGAAGCCATGTTGGTTCATTAGGCTTATTGACTGCTTGAACAAGTCAGAAGTGGTAGCTCAGTGGGTTAAGCTGGTGGTTAACTGACTAACAGGTCCCCACAAGGCTGTGGGTACAAGCCCCAGTATTGACAAGTAAAAAATTTTAATTCTCTTTTTAAATGTAATAGTTTGTTTGTTTTGTGACATTAAACTGTAAATCTATTTGTTAATTAAAGAGACCTGTTCAAAAGATTGCTTTTTTATTTGTCTTTTGTGAAAAACTTGTTTGGCCTACTTTTAATATGAGTTACATGGTGTTGAAGTATAGAAAAAAAGCCATGTTGGTTTATTAGGCTTATTGACTGCTTGAACAAGTCAGAAATGGTAGCTCAGTGGGTTAAGCTGGTGGTTAACTGACTAACAGGTCCCCACAAGGTTGCGGGTTTAAGCCCCAGTATTGGCAAATAAACATTTTATTTCTCTTTTGAAATGTAATAGTTTGTTTACTTTTGTGACATAAAACTGTAAATCAATTCGTTTATTAAAGAGACCTGTTCAAAAGATTGCTTTTTTTCTTTGTCTTTGCTGAAAGACTTATTTGGCCTACTTTTATTTTTGAGTTACATGGTGTTCAAGTATGGAAAAGAAGCCATGTTGGTTCATTAGGCTTATTGACTGCTTGCTAAAGTCAGAAGTGGTAGCTCAGTGGGTTAAGCTAGAGGTTAACCGACTAACAGGTCCACACAAGGTTGTGGGTTCAAGCCCCTGTATTGGCAATTAAACATTTTATTTCTCTTTTGAAATGTAATAGTTTGTTTACTTTTGTGACATTAAACTGTAAATCAATTTGTTTATTAAAGAGACCTGTTCAAAAGGTTGGTTTATTTCTTTTTCTTTGTTGAAAAACTTGTTTGGCCTACTTTTAATATGTGTTTCATGGTGTTGAAGTATGGAAAAGAAGCCATGTTGGTTCATTAGGCTTATTGACTGCTTGAAAAAGTCAGAAGTGGTAGCTCAGTGGGGGAAGCTGGTGGTTAACTGACTAACAGGTCCAAACGAGGTTGTGGGTTCAAGCCCCAGTATAGCCAAAGTAAGTATTTTATTTCTCTTTTGAAATGTAATAGTTTGTTTACTTTTGTGACATTAAACTGTAAATCTATCTGTTAATTAAAGAGACCTGTTCAAAAGATTGCTTTATTTTTTTGTCTTTGTTGAAAGACTTGTTTGGCCTACTTTTAATATGAGTTTCATGGTGGTAAGTATGGAAAAGAAGCCATGTTGGTTCATTAGGCTTATTGACTGCTTGAATAAGTCAGAAGTGGTAGCTCAGTGGGTTAAGCTGGTGGTTAACTGACTAATAGGTCCCCACAAGGTTGTGGGTTCAAGCCCCATTATTGGCAAGTAAAACATTTTAATTCTCTTTTTAAATGTAATAGTTTGTTTGCTTTTGTGACATTAAACTGAAAATCAATTTGTTTATTAAAGAGACCTGTTCAAAAGGTTGCTTTATTTCTTTTTCTTTGTTAAAAAACTTGTTTGGCTTACTTTTAATGTGTTTCATGGTGTTGAAGTATGGAAAAGAAGCCATGTTGTTTCATTAGGCTTATTGACTGCTTGAAAAAGTCAGAAGTGGTAGCTTAGTGGGGGAAGCTGGTGGTTAACTGACTAACAGGTCCACATGAGGTTGTGGGTTCAAGCCCCATTATAGCCAAGGTAAAGATTTTATTTATCTTTTGAAATGTAATAGTTTGTTTACTTTTGTGACATTAAACTGTAAATCTATCTGTTAATTAAAGAGACCTGTTAAAAAGATTGCTTTATTTCTTTGTCTTTGTTGAAAGACTTGTTTGGCCTACTTTTAATATGAGTTTCATGGTGGTGAAGTATGGAAAATGAAGCCATGTTGGTTCATTAGGCTTATTGACTGCTTGAACAAGTCAAAAGTGGTAGCTCAGTGTGTTAAGCTGGTGGTTAACTGACTAACAGGTCCACATGAGGTTGTGGGTTCAAGCCCCAGTATTGGCAAGTAAAACATTTTAATTCTCTTTTTAAATGTAATAGTTTGTTTGCTTTTGTGACATTAAACTGTAAATCTATTTGTTAATTAAAGCGACCTGTTCAAAAGATTGCTTTATTTATTTGTCTTTTGTGAAAAACTTGTTTGGCCTACTTTTAATATGAGTTACATGGTGTTGAAGTATAGAAAAAAAGCCATGTTGGTTTATTAGGCTTATTGACTGCTTAAACAAGTCAGAAATGGTAGCTCAGTGGGTTAAGCTGGTGGTTAACTGACTAACAGGTCCCCACAAGGTTGTGGGTTCGAACCCCAGCATTGGCAAATAAACATTTTATTTCTCTTTTGAAATGTAATAGTTTGTTTACTTTTGTGACATTAAACTGTAAATCAATTTGTTTATTAAAGAGACCTGTTCAAAAGATTGCTTTTTTTCTTTGTCTTTGTTGAAAGACTTGTTTGGCCTACTTTTAATATGAGTTACATGATGTTCAAGTATGGAAAAGAAGCCATGTTGGTTCATTAGGCTTATTAACTACTTGCAAAAGCCAGAAGTGGTAGCTCAGTGGGTTAAGCTGGTGGTAAACTGACTAACAGGTCCCCACATGTTGTGGGTTCAAGCCCCAGTATTGGCAAGTACAAATTTTTAATTCTCTTTTTAAATGTAATAGTTTGTTTGCTTTTGTGACATTAAACTGTAAATCTATTTGCTAATTGAAGAGAACTGTTCAAAAGATTGCTTTATTTATTTGTCTTTTGTGAAAAACTTGTTTGGCCTACTTTTAATATGAGTTACATGGTGTTGAAGTATAGAAAAAAGCCATGTTGGTTTATTAGGCTTATTGACTGCTTGAACAAGTCAGAAATGGTAGCTCAGTGGGTTACGCTGGTGGTTAACTGACTAACAGGTCCCTGCAAGGTTGTGGGTTAAAACCCCAGTATTGGCAATTAAACATTTTATTTCTCTTTTGAAATGTAATAGTTTGTTTACTTTTGTGACATTAAAATGTAAATCAATTTGTTAATTAAAAAGACCTGTTCAAAAGATTGCTTTATTTATTTGTCTTTGTTAAAAAACTTGTTTGGCCTACTTTTAATGTGTTACATGGTGTTGAAGTATAGAAAAAAAGCCATGTTGGTTTATTAGGCTTATTGACTGCTTGAACAAGTCGTTAATGGTAGCTCAGTGGGTTAAGCTGGTGGTTAACTGACTAACAGGTCCCCACAAGGTTGTGGGTTGAAGCCCCAGTATTGGCAATTAAACATTTTTTTTCTCTTTTGAAATGTAATAGTTTGTTTACTTTTGTGACATTAAACTGTAAATAAATTTGTTTATTAAAGAAACCTTTTTAAAAGATTGCTTTTTTTCTTTGTCTTTGCTGAAAGACTTGTTTGGCCTACTTTTAATATGTGTTTCATGGTGTTGAAGTATGGAAAAGAAGCCATGTTGGTTCATTAGGCTTATTGACTGCTTGAACAAGTCAGAAGTGGTAGCTCAGTGGGTTAAGCTGGTGGTTAACTGATTAACAGGTCCCCACAAGGTTGTGGGTTCAAGCCCCAGTATTGGCAAGTAAAAATTTGTAATTCTCTTTTTAAATGTAATAGTTTGTTTGCTTTTGTGACATTAAACTGTAAATCTATTTGTTAATTAAAGAGACCTGTTCAAAAGATTGCTTTTTTTATTTGTCTTTTGTGAAAAACTTGTTTGGCCTACTTTTAATATGAGTTTCATGGTGTTGAAGTATGGAAAAGAAGCCATGTTGGTTTATTAGGCTTATTGACTGCTTGCGTTAGACAGAAGTTGTAGCTCAGTGGGTTAAGCTGGTGGTTAACCGACTAACAGGTCCACACAAGGTTGTGGGTTCAAGCCCCAGTACAGCCAAGGTAAACTTTTTCTTTCAATTTTGAAATGTAATAGTTTGTTTACTTTTGTGACATTAAACTGTAAATCTATTTGTTAATTAAAGAGACCTCTTCAAAAGACTGCTTTATTTATTTGTCTTTTTGAAAGAATTGTTCGGCCTACTTTTAATTAGATTTACATGGTGTTGAATTATAGAAAAGTTGGTTCATTCGGCTTATTGACTGCTTGCAAAAGTCAGAAGTGGTAGCTCAGTAGGTTAAGCTGGTGGTTAACCGACTAACAGGTCCACACAAGGTTGTGGTTTCAAGCCCCAGTATAGCCAAGGGAAAAATTTTATTTCTCTTTTGAAATCTAATTGTTTATCTACTTTGTGACATCAAACTGTAAATCTATTTGATAATTAAAGAGACCTGTTCAAAAGGTTGCTTTATTTCTTTTTCTTTGTTGAAAAACTTGTTTGGCCTACTTTTAATATGTGTTTCATGGTGTTGAAGTATGGAAAAGAAGCTATGTTGGTTCATTAGGCTTATTGACTGCTTGCAACAGTCAGAAGTGGTAGCTCAGTGTGTTAAGCTGGTGGTTAACTGACTAACAGGTCCACATGAGGTTGAGGGTTCAAGCCCCAGTATTGGCAAGTAAAACATTTTAATTCTCTTTTTAAATGTAATAGTTTGTTTACTTTTGTGACATTAAACTGTAAATCAATTTGTTTATTAAAGAGACCTGTTCAAAAGATTGCTTTTTTTCTTTGTCTTTGTTGAAAGACTTGTTTGGCCTACTTTTAATATGAGTTACATGATGTTCAAGTATGGAAAAGAAGCCATGTTGGTTCATTAGGCTTATTAACTACTTGCAAAAGCCAGAAGTGGTAGCTCAGTGGGTTAAGCTGGTGGTAAACTGACTAACAGGTCCCCACATGTTGTGGGTTCAAGACCCAGTATTGGCAAGTACAAATTTTTAATTCTCTTTTTAAATGTAATAGTTTGTTTGCTTTTGTGACATTAAACTGTAAATCTATTTGCTAATTGAAGAGAACTGTTCAAAAGATTGCTTTATTTATTTGTCTTTTGTGAAAAACTTGTTTGGCCTACTTTTAATATGAGTTACATGGTGTTGAAGTATAGAAAAAAAGCCATGTTGGTTTATTAGGCTTATTGACTGCTTGAACAAGTCAGAAATGGTAGCTCAGTGGGTTACGCTGGTGGTTAACTGACTAACAGGTCCCTGCAAGGTTGTGGGTTAAAACCCCAGTAGTGGCAATTAAACATTTTATTTCTCTTTTGAAATGTAATAGTTTGTTTACTTTTGTGACATTAAAATGTAAATCAATTTGTTAATTAAAAAGACCTGTTCAAAAGATTGCTTTATTTATTTGTCTTTGTTAAAAAACTTGTTTGGCCTACTTTTAATGTGTTACATGGTGTTGAAGTATAGAAAAAAAGCCATGTTGGTTTATTAGGCTTATTGACTGCTTGAACAAGTCGGAAATGGTAGCTCAGTGGGTTACGCTGGTGGTTAACTGACTAACAGGTCCCTGCAAGGTTGTGGGTTAAAACCCCAGTATTGGCAATTAAACATTTTATTTCTCTTTTGAAATGTAATAGTTTGTTTACTTTTGTGACATTAAAATGTAAATCAATTTGTTAATTAAAAAGACCTGTTCAAAAGATTGCTTTATTTATTTGTCTTTGTTAAAAAACTTGTTTGGCCTACTTTTATTGTGTTACATGGTGTTGAAGTATAGAAAAAAAGCCATGTTGGTTTATTAGGCTTATTGACTGCTTGAGCAAGTCAGAAATGGTAGCTCAGTGGGTTAAGCTGGTGGTTAACTGACTAACAGGTCCCCACAAGGTTGTGGGTTCAAGCCCCAGTATTGGCAAGTAAAAATTTGTAATTCTCTTTTTAAATGTAATAGTTTGTTTGCTTTTGTGACATTAAACTGTAAATCTATTTGTTAATTAAAGAGACCTGTTCAAAAGATTGCTTTTTTTATTTGTCTTTTGTGAAAAACTTGTTTGGCCTACTTTTAATATGAGTTTCATGGTGTTGAAGTATGGAAAAGAAGCCATGTTGGTTTATTAGGCTTATTGACTGCTTGCATTAGACAGAAGTGGTAGCTCAGTGGGTTAAGCTGGTGGTTAACCGACTAACAGGTCCACACAAGGTTGTGGGTTCAAGCCCCAGTACAGCCAAGGTAAACATTTTCTTTCAATTTTGAAATGTAATAGTTTGTTTACTTTTGTGACATTAAACTGTAAATCTATTTGTTAATTAAAGAGACCTCTTCAAAAGACTGCTTTATTTATTTGTCTTTTTGAAAGAATTGTTCGGCCTACTTTTAATTAGATTTACATGGTGTTGAATTATAGAAAAGACGCCATGTTGGTTCATTCGGCTTATTGACTGCTTGCAAAAGTCAGAAGTGGTAGCTCAGTGGGTTAAGCTGGTGGTTAACCAACTAACAGGTCCACACAAGGTTGTGGTTTCAAGCCCCAGTATAGCCAAGGGAAAAATTGTATTTCTCTTTTGAAATCTAATTGTTTATCTACTTTGTGACATCAAACTGTAAATCTATTTGATAATTAAAGAGACCTGTTCAAAAGGTTGCTTTATTTTTTTGTCTTTGTTGAAAGACTTGTTTGGCCTACTTGTAATATGAGTTTCATGGTGTTAAAGTATGGAAAGGAAGCCATGTTGGTTCATTAGGCTTATTGACTGCTTGAACAAGTCAGAAATGGTAGCTCAGTGTGTTAAGCTGGTGGTTAACTGACTAACAGGTCCCCACAAGGTTGTGGGTTCAAGCCCCAGTATTGGCAAATAAACATTTTATTTCTCTTTTGAAATGTAATAGTTTGTTTACTTTTGTGACATAAAACTGTAAATCAATTCGTTTATTAAAGAGACCTGTTCAAAAGATTGCTTTTTTTCTTTGTCTTTGCTGAAAGACTTATTTGGCCTACTTTAATTTTTGAGTTACATGGTGTTCAAGTATGGAAAAGAAGCCATGTTGGTTTATTAGGCTTATTGACTGCTTGACCAAGTCAGAAATGGTAGCTCAGTCGGTTAAGCTGGTGATTAACTGACTAACAGGTCTGCACAAGGTTGTGGGTTCAAGCCCCAGTATTGGCAAGCAAAAGTTTTATTTCTCTTTTGAAATGTAATAGTTTGTTTGCTTTTGTGACATTAAACTGTAAATCAATTTGTTTATTAAAGAGACCTGTTCAAAAGATTGCTTTTTTTCTTTCGTCTTTGTTGAAAGACTTGTTTGGCCTACTTTTAATATGAGTTTCATGGTGTTGAAGTATGGAAAAGAAGCCATGTTGGTTCATTAGGCTTATTGAATGCTTGCAAAAGTCAGAAGTGGTAGCTCAGTGGGTTAAGCTGGTGGTTAACTGACTAACAGGTCCCCACAAGGTTGTGGGTTCAAGCCCCAGTATTGGCAAGTAAAAAATTTAAATTCTCTTTATAAATGTAATAGTTTGTTTGCTTTTGTGACATTAAACTGTAAATCTATTTGTTAATTAAAGAGACCTGTTCAAAAGATTGCTTTATTTATTTGTCTTTTGTGAAAAACTTGTTTGGCCTACTTTTAATATGAGTTACATGGTGTTAAAGTATAGAAAAAAAGCCATGTTGGTTTATTAGGCTTATTGACTGCTTAAACAAGTCAGAAATGGTAGCTCAGTAGGTTAAGCTGGTGGTTAACTGACTAACAGGTCCCCACAAGGTTGTGGGTTCAAGCCGCAGTATTGGCAAGTAAAAAATGTTAATTCTCTTTTTAAATGTAATAGTTTGTTTGCTTTTGTGACATTAAACTGTAAATCAGTTTGTTAATTAAAGAGACCTGTTCAAAAGATTGCTTTATTTCTTTGTCTTTGTTGAAAGACTTGTTTGGCCTGCTTTTAATATGAGTTTCATGGTGTTGAAGTATGGAAAAGAAGCCATGTTGGTTCATTAGGCTTATTGACTGCTTGAACAAGTCAGAAGTGGTAGCTCAGTGGTTTAAGCTGGTGGTTAACTGACTAACAGGTCCCCACAAGGTTGTGGGTTCAAGCCCCAGTATTGGCAAGCAAAAGTTTTATTTCTCTTTTGAAATGTAATAGTTTGTTTACTTTTGTGACATTAAACTGTAAATCAATTTGTTTATTAAAGAGATCTGTTCAAAAGATTGCTTTTGTCTTTGTCTTTGCTGAAAGACTTGTTTGGCCTACTTTTACTATGAGTTACATGGTGTTCAAGTATGGAAAAGAAGCCATGTTGGTTCATTAGGCTTATTGACTGTTTGCTAAAGTCAGAAGTGGTAGCTCAGTGGGTTAAGCTGGTGGTGAACCGACTAACAGGTCCACACAAAGTGTTGGGTTCAAGCCGCAGTATAGCCAAGATAAAAAAAAAAATTCTCTTTTGAAATGTAATAGTTTGTTTGCTTTTGTGACATTAAACTGTAAATCTATTTGTTAATTAAAGAGACCTGTTCAAAAGATTGCTTTATTTATTTGTCTTTTGTGAAAAACTTGTTCGGCCTACTTTTAATATGAGTTACATGGTGTTGAAGTAAAGAAAAAAAGCCATGTTGGTTTATTAGGCTTATTGACTGCTTAAACAAGTCAGAAATGGTAGCTCAGTAGGTTAAGCTGGTGTTTAACTGACTAACAGGTCCCCACAAGGTTGTGGGTTCAAGCCCCAGTATTGGCAAGTAAAAAATTTTAATTCTCTTTTGAAATGGAATAGTTTGTTTGCTTTTGTGACATTAAACTGTAAATCAATTTGTATATTAAAGAGACCTGTTCAAAAGATTGCTTTTTTTCTTTGTCTTTGTTGAAAGACTTGTTTGGCCTACTTTTAATATGTGTTCCATGGTGTTGAAGTATGAAAAAGAAGCCATGTTGGTTCATTAGGCTTATTGAATGCTTGCAAAAGTCAGAAGTGGTAGCTCAGTGGGTTAAGCTGGTGGTTAACTGAATAACAGGTCCCCACAAGGTTGTGGTTTCAAGCCCCAGCATTGGCAAGTAAAAAAAAAATAATTTTCTTTTTAAATTTAATAGTTTGTTTGCTTTTGTGACATTAAACTGTAAATCTATTTGTTAATTAAAGAGACCTGTTCAAAAGATTGCTTTATTTATTTGTCTTTTGTGAAAAACTTGTTTGGCCTACTTTTAATATGAGTTACATGGTGTTGAAGTATAGAAAAAAAGCCATATTGGTTTATTAGGCTTATTGACTGCTTAAACAAGTCAGAAATGGTAGCTCAGTGGGTTAAGCTGGTGGTTAATTGACTAACAGGTCCCCACAAGGTTGTGGGTTCAAGCCCCAGTATTGGCAAGTAAAAAATGTTAATTCTCTTTTTAAATGTAATAGTTTGTTTGCTTTTGTGACATTAAACTGTAAATCTATTTGTTAATTAAAGAGACCTGTTCAAAAGATTGCTTTATTTATTTGTCTTTTGTGAAAAACTTGTTTGGCCTACTTTTAATGAGTTTCATGGTGTTGAAGTATGGAAAAGAAGCTATGTTGGTTCATTAGGCTTATTGACTGCTTGCAAAAGTCAGAAGTGGTAGCTCAGTGGGTTAAGCTGGTGGTTAACAGACTAACAGGTCCCCACAAGGTTGTGGGTTCAAGCCCCTGTATTGGCAAGTAAAAAATGTTAATTCTCTTTTTAAATGTAATAGTTTGTTTGCTTTTGTGACATTAAACTGTAAATCTATTTGTTAATTAAAGAGACCTGTTCAAATGATTGCTTTATTTATTTGTCTTTTGTGAAAAACTTGTTTGGCCTACTTTTAATATGAATTACATGGTGTTGAAGTAAGGAAAAAAAGCCATGTTGGTTTATTAGGCTTATTGACTGCTTGCAGAAGTCAGAAGTGGTAGCTCAGTGGGTTAAGCTGGTGGTTAACTGACTAACAGGTCTCCACAAGGTTTTGGGTTCAAGCCCCAGTATTGGCAAGTAAAAAATTTCAATTCTCTTTTTAAATGTAATAGTTTGTTTGCTTTTGTGACATTAAACTGTAAATCAATTTGTATATTAAAGAGACCTGTTCAAAAGATTGCTTTTTTTCTTTGTCTTTGTTGAAAGACTTGTTTGGCCTACTTTTAATATGTGTTCCATGGTGTTGAAGTATGAAAAAGAAGCCATGTTGGTTCATTAGGCTTATTGAATGCTTGCAAAAGTCAGAAGTGGTAGCTCAGTGGGTTAAGCTGGTGGTTAACTGAATAACAGGTCCCCACAAGGTTGTGGTTTCAAGCCCCAGCATTGGCAAGTAAAAAAAATTAATTTTCTTTTTAAATTTAATAGTTTGTTTGCTTTTGTGACATTAAACTGTAAATCTATTTGTTAATTAAAGAGACCTGTTCAAAAGATTGCTTTATTTATTTGTCTTTTGTGAAAAACTTGTTTGGCCTACTTTTAATATGAGTTACATGGTGTTGAAGTATAGAAAAAAAGCCATATTGGTTTATTAGGCTTATTGACTGCTTAAACAAGTCAGAAATGGTAGCTCAGTGGGTTAAGCTGGTGGTTAATTGACTAACAGGTCCCCACAAGGTTGTGGGTTCAAGCCCCAGTATTGGCAAGTAAAAAATGTTAATTCTCTTTTTAAATGTAATAGTTTGTTTGCTTTTGTGACATTAAACTGTAAATCTATTTGTTAATTAAAGAGACCTGTTCAAAAGATTGCTTTATTTATTTGTCTTTTGTGAAAAACTTGTTTGGCCTACTTTTAATGAGTTTCATGGTGTTGAAGTATGGAAAAGAAGCTATGTTGGTTCATTAGGCTTATTGACTGCTTGCAAAAGTCAGAAGTGGTAGCTCAGTGGGTTAAGCTGGTGGTTAACAGACTAACAGGTCCCCACAAGGTTGTGGGTTCAAGCCCCAGTATTGGCAAGTAAAAAATGTTAATTCTCTTTTTAAATGTAATAGTTTGTTTGCTTTTGTGACATTAAACTGTAAATCTATTTGTTAATTAAAGAGACCTGTTCAAATGATTGCTTTATTTATTTGTCTTTTGTGAAAAACTTGTTTGGCCTACTTTTAATATGAATTATATGGTGTTGAAGTAAAGAAAAAAAGCCATGTTGGTTTATTAGGCTTATTGACTGCTTGCAGAAGTCAGAAGTGGTAGCTCAGTGGGTTAAGCTGGTGGTTAACTGACTAACAGGTCTCCACAAGGTTTTGGGTTCAAGCCCCAGTATTGGCAAGTAAAAAATTTCAATTCTCTTTTTAAATGTAATAGTTTGTTTGCTTTGTGACATTAAACTGTAAATCTATTTGTTAAAGAGACCTGTTCAAAAGATTGCTTTATTTATTTGTCTTTTGTGAAAAACTTGTTTGGCCTACTTTTATTATGAGTTACATGGTGTTGAAGTATGGAAAAGAAGCTATGTTGGTTCATTAGGCTTATTGACTGCTTGCAAAAGTCAGAAGTGGTAGCTCAGTGGGTTAAGCTGGTGGTTAACTGACTAACAGGTCCCCACAAGGTTGTGGGTTCAAGCCCCAGTATTGGCAAATAAAGAATTTTAATTATCTTTTTAAATGTAATAGTTTGTTTGCTTTTGTGACATTAAAATGTAAATCTATTTGTTAATTAAATAGACCTGTTCAAAAGATTGCTTTATTTATTTGTCTTTTGTAAAAAACTTGTTTGGCCTACTTTTAATATGAGTTACATGGTGTTGAAGTGAAGACAAAAAGCCATGTTGGTTTATTAGGCTTATTGACTGCTTGAACAAGTCAGAAATGGTAGCTCAGTGGGTTAAGCTGGTGGTTAACTGACTAATAGGTCTGCACAAGGTTGTGGGTTCAAGCCCCAGTATTGGCAATTAAACATTTAATTTCTCTTTTGAAATCTAATAGTTTGTTTGCTTTTGTGACATTAAACTGTAAATCAATTTGTTTATTAAAGAGACCTGTTCAAAAGATTGCTTTTTTTCTTTCGTCTTTGTTGAAAGACTTGTTTGGCCTACTTTTAATATGAGTTTCATGGTGTTGAAGTATGGAAAAGTAGCTATGTTGGTTCATTAGGCTTATTGAATGCTTGCAAAAGTCAGAAGTGGTAGCTCAGTGGGTTAAGCTGGTGGTTAACTGACTAACAGGTCCCCACAAGGTTGTGGGTTCAAGCCCCAGTATTGGCAAGTAAAAAATTGTAATTCTCTTTTTAAATGTAATAGTTTGTTTGCTTTTGTGTCATTAAACTGTAAATCTATTTGTTAATTAAAGAGACCTGTTCAAAAGATTGCTTTATTTATTTGTCTTTTGTGAAAAACTTGTTTGGCCTACTTTTAATATGAGTTACATGATGTAAAAGTATAGAAAAAAAGCAATGTTGGTTTATTAGGCTTATTGATTGATTAAACAAGTCAGAAATGGTAGCTCAGTAGGTTAAGCTGGTGGTTAACTGACTAACAGGTCCCCACAAGGTTGTGGGTTCAAGCCCCAGTATAGCCAAGGTAAACATTTTATTTCAATTTTGAAATGTAATAGTTTGTTTACTTTTGTGACATTAAACTGTAAATCTATTTGTTAATTAAAGAGACCTGTTCAAAAGATTGCTTTATTTATTTGTCTTTTGTGAAAAACTTGTTTGGCCTACTTTTAATATGAGTTACATGGTGTTGAAGTATGAAAAAGAAGCCATGTTGGTTCATTAGGCTTATTGACTGCTTGCTAAAGTCAGAAGTGGAAGCTCAGTGGGTTAAGCTGGAGGTTAACCGACTAGCAGGTCAACACAAGGTTGTGGGTTCAAGCCCCAGTATAGCCAAGGTAAACATTGTATTTCTCTTTTGAAATGTAATAGTTTGTTTACTTTTGTGACATTAAACTGTAAATCTATTTGTTTATTAAAGAGACCTGTTCAAAAGATTACTTTATTTTGTTGTCTTTGTTGAAAAACTTGTTTGGCCTACTTTTAATATGAGTTTCATGGTGTTGAAGTATGGAAAAGAAGCCATGTTGGTTTATTAGGCTTATTGACTGCTTGCTGAAGTCAGAAGTGGTAGCTCAGTGGGTTAAGCTAGTGGTTATCCGACTAACAGGTCCACACAAGGTTGTGGGTTCAAGCCCCAGTATTGGCAATTAAACATTTTATTTCTCTTTTGAAATGTAATAGTTTGTTTACTTTTGTGACATTAAACTGTAAATCAATTTGTTTATTAAAGAGACCTGTTCAAAAGGTTGCTTTATTTCTTTTTCTTTGTTAAAAAACTTGTTTGGCCTACTTTTAATATGTGTTTCATGGTGTTGAAGTATGGAAAAGAAGCCATGTTGGTTCATTAGGCTTATTGACTGCTTGAAAAAGTCAGAAGTGGTAACTCAGTGGGGGAAGCTGGTGGTTAACTGATTAACAGGTCCAAACGAGGTTGTGGGTTTAAGCCCCAGTATAGCCAAGGTAAGCATTTTATTTCTCTTTTGAAATGTAATAGTTTGTTTACTTTTGTGACATTAAACTGTAAATCTATCTGTTAATTAAAGAGACCTGTTCAAAAGATTGCTTTATTTCTTTGTCTTTGTTGAAAGACTTGTTTGGCCTACTTTTAATATGAGTTTCATGGTGGTGAAGTATGGAAAAGAAGCCATGTTGGTTTATTAGGCTTATTGACTGCTTGAACAAGTCAGAAGTGGTAGCTCAGTGGGTTAAGCTGGTGGTTAACTGACTAACAGGTCCCCACAAGGTTGTGGGCTTAAGCCCCAGTATTGGCAAGTAAAACATTTTAATTCTTTTTTTAAATGTAATAGTTTGTTTGCTTTTGTGACATTAAACTGTAAATCAATTTGTTTATTAAAGAGACCTGTTCAAAAGGTTGCTTTATTTCTTTTTCTTTGTTGAAAAACTTGTTTGGCTTACTTTTAATGTGTTTCATGGTGTTGAACTATGGAAAAGAAGCCATGTTGGTTCATTAGGCTTATTGACTGCTTGCAAAAGTCAGAAGTGGTAGCTCAGTGGGTTAAGCTCGTGGTTAACTGACTAACAGGTCCACACAAAGTTGTGGGTTTAAGCCCCAGTATAGCCAAATTAAAAATTGTATTTCTCTTTTGAAATCTAATTGTTTGTCTGCTTTGTGACATCAAACTGTAAATCTATTTGATAATTAAAGAGACCTGTTCAAAAGAATGCTTTATTTATTTGTCTTTGTTGAAAAACTTGTTTGGCCTACTTTTAATATGTGTTCCATGGTGTTGAAGTATAGAAAAAAAGCCATGTTGGTTTATTAGGCTTATTGACTGCTTGCAAAAGTCAGAAATGGTAGCTCAGTGGGTTAAGTTGGTGGTTAACTGACTAACAGGTCCACACAAGGTTGTGGGTTCAAGCCGCAGTATAGCCAAGATAAAAAAAAAAATTCTCTTTTGAAATGTAATAGTTTGTTTGCTTTTGTGACATTAAACTGTAAATCAATTTGTTAATTAAAGAGACCTGTTCAAAAGATTGCTTTATTTCTTTGTTTTTGTTGAAAGACTTGTTTGGCCTACTTTTATTATGAGTTTCATGGTGTTGAAGTATGGAAAAGAAGCCATGTTGGTTCATTAGGGTTATTGACTGCTTGAACAAGTCAGAAGTGGTAGTTCAGTGGGTTAAGCTGGTGGTTAACTAACAGGTCCCCACAAGCTTGTGGGTTCAAGCCCCAGTATTGGCAAGCAAAAGTTTTATTTCTCTTTTGAAATGTAATAGTTTGTTTACTTTTGTGACATTAAACTGTAAATTATTTTGTTTATTAAAGAGACCTGTTCAAAAGATTGCTTTTGTCTTTGTCTTTGCTGAAAGACTTGTTTGGCCTACTTTTAATATAAGTTACATGGTGTTCAAGTATGGAAAAGAAGCGATGTTTGTTCATTAGGGTTATTGACTGTTTGCTAAAGTCAGAAGTGGTAGCTCAGTAGGTTAAGCTGGTGGTTAACTGACTAACAGGTCTGCACAAGGTTGTGGGTTCAAGCCCCAGTATTGGCAATTAAACATTTTATTTCTCTTTTGAAATCTAAAAGTTTGTTTGCTTTTGTGACATTAAACTGTAAATCAATTTGTTTATTAAAGAGACCTGTTCAAAAGATTGCTTTTTTTCTTTCGTCTTTGTTGAAAGACTTGTTTGGCCTACTTTTAATGAGTTTCATGGTGTTGAAGTATGGAAAAGAAGCTATGTTGGTTCATTAGGCTTATTGACTGCTTGCAAAAGTCAGAAGTGGTAGCTCAGTGGGTTAAGCTGGTGGTTAACTGACTAACAGGTCCCCACAAGGTTGTGGGTTCAAGCCCCAGTATTGGCAAGTAAAAAATGTTAATTCTCTTTTTAAATGTAAAAGTTTGTTTGCTTTTGTGACATTAAACTGTAAATCTATTTGTTAATTAAATAGACCTGTTCAAAAGATTGCTTTATTTATTTGTCTTCTGTGAAAAACTTGTTTGGCCTACTTTTAATATGAGTTACATGGTGTTAAAGTATAGAAAAAAAGCCATGTTGGTTTATTAGGCTTATTGACTGCTTGAGCAAGTCAGAAATGAAAGTTCAGTAGGTTAAGCTGATGGTTAACTGAATAACAAGTCCCCACAAGGTTTGTGGGTTCAAGCCCCAGCATTGGCAAGTAAAAAAATTTAATTTTCTTTTTAAATGCAATAGTTTGTTTGCTTTTGTAACATTAAATTGTAAATCTAATAAACAAGTCAGAAATGGTAGCTCAGTCGGTTAAGCTGGTGGTTAACTGACTAACAGGTCCCCACAAGGTTGTGTGTTCAAGCCCCAGTATTGGCAAGTAAAAAATGTTATTTCTCTTTTCAAATGTAAAAGTTTGTTTGCTTTTGTGACAATAAACTGTAAATCTATTTGTTAATTAAAGAGACCTGTTCAAAAGATTGCTTTATTTCTTTGTCTTTGTTGAAAGACTTGTTTGGCCTACTTTTAATATGAGTTACATGGTGTTAAAGTATAGAAAAAAAGCCATGTTGGTTTATTAGGCTTATTGACTGCTTGAGCAAGTCAGAAATGAAAGCTCAGTAGGTTAAGCTGATGGTTAACTGAATAACAAGTCCCCACAAGGTTTGTGGGTTCAAGCCCCAGCATTGGCAAGTAAAAAAATTTAATTTTCTTTTTAAATGTAATAGTTTGTTTGCTTTTGTAACATTAAATTGTAAATCTAATAAACAAGTCAGAAATGGTAGCTCAGTCGGTTAAGCTGGTGGTTAACTGACTAACAGGTCCCCACAAGGTTGTGGGTTCAAGCCCCAGTATTGGCAAGTAAAAAATGTTAATTCTCTTTTTAAATGTAATAGTTTGTTTGCTTTTGTGACAATAAACTGTAAATCTATTTGTTAATTAAAGAGACCTGTTCAAAAGATTGCTTTATTTATTTGTCTTTTGTGAAAAACTTTTTTGGCCTACTTTTAATATGAGTTACATGGTGTTGAAGTGAAGAAAAATAGCCATGTTGGTTTATTAGGCTTATTGACTGCATGAACAAGTCAAAAATGGTAGCTCAGTGGGTTAAGCTGGTGGTTAACTGACTAACAGGTCCGTACAAGGTTGTGGGTTCAAGCCCCATTATTGGCAATTAAACATGTTATTTCTCTTTTGAAATTTAATAGTTTGTTTGCTTTTGTGACATTAAACTGTAAATCAATTTGTTTATTAAAGAGACCTGTTCAAAAGATTGCTTTTTTTCTTTGTCTTTGTTGAAAGACTTGTTTGGCCTACTTTTAATGAGTTTCATGGTGTTGAAGTATGGAAAAGAAGCTATGTTGGTTCATTAGGCTTATTGACTGCTTGCAAAAGTCAGAAGTGGTAGCTCAGTGGGTTAAGCTGGTGGTTAACTGACTAACAGGTCCCCACAAGGTTGTGGGTTCAAGCCCCTGTATTGGCAAGTAAAAAATGTCAATTCTCTTTTTAAATGTAATAGTTTGTTTGCTTTTGTGACATTAAACTGTAAATCTATTTGTTAATTAAAGAGACCTGTTCAAATGATTGCTATATTTATTTGTCTTTTGTGAAAAACTTGTTTGGCCTACTTTTAATATGAGTTACATGGTGTTGAAGTAAAGAAAAAAAGCCATGTTGGTTTATTAGGCTTATTGACTGCTTGTAAAAGTCAGAAGTGGTAGCTCAGTGGGTTAAGCTGGTGGTTAACCGACTAACAGGTCCACACAAAGTTGTGGGTTTAAGCCCCAGTATTGGCAATTAAACATTTTATTTCTCTTTTGAAATGTAATAGTTTGTTTGCTTTTTGGGACATTAAACTGTAAATCAATTTGTTAATTAAAGAGACCTGTTCAAAAGATTGCTTTATTTATTTGTCTTTTGTGAAAAACTTGTTTGGCCTACTTTTAATATGAGTTTCATGGTGTTGAAGTATGGAAAAGAAGCTATGTTGGTTCATTAGGCTTATTGACTGCTTGCAAAAGTCAGAAGTGGTAGCTCAGTGGGTTAAGCTGGTGGTTAACTGACTAACAGGTCTCCACAAGGTTGTGGGTTCAAGCCCCAGTATTGGCAAGTAAAAAATTTGATTTCTCTTTTAAATGTAATAGTTTGTTTGCTTTTGTGACATTAAACTGTAAATCAATTTGTTAATTAAAGAGACCTGTTCAAAAGATTGCTTTATTTATTTGTCTTTTGTGAAAAACTTGTTTGGCCTACTTTTAATATGAGTAACATGGTGTTAAAGTATAGAAAAAAAAGCCATGTTGGTTTATTAGGCTTATTGACTGCTTAAGCAAGTCAGAAATGGTAGCTCAGTGGGTTAAGCTGGTGGTTAACTGACTAACAGGTCCCCACAAGGTTGTGGGTTCAAGCCCCAGTATTGGCAAGTAAAAAATTTTAATTCTCTTTTTAAATGTAATAGTTTGTTTGCTTTTGTGACATTAAACTGTAAATCTATTTGTTAATTAAAGAGACCTGTTCAAAAGATTGCTTTATTTATTTGTCTTTTGTAAAAAACTTGTTTGGCCTACTTTTAATATGAGTTACATGGTGTTGAAGTGAAGAAAAAAAGCCATGTTGGTTTATTAGGCTTATTGACTGCTTGAACAAGTCAGAAATGGTAGCTCAGTGGGTTAAGCTGGTGGTTAACTGACTAATAGGGCTGCACAAGGTTGTGGGTTCAAGCCCCAGTATTGGCAATTACACATTTTATTTCTCTTTTGAAATGAAATAGTTTGTTTGCTTTTGTGACATTAAACTGTAAATCAAGTTGTTAATTAAAGAGACCTGTTCAAAAGATTGCTTTATTTATTTGTCTTTTGTGAAAAACTTGTTTGGCCTACTTTTATTATGAGTTACATGGTGTTAAAGTATAGAAAAAAAAGCCATGTTGGTTTATTAGGTTTATTGACTGCTTGAACAAGTCAGAAATGGTAGCTCAGTAGGTTAAGCTGGTGGTTAACTGACTAACAGGTCCCCACAAGGTTGTGGGTTCAAGCCCCAGTATTGGCAAGTAAAAATGTTTAATTATCTTTTTAAATGTAATAGTTTGTTTGCTTTTGTGACATTAAACTGTAAATCTATTTGTTAATTAAAGAGACCTGTTCGAAAGATTGCTTTATTTATTTGTCTTTTGTGAAAAACTTGTTTGGCCTACTTTTAATATGAGTTACATGGTGTTGAGGTAAAGAAAAAAAGCCATGTTGGTTTATTAGGCTTATTGACTGCTTAAACAAGACAGAATTGGTAGCCCAGTAGGTTAAGCTGGTGGTTAACTGACTAACAGGTCCCCACAAAGTTGTGGGTTCAAGCCCCAGTATTGGCAAGTAAAAATGTTTTATTCTCTTTTGAAATGGAATAGTTTGTTTGCTTTTGTGACATTAAACTGTAAATCAATTTGTATATTAAAGAGACCTGTTCAAAAGATTGCTTTTTTTCTTTGTCTTTGTTGAAAGACTTGTTTGGCCTACTTTTAATATGAGTTACATGGTGTTAAAGTATAGAAAAAATGCCATGTTGGTTTATTAGGCTTATTGACTGCTTGAACAAGTCAGAAATGGTAGCTCAGTAGGTTAACCTGGTGGTTAACTGACTAACAGGTCCCCACAAGGTTGTGGGGTCAAGCCCAAGTAGGCAAGTAAAAATGTTAAATTCTCTTTTTAAATGTAATAGTTTGTTTGCTTTTGTGACATTAAACTGTAAATCTATTTGTTAATTAAAGAGACCTGTTCAAAAGATTGCTTTATTTATTTGTCTTTTGTGAAAAACTTGTTTGGCCTACTTTTAATATGAGTTACATGGTGTTGAAGTAAAGAAAAAAGTTATGTTGGTTTATTAGGCTTATTGACTGCTTGAGCAAGTCAGAAATGGTAGCTTAGTAGGTTAAGCTGGTGGTTAACTGACTAACAGGTCTGCACAAGGTTGTGGGTTCAAGCCCCAGTATTGGCAATTAAACATTTTATTTCTCTTTTGAAATATAATAGTTTGTTTGCTTTTGTGACATTAAACTGTAAATCAATTTGTTTATTAAAGAGACCTGTTCAAAAGATTGCTTTTTTTCTTTCGTCTTTGTTGAAAGACTTGTTTGGCCTACTTTTAATATGAGTTTCATGGTGTTGAAGTATGGAAAAGAAGCTATGTTGGTTCATTAGGCTTATTGACTGCTTGCAAAAGTCAGAAGTGGTAGCTCAGTGGGTTAAGCTGGTGGTTAACTGACTAACAGGTCTCCACAAGGTTTTGGGTTCAAGCCCCAGTATTGGGAAGTAAAAAATTTCAATTCTCTTTTTAAATGTAATAGTTTGTTTGCTTTGTGACATTAAACTGTAAATCTATTTGTTAATTAAAGAGACCTGTTCAAAAGATTGCTTTATTTATTTGTCTTTTGTGAAAAACTTGTTTGGCCTACTTTTAATATGAGTTACATGGTGTTGAAGTAAAGAAAAAAAGCCATGTTGGTTTATTAGGCTTATTGACTGTTGGAACAAGTCAGAAATGGTAGCTCAGTGGGTTAAGCTGGTGGTTAATTGACTAACAGGTCCACACAAAGTTGTGGGTTCAAGCCCCAGTATAGCCAAATTAAAAATTTTCTTTCTCTTTTGAAATCTAATTGTTTGTCTGCTTTGTGACATCAAACTGTAAATCTATTTGATAATTAAAGAGACCTGTTCAAAAGATTGCTTTATTTCTTTGTCTTTGTTGAAAAACTTGTTTGGCCTACTTTTAATATGTGTTCCATGGTGTTGAAGTATTAAAAAGAAGCCATGTTGGTTCATTAGACTTAATGACTGCTTGAACAAGTCAGAAGTGGTAGCTCAGTGGTATAAGCTGGTGGTTAACTGACTAACGGGTCCCCACAAGGTTGTGGGTTCTAGCCCCAGTATTGGCAAGTAAAACATTTGAATTCTCTTTTAAATGTAATAGTTTGTTTGCTTTTGTGACATTAAACTGTAAATCAATTTGTTAATTAAAGAGACCTGTTCAAAAGATTGCTTTATTTATTTGTCTTTTGTGAAAAACTTGTTTGGCCTACTTTTAATATGAGTAACATGGTGTTAAAGTATAGAAAAAAAGCCATGTTGGTTTATTAGGCTTATTGACTGCTTAAGCAAGTCAGAAATGGTAGCTCAGTAGGTTAAGCTGGTGGTTAACTGACTAACAGGTCCCACAAGGTTGTGGGTTCAAGCCCCAGTATTTGCAAGTAAAACATTTTAATTCTCTTTTTAAATGTAATAGTTTGTTTGCTTTTGTGACATTAAACTGTAAATCTATTTGTTAATTAAAGAGACCTGTTCAAAAGATTGCTTTATTTATTTGTCTTTTGTAAAAAACTTGTTTGGCCTACTTTTAATATGAGTTACATGGTGTTGAAGTGAAGAAAAAAAGCCATGTTGGTTTATTAGGCTTATTGACTGCTTGAACAAGTCAGAAATGATAGCTCAGTGGGTTAAGCTGGTGGTTAACTGACTAATAGGTCTGCGCAAGGTTATGGGTTCAAGCCCCAGTATTGGCAATTAAACATTTTATTTATCTTTTGAAATGAAATAGTTTGTTTGCTTTTTGGGACATTAAACTGTAAATCAATTTGTTTATTAAAGAGACCTGTTCAAAAGATTGCTTTTTTTCTTTCGTCTTTGTTTAAAGACTTGTTTGGCCTACTTTTATTATGAGTTTCATGGTGTTGAAGTATGGAAAAGAAGCTATGTTGGTTCATTAGGCTTATTGACTGCTTGCAAAAGTCAGAAGTGGTAGCTCAGTGGGTTAAGCTGGTGGTTAACTGACTAACAGGTCTCCACAAGGTTGTGGGTTCAAGCCCCAGTATTGGCAAGTAAAAAATTTGATTTCTCTTTTAAATGTAATAGTTTGTTTGCTTTTGTGACATTAAACTGTAAATCAATTTGATAATTAAAGAGACCTGTTCAAAAGATTGCTTTATTTATTTGTCTTTTGTGAAAAACTTGTTTGGCCTACTTTTAATATGAGCAACATGGTGTTAAAGTATAGAAAAAAAAGCCATGTTGGTTTATTAGGCTTATTGACTGCTTAAGCAAGTCAGAAATGGTAGCTCAGTGGGTTAAGCTGGTGGTTAACTGACTAACAGGTCCCCACAAGGTTGTGGGTTCAAGCCCCAGTATTGGCAAGTAAAAAATTTTAATTCTCTTTTTAAATGTAATAGTTTGTTTACGTTTGTGAAATTAAACTGTAAATCTATTTGTTAATTAAAGAGACCTGTTCAAAAGATTGCTTTTTTTCTTTGTCTTTGCTGAAAGACTTGTTTGGCCTACTTTTAATATGAGTTAGATGGTGTTGAAGTGAAGAAAAAAAGCCATGTTGGTTTTTTAGGCTTATTGACTGCTTGAACAAGTCAGAAATGGTAGCTCAGTGGGTTAAGCTGGTGGTTAACTGACTAATAGGGCTGCACAAGGTTGTGGGTTCAAGCCCCAGTATTGGCAATTAAACATTTTATTTCTCTTTTGAAATGAAATAGTTTGTTTGCTTTTGTGACATTAAACTGTAAATCAATTTGTTAATTAAAGAGACCTGTTCAAAAGATTGCTTTATTTATTTGTCTTTTGTGAAAAACTTGTTTGGCCTACTTTTATTATGAGTTACATGGTGTTAAAGTATAGAAAAAAAAGCCATGTTGGTTTATTAGGTTTATTGACTGCTTGAACAAGTCAGAAATGGTAGCTCAGTAGGTTAAGCTGGTGGTTAACTGACTAACAGGTCCCCACAAGGTTGTGGGTTCAAGCCCCAGTATTGGCAATTAAACATTTTATTTCTCTTTTGAAATGAAATAGTTTGTTTGCTTTTGTGACATTAAACTGTAAATCAATTTGTTAATTAAAGAGACCTGTTCAAAAGATTGCTTTATTTATTTGTTTTTTGTGAAAAACTTGTTTGGCCTACTTTTAATATGAGTTACATGGTGTTGAGGTAAAGAAAAAAAGCCATGTTGGTTTATTAGGCTTATTGACTGCTTAAACAAGACAGAATTGGTAGCCCAGTAGGTTAAGCTGGTGGTTAACTGACTAACAGGTCCCCACAAGGTTGTGGGTTCAAGCCCCAGTATTGGCAAGTAAAAAAAATTATTTTTTTTTTTAAATGGAATAGTTTGTTTGCTTTTGTGACATTAAACTGTAAATCAATTTGTATATTAAAGAGACCTGTTCAAAAGATTGCTTTTTTTCTTTGTCTTTGTTGAAAGACTTGTTTGGCCTACTTTTAATATGAGTTACATGGTGTTAAAGTATAGAAAAAATGCCATGTTGGTTTATTAGGCTTATTGACTGCTTGAACAAGTCAGAAATGGTAGCTCAGTAGGTTAACCTGGTGGTTAACTGACTAACAGGTCCCCACAAGTTTGTGGGGTCAAGCCCAAGTAGGCAAGTAAAAATGTTAAATTCTCTTTTTAAATGTAATAGTTTGTTTGCTTTTGTGACATTAAACTGTAAATCTATTTGTTAATTAAAGAGACCTGTTCAAAAGATTGCTTTATTTATTTGTCTTTTGTGAAAAACTTGTTTGGCCTACTTTTAATATGAGTTACATGGTGTTGAAGTAAAGAAAAGAAGCCATGTTGGTTCATTAGGCTTATTGACTGCTTGCAAAAGTCAGAAGTGGTAGCTCAGTGGGTTAAGCTGGTGGTTAACTGACTAACAGGTCCACACAAAGTTGTGGGTTCAAGCCCCAGTATAGCCAAATTAAAAATTTTCTTTCTCTTTTGAAATCTAATTGTTTGTCTGCTTTGTGACATCAAACTGTAAATCTATTTGATAATTAAAGAGACCTGTTCAAAAGATTGCTTTATTTCTTTGTCTTTGTTGAAAAACTTGTTTGGCCTACTTTTAATATGTGTTCCATGGTGTTGAAGTATGAAAAAGAAGCCATGTTGGTTCATTAGACTTATTGACTGCTTGAACAAGTCAGAAGTGGTAGCTCAGTGGTATAAGCTGGTGGTTAACTGACTAACGGGTCCCCACAAGGTTGTGGGTTCTAGCCACAGTATTGGCAAGTAAAACATTTGAATTCTCTTTTAAATGTAATAGTTTGTTTGCTTTTGTGACATTAAACTGTAAATCAATTTGTTAATTAAAGAGACCTGTTCAAAAGATTGCTTTATTTATTTGTCTTTTGTGAAAAACTTGTTTGGCCTACTTTTAATATGAGTAACATGGTGTTAAAGTATAGAAAAAAAGCCATGTTGGTTTATTAGGCTTATTGACTGCTTAAGCAAGTCAGATATGGTAGCTCAGTAGGTTAAGCTGGTGGTTAACTGACTAACAGGTCCCACAAGGTTGTGGGTTCAAGCCCCAGTATTTGCAAGTAAAACATTTTAATTCTCTTTTTAAATGTAATAGTTTGTTTGCTTTTGTGACATTAAACTGTAAATCTATTTGTTAATTAAAGAGACCTGTTCAAAAGATTGCTTTATTTTTTTTGTCTTTTGTAAAAAACTTGTTTGGCCTACTTTTAATATGAGTTACATGGTGTTGAAGTGAAGAAAAAAAGCCATGTTGGTTTATTAGGCTTATTGACTGCTTGAACAAGTCAGAAATGATAGCTCAGTGGGTTAAGCTGGTGGTTAACTGACTAATAGGTCTGCGCAAGGTTGTGGGTTCAAGCCCCAGTATTGGCAATTAAACATTTTATTTATCTTTTGAAATGAAATAGTTTGTTTGCTTTTTGGGACATTAAACTGTAAATCAATTTGTTTATTAAAGAGACCTGTTCAAAAGATTGCTTTTTTTCTTTCGTCTTTGTTTAAAGACTTGTTTGGCCTACTTTTATTATGAGTTTCATGGTGTTGAAGTATGGAAAAGAAGCTATGTTGGTTCATTAGGCTTATTGACTGCTTGCAAAAGTCAGAAGTGGTAGCTCAGTGGGTTAAGCTGGTGGTTAACTGACTAACAGGTCTCCACAAGGTTGTGGGTTCAAGCCCCAGTATTGGCAAGTAAAAAATTTGATTTCTCTTTTAAATGTAATAGTTTGTTTGCTTTTGTGACATTAAACTGTAAATCAATTTGTTTATTAAAGAGACCTGTTCAAAAGATTGCTTTATTTCTTTGTCTTTGTTGAAAGACTTGTTTGGCCTGCTTTTAATATGAGTTTCATGGTGTTGAAGTATGGAAAAGAAGCCATGTTGGTTCATTAGGCTTATTGACTGCTTGAACAAGTCAGAAGTGGTAGCTCAGTGGTATAAGCTGGTGGTTAACTGACTAACGGGTCCCCACAAGGTTGTGGGTTCTAGCCCCAGTATTGGCAAGTAAAACATTTGAATTCTCTTTTAAATGTAATAGTTTGTTTGCTTTTGTGACATTAAACTGTAAATCAATTTGTTAATTAAAGAGACCTGTTCAAAAGATTGCTTTATTTATTTGTCTTTTGTGAAAAACTTGTTTGGCCTACTTTTAATATGAGTAACATGGTGTTAAAGTATAGAAAAAAAAGCCATGTTGGTTTATTAGGCTTATTGACTGCTTAAGCAAGTCAGAAATGGTAGCTCAGTAGGTTAAGCTGGTGGTTAACTGACTAACAGGTCCCACAAGGTTGTGGGTTCAAGCCCCAGTATTGGCAAGTAAAAAAATTTTTTTTTTTTTTAAATGGAATAGTTTGTTTGCTTTTGTGACATTAAACTGTAAATCAATTTGTATATTAAAGAGACCTGTTCAAAAGATTGCTTTTTTTCTTTGTCTTTGTTGAAAGACTTGTTTGGCCTACTTTTAATATGAGTTACATGGTGTTAAAGTATAGGAAAAATGCCATGTTGGTTTATTAGGCTTATTGACTGCTTGAACAAGTTAGAAATGGTAGCTCAGTAGGTTAACCTGGTGGTTAACTGACTAACAGGTCCCCACAAGGTTGTGGGGTCAAGCCCAAGTAGGCAAGTAAAAATGTTAAATTCTCTTTTGAAATGTAATAGTTTGTTTGCTTTTGTGACATTAAACTGTAAATCTATTTGTTAATTAAAGAGACCTGTTCAAAAGATTGCTTTATTTATTTGTCTTTTGTGAAAAACTTGTTTGGCCTACTTTTAATATGAGTTACATGGTGTTGAAGTAAAGAAAAGAAGCCATGTTGGTTCATTAGGCTTATTGACTGCTTGCAAAAGTCAGAAGTGGTAGCTCAGTGGGTTAAGCTGGTGGTTAACTGACTAACAGGTCCACACAAAGTTGTGGGTTCAAGCCCCAGTATAGCCAAATTAAAAATTTTCTTTCTCTTTTGAAATCTAATTGTTTGTCTGCTTTGTGACATCAAACTGGAAATCTATTTGATAATTAAAGAGACCTGTTCAAAAGATTGCTTTATTTCTTTGTCTTTGTTGAAAAACTTGTTTGGCCTACTTTTAATATGTGTTCCATGGTGTTGAAGTATGAAAAAGAAGCCATGTTGGTTCATTAGACTTATTGACTGCTTGCAAAAGTCAGAAATGGTAGCTCAGTGGGTTAAGCTGGTGGTTAACTGACTAACAGGTCCCCACAAGGTTGTGGGTTCAAGCCCCAGTATTGGCAATTAAAAATTTTATTTCTCTTTTGAAATGTAATAGTTTGTTTACTTTTGTGACATTAAACTGTAAATCAATTTGTTTATTAAAGAGACCTGTTCAAAAGATTGCTTTATTTCTTTGTCTTTGTTGAAAGACTTGTTTGGCCGGCTTTTAATATGAGTTTCATGGTGTTGAAGTATGGAAAAGAAGCCATGTTGGTTCATTAGGCTTATTGACTGCTTGAACAAGTCAGAAGTGGTAGCTCAGTGGTATAAGCTGGTGGTTAACTGACTAACGGGTCCCCACAAGGTTGTGGGTTCTAGCCCCAGTATTGGCAAGTAAAACATTTGAATTCTCTTTTAAATGTAATAGTTTGTTTGCTTTTGTGACATTAAACTGTAAATCAATTTGTTAATTAAAGAGACCTGTTCAAAAGATTGCTTTATTTATTTGTCTTTTGTGAAAAACTTGTTTGGCCTACTTTTAATATGAGTAACATGGTGTTAAAGTATAGAAAAAAAGCCATGTTGGTTTATTAGGCTTATTGACTGCTTAAGCAAGTCAGAAATGGTAGCTCAGTAGGTTAAGCTGGTGGTTAACTGACTAACAGGTCCCACAAGGTTGTGGGTTCAAGCCCCAGTATTTGCAAGTAAAACATTTTAATTCTCTTTTTAAATGTAATAGTTTGTTTGCTTTTGTGACATTAAACTGTAAATCTATTTGTTAATTAAAGAGACCTGTTCAAAAGATTGCTTTATTTATTTGTCTTTTGTAAAAAACTTGTTTGGCCTACTTTTAATATGAGTTACATGGTGTTGAAGTGAAGAAAAAAAGCCATGTTGGTTTATTAGGCTTATTGACTGCTTGAACAAGTCAGAAATGATAGCTCAGTGGGTTAAGCTGGTGGTTAACTGACTAATAGGTCTGCGCAAGGTTGTGGGTTCAAGCCCCAGTATTGGCAATTAAACATTTTATTTATCTTTTGAAATGAAATAGTTTGTTTGCTTTTTGGGACATTAAACTGTAAATCAATTTGTTTATTAAAGAGACCTGTTCAAAAGATTGCTTTTTTTCTTTCGTCTTTGTTTAAAGACTTGTTTGGCCTACTTTTATTATGAGTTTCATGGTGTTGAAGTATGGAAAAGAAGCTATGTTGGTTCATTAGGCTTATTGACTGCTTGCAAAAGTCAGAAGTGGTAGCTCAGTGGGTTAAGCTGGTGGTTAACTGACTAACAGGTCTCCACAAGGTTGTGGGTTCAAGCCCCAGTATTGGCAAGTAAAAAATTTGATTTCTCTTTTAAATGTAATAGTTTGTTTGCTTTTGTGACATTAAACTGTAAATCAATTTGATAATTAAAGAGACCTGTTCAAAAGATTGCTTTATTTATTTGTCTTTTGTGAAAAACTTGTTTGGCCTACTTTTAATATGAGCAACATGGTGTTAAAGTATAGAAAAAAAAGCCATGTTGGTTTATTAGGCTTATTGACTGCTTAAGCAAGTCAGAAATGGTAGCTCAGTGGGTTAAGCTGGTGGTTAACTGACTAACAGGTCCCCACAAGGTTGTGGGTTCAAGCCCCAGTATTGGCAAGTAAAAAATTTTAATTCTCTTTTTAAATGTAATAGTTTGTTTACGTTTGTGAAATTAAACTGTAAATCTATTTGTTAATTAAAGAGACCTGTTCAAAAGATTGCTTTTTTTCTTTGTCTTTGCTGAAAGACTTGTTTGGCCTACTTTTAATATGAGTTAGATGGTGTTGAAGTGAAGAAAAAAAGCCATGTTGGTTTTTTAGGCTTATTGACTGCTTGAACAAGTCAGAAATGGTAGCTCAGTGGGTTAAGCTGGTGGTTAACTGACTAATAGGGCTGCACAAGGTTGTGGGTTCAAGCCCCAGTATTGGCAATTAAACATTTTATTTCTCTTTTGAAATGAAATAGTTTGTTTGCTTTTGTGACATTAAACTGTAAATCAATTTGTTAATTAAAGAGACCTGTTCAAAAGATTGCTTTATTTATTTGTCTTTTGTGAAAAACTTGTTTGGCCTACTTTTATTATGAGTTACATGGTGTTAAAGTATAGAAAAAAAAGCCATGTTGGTTTATTAGGTTTATTGACTGCTTGAACAAGTCAGAAATGGTAGCTCAGTAGGTTAAGCTGGTGGTTAACTGACTAACAGGTCCCCACAAGGTTGTGGGTTCAAGCCCCAGTATTGGCAATTAAACATTTTATTTCTCTTTTGAAATGAAATAGTTTGTTTGCTTTTGTGACATTAAACTGTAAATCAATTTGTTAATTAAAGAGACCTGTTCAAAAGATTGCTTTATTTATTTGTTTTTTGTGAAAAACTTGTTTGGCCTACTTTTAATATGAGTTACATGGTGTTGAGGTAAAGAAAAAAAGCCATGTTGGTTTATTAGGCTTATTGACTGCTTAAACAAGACAGAATTGGTAGCCCAGTAGGTTAAGCTGGTGGTTAACTGACTAACAGGTCCCCACAAGGTTGTGGGTTCAAGCCCCAGTATTGGCAAGTAAAAAAAAATAATTTTTTTTTTAAATGGAATAGTTTGTTTGCTTTTGTGACATTAAACTGTAAATCAATTTGTATATTAAAGAGACCTGTTCAAAAGATTGCTTTATTTATTTGTTTTTTGTGAAAAACTTGTTTGGCCTACTTTTAATATGAGTTACATGGTGTTGAGGTAAAGAAAAAAAGCCATGTTGGTTTATTAGGCTTATTGACTGCTTAAACAAGACAGAATTGGTAGCCCAGTAGGTTAAGCTGGTGGTTAACTGACTAACAGGTCCCCACAAGGTTGTGGGTTCAAGCCCCAGTATTGGCAAGTAAAAAAAAATAATTTTTTTTTTAAATGGAATAGTTTGTTTGCTTTTGTGACATTAAACTATAAATCAATTTGTATATTAAAGAGACCTGTTCAAAAGATTGCTTTTTTTCTTTGTCTTTGTTGAAAGACTTGTTTGGCCTACTTTTAATATGAGTTACATGGTGTTAAAGTATAGAAAAAATGCCATGTTGGTTTATTAGGCTTATTGACTGCTTGAACAAGTCAGAAATGGTAGCTCAGTAGGTTAACCTGGTGGTTAACTGACTAACAGGTCCCCACAAGTTTGTGGGGTCAAGCCCAAGTAGGCAAGTAAAAATGTTAAATTCTCTTTTTAAATGTAATAGTTTGTTTGCTTTTGTGACATTAAACTGTAAATCTATTTGTTAATTAAAGAGACCTGTTCAAAAGATTGCTTTATTTATTTGTCTTTTGTGAAAAACTTGTTTGGCCTACTTTTAATATGAGTTACATGGTGTTGAAGTAAAGAAAAGAAGCCATGTTGGTTCATTAGGCTTATTGACTGCTTGCAAAAGTCAGAAGTGGTAGCTCAGTGGGTTAAGCTGGTGGTTAACTGACTAACAGGTCCACACAAAGTTGTGGGTTCAAGCCCCAGTATAGCCAAATTAAAAATTTTCTTTCTCTTTTGAAATCTAATTGTTTGTCTGCTTTGTGACATCAAACTGTAAATCTATTTGATAATTAAAGAGACCTGTTCAAAAGATTGCTTTATTTCTTTGTCTTTGTTAAAAAACTTGTTTGGCCTACTTTTAATATGTGTTCCATGGTGTTGAAGTATGAAAAAGAAGCCATGTTGGTTCATTAGACTTATTGACTGCTTGAACAAGTCAGAAGTGGTAGCTCAGTGGTATAAGCTGGTGGTTAACTGACTAACTGGTCCCCTCAAGGTTGTGGGTTCTAGCCCCAGTATTGGCAAGTAAAACATTTGAATTCTCTTTTAAATGTAATAGTTTGTTTGCTTTTGTGACATTAAACTGTAAATCAATTTGTTAATTAAAGAGACCTGTTCAAAAGATTGCTTTATTTATTTGTCTTTTGTGAAAAACTTGTTTGGCCTACTTTTAATATGAGTAACATGGTGTTAAAGTATAGAAAAAAAGCCATGTTGGTTTATTAGGCTTATTGACTGCTTGAGCAAGTCAGAAATGGTAGCTCAGTAGGTTAAGCTGGTGGTTAACTGACTAACAGGTCTGCGCAAGGTTGTGGGTTCAAGCCCCAGTATTGGCAAGTAAAAAAATGTTAATTCTCTTTTTAAATGTAATAGTTTGTTTGCTTTTGTGACAATAAACTGTAAATCTATTTGTTAATTAAAGAGACCTGTTCAAAAGATTGCTTTATTTATTTGTCTTTTGTGAAAAACTTGTTTGGCCTACTTTTAATATGAGTTACATGGTGTTGAAGTATGGAAAAAAAGCCATGTTGGTTTATTAGGCTTATTGACTGCTTGAACAAGTCAGAAATGGTAGCTCAGTGGGTTAAGCTGGTGGTTAACTGACTAACAGGTCTGCACAAGGTTGTGGGTTCAAGCCCCAGTATTAGCAATTAAAATTTTTATTTCTCTTTTGAAATGTAATAGTTTGTTTACTTTTGTGACATTAAACTGTAAATCAATTTGTTAATTAAAGAGACCTGTTCAAAAGATTGCTTTATTTATTTGTCTTTGTTGAAAGACTTGTTTGGCCTGCTTTTAATATGAGTTTCATGGTGTTGAAGTATGGAAAAGAAGCCATGTTGGTTCATTAGGCTTATTGACTGCTTGAACAAGTCAGAAGTGGTAGCTCAGTGGTTTAAGCTGGTGGTTAACTGACTAACGGGTCCCCACAAGGTTGTGGGTTCTAGCCCCAGTATTGGCAAGTAAAAAATTTGAATTCTCTTTTAAATGTAATAGTTTGTTTGCTTTTGTGACATTAAACTGTAAATCAATTTGTTAATTAAAGAGACCTGTTCAAAAGATTGCTTTATTTATTTGTCTTTTGTGAAAAACTTGTTTGGCCTACTTTTAATATGAGTTACATGGTGTTGAGGTAAAGAAAAAAAGCCATGTTGGTTTATTAGGCTTATTGACTGCTTAAACAAGTCAGAAATGGTAACCCAGTAGGTTAAGCTGGTGGTTAACTGACTAACAGGTCCGCACAAGGTTGTGGGTTCAAGCCCCAGTATTCGCAAGTAAAAAAATTTAATTCTCCTTTGAAATGGAATAGTTTGTTTGCTTTTGTGACATTAAACTGTAAATCAATTTGTATATTAAAGAGACCTGTTCAAAAGATTGCTTTTTTTCTTTGTCTTTGTTGAAAGACTTGTTTGGCCTACTTTTAATATGAGTTACATGGTGTTAAAGTATAGAAAAAAAGCCATGTTGGTTTATTAGGCTTATTGACTGCTTGAACAAGTCAGAAATGGTAGCTCAGTAGGTTAACCTGGTGGTTAACTGACTAACAGGTCCCCACAAGGTTGTGGGTTCAAGCCCCAGTAGGCAAGTAAAAATGTTAAATTCTCTTTTTAAATGTAATAGTTTGTTTGCTTTTGTGACATTAAACTGTAAATCTATTTGTTAATTAAAGAGACCTGTTCAAAAGATTGCTTTATTTATTTGTCTTTTGTGAAAAACTTGTTTGGCCTACTTTTAATATGAGTTACATGGTGTTGAAGTAAAGAAAAAAAAGCCATGTTGGTTTATTAGGCTTATTGACTGCTTGAACAAGTCAGAAATGGTAGCTCAGTAGGTTAAGCTGGTGGTTAACTGACTAACATGTCTGCACAAGGTTGTGGGTTCAAGCCCCAGTATTGGCAATTAAACATTTTATTTCTCTTTTGAAATCTAATAGTTTGTTTGCTTTTGTGACATTAAACTGTAAATCAATTTGTTTATTAAAGAGACCTGTTCAAAAGATTGCTTTTTTTCTTTTGTCTTTGTTGAAAGACTTGTTTGGCCTACTTTTAATGAGTTTCATGGTGTTGAAGTATGGAAAAGAAGCTATGTTGGTTCATTAGGCTTATTGACTGCTTGCAAAAGTCAGAAGTGGTAGCTCAGTGGGTTAAGCTGGTAGTTAACTGACTAACAGGTCCCCACAAGGTTGTGGGTTCAAGCCCCACTATTGGCAAGTAAAAAATGTTAATTCTCTTTTTAAATGTAAAAGTTTGTTTGCTTTTGTGACATTAAACTGTAAATCTATTTGTTAATTAAAGAGACCTGTTCAAAAGATTGCTTTATTTATTTGTCTTTTGTGAAAAACTTGTTTGGCCTACTTTTAATATGAGTTACATGGTGTTAAAGTTCGTCCAGGCCGTGGAACACTGGACCAGCTCTATACCCTCTACAGGGTGCTGGAGGGTTCATGGGAGTTTGCCCAACCAGTCCACATGTGCTTTGTGGATTTGGAAAAGGCATTCGACTGTGTCCCTCGCGGCGGCCTGTGGAGGGTGCTCCGGGAGTATGGGGTCGGGGGCCCTTTACTAAGGGCTGTCCGGTCCCTGTATGACCGAAGCAGGAGCTTGGTTCGCATTGCCGGCAGTAAGTCAGACTTGTTCCCGGTGCATGTTGGACTCCGGCAGGGCTGCCCTTTGTCACCGGTTCTGTTCATAATTTTTATGGACAGAATTTCTAGGCGCAGCCAGGGGTCGGAGGGTGTCCGGTTTGGTGACGACACGATTTCGTCTTTGCTCTTTGCAGATGATGTTGTCGTGTTGGCTTCATCAGACCAGGACCTTCAGCATGCACTGGGACGGTTTGCAGCCAAGTGTGAAGCGGCTGGGATGAGAATCAGCACCTCCAAATCCGAGGCCATGGTCCTCAGTCGGAAAAGGGTGGCTTGCCCACTTCAGGTTGGTGGGGAGTTCCTGCCGCAAGTGGAGGAGTTTAAGTATCTTGGGGTTTTGTTCACGAGTGAGGGAAGGGTGGAACGGGAGATTGACAGACGGATCGGTGCAGCTTCTGCAGTAATGCGGTCGATGTACCGGTCTGTCGTGGTGAAGAAGGAGCTGAGCCGCAAGGCGAAACTTTCGATTTACCGGTCAATCTACGTTCCTACTCTCACCTATGGTCATGAGCTCTGGGTCATGACCGAAAGGACAAGATCCCGGATACAGGCGGCCGAAATGTGCTTCCTCCGCAGGGTGGCTGGGCGATCCCTTAGAGATAGGGTGAGAAGCTTAGTCACTCGGGAGGAGCTCGGAGTAGATCCGCTGCTCCTCCACATCGAGAGGGGTCAGCTGAGGTGGCTCGGGCATCTGTTCCGGATGCCTCCTGGACGCCTTCCTGGGAAGGTGTTCCGGGCGCGTCCCACTGGGAGGAGACCCCGGGGAAGACCTAGGACACGCTGGAGAGACTATGTCTCCCGGCTGGCCTGGGAACGCCTTGGTGTCCCCCCGGAAGAGCTGGAAGAAGTGTCTAGGGAGAGGGAAGTCTGGGCATCTTTGCTTAGACTGCTGCCCCCGCGACCCGGCATCGGATAAGCGGGAGAAGATGGATGGATGGTGTTAAAGTATAGAAAAAAAGCCATGTTGGTTTATTAGGCTTATTGACTGTTTGATCAAGTCAGAAATGGAAGCTCAGTAGGTTAAGCTGGTGGTTAACTGAATAACAAGTCCCCACAAGGTTGTGGGTTCAAGCCCCAGCATTGGCAAGTAAAAAAATTTAATTTTCTTTTTAAATGTAATAGTTTGTTTGCTTTTGTGACATTAAATTGTAAATCAATTTGTTAATTAAAGAGACCTGTTCAAAAGATTGCTTTATTTATTTGTCTTTTGTGAAAAACTTGTTTGGCCTACTTTTAATATGAGTTACATGGTGTTGAAGTAAAGAAAAAAAGCCATTTTGGTTTATTAGGCTTATTGACTGCTTGAACAAGTCAGAAATGGTAGCTCAGTGGGTTAAACTGGTGGTTAACTGACTAACAGGTCCCCACAAGGTTGTGGGTTCAAGCCCCAGTATTGGCAAGTAAAAAATGTTAATTCTCTTTTTAAATGTAATAGTTTGTTTGCTTTTGTGACAATAAACTGTAAATCTATTTGTTAATTAAAGAGACCTGTTCAAAAGATTGCTTTATTTATTTGTCTTTTGTGAAAAACTTGTTTGGCCTACTTTTAATATGAGTTACATGGTGTTGAAGTGAAGACAAATAGGCATGTTGGTTTATTAGGCTTATTGACTGCATGAACAAGTCAGAAATGGTAGCTCAGTGGGTTAAGCTGGTGGTTAACTGACTAACAGGTCCGCACAAGGTTGTGGGTTCAAGCCCCAGTATTGGCAATTAAACATATTATTTCTCTTTTAAAATTTAATAGTTTGTTTGCTTTTGTGACATTAAACTGTAAATCAATTTGTTTATTAAAGAGACCTGTTCAAAAGATTGCTTTTTTTCTTTGTCTTTTTTGAAAGACTTGTTTGGCCTACTTTTAATGAGTTTCATGGTGTTGAAGTATGGAAAAGAAGCTATGTTGGTTCATTAGGCTTATTGACTGCTTGCAAAACTCAGAAGTGGTAGCTCAGTGGGTTAAGCTGGTGGTTAACTGACTAACAGGTCCCCACAAGGTTGTGGGTTCAAGCCCCTGTATTGGCAAGTAAAAAATGTCAATTCTCTTTTTAAATGTAATAGTTTGTTTGCTTTTGTGACATTAAACTGTAAATCTATTTGTTAATTAAAGAGACCTGTTCAAATGATTGCTTTATTTATTTGTCTTTTGTGAAAAACTTGTTTGGCCTACTTTTAATATGAGTTACATGGTGTTGAAGTAAAGAAAAAAAGCCATGTTGGTTTATTAGGCTTATTGACTGCTTGAGCAAGTCAGAAATGGTAGCTCAGTAGGTTAAGCTGGTGGTTAACTGACTAACAGGTCTGCGCAAGGTTGTGGGTTCAAGCCCCAGTATTGGCAAGTAAAAAAATGTTAATTCTCTTTTTAAATGTAATAGTTTGTTTGCTTTTGTGACAATAAACTGTAAATCTATTTGTTAATTAAAGAGACCTGTTCAAAAGATTGCTTTATTTATTTGTCTTTTGTGAAAAACTTGTTTGGCCTACTTTTAATATGAGTTACATGGTGTTGAAGTATGGAAAAAAAGCCATGTTGGTTTATTAGGCTTATTGACTGCTTGAACAAGTCAGAAATGGTAGCTCAGTGGGTTAAGCTGGTGGTTAACTGACTAACAGGTCCGCACAAGGTTGTGGGTTTAAGCCCCAGTATTGGCAATTAAACATTTTATTTCTCTTTTGAAATCTAATAGTTTGTTTGCTATTGTGACATTAAACTGTAAATCAATTTGTTTATTAAAGAGACCTGTTCAAAAGATTGCTTTTTTTCTTTCGTCTTTGTTGAAAGACTTGTTTGGCCTACTTTTAATATGAGTTTCATGGTGTTGAAGTATGGAAAAGAAGCTATGTTGGTTCATTAGGCTTATTGAATGCTTGCAAAAGTCAGAAATGGTAGCTCAGTGGGTTAAGCTGGTGGTTAACTGACTAACAGGTCTGCACAAGGTTGTGGGTTCAAGCCCCAGTATTAGCAATTAAAATTTTTATTTCTCTTTTGAAATGTAATAGTTTGTTTACTTTTGTGACATTAAACTGTAAATCAATTTGTTAATTAAAGAGACCTGTTCAAAAGATTGCTTTATTTCTTTGTCTTTGTTGAAAGACTTGTTTGGCCTGCTTTTAATATGAGTTTCATGGTGTTGAAGTATGGAAAAGAAGCCATGTTGGTTCATTAGGCTTATTGACTGCTTGAACAAGTCAGAAGTGGTAGCTCAGTGGTTTAAGCTGGTGGTTAACTGACTAACGGGTCCCCACAAGGTTGTGGGTTCTAGCCCCAGTATTGGCAAGTAAAAAATTTGAATTCTCTTTTAAATGTAATAGTTTGTTTGCTTTTGTGACATTAAACTGTAAATCAATTTGTTAATTAAAGAGACCTGTTCAAAAGATTGCTTTATTTATTTGTCTTTTGTGAAAAACTTGTTTGGCCTACTTTTAATATGAGTTACATGGTGTTGAGGTAAAGAAAAAAAGCCATGTTGGTTTATTAGGCTTATTGACTGCTTAAACAAGTCAGAAATGGTAACCCAGTAGGTTAAGCTGGTGGTTAACTGACTAACAGGTCCCCACAAGGTTGTGGGTTCAAGCCCCAGTATTCGCAAGTAAAAAAATTTAATTCTCTTTTGAAATGGAATAGTTTGTTTGCTTTTGTGACATTAAACTGTAAATCAATTTGTATATTAAAGAGACCTGTTCAAAAGATTGCTTTTTTTCTTTGTCTTTGTTGAAAGACTTGTTTGGCCTACTTTTAATATGAGTTACATGGTGTTAAAGTATAGAAAAAAAGCCATGTTGGTTTATTAGGCTTATTGACTGCTTGAGCAAGTCAGAAATGGTAGCTCAGTAGGTTAACCTGGTGGTTAACTGACTAACAGGTCCCCACAAGGTTGTGGGTTCAAGCCCCAGTAGGCAAGTAAAAATGTTAAATTCTCTTTTTAAATGTAATAGTTTGTTTGCTTTTGTGACATTAAACTGTAAATCTATTTGTTAATTAAAGAGACCTGTTCAAAAGATTGCTTTATTTATTTGTCTTTTGTGAAAAACTTGTTTGGCCTACTTTTAATATGAGTTACATGGTGTTGAAGTAAAGAAAAAAAAGCCATGTTGGTTTATTAGGCTTATTGACTGCTTGAACAAGTCAGAAATGGTAGCTCAGTAGGTTAAGCTGGTGGTTAACTGACTAACATGTCTGCACAAGGTTGTGGGTTCAAGCCCCACTATTGGCAAGTAAAAAATGTTAATTCTCTTTTTAAATGTAAAAGTTTGTTTGCTTTTGTGACATTAAACTGTAAATCTATTTGTTAATTAAAGAGACCTGTTCAAAAGATTGCTTTATTTATTTGTCTTTTGTGAAAAACTTGTTTGGCCTACTTTTAATATGAGTTACATGGTGTTAAAGTTCGTCCAGGCCGTGGAACACTGGACCAGCTCTATACCCTCTACAGGGTGCTGGAGGGTTCATGGGAGTTTGCCCAACCAGTCCACATGTGCTTTGTGGATTTGGAAAAGGCATTCGACTGTGTCCCTCGCGGCGGCCTGTGGAGGGTGCTCCGGGAGTATGGGGTCGGGGGCCCTTTACTAAGGGCTGTCCGGTCCCTGTATGACCGAAGCAGGAGCTTGGTTCGCATTGCCGGCAGTAAGTCAGACTTGTTCCCGGTGCATGTTGGACTCCGGCAGGGCTGCCCTTTGTCACCGGTTCTGTTCATAATTTTTATGGACAGAATTTCTAGGCGCAGCCAGGGGTCGGAGGGTGTCCGGTTTGGTGACGACACGATTTCGTCTTTGCTCTTTGCAGATGATGTTGTCGTGTTGGCTTCATCAGACCAGGACCTTCAGCATGCACTGGGACGGTTTGCAGCCGAGTGTGAAGCGGCTGGGATGAGAATCAGCACCTCCAAATCCGAGGCCATGGTCCTCAGTCGGAAAAGGGTGGCTTGCCCACTTCAGGTTGGTGGGGAGTTCCTGCCGCAAGTGGAGGAGTTTAAGTATCTTGGGGTTTTGTTCACGAGTGAGGGAAGGGTGGAACGGGAGATTGACAGACGGATCGGTGCAGCTTCTGCAGTAATGCGGTCGATGTACCGGTCTGTCGTGGTGAAGAAGGAGCTGAGCCGCAAGGCGAAACTTTCGATTTACCGGTCAATCTACGTTCCTACTCTCACCTATGGTCATGAGCTCTGGGTCATGACCGAAAGGACAAGATCCCGGATACAGGCGGCCGAAATGTGCTTCCTCCGCAGGGTGGCTGGGCGATCCCTTAGAGATAGGGTGAGAAGCTTAGTCACTCGGGAGGAGCTCGGAGTAGATCCGCTGCTCCTCCACATCGAGAGGGGTCAGCTGAGGTGGCTCGGGCATCTGTTCCGGATGCCTCCTGGACGCCTTCCTGGGAAGGTGTTCCGGGCGCGTCCCACTGGGAGGAGACCCCTGGGAAGACCTAGGACACGCTGGAGAGACTATGTCTCCCGGCTGGCCTGGGAACGCCTTGGTGTCCCCCCGGAAGAGCTGGAAGAAGTGTCTAGGGAGAGGGAAGTCTGGGCATCTTTGCTTAGACTGCTGCCCCCGCGACCCGGCATCGGATAAGCGGGAGAAGATGGATGGATGGTGTTAAAGTATAGAAAAAAAGCCATGTTGGTTTATTAGGCTTATTGACTGTTTGATCAAGTCAGAAATGGAAGCTCAGTAGGTTAAGCTGGTGGTTAACTGAATAACAAGTCCCCACAAGGTTGTGGG
The DNA here is from genome assembly GCF_946808225.1 of Silurus aristotelis. NCBI lineage: Eukaryota > Metazoa > Chordata > Actinopteri > Siluriformes > Siluridae > Silurus > Silurus aristotelis. The sequence goes on along the minus strand of NC_139574.1, from coordinate 24,560,382 downwards.
TTCAAGCCCCAGCATTGGCAAGTAAAAAAATTTAATTTTCTTTTTAAATGTAATAGTTTGTTTGCTTTTGTGACATTAAATTGTAAATCAATTTGTTAATTAAAGAGACCTGTTCAAAAGATTGCTTTATTTATTTGTCTTTTGTGAAAAACTTGTTTGGCCTACTTTTAATATGAGTTACATGGTGTTGAAGTAAAGAAAAAAAGCCATTTTGGTTTATTAGGCTTATTGACTGCTTGAACAAGTCAGAAATGGTAGCTCAGTGGGTTAAACTGGTGGTTAACTGACTAACAGGTCCCCACAAGGTTGTGGGTTCAAGCCCCAGTATTGGCAAGTAAAAAATGTTAATTCTCTTTTTAAATGTAATAGTTTGTTTGCTTTTGTGACAATAAACTGTAAATCTATTTGTTAATTAAAGAGACCTGTTCAAAAGATTGCTTTATTTATTTGTCTTTTGTGAAAAACTTGTTTGGCCTACTTTTAATATGAGTTACATGGTGTTGAAGTGAAGACAAATAGGCATGTTGGTTTATTAGGCTTATTGACTGCATGAACAAGTCAGAAATGGTAGCTCAGTGGGTTAAGCTGGTGGTTAACTGACTAACAGGTCCGCACAAGGTTGTGGGTTCAAGCCCCAGTATTGGCAATTAAACATATTATTTCTCTTTTAAAATTTAATAGTTTGTTTGCTTTTGTGACATTAAACTGTAAATCAATTTGTTTATTAAAGAGACCTGTTCAAAAGATTGCTTTTTTTCTTTGTCTTTTTTGAAAGACTTGTTTGGCCTACTTTTAATGAGTTTCATGGTGTTGAAGTATGGAAAAGAAGCTATGTTGGTTCATTAGGCTTATTGACTGCATGCAAAAGTCAGAAGTGGTAGCTCAGTGGGTTAAGCTGGTGGTTAACTGACTAACAGGTCCCCACAAGGTTGTGGGTTCAAGCCCCTGTATTGGCAAGTAAAAAATGTCAATTCTCTTTTTAAATGTAATAGTTTGTTTGCTTTTGTGACATTAAACTGTAAATCTATTTGTTAATTAAAGAGACCTGTTCAAATGATTTCTTTATTTATTTGTCTTTTGTGAAAAACTTGTTTGGCCTACTTTTAATATGAGTTACATGGTGTTGAAGTAAAGAAAAAAAGCCATGTTGGTTTATTAGGCTTATTGACTGCTTGAGCAAGTCAGAAATGGTAGCTCAGTAGGTTAAGCTGGTGGTTAACTGACTAACAGGTCTGCGCAAGGTTGTGGGTTCAAGCCCCAGTATTGGCAAGTAAAAAAATGTTAATTCTCTTTTTAAATGTAATAGTTTGTTTGCTTTTGTGACAATAAACTGTAAATCTATTTGTTAATTAAAGAGACCTGTTCAAAAGATTGCTTTATTTATTTGTCTTTTGTGAAAAACTTGTTTGGCCTACTTTTAATATGAGTTACATGGTGTTGAAGTGAAGAAAAATAGCCATGTTGGTTTTTTAGGCTTATTGACTGCATGAACAAGTCAGAAATGGTAGCTCAGTGGGTTAAGCTGGTGGTTAACTGACTAACAGGTCCGCACAAGGTTGTGGGTTCAAGCCCCAGTATTGGCAATTAAACATATTATTTCTCTTTTGAAATTTAATAGTTTGTTTGCTTTTGTGACATTAAACTGTAAATCAATTTGTTTATTAAAGAGACCTGTTCAAAAGATTGCTTTTTTTCTTTCGTCTTTGTTGAAAGACTTGTTTGGCCTACTTTTAATATGAGTTTCATGGTGTTGAAGTATGGAAAAGAAGCTATGTTGGTTCATTAGTCTTATTGACTGCTTGCAAAAGTCAGAAGTGGTAGCTCAGTGGGTTAAGCTGGTGGTTAACTGACTAACAGGTCTCCACAAGGTTTTGGGTTCAAGCCCCAGTATTGGCAAGTAAAAAATTTCAATTCTCTTTTTAAATGTAATAGTTTGTTTGCTTTGTGACATTAAACTGTAAATCTATTTGTTAATTAAAGAGACCTGTTCAAAAGATTGCTTTATTTATTTGTCTTTTGTGAAAAACTTGTTTGGCCTACTTTTAATATGAGTTACATGGTGTTGAAGTAAAGAAAAAAAGCCATGTTGGTTTATTAGGCTTATTGACTGCTTGAACAAGTCAGAAATGGTAGCCCAGTAGGTTAAGCTGGTGGTTAACTGACTAACAGGTCCGCACAAGGTTGTGGGTTCAAGCCCCAGTATTGGCAAGTAAAAAAATTTAATTCTCTTTTTAAATGTAATAGTTTGTTTGCTTTTGTGACATTAAACTGTAAATCTATTTGTTCAATAAAGAGACCTGTTCAAAAGATTGCTTTTTTTCTTTGTCTTTGTTGAAAGACTTGTTTGGCCTACTTTTAATATGAGTTACATGGTGTTCAAGTATAGAAAAGACGCCATGTTGGTTTATTAGGCTTATTGACTGCTTGCATAAGTCAGAAGTGGTAGCTCAGTGGGTTAAGCTGGTGGTTAACTGACTAACAGGTCCCCACAAGATTGTGGGTTCAAGCCCCAGTATTGGCAAGTAAACAAATTTATTTCTCTTTTTAAATGTAATAGTTTGTTTGCTTTGTGACATTAAACTGTAAATCTATTTGTTAATTAAAGAGACCTGTTCAAAAGATTGCTTTATTTATTTGTCTTTTGTGAAAAACTTGTTTGGCCTACTTTTAATATGTGTTACATGGTGTTGAAGTAAAGAAAAAAAGCCATGTTGGTTTATTAGGCTTATTGACTGCGTGAACAGGTCAGAAATGGTAGCTCAGTGGGTTAAGCTGGTGGTTAACTGACTAACAGGTCCGCACAAGGTTGTGGGTTTAAGCCCCAGTATTGGCAATTAAACATTTTATTTCCCTTTTGAAATGTAATAGTTTGTTTGCTTTTGTGACATTAAACTGTAAATCAATTTGTTTATTAAAGAGACCTGTTCAAAAGATTGCTTTTTGTCTTTCGTCTTTGTTTAAAGACTTCTTTGGCCTACTTTTATTATGAGTTTCATGGTGTTGAAGTATGAAAAAGAAGCTATGTTGGTTCATTAGGCTTATTGACTGCTTGCAAAAGTCAGAAATGGTAGCTCAATGGGTTAAGCTGGTGGTTAACTGACTAACAGGTCCCCACAAGGTTGTGGGTTCAAGCCCCAGTATTGGCAAGTAAAAATGTTTAATTCTCTTTTTAAATGGAATAGTTTGTTTGCTTTTGTGACATTAAACTGTAAATCAATTTGTATATTAAAGAGACCTGTTCAAAAGATTGCTTTTTTTCTTTGTCTTTGTTGAAAGACTTGTTTGGCCTACTTTTAATATGAGTTACATGGTGTTGAAGTAAAGAAAATAAGCCATGTTGGTTTATTAGGCTTATTGACTGCGTGAACAGGTCAGAAATGGTAGCTCAGTGGGTTAAGCTGGTGGTTAACTGACTAACAGGTCCGCACAAGGTTGTGGGTTTAAGCCCCAGTATTGGCAATTAACCATTTTATTTCTCTTTTGAAATGTAATAGTTTGTTTGCTTTTGTGACATTAAACTGTAAATCAATTTGTTTATTAAAGAGACCTGTTCAAAAGATTGCTTTTTGTCTTTCGTCTTTGTTTAAAGACTTCTTTGGCCTACTTTTATTATGAGTTTCATGGTGTTGAAGTATGGAAAAGAAGCTATGTTGGTTCATTAGGCTTATTGACTGCTTGCAAAAGTCAGAAATGGTAGCTCAATGGGTTAAGCTGGTGGTTAACTGACTAACAGGTCCCCACAAGGTTGTGGGTTCAAGCCCCAGTATTGGCAGGTAAAAAATTTTAATTATCTTTTTAAATATAATAGTTTGTTTGCTTTTGTGACATTAAACTGTAAATCTATTTGTTAATTAAAGAGACCTGTTCAAAAGATTGCTTTATTTATTTGTCTTTTGTAAAAAACTTGTTTGGCCTACTTTTAATATGAGTTACATGGTGTTGAAGTGAAGAAAAAAAGCCATGTTGGTTTATTAGGCTTATTGACTGCTTGAACAAGTCAGAAATGGTAGCTCAGTAGGTTAAGCTGGTGGTTAACTGACTAACAGGTCCCCACAAGGTTGTGGGTTTAAGCCCCAGTATTGGCAATTAAACATTTTATTTCTCTTTTGAAATGTAATAGTTTGTTTGCTTTTGTGACATTAAACTGTAAATCAATTTGTTTATTAAAGAGACCTGTTCAAAAGATTGCTTTTTGTCTTTCGTCTTTGTTTAAAGACTTCTTTGGCCTACTTTTATTATGAGTTTCATGGTGTTGAAGTATGGAAAAGAAGCTATGTTGGTTCATTAGGCTTATTGACTGCTTGCAAAAGTCAGAAATGGTAGCTCAATGGGTTAAGCTGGTGGTTAACTGACTAACAGGTCCCCACAAGGTTGTGGGTTCAAGCCCCAGTATTGGCAGGTAAAAAATTTTAATTATCTTTTTAAATATAATAGTTTGTTTGCTTTTGTGACATTAAACTGTAAATCTATTTGTTAATTAAAGAGACCTGTTCAAAAGATTGCTTTATTTATTTGTCTTTTGTAAAAAACTTGTTTGGCCTACTTTTAATATGAGTTACATGGTGTTGAAGTGAAGAAAAAAAGCCATGTTGGTTTATTAGGCTTATTGACTGCTTGAACAAGTCAGAAATGGTAGCTCAGTAGGTTAAGCTGGTGGTTAACTGACTAACAGGTCCCCACAAGGTTGTGGGTTCAAGCCCCAGTATTGGCAAGTAAAAATGTTTAATTCTCTTTTTAAATGGAATAGTTTGTTTGCTTTTGTGACATTAAACTGTAAATCAATTTGTATATTAAAGAGACCTGTTCAAAAGATTGCTTTTTTTCTTTGTCTTTGTTGAAAGACTTGTTTGGCCTACTTTTAATATGAGTTACATGGTGTTGAAGTAAAGAAAATAAGCCATGTTGGTTTATTAGGCTTATTGACTGCTTGTAAAAGTCAGAAATGGTAGTTCAGTGGGTTAAGCTGGTGGTTAACTGACTAACAGGTCCACACAAGGTTGTGGGTTCAAGCCGCAGTATAGCCAAGATAAAAAAAAAAATTCTCTTTTGAAATGTAATAGTTTGTTTGCTTTTGTGACATTAAACTGTAAATCAATTTGTTAATTAAAGAGACCTGTTCAAAAGATTGCTTTATTTCTTTGTCTTTGTTGAAAGACTTGTTTGGCCTACTTTTAATATGAGTTTCATGGTGTTGAAGTATGGAAAAGAAGCCATGTTGGTTCATTAGGGTTATTGACTGCTTGAACAAGTCAGAAGTGGTAGCTCAGTGGGTTAAGCTGGTGGTTAACTAACAGGTCCCCACAAGGTTGTGGGTTCAAGCCCCAGTATTGGCAATTAATCATTTTATTTCTCTTTTGAAATGTAACAGTATGTTTACTTTTGTGACATTACACTGTAAATCAATTTGTTTATTAAAGAGACCTGTTCAAAAGATTGCTTTATTTCTTTGTTTTTGTTGAAAGACTTGTTTGGCCTGCTTTTAATATGAGTTTCATGGTGTTGAAGTATGGAAAAGAAGCCATGTTGGTTCATTAGGCTTATTGACTGCTTGAACAAGTCAGAAGTGGTAGCTCAGTGGTTTAAGCTGGTGGTTAACTGACTAACAGGTCCCCCCAAGGTTGTGGGTTCAAGCCCCAGTATTGGCAAGCAAAAGTTTTATTTCTCTTTTGAAATGTAATAGTTTGTTTACTTTTGTGACATTAAACTGTAAATCAATTTGTTTATTAAAGAGACCTGTTCAAAAGATTGCTTTTGTCTTTGTCTTTGCTGAAAGACTTGTTTGGCCTACTTTTAATATGAGTTACATGGTGTTCAAGTATGGAAAAGAAGCCATGTTTGTTCATTAGGCTTATTGACTGTTTGCTAAAGTCAGAAGTGGTAGCTCAGTGGGTTAAGCTGGTGGTTACCCGACTAACAGGTCCACACAAGGTGTTGGGTTCAAGCCGCAGTATAGCCAAGATAAAAAAAAAAATTCTCTTTTGAAATGTAATAGTTTGTTTGCTTTTGTGACATTAAACTGTAAATCTATTTGTTAATTAAAGAGACCTGTTCAAAAGATTGCTTTATTTATTTGTCTTTTGTGAAAAACTTGTTTGTCCTACTTTTAATATGAGTTACATGGTGTTGAAGTAAAGAAAAAAAGCCATGTTGGTTTAATAGGCTTATTGACTGCTTGAACAAGTCAGAAATGGTAGCTCAGTAGGTTAAGCTGGTGGTTAACTGACTAACAGGTCTGCACAAGGTTGTGGGTTCAAGCCCCAGTATTGGCAATTAAACATTTTATTTCTCTTTTGAAATCTAATAGTTTGTTTGCTTTTGTGACATTAAACTGTGAATCAATTTGTTTATTAAAGAGACCTGTTCAAAAGATTGCTTTTTTTCTTTCGTCTTTGTTGAAAGACTTGTTTGGCCTACTTTTAATGAGTTTCATGGTGTTGAAGTATGGAAAAGAAGCTATGTTGGTTCATTAGGCTTATTGACTGCTTGCAAAAGTCAGAAGTGGTAGCTCAGTGGGTTAAGCTGGTGGTTAACTGACTAACAGGTCTCCACAAGGTTTTGGGTTCAAGCCCCAGTATTGGCAAGTAAAAAATTTCAATTCTCTTTTTAAATGTAATAGTTTGTTTGCTTTGTGACATTAAACTGTAAATCTATTTGTTAATTAAAGAGACCTGTTCAAAAGATTGCTTTATTTATTTGTCTTTTGTGAAAAACTTGTTTGGCCTACTTTTAATATGAGTTACATGGTGTTGAAGTAAAGAAAAAAAGCCATGTTGGTTTATTAGGCTCATTGACTGCTTGAACAAGTCAGAAATGGTAGCCCAGTAGGTTAAGCTGGTGGTTAACTGACTAACAGGTCCGCACAAGGTTGTGGGTTCAAGCCCCAGTTTTGGCAATTGAACATTTTATTTCTCTTTTGAAATCTAATAGTTTGTTTGCTTTTGTGACATTAAACTGTAAATCTATTTGTTCAATAAAGAGACCTGTTCAAAAGATTGCTTTTTTTCTTTGTCTTTGTTGAAAGACTTGTTTGGCCTACTTTTAATATGTGTTCCATGGTGTTGAAGTATGGAAAAGAAGCTATGTTGGTTCATTAGGCTTATTGACTGCTTGCAAAAGTCAGAAGTGGTAGCTCAGTGGGTTAAGCTGGTGGTTAACTGACTAACAGGTCTCCAAAAGGTTTGGGTTCAAGCCCCAGTATTGGCAAGTAAAAAAATTTCAATTCTCTTTTTAAATGTAATAGTTTGTTTGCTTTGTGACATTAAACTGTAAATCTATTTGTTAATTAAAGAGACCTGTTCAAAAGATTGCTTTATTTATTTGTCTTTTGTGAAAAACTTGTTTGGCCTACTTTTAATATGAGTTACATGGTGTTGAAGTGAAGAAAAATAGCCATGTTGGTTTATTAGGCTTATTGACTGCATGAACAAGTCAGAAATGGTAGCTCAGTGGGTTAAGCTGGTGGTTAACTGACTAACAGGTCCGCACAAGGTTGTGGTTTCAAGCCCCAGTATTGGCAATTAAACATATTATTTCTCTTTTGAAATTTAATAGTTTGTTTGCTTTTGTGACATTAAACTGTAAATCTATTTGTTTATTAAAGAGACCTGTTCAAAAGATTGCTTTTTTTTTTTCGTCTTTGTTGAAAGACTTGTTTGGCCTACTTTTAATGTGAGTTACATGGTGTTCAAGTATAGAAAAGACGCCATGTTGGTTTATTAGGCTTATTGACTGCTTGCATAAGTCAGAAGTGGTAGCTCAGTGGGTTAAGCTGGTGGTTAACCGACTAACAGGTCCATACAAGGTTGTGGGTTCAAGCCCAAGTATAGTCAAGGGAAAATGTTTATTTCTCTTTTTAATGTAATTGTTTGTCTACTTTGTGACATCAAACTGTAAATCTATTTGTTTATTAAAGAGACCTGTTCAAAAGATTGCTTTTTTTCTTTGTCTTTGCTGAAAGACTTGTTTGGCCTACTTTTAATATGAGTTAGATGGTGTTCAAGTATGGAAAAGAAGCCATGTTGGTTCATTAGGCTTATTGACTGCTTGTTAAAGTCAGAAGTGGTAGCTCAGTGGGTTAAGCTAGTGGTTACCCGACTAACAGGTCTCCACAAGGTTTTGGGTTCAAGCCCCATTATTGGCAAGTAAAAAAATTTATTTCTCTTTTTAAATGTAATAGTTTGTTTGCTTTGTGACATTAAACTGTAAATCTATTTGTTAATTAAAGAGACCTGTTCAAAAGATTGCTTTATTTATTTGTCTTTTGTGAAAAACTTGTTTGGCCTACTTTTAATATGAGTTACATGGTGTTGAAGTAAAGAAAAAAAGCCATGTTGGTTTATTAGGCTTATTGACTGCTTGAACAGGTCAGAAATGGTAGCTCAGTGGGTTAAGCTGGTGGTTAACTGACTAACAGGTCCGCACAAGGTTGTGGGTTTAAGCCCCAGTATTGGCAATTAAACATTTTATTTCTCTTTTGAAATCTAATAGTTTGTTTGCTTTTGTGACATTAAACTGTAAATCAATTTGTTTATTAAAGAGACCTGTTCAAAAGATTGCTTTTTTTCTTTCGTCTTTGTTGAAAGACTTGTTTGGCCTACTTTTAATATGAGTTTCATGGTGTTGAAGTATGGAAAAGAAGCTATGTTGGTTGATTAGGCTTATTGACTGCTTGCAAAAGTCAGAAGTGGTAGCTCAGTGGGTTAAGCTGGTGGTTAACTGACTAACAGGTCTCGACAAGGTTTTGGGTTCAAGCCCCAGTATTGGCAAGTAAAAAATTTCAATTCTCTTTTTAAATGTAATAGTTTGTTTGCTTTTGTGACATTAAACTGTAAATCTATTTGTTCAATAAAGAGACCTGTTCAAAAGATTGCTTTTTTTCTTTGTCTTTGTTGAAAGACTTGTTTGGCCTACTTTTAATATGTGTTCCATGGTGTTGAAGTATCAAAAAGAAGCCATGTTGGTTCTTCAGGCTTATTGACTGCTTACAAAAGTCAGAAATGGTAGCTCAGTGGGTTAAGCTGGTGGTTAACTGACTAACAGGTCCACACAAGGTTGTGGGTTCAAGCCGCAGTATAGCCAAGATAAAAAAAAAAATTCTCTTTTTAAATGTAATAGTTTGTTTGCTTTGTGACATTAAACTGTAAATCTATTTGTTAATTAAAGAGACCTGTTCAAAAGATTGCTTTATTTATTTGTCTTTTGTGAAAAACTTGTTTGGCCTACTTTTAATATGAGTTACATGGTGTTGAAGTGAAGAAAAATAGCCATGTTGGTTTATTAGGCTTATTGACTGCATGAACAAGTCAGAAATGGTAGCTCAGTGGGTTAAGCTGGTGGTTAACTGACTAACAGGTCCGCACAAGGTTGTGGTTTCAAGCCCCAGTATTGGCAATTAAACATATTATTTCTCTTTTGAAATTTAATAGTTTGTTTGCTTTTGTGACATTAAACTGTAAATCTATTTGTTTATTAAAGAGACCTGTTCAAAAGATTGCTTTTTTTTTTTCGTCTTTGTTGAAAGACTTGTTTGGCCTACTTTTAATGTGAGTTACATGGTGTTCAAGTATAGAAAAGACGCCATGTTGGTTTATTAGGCTTATTGACTGCTTGCATAAGTCAGAAGTGGTAGCTCAGTGGGTTAAGCTGGTGGTTAACCGACTAACAGGTCCATACAAGGTTGTGGGTTCAAGCCCAAGTATAGTCAAGGGAAAATGTTTATTTCTCTTTTTAATGTAATTGTTTGTCTACTTTGTGACATCAAACTGTAAATCTATTTGTTTATTAAAGAGACCTGTTCAAAAGATTGCTTTTTTTCTTTGTCTTTGCTGAAAGACTTGTTTGGCCTACTTTTAATATGAGTTAGATGGTGTTCAAGTATGGAAAAGAAGCCATGTTGGTTCATTAGGCTTATTGACTGCTTGTTAAAGTCAGAAGTGGTAGCTCAGTGGGTTAAGCTAGTGGTTACCCGACTAACAGGTCTCCACAAGGTTTTGGGTTCAAGCCCCATTATTGGCAAGTAAAAAAATTTATTTCTCTTTTTAAATGTAATAGTTTGTTTGCTTTGTGACATTAAACTGTAAATCTATTTGTTAATTAAAGAGACCTGTTCAAAAGATTGCTTTATTTATTTGTCTTTTGTGAAAAACTTGTTTGGCCTACTTTTAATATGAGTTACATGGTGTTGAAGTAAAGAAAAAAAGCCATGTTGGTTTATTAGGCTTATTGACTGCTTGAACAGGTCAGAAATGGTAGCTCAGTGGGTTAAGCTGGTGGTTAACTGACTAACAGGTCCGCACAAGGTTGTGGGTTTAAGCCCCAGTATTGGCAATTAAACATTTTATTTCTCTTTTGAAATCTAATAGTTTGTTTGCTTTTGTGACATTAAACTGTAAATCAATTTGTTTATTAAAGAGACCTGTTCAAAAGATTGCTTTTTTTCTTTCGTCTTTGTTGAAAGACTTGTTTGGCCTACTTTTAATATGAGTTTCATGGTGTTGAAGTATGGAAAAGAAGCTATGTTGGTTGATTAGGCTTATTGACTGCTTGCAAAAGTCAGAAGTGGTAGCTCAGTGGGTTAAGCTGGTGGTTAACTGACTAACAGGTCTCGACAAGGTTTTGGGTTCAAGCCCCAGTATTGGCAAGTAAAAAATTTCAATTCTCTTTTTAAATGTAATAGTTTGTTTGCTTTTGTGACATTAAACTGTAAATCTATTTGTTCAATAAAGAGACCTGTTCAAAAGATTGCTTTTTTTCTTTGTCTTTGTTGAAAGACTTGTTTGGCCTACTTTTAATATGTGTTCCATGGTGTTGAAGTATCAAAAAGAAGCCATGTTGGTTCTTCAGGCTTATTGACTGCTTACAAAAGTCAGAAATGGTAGCTCAGTGGGTTAAGCTGGTGGTTAACTGACTAACAGGTCCACACAAGGTTGTGGGTTCAAGCCGCAGTATAGCCAAGATAAAAAAAAAAATTCTCTTTTTAAATGTAATAGTTTGTTTGCTTTTGTGACATTAAACTGTAAATCTATTTGTTAATTAAAGAGACCTGTTCAAAAGATTGCTTTATTTCTTTGTCTTTGTTGAAAGACTTGTTTGGCCTACTTTTAATATGAGTTACATGGTGTTCAAGTATAGAAAAGACGCCATGTTGGTTTATTAGGCTTATTGACTGCTTGCATAAGTCAGAAGTGGTAGCTCAGGGGTTAAGCTGGTGGTTAACCGACTAACAGGTCCATACAAGGTTGTGGGTTCAAGCCCAAGTATTGGCAATTAAACATTTTATTTCTCTTTTGAAATCTAATAGTTTGTTTGCTTTTGTGACATTAAACTGTAAATCAATTTGTTTATTAAAGAGACCTGTTCAAAAGATTGCTTTTTTTCTTTCGTCTTTGTTGAAAGACTTGTTTGGCCTACTTTTAATATGAGTTTCATGGTGTTGAAGTATGGAAAAGAAGCTATGTTGGTTGATTAGGCTTATTGACTGCTTGCAAAAGTCAGAAGTGGTAGCTCAGTGGGTTAAGCTGGTGGTTAACTGACTAACAGGTCTCCACAAGGTTTTGGGTTCAAGCCCCAGTATTGGCAAGTAAAAAATTTCAATTCTCTTTTTAAATGTAATAGTTTGTTTGCTTTGTGACATTAAACTGTAAATCTATTTGTTAATTAAAGAGACCTGTCCAAAAGATTGCTTTATTTATTTGTCTTTTGTAAAAAACTTGTTTGGCCTACTTTTAATATGAGTTACATGGTGTTGAAGTGAAGAAAAAAAGCCATGTTGGTTTATTAGGCTTATTGACTGCTTGAACAAGTCAGAAATGGTAGCTCAGTGGGTTAAGCTGGTGGTTAACTGACTAATAGGTCTGCACAAGGCTGTGGGTTCAAGCCCCAGTATTGGCAATTAAACATTTTATTTCTCTTTTGAAATGAAATAGTTTGTTTGCTTTTGTGACATTAAACTGTAAATCAATTTGTTAATTAAAGAGACCTGTTCAAATGATTGCTTTATTTATTTGTCTTTTGTGAAAAACTTGTTTGGCCTACTTTTATTATGAGTTACATGGTGTTAAAGTATAGAAAAAAAAGCCATGTTGGTTTATTAGGTTTATTGACTGCTTGAACACGTCAGAAATGGTAGCTCAGTAGGTTAAGCTGGTGGTTAACTGACTAACAGGTCCCCACAAGGTTGTGGGTTCAAGCCCCAGTATTGGCAAGTAAAAAATTTCAATTCTCTTTTTAAATGTAATAGTTTGTTTGCTTTGTGACATTAAACTGTAAATCTATTTGTTAATTAAAGAGACCTGTTCAAAAGATTGCTTTATTTATTTGTCTTTTGTAAAAAACTTGTTTGGCCTACTTTTAATATGAGTTACATGGTGTTGAAGTGAAGAAAAAAAGCCATGTTGGTTTATTAGGCTTATTGACTGCTTGAACAAGTCAGAAATGGTAGCTCAGTGGGTTAAGCTGGTGGTTAACTGACTAATAGGTCTGCACAAGGCTGTGGGTTCAAGCCCCAGTATTGGCAATTAAACATATTATTTCTCTTTTTAAATGTAATAGTTTGTTTACGTTTGTGAAATTAAACTGTAAATCAATTTGTTTATTAAAGAGACCTGTTCAAAAGATTGCTTTTTTTCTTTGTCTTTGCTGAAAGACTTGTTTGGCCTACTTTTAATATGAGTTAGATGGTGTTCAAGTATGGAAAAGAAGCCATGTTGGTTCATTAGGCTTATTGACTGCTTGTTAAAGTCAGAAGTGGTAGCTCAGTGGGTTAAGCTAGTGGTTACCCGACTAACAGGTCTCCACAAGGTTGTGGGTTCAAGCCCCATTATTGGCAAGTAAAAAAATTTATTTCTCTTTTTAAATGTAATAGTTTGTTTGCTTTGTGACATTAAACTGTAAATCTATTTGTTAATTAAAGAGACCTGTTCAAAAGATTGCTTTATTTATTTGTCTTTTGTGAAAAACTTGTTTGGCCTACTTTTAATATGAGTTACATGGTGTTGAAGTAAAGAAAAAAAGCCATGTTGGTTTATTAGGCTTATTGACTGCTTGAACAGGTCAGAAATGGTAGCTCAGTGGGTTAAGCTGGTGGTTAACTGACTAACAGGTCCGCACAAGGTTGTGGGTTTAAGCCCCAGTATTGGCAATTAAACATTTTATTTCTCTTTTGAAATCTAATAGTTTGTTTGCTTTTGTGACATTAAACTGTAAATCAATTTGTTTATTAAAGAGACCTGTTCAAAAGATTGCTTTTTTTCTTTCGTCTTTGTTGAAAGACTTGTTTGGCCTACTTTTAATATGAGTTTCATGGTGTTGAAGTATGGAAAAGAAGCTATGTTGGTTGATTAGGCTTATTGACTGCTTGCAAAAGTCAGAAGTGGTAGCTCAGTGGGTTAAGCTCGTGGTTAACTGACTAACAGGTCTCGACAAGGTTTTGGGTTCAAGCCCCAGTATTGGCAAGTAAAAAATTTCAATTCTCTTTTTAAATGTAATAGTTTGTTTGCTTTTGTGACATTAAACTGTAAATCTATTTGTTCAATAAAGAGACCTGTTCAAAAGATTGCTTTATTTCTTTGTCTTTGTTGAAAGACTTGTTTGGCCTACTTTTAATATGAGTTACATGGTGTTCAAGTATAGAAAAGACGCCATGTTGGTTTATTAGGCTTATTGACTGCTTGCATAAGTCAGAAGTGGTAGCTCAGGGGTTAAGCTGGTGGTTAACTGACTAACAGGTCCATACAAGGTTGTGGGTTCAAGCCCAAGTATAGTCAAGGGAAAATTTTTATTTCTCTTTTTAATGTAATTGTTTGTCTACTTTGTGACATCAAACTGTAAATCTATTTGTTAATTAAAGAGAACTGTTCTAAAGATTGCTTTATTTCTTTGTCTTTGTTGAAAGACTTGTTTGGCCTACTTTTAATATGAGTTTCATGGTGTTCAAGTATGGAAAAGAAGCCATGTTGGTTTATTAGGCTTATTGACTGCTTGCAAAAGTCAGAAGTGGTAGCTCAGTGGGTTAAGCTGGTGGTTAACTGACTAACAGATCCCCACAAGGTTGTGGGTTCAAGCCCCAGTATTGGCAATTAAACATATTATTTCTCTTTTTAAATGTAATAGTTTGTTTACGTTTGTGAAATTAAACTGTAAATCAATTTGTTTATTAAAGAGACCTGTTCAAAAGATTGCTTTTTTTCTTTCGTCTTTGTTTAAAGACTTGTTTGGCCTACTTTTAATATGAGTTTCATGGTGTTGAAGTATGGAAAAGAAGCCATGTTGGTTCATTAGGCTTATTGACTGCTTGCAAAAGTCAGAAGTGGTAGCTCAGTGGGTTAAGCTGGTGGTTAACTGACTAACAGGTCTCCACAAGGTTTTGGGTTCAAGCCCCAGTATTGACAAGTAAAAAATTTCAATTATCTTTTTAAATGTAATAGTTTGTTTGCTTTGTGACATTAAACTGTAAATCTATTTGTTAATTAAAGAGACCTGTTCAAAAGATTGCTTTATTTATTTGTCTTTTGTGAAAAACTTGTTTGGCCTACTTTTAATATGAGTTACATGGTGTTGAAGTAAAGAAAAAAGCCATGTTGGTATATTAGGCTGATTGACTGCTTGAACAAGTCAGAAATGGTAGCTCAGTAGGTTAAGCTGGTGGTTAACTGATTAACAGGTCCGCACAAGGTTGTGGGTTCAAGCCCCAGTATTGGCAATTAAACATTTTATTTCTCTTTTGAAATCTAAAAGTTTGTTTGCTTTTGTGACATTAAACTGTAAATCAATTTGTTTATTAAAGAGACCTGTTCAAAAGATTGCTTTTTTTCTTTCGTTTTTGTTGAAAGACTTGTTTGGCCTACTTTTAATATGAGTTTCATGGTGCTGAAGTATGGAAAAGAAGCTATGTTGGTTCATTAGGCTTATTGAATGCTTGCAAAGTCTGAAGTGGTAGCTCAGTGGTTTAAGCTGTTGGTTAACTGACTACCAGGTCCCCACAAGGTTGTGGGTTCAAGCCCCAGTATTGGCAAGTAAAAAAATTTAATTCTCTTTTTAAATGTAATAGTTTGTTTGCTTTTGTGACATTAAACTGTAAATCTATTTGTTAATTAAAGAGACCTGTTCAAAAGATTGCTTTATTTATTTGTCTTTTGTGAAAAACTTGTTTGGCCTACTTTTAATATGAGTTACATGATGTTAAAGTATAGAAAAAAAGCAATGTTGGTTTATTAGGCTTATTGACTGATTAAACAAGTCAGAAATGGTAGCTCAGTAGGTTAAGCTGGTGGTTAACTGACTAGCAGGTCCCCACAAGGTTGTGGGTTCAAGCCCCAATATTGACAAGTAAAAATTTTTAATTCTCTTTTGAAATGGAATAGTTTGTTTGCTTTTGTGACATTAAACTGTAAATCAATTTGTTCAATAAAGAGACCTGTTCAAAAGATTGCTTTTTTTCTTTGTCTTTGTTGAAAGACTTGTTTGGCCTACTTTTAATATGTGTTCCATGGTGTTGAAGTATGAAAAAGAAGCCATGTTGGTTCATTAGGCTTATTGACTGCTTACAAAAGTCAGAAATGGTAGCTCAGTGGGTTAAGGTGGTGGTTAACTGACTAATAGGTCCACACAAGGTCGTGGGTTCAAGCCGCAGTATAGCCAAGATAAAAAAAAAAATTCTCTTTTTAAATGTAATAGTTTGTTTGCTTTTGTGACTTTAAACTGTAAATCTATTTGTTAATTAAAGAGACCTGTTCAAAAGAATGCTTTATTTCTTTGTCTTTGTTGAAAGACTTGTTTGGCGAACTTTTAATATGAGTTACATGGTGTTCAAGTATAGAAAAGACGCCATGTTGGTTTATTAGGCTTATTGACTGCTTGCATAAGTCAGAAGTGGTAGCTCAGTGGGTTAAGCTGGTGGTTAACCGACTAACAGGTCCATACAAGGTTGTGGGTTCAAGCCCAAGTATAGTCAAGGGAAAATTTTTATTTCTCTTTTTAATGTAATTGTTTGTCTACTTTGTGACATCAAACTGTAAATCTATTTGTTAATTAAAGAGAAGTGTTCTAAAGATTGCTTTATTTCTTTGTCTTTGTTAAAAGACTTGTTTGGCCTACTTTTAATATGAGTTTCATGGTGTTCAAGTATGGAAAAGAAGCCATGTTGGTTTATTAGGCTTATTGACTGCTTGCAAAAGTCAGAAGTGGTAGCTCAGTGGGTTAAGCTGGTGGTTAACTGACTAACAGGTCCCCACAAGGTTGTGGGTTCAAGCCCCAGTATTGGCAATTAAACATATTATTTCTCTTTTTAAATGTAATAGTTTGTTTACGTTTGTGAAATTAAACTGTAAATCAATTTGTTTATTAAAGAGACCTGTTCAAAAGATCGCTTTTTTTCTTTGTCTTTGCTGAAAGACTTGTTTGGCCTACTTTTAATATGAGTTAGATGGTGTTCAAGTATGGAAAAGAAGCCATGTTGGTTCATTAGGCTTATTGACTGCTTGTTAAAGTCAGAAGTGGTAGCTCAGTGGGTTAAGCAAGTGGTTACCCGACTAACAGGTCGACACAAGGTTGTGGGTTCAAGCCCCAGTATTGGCAATTAAACATATTATTTCTCTTTTTAAATGTAATAGTTTGTTTACTTTTGTGACATTAAACTGTAAATCAATTTTTTTATTAAAGAGACCTGTTCAAAAGATTGCTTTATTTCTTTGTCTTTTGTGAAAAACTTGTTTGGCCTTCTTTTAATATGAGTTACATGGTGTTGAAGTATAGAAAATAAGCAATGTTGGTTTATTAGGCTAATTGACTGCTTAATAAAGTCAGAACTGGTAGCTTAGTGGGTTAAGCTGGTGGTTAACTGACTAACAGGTCCCCACAAGGTTGTGGGTTCAAGCCCCAGTATTGGCAATTAAACATTTTATTTCTCTTTTTAAATGTAATAGTTTGTTCACTTTTGTGACATTAAACTGTAAATCAATTTTTTTATTAAAGAGACCTGTTCAAAAGATTGCTTTATTTCTTTGTCTTTTGTGAAAAACTTGTTTGGCCTTCTTTTAATATGAGTTACATGGTGTTGAAGTATGAAAAAGAAGCCATGTTGGTTCATTAGGCTTATTGACTGCTTGAACAAGTCAGAAGTGTTAGCTCAGTGGGTTAAGCTGGTGGTTAACTGACTAACAGGTCCCCACAAGGTTGTAGGTTCAAGCCCCAGTATTGGCAATAAAAAAATTTAATTCTCTTTTTAAATGTAATAGTTTGTTTGCTTTTGTGACATTAAACTGTAAATCTATTTGTTAATTAGGGAGACCTGTTCAAAAGATTGCTTTATTTATTTGCCTTCTGTGAAAAACTTGTTTGGCCTACTTTTAATATGAGTTACATGGTGTTGAAGTATAGAAAAAAAGCCATGTTGGTTTATTAGGCTTATTGACTGCTTGCAAAAGTCAGAAATGGTAGCTCAGTGGGTTATGCTGGTGGTTAACTGAGTAACAGGTCCCCGCAAGGTTGTGGTTTCAAGCCCCAGTATAGCCAAATTAAAAATTTTATTTCTTTTTTGAAATCTAATTGTTTGTCTGCTTTGTGACATCAAACTGTAAATCTATTTGTTTATTAAAGAGACCTGTTCAAAAGATTGCTTTATTTCTTTGTCTTTGTTGAAAGACTTGTTTGGCCTGCTTTTAATATGAGTTTCATGGTGTTGAAGTATGGAAAAGAAGCCTTGTTGGTTCATTAGGCTTATTGACTGCTTGAACAAGTCAGAAGTGGTAGCTCAGTGGTTTAAGCTGGTGGTTAACTGACTAACAGGTCCCCACAAGGTTTTGGGTTCAAGCCCCAGTATTGGCAAGCAAAAGTTTTATTTCTCTTTTGAAATGTAATAGTTTGTTTACTTTTGTGACATTAAACTGTAAATCAATTTGTTTATTAAAGAGATCTGTTCAAAAGATTGCTTTTGTCTTTGTCTTTGCTGAAAGACTTGTTTGGCCTACTTTTAATATGAGTTACAAGGTGTTCAAGTATGGAAAAGAAGCCATGTTGGTTCATTAGGCTTATTGACTGTTTGCTAAAGTCAGAAGTGGTAGCTCAGTGGGTTAAGCTGGTGGTTAACCGACTAACAGGTCCACACAAGGTGTTGGGTTCAAGCCGCAGTATAGCCAAGATAAAAAAAAAATTTCTCTTTTGAAATGTAATAGTTTGTTTGCTTTTGTGACATTAAACTGTAAATCTATTTGTTAATTAAAGAGACCTGTTCAAAAGATTGCTTTATTTATTTGTCTTTTGTGAAAAAGTTGTTTGGCCTACTTTTAATATGAGTTACATGGTGTTAAAGTATAGAAAAAAAGCCATGTTGGTTTATTAGGCTTATTGACTGCTTGAACAAGTCAGAAATGGTAGCTCAGTAGGTTAAGCTGGTGGTTAACTGACTAACAGGTCCCCACAAGGTTGTGGGTTCAAGCCCCAGTATTGGCAAGTAGAAATGTTTAATTCTCTTTTTAAATGTAATAGTTTGTTTGCTTTTGTGACATTAAACTGTAAATCTATTTGTTAATTAAAGAGACCTGTTCAAAAGATTGCTTTATTTATTTGTCTTTTGTGAAAAACTTGTTTGGCCTACTTTTAATGAGTTTCATGGTGTTGAAGTTTGGAAAAGAAGCTATGTTGGTTCATTAGGCTTATTGACTGGTTGCAAAAGTCAGAAGTGGTAGCTCAGTGGGTTAAGCTGGTGGTTAACTGACTAACAGTTTCCCACAAGGTTGTGGGTTCAAGCCCCTGTATTGGCAAGTAAAAAATGTTAATTCTCTTTTTAAATGTAATAGTTTGTTTGCTTTTGTGACATTGAACTGTAAATCTATTTGTTAATTAAAGAGACCTGTTCAAATGATTGCTTTATTTATTTGTCTTTTGTGAAAAACTTGTTTGGCCTACTTTTAATATGAATTACATGGTGTTGAAGTAAAGAAAAAAAGCCATGTTGGTTTATTAGGCTTATTGACTGCTTGAACAAGTCAGAAATGGTAGCTCAGTGGGTTAAGCTGGTGGTTAACTGACTAACAGGTCTGCACAAGGTTGTGGGTTTAAGCCCCAGTATTGGCAATTAAACATTTTATTTCTCTTTTGAAATCTAATAGTTTGTTTGCTTTTGTGACATTAAACTGTAAATCAATTTGTTTATTAAAGAGACCTGTTCAAAAGATTGCTTTTTTTCTTTCGTCTTTGTTTAAAGACTTGTTTGGCCTACTTTTATTATGAGTTTCATGGTGTTGAAGTATGGAAAAGAAGATATGTTGGTTCATTAGGCTTATTGACTGCTTGCTAAAGTCAGAAGGGGTAGCTCAGTGGGTTAAGCTGGAGGTTAACTGACTAACAGTTTCCCACAAGGTTGTGGGTTCAAGCCCCTGTATTGGCAAGTAAAAAATGTTAATTCTCTTTTTAAATGTAATAGTTTGTTTGCTTTTGTGACATTAAACTGTAAATCTATTTGTTAATTAAAGAGACCTGTTCAAATGATTGCTTTATTTATTTGTCTTTTGTGAAAAACTTGTTTGGCCTACTTTTAATATGAATTACATGGTGTTGAAGTAAAGAAAAAAAGCCATGTTGGTTTATTAGGCTTATTGACTGCTTGAACAAGTCAGAAATGGTAGCTCAGTGGGTTAAGCTGGTGGTTAACTGACTAACAGGTCCGCACAAGGTTGTGGGTTTAAGCCCCAGTATTGGCAATTAAACATTTTATTTCTCTTTTGAAATCTAATAGTTTGTTTGCTTTTGTGACATTAAACTGTAAATCAATTTGTTTATTAAAGAGACCTGTTCAAAAGATTGCTTTTTTTCTTTCGTCTTTGTTTAAAGACTTGATTGGCCTACTTTTATTATGAGTTTCATGGTGTTGAAGTATGGAAAAGAAGATATGTTGGTTCATTAGGCTTATTGACTGCTTGCTAAAGTCAGAAGTGGTAGCTCAGTGGGTTAAGCTGGTGGTTAACTGAGTAACAGGTCCCCACAAGGTTGTGAGTTCAAGCCCCAGTATTGGCAAGTAAAAAATTTGAATTCTCTTTTAAATGTAATAGTTTGTTTGCTTTTGTGACATTAAACTGTAAATCTATTTGTTAATTAAAGAGACCTGTTCAAAAGATTGCTTTATTTATTTGTCTTTTGTGAAAAACTTGTTTGGCCTACTTTTAATGAGTTTCATGGTGTTGAAGTATGGAAAAGAAGCTATGTTGGTTCATTAGGCTTATTGACTGGTTGCAAAAGTCAGAAGTGGTAGCTCAGTGGGTTAAGCTGGTGGTTAACTGACTAACAGTTTCCCACAAGGTTGTGGATTCAAGCCCCTGTATTGGCAAGTAAAAAATGTTAATTCTCTTTTTAAATGTAATAGTTTGTTTGCTTTTGTGACATTAAACTGTAAATCTATTTGTTATATAAAGAGACCTGTTCAAATGATTGCTTTATTTATTTGTCTTTTGTGAAAAACTTGTTTGGGCTACTTTTAATATGAATTACATGGTGTTGAAGTAAAGGAAAAAAGCCGTGTTGGTTTATTAGGCTTTTTGACTGCTTGAACACGTCAAAAATGGTAGCTTAGTGGGTTAAGCTGGTGGTTAACTGACTAACAGGTCCCCACAAGGTTTTGGGTTCAAGCCCCAGTATTGGCAAGTAAAAAAATTTAATTCTCTTTTTAAATGTAATAGTTTGTTTGCTTTTGTGACATTAAACTGTAAATCTATTTGTTAATTAAAGAGACCTGTTCAAAAGATTGCTTTATTTATTTGTCTTTTGTGAAAAACTTGTTTGGCCTACTTTTAATATGAGTTACATGGTGTTGAAGTAAAGAAAAAAAGCCATGTTGGTTTATTAGGCTTATTGACTGCTTGAGCAAATCAGAAATGGTAGCTCAGTGGGTTAAGCTGGTGGTTAACTGACTAACAAGTCCGCACAAGGTTGTATGTTTAAGCCCCAGTATTGGCAATTAAACATTTTATTTCTCTTTTGAAATCTAATAGTTTGTTTGCTTTTGTGACATTAAACTGTAAATCAATTTGTTTATTAAAGAGACCTGTTCAAAAGATTGCTTTTTTTCTTTCGTCTTTGTTTAAAGACTTGTTTGGCCTACTTTTATTATGAGTTTCATGGTGTTGAAGTATGGAAAAGAAGATATGTTGGTTCATTAGGCTTATTGACTGCTTGCTAAAGTCAGAAGTGGTAGCTCAGTGGGTTAAGCTGGTGGTTAACTGAGTAACAGGTCCCCACAAGGTTGTGAGTTCAAGCCCCAGTATTGGCAAGTAAAAAATTTGAATTCTCTTTTAAATGTAATAGTTTGTTTGCTTTTGTGACATTAAACTGTAAATCTATTTGTTAATTAAAGAGACCTGTTCAAAAGATTGCTTTATTTATTTGTCTTTTGTGAAAAACTTGTTTGGCCTACTTTTAATATGAGTAACATGGTGTTAAAGTATAGAAAAAAAGCCATGTTGGTTTATTAGGCTTATTGACTGCTTAAGCAAGTCAGAAATGGTAGGTCAGTAGGTTAAGCTGGTGGTTAACTGACTAACAGGTCCCCACAAGGTTGTGGGTTCAAGCCCCAGTATTGGCAAGTAAAAAATGTTAATTCTCTTTTTAAATCTAATAGTTTGTTTGCTTTTGTGACATTAAACTGTAAATCTATTTGTTAATTAAAGAGACCTGTTCAAAAGATTGCTTTATTTATTTGTCTTTTGTAAAAAACTTGTTTGGCCTACTTTTAATATGAGTTACATGGTGTTGAAGTGAAGAAAAAAAGCCATGTTGGTTTATTAGGCTTATTGACTGCTTAAGCAAGTCAGAAATGGTAGCTCAGTAGGTTAAGCTGGTGGTTAACTGACTAACAGGTCCCCACAAGGTTGTGGGTTTAAGCCCCAGTATTGGCAGGTAAAAAATTTTAATTCTCTTTTTAAATGTAATAGTTTGTTTGCTTTTGTGACATTAAACTGTAAATCAATTTGTTAATTAAAGAGACCTGTTCAAAAGATTGCTTTATTTCTTTGTCTTTGTTGAAAGACTTGTTTGGCCTACTTTTAATATGAGTTTCATGGTGTTGAAGTATGGAAAAGAAGCCATGTTGGTTCATTAGGGTTATTGACTGCTTGAGCAAGTCAGAAGTGGTAGCTCAGTGGGTTAAGCTGGTGGTTAACTGACTAACAGGTCCCCACAAGGTTGTGGGTTCAAGCCCCAGTATTGGCAATTAAAAATTTTATTTCTCTTTTGAAATGTAATAGTTTGTTTACTTTTGTGACATTAAACTGTAAATCAATTTGTTTATTAAAGAGACCTGTTCAAAAGATTGCTTTATTTCTTTGTCTTTGTTAAAAGACTTGTTTGGCCTGCTTTTAATATGAGTTTCATGGTGTTGAAGTATGGAAAAGAAGCCATGTTGGTTCATTAGGCTTATTGACTGTTTGAACAAGTCAGAAGTGGTAGCTCAGTGGTTTAAGCTGTTGGTTAACTGACTAACAGGTCCCCACAAGGTTGTGGGTTCTAGCCCCAGTATTGGCAAGTAAAAAATTTGAATTCTCTTTTAAATGTAATAGTTTGTTTGCTTCTGTGACATTAAACTGTAAATCTATTTGTTAATTAAAGAGACCTGTTCAAAAGATTGCTTTATTTATTTGTCTTTTGTAAAAAACTTGTTTGGCCTACTTTTAATATGAGTTACATGGTGTTGAAGTGAAGAAAAAAAGCCATGTTGGTTTATTAGGCTTATTGACTGCTTAAGCAAGTCAGAAATGGTAGCTCAGTAGGTTAAGCTGGTGGTTAACTGACTAACAGGTCCCCACAAGGTTGTGGGTTTAAGCCCCAGTATTGGCAGGTAAAAAATTTTAATTCTCTTTTTAAATGTAATAGTTTGTTTGCTTTTGTGACATTAAACTGTAAATCAATTTGTTTATTAAAGAGACCTGTTCAAAAGATTGCTTTTTTCTTTCGTCTTTGTTGAAAGACTTGTTTGGCCTACTTTTAATATGAGTTTCATGGAGTTGAAGTATGGAAAAGAAGCTATGTTGGTTCATTAGGCTTATTGAATGCTTGAAACAGTCAGAAGTGGTAGCTCAGTGGGTTAAGCTGGTGGTTAACTGACTAACAGGGCCCCACAAGGTTGTGGGTTCAAGCACCAGTATTGGCAAGTAAAAAAAATTTATTCTCTTTTGAAATGTAATATTTTGTTTGCTTTTGTGACATTAAACTGTAAATCTATTTGTTAATTAAAGAGACCTGTTCAAAAGATTGCTTTATTTATGTGTCTTTTGTGAAAAACTTGTTTAGCCTACTTTTAATATGAGTTACATGGTGTTGAAGTATGGAAACGAAGCCATGTTGGTTCATTAGGCTTATTGACTGCTTGCAAAAGTCAGAAGTGGTAGCTCAGTGGGTTAAGCTGGTGGTTAACTGACTAACAGGTCCACACAAAGTTGTGGGTTCAAGGCCCAGTATAGCCAAATTAAAATTTTTCTTTCTCTTTTGAAATCTAATTGTTTGTCTGCTTTGTGACATCAAACTGTAAATCTATTTGATAATTAAAGAGACCTGTTCAAAAGATTGCTTTATTTCTTTGTCTTTGTTGAAAAACTTGTTTGGCCTACTTTTAATATGTGTTCCATGGTGTTGAAGTATGAAAAAGAAGCCATGTTGGTTCATTAGACTTATTGACTGCTTGCAAAAGTCAGAAATGGTAGCTCAGTCGGTTAAGCTGGTGGTTAACTGACTAACAGGTCCACACAAGGTTGTGGGTTCAAGCCGCATTATAGCCAAGATAAAAAAAAAAATTCTCTTTTGAAATGTAATAGTTTGTTTGCTTTTGTGACATTAAACTGTAAATCAATTTGTTAATTAAAGAGACCTGTTCAAAAGATTGCTTTATTTCTTTGTCTTTGTTGAAAGACTTGTTTGGCCTACTTTTAATATGAGTTTCATGGTGTTGAAGTATGGAAAAGAAGCCATTTGGTTCATTAGGCTTATTGAATGCTTGCAAAAGTCAGAAGTGGTAGCTCAGTGGGTTAAGCTGGTGGTTAACTGACTAACAGGGCCCCACAAGGTTGTGGGTTCAAGCCCCAGTTTTGGCAAGTAAAAAAAATTTATTCTCTTTTGAAATGTAATAGTTTGTTTGCTTTTGTGACATTAAACTGTAAATCTATTTGTTAATTAAAGAGACCTGTTCAAAAGATTGCTTTATTTATTTGTCTTTTGTGAAAAACTTGTTTGGCCTACTTTTAATATGAGTTACATGGTGTTGAAGTATGGAAAAGAAGCCATGTTGGTTCATTAGGCTTATTAACTGCTTGCAAAAGTCAGAAGTGGTAGCTCAGTGGGTTAAGCTGGTGGTTAACTGACTAACAGGTCCACACAAAGTTGTGGGTTCAAGCCCCAGTATAGCCAAATTAAAATTTTTCTTTCTCTTTTGAAATTTAATTGTTTGTCTGCTTTGTGACATCAAACTGTAAATCTATTTGATAATTAAAGAGACCTGTTCAAAAGATTGCTTTATTTCTTTGTCTTTGTTGAAAAACTTGTTTGGCCTACTTTTAATATGTGTTCCATGGTGTTGAAGTATGAAAAAGAAGCCATGTTGGTTCATTAGACTTATTGACTGCTTGCAAAAGTCAGAAATGGTAGCTCAGTGGGTTAAGCTGGTGGTTAACTGACTAACAGGTCCACACAAGGTTGTGGGTTCAAGCCGCATTATAGCCAAGATAAAAAAAAAAATTCTCTTTTGAAATGTAATAGTTTGTTTGCTTTTGTGACATTAAACTGTAAATCAATTTGTTAATTAAAGAGACCTGTTCAAAAGATTGCTTTATTTCTTTGTCTTTGTTGAAAGACTTGTTTGGCCTACTTTTAATATGAGTTTCATGGTGTTGAAGTATGGAAAAGAAGCCATGTTGGTTCATTAGGGTTATTGACTGCTTGAACAAGTCAGAAGTGGTAGCTCAGTGGGTTAAGCTGGTGGTTAACTGACTAACAGGTCCCCACAAGGTTGTGGGTTCAAGCCCCAGTATTGGCAATTAAAAATTTTATTTCTCTTTTGAAATGTAATAGTTTGTTTACTTTTGTGACATTAAACTGTAAATCAATTTGTTTATTAAAGAGACCTGTTCAAAAGATTGCTTTATTTCTTTGTCTTTGTTGAAAGACTTGTTTGGCCTACTTTTAATATGTGTTCCATGGTGTTGAAGTATGAAAAAGAAGCCATGTTGGTTCATTAGACTTATTGACTGCTTGCAAAAGTCAGAAATGGTAGCTCAGTGGGTTAAGCTGGTGGTTAACTGACTAACAGGTCCACACAAGGTTGTGGGTTCAAGCCGCATCATAGCCAAGATAAAAAAAAAAATTCTCTTTTGAAATGTAATAGTTTGTTTGCTTTTGTGACATTAAACTGTAAATCAATTTGTTAATTAAAGAGACCTGTTCAAAAGATTGCTTTATTTCTTTGTCTTTGTTGAAAGACTTGTTTGGCCTACTTTTAATATGAGTTTCATGGTGTTGAAGTATGGAAAAGAAGCCATTTGGTTCATTAGGCTTATTGAATGCTTGCAAACGTCAGAAGTGGTAGCTCAGTGGGTTAAGCTGGTGGTTAACTGACTAACAGGGCCCCACAAGGTTGTGGGTTCAAGCCCCAGTTTTGGCAAGTAAAAAAAATTTATTCTCTTTTGAAATGTAATAGTTTGTTTGCTTTTGTGACATTAAACTGTAAATCTATTTGTTAATTAAAGAGACCTGTTCAAAAGATTGCTTTATTTATTTGTCTTTTGTGAAAAACTTGTTTGGCCTACTTTTAATATGAGTTACATGGTGTTGAAGTATGGAAAAGAAGCCATGTTGGTTCATTAGGCTTATTAACTGCTTGCAAAAGTCAGAAGTGGTAGCTCAGTGGGTTAAGCTGGTGGTTAACTGACTAACAGGTCCACACAAAGTTGTGGGTTCAAGCCCCAGTATAGCCAAATTAAAATTTTTCTTTCTCTTTTGAAATTTAATTGTTTGTCTGCTTTGTGACATCAAACTGTAAATCTATTTGATAATTAAAGAGACCTGTTCAAAAGATTGCTTTATTTCTTTGTCTTTGTTGAAAAACTTGTTTGGCCTACTTTTAATATGTGTTCCATGGTGTTGAAGTATGAAAAAGAAGCCATGTTGGTTCATTAGACTTATTGACTGCTTGCAAAAGTCAGAAATGGTAGCTCAGTGGGTTAAGCTGGTGGTTAACTGACTAACAGGTCCACACAAGGTTGTGGGTTCAAGCCGCATTATAGCCAAGATAAAAAAAAAAATTCTCTTTTGAAATGTAATAGTTTGTTTGCTTTTGTGACATTAAACTGTAAATCAATTTGTTAATTAAAGAGACCTGTTCAAAAGATTGCTTTATTTCTTTGTCTTTGTTGAAAGACTTGTTTGGCCTACTTTTAATATGAGTTTCATGGTGTTGACGTATGGAAAAGAAGCCATGTTGGTTCATTAGGGTTATTGACTGCTTGAACAAGTCAGAAGTGGTAGCTCAGTGGGTTAAGCTGGTGATTAACTGACTAACAGGTCCCCACAAGGTTGTGGGTTCAAGCCCCAGTATTGGCAATTAAAAATTTTATTTCTCTTTTGAAATGTAATAGTTTGTTTACTTTTGTGACATTAAACTGTAAATCAATTTGTTTATTAAAGAGACCTGTTCAAAAGATTGCTTTATTTCTTTGTCTTTGTTGAAAGACTTGTTTGGCCTGCTTTTAATATGAGTTTCATGGTGTTGAAGTATGGAAAAAAAGCCATGTTGGTTCATTAGGCTTATTGACTGCTTGAACAAGTCAGAAGTGGTAGCTCAGTGGTTTAAGCTGGTGGTTAACTGACTAACAGGTCCCCACAAGGTTGTGGGTTCAAGCCCCAGTATTGGCAAGTAAAAAATTTGAATTCTCTTTTAAATGTAATAGTTTGTTTGCTTTTGTGACATTAAACTGTAAATCAATTTGTTAATTAAAGAGACCTGTTCAAAAGATTGCTTTATTTATTTGTCTTTTGTGAAAAACTTGTTTGGCCTACTTTTAATATGAGTAACATGGTGTTAAAGTATAGAAAAAAAGCCATGTTGGTTTATTAGGCTTATTGACTGCTTAAGCAAGTCAGAAATGGTAGCTCAGTAGGTTAAGCTGGTGGTTAACTGACTAACAGGTCCCCACAAGGTTGTGGGTTCAAGCCCCAGTATTTGCAAGTAAAAAAATTTAATTCTCTTTTTAAATGTAATAGTTTGTTTGCTTTTGTGACATTAAACTGTAAATCAATTTGTTAATTAAAGAAACCTGTTCAAAAGATTGCTTTATTTATTTGTCTTTTGTGAAAAACTTGTTTGGCCTACTTTTAATATGAGTTCCATGGTGTTGAAGTATGAAAAAGAAGCCATGTTGGTTCATTAGGCTTATTGACTGCTTACAAAAGTCAGAAATGGTAGCTCAGTGGGTTAAGCTGGTGGTTAACTGACTAACAGGTCCACACAAGGTTGTGGGTTCAAGCCGCAGTAAAGCCAAGATAAAAAAAAAAATTCTCTTTTTAAATGTAATAGTTTGTTTGCTTTTGTGACATTAAACTGTAAATCTATTTGTTAATTAAAGAGACCTGTTCAAAAGATTGCTTTATTCCTTTGTCTTTGTTGAAAGACTTGTTTGGCCTACTTTTAATATGAGTTACATGGTGTTGAAGTAAAGAAAAAAAGCCATGTTGGTTTATTAGGCTTATTGACTGCTTGATCAAGTCAGAAATGGTAGCTCAGTAGGTTAAGCTGGTGGTTAACTGACTAACAGGTCCCCACAAGGTTGTGGGTTCAAGCCCCAGTATTGGCAAGTAAAATATTTTAATTCTCTTTTGAAATGGAATAGTTTGTTTGCTTTTGTGACATTAAACTGTAAATCAATTTGTATATTAAAGAGAACTGTTCAAAAGATTGCTTTTTTTCTTTGTCTTTGTTGAAAGACTTGTTTGGCCTGCTTTTAATATGAGTTTCATGGTGTTGAAGTATGGAAAAGAAGCTATGTTGGTTCATTAGGCTTATTGAATGCTTGCAAAAGTCAGAAGTGGTAGCTCAGTGGTTTAAGCTGGTGGTTAACTGACTAACAGGTCCCCACAAGGTTGTGGGTTCAAGCCCCAGTATTGGCAAGTAAAAAATTTTAATTCTCTTTTTAAATGTAATAGTTTGTTTGCTTTTGTGACATTAAACTGTAAATCTATTTGTTAATTAAAGAGACCTGTTCAAAAGATTGCTTTATTTATTTGTCTCTTGTGAAAAACTTGTTTGGCCTACTTTTAATATGAGTTACATGATGTTAAAGTATAGAAAAAAAGCAATGTTGGTTTATTAGGCTTATTGACTGATTAAACAAGTCAGAAATGGTAGCTCAGTAGGTTAAGCTGGTGGTTAACTGACTAACAGGTCCCCACAAGGTTGTGGGTTCAAGCCCCAGTATTGGCAAGTAAAAAAATTTTATTCTCTTTTGAAATGGAATAGTTTGTTTGCTTTTGTGACATTAAACTGTAAATCAATTTGTTCAATAAAGAGACCTGTTAAAAAGATTGCTTTTTTTCTTTGTCTTTGTTGAAAGACTTGTTTGGCCTACTTTTAATATGTGTTCCATGGTGTTGAAGTATGAAAAAGAAGCCATGTTGGTTCATTAGGCTTATTGACTGCTTACAAAAGTCAGAAATGGTAGCTCAGTGGGTTAAGCTGGTGGTTAACTGACTAACAGGTCCCCACAAGGTTGTGGGTTCAAGCCCCAGTATTGGCAAGTAAAACATTTTAATTCTCTTTTTAAATGTAATAGTTTGTTTGCTTTTGTGACATTAAACTGTAAATCTATTTGTTAATTAAAGAGACCTGTTCAAAAGATTGCTTTATTTATTTGTCTTTTGTGAAAAACGTGTTTGGCCTACTTTTAATATGAGTTACATGATGTTAAAGTATAGAAAAAAAGCAATGTTGGTTTATTAGGCTTATTGACTGATTAAACAAGTCAGAAATGGTAGCTCAGTAGGTTAAGCTGGTGGTTAACTGCCTAACAGGTCCCCACAAGGTTGTGGGTTCAAGCCCCAGTATTGGCAAGTAAAAAATTTTAATTCTCTTTTGAAATGGAATAGTTTGTTTGCTTTTGTGACATTAAACTGTAAATCAATTTGTTCAATAAAGAGACCTGTTAAAAAGATTGATTTTTTTCTTTGTCTTTGTTGAAAGTCTTGTTTGGCCTACTTTTAATATGTGTTCCATGGTGTTGAAGTATGAAAAAGAAGCCATGTTGGTTCATTAGGCTTATTGACTGCTTACAAACGTCAGAAATGGTAGCTCAGTGGGTTAAGCTGGTGGTTAACTGACTAACAGGTCCACACAAGGTTGTGGGTTCAAGCTGCAGTATAGTCAAGATAAAAAAAAAAATTCTCTTTTTAAATGTAATAGTTTGTTTGCTTTTGTTACATTAAACTGTAAATCTATTTGTTAAAGAGACCTGTTCAAAAGATTGCTTTATTTATTTGTCTTTTGTGAAAAACTTGTTTGGCCTACTTTTAATATGAGTTACATGGTTTTGAAGTACAGAAAAAAAGCCATGTTGGTTTATTAGACTTATTGACTGCTTGAACAAGTCAGAAATGGTAGCTCAGTAGGTTAAGCTGGTAGTTAACTGACTAACAGGTCCGCACAAGGTTGTGGGTTCAAGCCCCAGTATTGGCAATTAAACATTTTATTTCTCTTTTGAAATCTAATAGTTTGTTTGCTTTTGTGACATTAAACTGTAAATCAATTTGTTTATTAAAGAGACCTGTTCAAAAGATTGCTTTTTTTCTTTGTCTTTGTTGAAAGACTTGTTTGGCCTACTTTTAATATGAGTTTCATGGTGTTGAAGTATGGAAAAGTAGCTATGTTGGTTCATTAGGCTTATTGAATGCTTGCAAAAGACAGAAGTGGTAGCTCAGTGGGTTAAGCTGGTGGTTAACTGACTAACAGGTCCCCACAAGGTTGTGGGTTCAAGCCCCAGTATTGGCAAGTAAAAAATTTTAATTCTCTTTTAAATGTAATAGTTTGTTTGCTTTGTGACATTAAACTGTAAATCTATTTGTTAATTAAAGAGACCTGTTCAAAAGATTGCTTTATTTATTTGTCTTTTGTGAAAAACTTGTTTGGCCTACTTTTAATATGAGTTACATGGTGTTGAAGTAAAGAAAAAAAGCCATGTTGGTTTATTAGGCTTATTGACTGCTTGAACAAGTCAGAAATGGTAGCTCAGTGGGTTAATCTGGTGGTTAACTGACTAACAGGTCCGCACAAGGTTGTGGGTTTAAGCCCCAGTATTGGCAATTAAACATTTTATTTCTCTTTTGAAATGTAATAGTTTGTTTGTTTTTTGGGACATTAAACTGTAAATCAATTTGTTTATTAAAGAGACCTGTTCAAAAGATTGCTTTTTTTCTTTCGTCTTTGTTGAAAGACTTGTTTGGCCTACTTTTAATATGAGTTTCATGGTGTTGAAGTATGGAAAAGTAGCTATGTTGGTTCATTAGGCTTATTGAATGCTTGCAAAAGTCAGAAGAGGTAGCTCAGTGGGTTAAGCTGGTGGTTAACTGACTAACAGGTCCCCACAAGGTTGTGGGTTCAAGCCCCAGTATTGGCAAGTAAAAATTTTTAATTCTCTTTTAAATGTAATAGTTTGTTTGCTTTGTGACATTAAACTGTAAATCTATTTGTTAATTAAAGAGACCTGTTCAAAAGATTGCTTTATTTATTTGTCTTTTGTGAAAAACTTGTTTGGCCTACTTTTAATATGAGTTACATGGTGTTGAAGTAAAGAAAAAAAGCCATGTTGGTTTATTAGGCTTATTGACTGCTTGAACAAGTCAGAAATGGTAGCTCAGTGGGTTAATCTGGTGGTTAACTGACTAACAGGTCCGCACAAGGTTGTGGGTTTAAGCCCCAGTATTGGCAATTAAACATTTTATTTCTCTTTTGAAATCTAATAGTTTGTTTGCTTTTGTGACATTAAACTGTAAATCAATTTGTTTATTAAAGAGACCTGTTCAAAAGATTGCTTTTTTTCTTTCGTCTTTGTTGAAAGACTTGTTTGGCCTACTTTTAAAGAGTTTCATGGTGTTGAAGTATGGAAAAGAAGCTATGTTGGTTCATTAGGCTTATTGACTGCTTGCAAAAGTCAGAAGTGGTAGCTCAGTGGGTTAAGCTGGTGGTTAACTGACTAACAGGTATCCAGAAGGTTTTGGGTTCAAGTAAAAAATTTCAATTCTCTTTTTAAATGTAATAGTTTGTTTGCTTTGTGACATTAAACTGTAAATCTATTTGTTAATTAAAGAGACCTGTTCAAAAAATTGCTTTATTTATTTGTCTTTTGTGAAAAACTTGTTTGGCCTACTTTTAATATGAGTTACATGGTGTTGAAGTAAAGAAAAAAAGCCATGTTGGTTTATTAGGCTTATTGACTGTTTGAACAAGTCAGAAATGGTAGCTCAGTAGGTTAAGCTGGTGGTTAACTGACTAACAGGTCCGCACAAGGTTGTGGGTTCAAGCCCCAGTATTGGCAATTAAACATTTTATTTCTCTTTTGAAATCTAATAGTTTGTTTGCTTTTGTGACATTAAACTGTAAATCAATTTGTTTATTAAAGAGACCTGTTCAAAAGATTGCTTTTTTTCTTTCGTCTTTGTTGAAAGACTTGTTTGGCCTACTTTTAAAGAGTTTCATGGTGTTGAAGTATGGAAAAGAAGCTATGTTGGTTCATTAGGCTTATTGAATGCTTGCAAAAGTCAGAAGTGGTAGCTCAGTGGTTTAAGCTGGTGGTTAACTGACTAACAGGTCCCCACAAGGTTGTGGGTTCAAGCCCCAGTATTGGCAAGTAAAAAATTTTAATTCTCTTTTTAAATGTAATAGTTTGTTTGCTTTTGTGACATTAAACTGTAAATCTATTTGTTAATTAAAGAGACCTGTTCAAAAGATTGCTTTATTTATTTGTCTCTTGTGAAAAACTTGTTTGGCCTACTTTTAATATGAGTTACATGATGTTAAAGTATAGAAAAAAAGCAATGTTGGTTTATTAGGCTTATTGACTGATTAAACAAGTCAGAAATGGTAGCTCAGTAGGTTAAGCTGGTGGTTAACTGACTAACAGGTCCCCACAAGGTTGTGGGTTCAAGCCCCAGTATTGGCAAGTAAAAAAATTTTATTCTCTTTTGAAATGGAATAGTTTGTTTGCTTTTGTGACATTAAACTGTAAATCAATTTGTTCAATAAAGAGACCTGTTAAAAAGATTGCTTTTTTTCTTTGTCTTTGTTGAAAGACTTGTTTGGCCTACTTTTAATATGTGTTCCATGGTGTTGAAGTATGAAAAAGAAGCCATGTTGGTTCATTAGGCTTATTGACTGCTCACAAAAGTCAGAAATGGTAGCTCAGTGGGTTAAGCTGGGGGTTAACTGACTAACAGGTCCACACAAGGTTGTGGGTTCAAGCCGCAGTATAGCCAAGATAAAAAAAAAAAATCTCTTTTTAAATGTAATAGTTTGTTTGCTTTTGTGACATTAAACTGTATATCTATTTGTTAATTAAAGAGACCTGTTCAAAAGATTGCTTTATTTCTTTGTCTTTGTTGAAAGACTTGTTTGGCCTACTTTTAATATGAGTTACATGGTGTTGAAGTAAAGAAAAAAAGCCATTTTGGTTTATTAGGCTTATTGACTGCTTGACCAAGTCAGAAATGGTAGCTCAGTAGGTTAAGCTGGTGGTTAACTGACTAACAGGTCCCCACAAGGTTGTGGCTTCAAGCCCCAGTATTGGCAAGTAAAATATTTTAATTCTCTTTTGAAATGGAATAGTTTGTTTGCTTTTGTGACATTAAACTGTAAATCAATTTGTATATTAAAGAGAACTGTTCAAAAGATTGCTTTTTTTCTTTGTCTTTGTTGAAAGACTTGTTTGGCCTGCTTTTAATATGAGTTTCATGGTGTTGAAGTATGGAAAAGAAGCCATGTTGGTTCATTAGGCTTATTGACTGCTTGAACAAGTCAGAAGTGTTAGCTCAGTGGGTTAAGCTGGTGGTTAACTAACTAACAGGTCCCCACAAGGTTGTCGGTTCAAGCCCCAGTATTTGCAATAGAGAAATTTAATTCTCTTTTTAAATGTAATAGTTTGTTTGCTTTTGTGACATTAAACTGTAAATCTATTTGTTACTTAAGAAGACCTGTTCAAAAGATTGCTTTATTTCTTTGTCTTTGTTGAAAGACTTGTTTGGCCTACTTTTCATATGAGTTACATAGTGTTAAAGTATAGAAAAAAAGCCATGTTGGTTTATTAGGCTTATTGACTGCTTGAACAAGTCAGAAGTGGTAGCTCAGTAGGTTAAGCTGGTGGTTAACTGACTAAAAGGTCCCCACAAGGTTGTGGGTTCAAGCCCCAGTATAGACAAGGTAAACATTTTATTTCTCTTTTGAAATCTAATAGTTTGTTTGCTTTTGTGACATTAAACTGTAAATCAATTTGTTTATTAAAGAGACCTGTTCAAAAGATTGCTTTTTTTCTTTCGTCTTTGTTGAAAGACTTGTTTGGCCTACTTTTAATATGAGTTTCATGGTGTTGAAGTATGGAAAAGAAGCTATGTTGGTTCATTAGGCTTATTGACTGCTTGCAAAAGTCAGAAGTGGTAGCTCAGTGGGTTAAGCTGGTGGTTAACCGACTAACAGGTCCATACAAGGTTGTGGGTTCAAGCCCAAGTATAGTCAAGGGAAAATTTTTATTTCTCTTTTTAATGTAATTGTTTGTCTACTTTGTGACATCAAACTGTAAATCTATTTGTTAATTAAAGAGAAGTGTTCTAAAGATTGCTTTATTTCTTTGTCTTTGTTAAAAGACTTGTTTGGCCTACTTTTAATATGAGTTTCATGGTGTTCAAGTATGGAAAAGAAGCCATGTTGGTTTATTAGGCTTATTGACTGCTTGCAAAAGTCAGAAGTGGTAGCTCAGTGGGTTAAGCTGGTGGTTAACTGACTAACAGGTCCCCACAAGGTTGTGGGTTCAAGCCCCAGTATTGGCAATTAAACATATTATTTCTCTTTTTAAATGTAATAGTTTGTTTACGTTTGTGAAATTAAACTGTAAATCAATTTGTTTATTAAAGAGACCTGTTCAAAAGATCGCTTTTTTTCTTTGTCTTTGCTGAAAGACTTGTTTGGCCTACTTTTAATATGAGTTAGATGGTGTTCAAGTATGGAAAAGAAGCCATGTTGGTTCATTAGGCTTATTGACTGCTTGTTAAAGTCAGAAGTGGTAGCTCAGTGGGTTAAGCAAGTGGTTACCCGACTAACAGGTCGACACAAGGTTGTGGGTTCAAGCCCCAGTATTGGCAATTAAACATATTATTTCTCTTTTTAAATGTAATAGTTTGTTTACTTTTGTGACATTAAACTGTAAATCAATTTTTTTATTAAAGAGACCTGTTCAAAAGATTGCTTTATTTCTTTGTCTTTTGTGAAAAACTTGTTTGGCCTTCTTTTAATATGAGTTACATGGTGTTGAAGTATAGAAAATAAGCAATGTTGGTTTATTAGGCTAATTGACTGCTTAATAAAGTCAGAACTGGTAGCTTAGTGGGTTAAGCTGGTGGTTAACTGACTAACAGGTCCCCACAAGGTTGTGGGTTCAAGCCCCAGTATTGGCAATTAAACATTTTATTTCTCTTTTTAAATGTAATAGTTTGTTTACTTTTGTGACATTAAACTGTAAATCAATTTGTTTATTAAAGAGACCTGTTCAAAAGATTGCTTTTTTTCTTTGTTTTTGCTAAAAGACTTGTTTGGCCTACTTTTAATATGAGTTTCATGGTGTTGAAGTATGAAAAAGAAGCCATGTTGGTTCATTAGGCTTATTGACTGCTTGAACAAGTCAGAAGTGTTAGCTCAGTGGGTTAAGCTGGTGGTTAACTGACTAACAGGTCCCCACAAGGTTGTAGGTTCAAGCCCCAGTATTGGCAATGAAAAAATTTAATTCTCTTTTTAAATGTAATAGTTTGTTTGCTTTTGTGACATTAAACTGTAAATCTATTTGTTAATTAGGGAGACCTGTTCAAAAGATTGCTTTATTTATTTGCCTTCTGTGAAAAACTTGTTTGGCCTACTTTTAATATGAGTTACATGGTGTTGAAGTATAGAAAAAAAGCCATGTTGGTTTATTAGGCTTATTGACTGCTTGTAAAAGTCAGAAATGGTAGCTCAGTGGGTTATGCTGGTGGTTAACTGAGTAACAGGTCCCCGCAAGGTTGTGGTTTCAAGCCCCAGTATAGCCAAATTAAAAATTTTATTTCTTTTTTGAAATCTAATTGTTTGTCTGCTTTGTGACATCAAACTGTAAATCTATTTGTTTATTAAAGAGACCTGTTCAAAAGATTGCTTTATTTCTTTGTCTTTGTTGAAAGACTTGTTTGGCCTGCTTTTAATATGAGTTTCATGGTGTTGAAGTATGGAAAAGAAGCCTTGTTGGTTCATTAGGCTTATTGACTGCTTGAACAAGTCAGAAGTGGTAGCTCAGTGGTTTAAGCTGGTGGTTAACTGACTAACAGGTCCCCACAAGGTTTTGGGTTCAAGCCCCAGTATTGGCAAGCAAAAGTTTTATTTCTCTTTTGAAATGTAATAGTTTGTTTACTTTTGTGACATTAAACTGTAAATCAATTTGTTTATTAAAGAGATCTGTTCAAAAGATTGCTTTTGTCTTTGTCTTTGCTGAAAGACTTGTTTGGCCTACTTTTAATATGAGTTACAAGGTGTTCAAGTATGGAAAAGAAGCCATGTTGGTTCATTAGGCTTATTGACTGTTTGCTAAAGTCAGAAGTGGTAGCTCAGTGGGTTAAGCTGGTGGTTAACCGACTAACAGGTCCACACAAGGTGTTGGGTTCAAGCCGCAGTATAGCCAAGATAAAAAAAAAATTTCTCTTTTGAAATGTAATAGTTTGTTTGCTTTTGTGACATTAAACTGTAAATCTATTTGTTAATTAAAGAGACCTGTTCAAAAGATTGCTTTATTTATTTGTCTTTTGTGAAAAAGTTGTTTGGCCTACTTTTAATATGAGTTACATGGTGTTAAAGTATAGAAAAAAAGCCATGTTGGTTTATTAGGCTTATTGACTGCTTGAACAAGTCAGAAATGGTAGCTCAGTAGGTTAAGCTGGTGGTTAACTGACTAACAGGTCCCCACAAGGTTGTGGGTTCAAGCCCCAGTATTGGCAAGTAGAAATGTTTAATTCTCTTTTTAAATGTAATAGTTTGTTTGCTTTTGTGACATTAAACTGTAAATCTATTTGTTAATTAAAGAGACCTGTTCAAAAGATTGCTTTATTTATTTGTCTTTTGTGAAAAACTTGTTTGGCCTACTTTTAATGAGTTTCATGGTGTTGAAGTTTGGAAAAGAAGCTATGTTGGTTCATTAGGCTTATTGACTGGTTGCAAAAGTCAGAAGTGGTAGCTCAGTGGGTTAAGCTGGTGGTTAACTGACTAACAGTTTCCCACAAGGTTGTGGGTTCAAGCCCCTGTATTGGCAAGTAAAAAATGTTAATTCTCTTTTTAAATGTAATAGTTTGTTTGCTTTTGTGACATTGAACTGTAAATCTATTTGTTAATTAAAGAGACCTGTTCAAATGATTGCTTTATTTATTTGTCTTTTGTGAAAAACTTGTTTGGCCTACTTTTAATATGAATTACATGGTGTTGAAGTAAAGAAAAAAAGCCATGTTGGTTTATTAGGCTTATTGACTGCTTGAACAAGTCAGAAATGGTAGCTCAGTGGGTTAAGCTGGTGGTTAACTGACTAACAGGTCTGCACAAGGTTGTGGGTTTAAGCCCCAGTATTGGCAATTAAACATTTTATTTCTCTTTTGAAATCTAATAGTTTGTTTGCTTTTGTGACATTAAACTGTAAATCAATTTGTTTATTAAAGAGACCTGTTCAAAAGATTGCTTTTTTTCTTTCGTCTTTGTTTAAAGACTTGTTTGGCCTACTTTTATTATGAGTTTCATGGTGTTGAAGTATGGAAAAGAAGATATGTTGGTTCATTAGGCTTATTGACTGCTTGCTAAAGTCAGAAGGGGTAGCTCAGTGGGTTAAGCTGGAGGTTAACTGACTAACAGTTTCCCACAAGGTTGTGGGTTCAAGCCCCTGTATTGGCAAGTAAAAAATGTTAATTCTCTTTTTAAATGTAATAGTTTGTTTGCTTTTGTGACATTAAACTGTAAATCTATTTGTTAATTAAAGAGACCTGTTCAAATGATTGCTTTATTTATTTGTCTTTTGTGAAAAACTTGTTTGGCCTACTTTTAATATGAATTACATGGTGTTGAAGT
The DNA here is from genome assembly GCF_946808225.1 of Silurus aristotelis. Classification (NCBI taxonomy): domain Eukaryota; kingdom Metazoa; phylum Chordata; class Actinopteri; order Siluriformes; family Siluridae; genus Silurus; species Silurus aristotelis. The sequence goes on along the minus strand of NC_139574.1, from coordinate 24,523,040 downwards.
AAAGAAAAAAAGCCATGTTGGTTTATTAGGCTTATTGACTGCTTGAACAAGTCAGAAATGGTAGCTCAGTGGGTTAAGCTGGTGGTTAACTGACTAACAGGTCCGCACAAGGTTGTGGGTTTAAGCCCCAGTATTGGCAATTAAACATTTTATTTCTCTTTTGAAATCTAATAGTTTGTTTGCTTTTGTGACATTAAACTGTAAATCAATTTGTTTATTAAAGAGACCTGTTCAAAAGATTGCTTTTTTTCTTTCGTCTTTGTTTAAAGACTTGATTGGCCTACTTTTATTATGAGTTTCATGGTGTTGAAGTATGGAAAAGAAGATATGTTGGTTCATTAGGCTTATTGACTGCTTGCTAAAGTCAGAAGTGGTAGCTCAGTGGGTTAAGCTGGTGGTTAACTGAGTAACAGGTCCCCACAAGGTTGTGAGTTCAAGCCCCAGTATTGGCAAGTAAAAAATTTGAATTCTCTTTTAAATGTAATAGTTTGTTTGCTTTTGTGACATTAAACTGTAAATCTATTTGTTAATTAAAGAGACCTGTTCAAAAGATTGCTTTATTTATTTGTCTTTTGTGAAAAACTTGTTTGGCCTACTTTTAATGAGTTTCATGGTGTTGAAGTATGGAAAAGAAGCTATGTTGGTTCATTAGGCTTATTGACTGGTTGCAAAAGTCAGAAGTGGTAGCTCAGTGGGTTAAGCTGGTGGTTAACTGACTAACAGTTTCCCACAAGGTTGTGGATTCAAGCCCCTGTATTGGCAAGTAAAAAATGTTAATTCTCTTTTTAAATGTAATAGTTTGTTTGCTTTTGTGACATTAAACTGTAAATCTATTTGTTATATAAAGAGACCTGTTCAAATGATTGCTTTATTTATTTGTCTTTTGTGAAAAACTTGTTTGGGCTACTTTTAATATGAATTACATGGTGTTGAAGTAAAGGAAAAAAGCCGTGTTGGTTTATTAGGCTTTTTGACTGCTTGAACACGTCAAAAATGGTAGCTTAGTGGGTTAAGCTGGTGGTTAACTGACTAACAGGTCCCCACAAGGTTTTGGGTTCAAGCCCCAGTATTGGCAAGTAAAAAAATTTAATTCTCTTTTTAAATGTAATAGTTTGTTTGCTTTTGTGACATTAAACTGTAAATCTATTTGTTAATTAAAGAGACCTGTTCAAAAGATTGCTTTATTTATTTGTCTTTTGTGAAAAACTTGTTTGGCCTACTTTTAATATGAGTTACATGGTGTTGAAGTAAAGAAAAAAAGCCATGTTGGTTTATTAGGCTTATTGACTGCTTGAGCAAATCAGAAATGGTAGCTCAGTGGGTTAAGCTGGTGGTTAACTGACTAACAAGTCCGCACAAGGTTGTATGTTTAAGCCCCAGTATTGGCAATTAAACATTTTATTTCTCTTTTGAAATCTAATAGTTTGTTTGCTTTTGTGACATTAAACTGTAAATCAATTTGTTTATTAAAGAGACCTGTTCAAAAGATTGCTTTTTTTCTTTCGTCTTTGTTTAAAGACTTGTTTGGCCTACTTTTATTATGAGTTTCATGGTGTTGAAGTATGGAAAAGAAGATATGTTGGTTCATTAGGCTTATTGACTGCTTGCTAAAGTCAGAAGTGGTAGCTCAGTGGGTTAAGCTGGTGGTTAACTGAGTAACAGGTCCCCACAAGGTTGTGAGTTCAAGCCCCAGTATTGGCAAGTAAAAAATTTGAATTCTCTTTTAAATGTAATAGTTTGTTTGCTTTTGTGACATTAAACTGTAAATCTATTTGTTAATTAAAGAGACCTGTTCAAAAGATTGCTTTATTTATTTGTCTTTTGTGAAAAACTTGTTTGGCCTACTTTTAATATGAGTAACATGGTGTTAAAGTATAGAAAAAAAGCCATGTTGGTTTATTAGGCTTATTGACTGCTTAAGCAAGTCAGAAATGGTAGGTCAGTAGGTTAAGCTGGTGGTTAACTGACTAACAGGTCCCCACAAGGTTGTGGGTTCAAGCCCCAGTATTGGCAAGTAAAAAATGTTAATTCTCTTTTTAAATCTAATAGTTTGTTTGCTTTTGTGACATTAAACTGTAAATCTATTTGTTAATTAAAGAGACCTGTTCAAAAGATTGCTTTATTTATTTGTCTTTTGTAAAAAACTTGTTTGGCCTACTTTTAATATGAGTTACATGGTGTTGAAGTGAAGAAAAAAAGCCATGTTGGTTTATTAGGCTTATTGACTGCTTAAGCAAGTCAGAAATGGTAGCTCAGTAGGTTAAGCTGGTGGTTAACTGACTAACAGGTCCCCACAAGGTTGTGGGTTTAAGCCCCAGTATTGGCAGGTAAAAAATTTTAATTCTCTTTTTAAATGTAATAGTTTGTTTGCTTTTGTGACATTAAACTGTAAATCAATTTGTTAATTAAAGAGACCTGTTCAAAAGATTGCTTTATTTCTTTGTCTTTGTTGAAAGACTTGTTTGGCCTACTTTTAATATGAGTTTCATGGTGTTGAAGTATGGAAAAGAAGCCATGTTGGTTCATTAGGGTTATTGACTGCTTGAGCAAGTCAGAAGTGGTAGCTCAGTGGGTTAAGCTGGTGGTTAACTGACTAACAGGTCCCCACAAGGTTGTGGGTTCAAGCCCCAGTATTGGCAATTAAAAATTTTATTTCTCTTTTGAAATGTAATAGTTTGTTTACTTTTGTGACATTAAACTGTAAATCAATTTGTTTATTAAAGAGACCTGTTCAAAAGATTGCTTTATTTCTTTGTCTTTGTTAAAAGACTTGTTTGGCCTGCTTTTAATATGAGTTTCATGGTGTTGAAGTATGGAAAAGAAGCCATGTTGGTTCATTAGGCTTATTGACTGTTTGAACAAGTCAGAAGTGGTAGCTCAGTGGTTTAAGCTGTTGGTTAACTGACTAACAGGTCCCCACAAGGTTGTGGGTTCTAGCCCCAGTATTGGCAAGTAAAAAATTTGAATTCTCTTTTAAATGTAATAGTTTGTTTGCTTCTGTGACATTAAACTGTAAATCTATTTGTTAATTAAAGAGACCTGTTCAAAAGATTGCTTTATTTATTTGTCTTTTGTAAAAAACTTGTTTGGCCTACTTTTAATATGAGTTACATGGTGTTGAAGTGAAGAAAAAAAGCCATGTTGGTTTATTAGGCTTATTGACTGCTTAAGCAAGTCAGAAATGGTAGCTCAGTAGGTTAAGCTGGTGGTTAACTGACTAACAGGTCCCCACAAGGTTGTGGGTTTAAGCCCCAGTATTGGCAGGTAAAAAATTTTAATTCTCTTTTTAAATGTAATAGTTTGTTTGCTTTTGTGACATTAAACTGTAAATCAATTTGTTTATTAAAGAGACCTGTTCAAAAGATTGCTTTTTTCTTTCGTCTTTGTTGAAAGACTTGTTTGGCCTACTTTTAATATGAGTTTCATGGAGTTGAAGTATGGAAAAGAAGCTATGTTGGTTCATTAGGCTTATTGAATGCTTGAAACAGTCAGAAGTGGTAGCTCAGTGGGTTAAGCTGGTGGTTAACTGACTAACAGGGCCCCACAAGGTTGTGGGTTCAAGCACCAGTATTGGCAAGTAAAAAAAATTTATTCTCTTTTGAAATGTAATATTTTGTTTGCTTTTGTGACATTAAACTGTAAATCTATTTGTTAATTAAAGAGACCTGTTCAAAAGATTGCTTTATTTATGTGTCTTTTGTGAAAAACTTGTTTAGCCTACTTTTAATATGAGTTACATGGTGTTGAAGTATGGAAAAGAAGCCATGTTGGTTCATTAGGCTTATTGACTGCTTGCAAAAGTCAGAAGTGGTAGCTCAGTGGGTTAAGCTGGTGGTTAACTGACTAACAGGTCCACACAAAGTTGTGGGTTCAAGGCCCAGTATAGCCAAATTAAAATTTTTCTTTCTCTTTTGAAATCTAATTGTTTGTCTGCTTTGTGACATCAAACTGTAAATCTATTTGATAATTAAAGAGACCTGTTCAAAAGATTGCTTTATTTCTTTGTCTTTGTTGAAAAACTTGTTTGGCCTACTTTTAATATGTGTTCCATGGTGTTGAAGTATGAAAAAGAAGCCATGTTGGTTCATTAGACTTATTGACTGCTTGCAAAAGTCAGAAATGGTAGCTCAGTCGGTTAAGCTGGTGGTTAACTGACTAACAGGTCCACACAAGGTTGTGGGTTCAAGCCGCATTATAGCCAAGATAAAAAAAAAAATTCTCTTTTGAAATGTAATAGTTTGTTTGCTTTTGTGACATTAAACTGTAAATCAATTTGTTAATTAAAGAGACCTGTTCAAAAGATTGCTTTATTTCTTTGTCTTTGTTGAAAGACTTGTTTGGCCTACTTTTAATATGAGTTTCATGGTGTTGAAGTATGGAAAAGAAGCCATGTTGGTTCATTAGGGTTATTGACTGCTTGAGCAAGTCAGAAGTGGTAGCTCAGTGGGTTAAGCTGGTGGTTAACTGACTAACAGGTCCCCACAAGGTTGTGGGTTCAAGCCCCAGTATTGGCAATTAAACATTTTATTTCTCTTTTGAAATCTAATAGTTTGTTTGCTTTTGTGACATTAAACTGTAAATCAGTTTGTTTATTAAAGAGACCTGTTCAAAAGATTGCTTTTTTTCTTTCGTCTTTGTTGAAAGACTTGTTTGGCCTACTTTTAATATGAGTTTCATGGTGTTGAAGTATGGAAAAGAAGCCATGTTGGTTCATTAGGGTTATTAACTGCTTGAACAAGTCAGAAGTGGTAGCTCAGTGGGTTAAGCTCCTGGTTAACTAACAGGTACCCACAAGGTTGTGGGTTCAAGCCCCAGTATTGGCAATTAAAAATTTTATTTCTCTTTTGAAATGTAATAGTTTGTTTACTTTTCTGACATTAAACTGTAAATCAATTTGTTTATTAAAGAGACCTGTTCAAAAGATTGCTTTTGTCTTTGTCTTTGCTGAAAGACTTGTTTGGCCTACTTTTAATATAAGTTACATGGTGTTCAAGTATGGAAAAGAAGCCATGTTGGTTCATTAGGCTTATTGACTGTTTGCTAAAGTCAGAAGTGGTAGCTCAGTGGGTTAAGCTGGTGGTTACCGGACTAACAGGTCCACACAAGGTGTTGGGCTCAAGCCGCAGTATAGCCAAGATAAAAAAAAAAAATTCTCTTTTGAAATGTAATAGTTTGTTTGCTTTTGTGACATTAAACTGTAAATCTATTTGTTAATTAAAGAGACCTGTTCAAAAGATTGCTTTATTTATTTGTCTTTTGTGACAAACTTGTTTGGCCTACTTTTAATATGAGTTACATGGTGTTGAAGTGAAGAAAAAAAGCCATGTTGGTTTATTGGGCTTATTGACTGCTTAAACAAGTCAGAAATGGTAGCTCAGTAGGTTAAGCTGGTGGTTATCTGACTAACAGGTCCCCACAAGGTTGTGGGTTCAAGCCCCAGTATTGGCAAGTAAAAAAAATGTATTCTCTTTTGAAATGGAATAGTTTGTTTGCTTTTGTGACATTAAACTGTAAATCTATTTGTTAATTAAAGAGACCTGTTCAAAAGATTGCTTTATTTATTTGTCTTTTGTGAAAAACTTGTTTGGCCTACTTTTAATATGAGTTACATGGTGTTGAAGTATGGAAAAGAAGCCATGTTGGTTCATTAGGCTTATTGACTGCTTGCAAAAGTCAGACGTGGTAGCTCAGTGGGTTAAGCTGGTGGTTAACTGACTAACAGGTCCACACAAAGTTGTGGGTTCAAGCCCCAGTATAGCCAAATTAAAATTTTTCTTTCTCTTTTGAAATCTAATTGTTTGTCTGCTTTGTGACATCAAACTGTAAATCTATTTGATAATTAAAGAGACCTGTTCAAAAGATTGCTTTATTTCTTTGTCTTTGTTGAAAAACTTGTTTGGCCTACTTTTAATATGTGTTCCATGGTGTTGAAGTATGAAAAAGAAGCCATGTTGGTTCATTAGACTTATTGACTGCTTGCAAAAGTCAGAAATGGTAGCTCAGTGGGTTAAGCTGGTGGTTAACTGACTAACAGGTCCACACAAGGTTGTGGGTTCAAGCCGCATCATAGCCAAGATAAAAAAAAAAATTCTCTTTTGAAATGTAATAGTTTGTTTGCTTTTGTGACATTAAACTGTAAATCAATTTGTTAATTAAAGAGACCTGTTCAAAAGATTGCTTTATTTCTTTGTCTTTGTTGAAAGACTTGTTTGGCCTACTTTTAATATGAGTTTCATGGTGTTGAAGTATGGAAAAGAAGCCATTTGGTTCATTAGGCTTATTGAATGCTTGCAAAAGTCAGAAGTGGTAGCTCAGTGGGTTAAGCTGGTGGTTAACTGACTAACAGGGCCCCACAAGGTTGTGGGTTCAAGCCCCAGTTTTGGCAAGTAAAAAAAATTTATTCTCTTTTGAAATGTAATAGTTTGTTTGCTTTTGTGACATTAAACTGTAAATCTATTTGTTAATTAAAGAGACCTGTTCAAAAGATTGCTTTATTTATTTGTCTTTTGTGAAAAACTTGTTTGGCCTACTTTTAATATGAGTTACATGGTGTTGAAGTATGGAAAAGAAGCCATGTTGGTTCATTAGGCTTATTAACTGCTTGCAAAAGTCAGAAGTGGTAGCTCAGTGGGTTAAGCTGGTGGTTAACTGACTAACAGGTCCACACAAAGTTGTGGGTTCAAGCCCCAGTATAGCCAAATTAAAATTTTTCTTTCTCTTTTGAAATTTAATTGTTTGTCTGCTTTGTGACATCAAACTGTAAATCTATTTGATACTTAAAGAGACCTGTTCAAAAGATTGCTTTATTTCTTTGTCTTTGTTGAAAAACTTGTTTGGCCTACTTTTAATATGTGTTCCATGGTGTTGAAGTATGAAAAAGAAGCCATGTTGGTTCATTAGACTTATTGACTGCTTGCAAAAGTCAGAAATGGTAGCTCAGTGGGTTAAGCTGGTGGTTAACTGACTAACAGGTCCACACAAGGTTGTGGGTTCAAGCCGCATTATAGCCAAGATAAAAAAAAAAATTCTCTTTTGAAATGTAATAGTTTGTTTGCTTTTGTGACATTAAACTGTAAATCAATTTGTTAATTAAAGAGACCTGTTCAAAAGATTGCTTTATTTCTTTGTCTTTGTTGAAAGACTTGTTTGGCCTACTTTTAATATGAGTTTCATGGTGTTGAAGTATGGAAAAGAAGCCATGTTGGTTCATTAGGGTTATTGACTGCTTGAACAAGTCAGAAGTGGTAGCTCAGTGGGTTAAGCTGGTGGTTAACTGACTAACAGGTCCCCACAAGGTTGTGGGTTCAAGCCCCAGTATTGGCAATTAAAAATTTTATTTCTCTTTTGAAATGTAATAGTTTGTTTACTTTTGTGACATTAAACTGTAAATCAATTTGTTTATTAAAGAGACCTGTTCAAAAGATTGCTTTATTTCTTTGTCTTTGTTGAAAGACTTGTTTGGCCTACTTTTAATATGTGTTCCATGGTGTTGAAGTATGAAAAAGAAGCCATGTTGGTTCATTAGACTTATTGACTGCTTGCAAAAGTCAGAAATGGTAGCTCAGTGGGTTAAGCTGGTGGTTAACTGACTAACAGGTCCACACAAGGTTGTGGGTTCAAGCCGCATCATAGCCAAGATAAAAAAAAAAATTCTCTTTTGAAATGTAATAGTTTGTTTGCTTTTGTGACATTAAACTGTAAATCAATTTGTTAATTAAAGAGACCTGTTCAAAAGATTGCTTTATTTCTTTGTCTTTGTTGAAAGACTTGTTTGGCCTACTTTTAATATGAGTTTCATGGTGTTGAAGTATGGAAAAGAAGCCATTTGGTTCATTAGGCTTATTGAATGCTTGCAAAAGTCAGAAGTGGTAGCTCAGTGGGTTAAGCTGGTGGTTAACTGACTAACAGGGCCCCACAAGGTTGTGGGTTCAAGCCCCAGTTTTGGCAAGTAAAAAAAATTTATTCTCTTTTGAAATGTAATAGTTTGTTTGCTTTTGTGACATTAAACTGTAAATCTATTTGTTAATTAAAGAGACCTGTTCAAAAGATTGCTTTATTTATTTGTCTTTTGTGAAAAACTTGTTTGGCCTACTTTTAATATGAGTTACATGGTGTTGAAGTATGGAAAAGAAGCCATGTTGGTTCATTAGGCTTATTAACTGCTTGCAAAAGTCAGAAGTGGTAGCTCAGTGGGTTAAGCTGGTGGTTAACTGACTAACAGGTCCACACAAAGTTGTGGGTTCAAGCCCCAGTATAGCCAAATTAAAATTTTTCTTTCTCTTTTGAAATTTAATTGTTTGTCTGCTTTGTGACATCAAACTGTAAATCTATTTGATAATTAAAGAGACCTGTTCAAAAGATTGCTTTATTTCTTTGTCTTTGTTGAAAAACTTGTTTGGCCTACTTTTAATATGTGTTCCATGGTGTTGAAGTATGAAAAAGAAGCCATGTTGGTTCATTAGACTTATTGACTGCTTGCAAAAGTCAGAAATGGTAGCTCAGTGGGTTAAGCTGGTGGTTAACTGACTAACAGGTCCACACAAGGTTGTGGGTTCAAGCCGCATTATAGCCAAGATAAAAAAAAAAATTCTCTTTTGAAATGTAATAGTTTGTTTGCTTTTGTGACATTAAACTGTAAATCAATTTGTTAATTAAAGAGACCTGTTCAAAAGATTGCTTTATTTCTTTGTCTTTGTTGAAAGACTTGTTTGGCCTACTTTTAATATGAGTTTCATGGTGTTGAAGTATGGAAAAGAAGCCATGTTGGTTCATTAGGGTTATTGACTGCTTGAACAAGTCAGAAATGGTAGCTCAGTGGGTTAAGCTGGTGGTTAACTGACTAACAGGTCCCCACAAGGTTGTGGGTTCAAGCCCCAGTATTGGCAATTAAAAATTTTATTTCTCTTTTGAAATGTAATAGTTTGTTTACTTTTGTGACATTAAACTGTAAATCAATTTGTTTATTAAAGAGACCTGTTCAAAAGATTGCTTTATTTCTTTGTCTTTGTTGAAAGACTTGTTTGGCCTGCTTTTAATATGAGTTTCATGGTGTTGAAGTATGGAAAAAAAGCCATGTTGGTTCATTAGGCTTATTGACTGCTTGAACAAGTCAGAAGTGGTAGCTCAGTGGTTTAAGCTGGTGGTTAACTGACTAACAGGTCCCCACAAGGTTGTGGGTTCAAGCCCCAGTATTGGCAAGTAAAAAATTTGAATTCTCTTTTAAATGTAATAGTTTGTTTGCTTTTGTGACATTAAACTGTAAATCAATTTGTTAATTAAAGAGACCTGTTCAAAAGATTGCTTTATTTATTTGTCTTTTGTGAAAAACTTGTTTGGCCTACTTTTAATATGAGTAACATGGTGTTAAAGTATAGAAAAAAAGCCATGTTGGTTTATTAGGCTTATTGACTGCTTAAGCAAGTCAGAAATGGTAGCTCAGTAGGTTAAGCTGGTGGTTAACTGACTAACAGGTCCCCACAAGGTTGTGGGTTCAAGCCCCAGTATTTGCAAGTAAAAAAATTTAATTCTCTTTTTAAATGTAATAGTTTGTTTGCTTTTGTGACATTAAACTGTAAATCAATTTGTTAATTAAAGAAACCTGTTCAAAAGATTGCTTTATTTATTTGTCTTTTGTGAAAAACTTGTTTGGCCTACTTTTAATATGAGTTCCATGGTGTTGAAGTATGAAAAAGAAGCCATGTTGGTTCATTAGGCTTATTGACTGCTTACAAAAGTCAGAAATGGTAGCTCAGTGGGTTAAGCTGGTGGTTAACTGACTAACAGGTCCACACAAGGTTGTGGGTTCAAGCCGCAGTAAAGCCAAGATAAAAAAAAAAATTCTCTTTTTAAATGTAATAGTTTGTTTGCTTTTGTGACATTAAACTGTAAATCTATTTGTTAATTAAAGAGACCTGTTCAAAAGATTGCTTTATTCCTTTGTCTTTGTTGAAAGACTTGTTTGGCCTACTTTTAATATGAGTTACATGGTGTTGAAGTAAAGAAAAAAAGCCATGTTGGTTTATTAGGCTTATTGACTGCTTGATCAAGTCAGAAATGGTAGCTCAGTAGGTTAAGCTGGTGGTTAACTGACTAACAGGTCCCCACAAGGTTGTGGGTTCAAGCCCCAGTATTGGCAAGTAAAATATTTTAATTCTCTTTTGAAATGGAATAGTTTGTTTGCTTTTGTGACATTAAACTGTAAATCAATTTGTATATTAAAGAGAACTGTTCAAAAGATTGCTTTTTTTCTTTGTCTTTGTTGAAAGACTTGTTTGGCCTGCTTTTAATATGAGTTTCATGGTGTTGAAGTATGGAAAAGAAGCTATGTTGGTTCATTAGGCTTATTGAATGCTTGCAAAAGTCAGAAGTGGTAGCTCAGTGGTTTAAGCTGGTGGTTAACTGACTAACAGGTCCCCACAAGGTTGTGGGTTCAAGCCCCAGTATTGGCAAGTAAAAAATTTTAATTCTCTTTTTAAATGTAATAGTTTGTTTGCTTTTGTGACATTAAACTGTAAATCTATTTGTTAATTAAAGAGACCTGTTCAAAAGATTGCTTTATTTATTTGTCTCTTGTGAAAAACTTGTTTGGCCTACTTTTAATATGAGTTACATGATGTTAAAGTATAGAAAAAAAGCAATGTTGGTTTATTAGGCTTATTGACTGATTAAACAAGTCAGAAATGGTAGCTCAGTAGGTTAAGCTGGTGGTTAACTGACTAACAGGTCCCCACAAGGTTGTGGGTTCAAGCCCCAGTATTGGCAAGTAAAAAAATTTTATTCTCTTTTGAAATGGAATAGTTTGTTTGCTTTTGTGACATTAAACTGTAAATCAATTTGTTCAATAAAGAGACCTGTTAAAAAGATTGCTTTTTTTCTTTGTCTTTGTTGAAAGACTTGTTTGGCCTACTTTTAATATGTGTTCCATGGTGTTGAAGTATGAAAAAGAAGCCATGTTGGTTCATTAGGCTTATTGACTGCTTACAAAAGTCAGAAATGGTAGCTCAGTGGGTTAAGCTGGTGGTTAACTGACTAACAGGTCCCCACAAGGTTGTGGGTTCAAGCCCCAGTATTGGCAATTAAACATTTTATTTCTCTTTTGAAATCTAATAGTTTGTTTGCTTTTGTGACATTAAACTGTAAATCAGTTTGTTTATTAAAGAGACCTGTTCAAAAGATTGCTTTTTTTCTTTCGTCTTTGTTGAAAGACTTGTTTGGCCTACTTTTAATATGAGTTTCATGGTGTTGAAGTATGGAAAAGAAGCCATGTTGGTTCATTAGGGTTATTAACTGCTTGAACAAGTCAGAAGTGGTAGCTCAGTGGGTTAAGCTCCTGGTTAACTAACAGGTACCCACAAGGTTGTGGGTTCAAGCCCCAGTATTGGCAATTAAAAATTTTATTTCTCTTTTGAAATGTAATAGTTTGTTTACTTTTCTGACATTAAACTGTAAATCAATTTGTTTATTAAAGAGACCTGTTCAAAAGATTGCTTTTGTCTTTGTCTTTGCTGAAAGACTTGTTTGGCCTACTTTTAATATAAGTTACATGGTGTTCAAGTATGGAAAAGAAGCCATGTTGGTTCATTAGGCTTATTGACTGTTTGCTAAAGTCAGAAGTGGTAGCTCAGTGGGTTAAGCTGGTGGTTACCGGACTAACAGGTCCACACAAGGTGTTGGGCTCAAGCTGCAGTATAGCCAAGATAAAAAAAAAAAATTCTCTTTTGAAATGTAATAGTTTGTTTGCTTTTGTGACATTAAACTGTAAATCAATTTGTTAATTAAAGAGACCTGTTCAAAAGATTGCTTTATTTCTTTGTCTTTGTTGAAAGACTTGTTTGGCCTACTTTTAATATGAGTTTCATGGTGTTGAAGTATGGAAAAGAAGCCATTTGGTTCATTAGGCTTATTGAATGCTTGCAAAAGTCAGAAGTGGTAGCTCAGTGGGTTAAGCTGGTGGTTAACTGACTAACAGGGCCCCACAAGGTTGTGGGTTCAAGCCCCAGTTTTGGCAAGTAAAAAAAATTTATTCTCTTTTGAAATGTAATAGTTTGTTTGCTTTTGTGACATTAAACTGTAAATCTATTTGTTAATTAAAGAGACCTGTTCAAAAGATTGCTTTATTTATTTGTCTTTTGTGAAAAACTTGTTTGGCCTACTTTTAATATGAGTTACATGGTGTTGAAGTATGGAAAAGAAGCCATGTTGGTTCATTAGGCTTATTAACTGCTTGCAAAAGTCAGAAGTGGTAGCTCAGTGGGTTAAGCTGGTGGTTAACTGACTAACAGGTCCACACAAAGTTGTGGGTTCAAGCCCCAGTATAGCCAAATTAAAATTTTTCTTTCTCTTTTGAAATTTAATTGTTTGTCTGCTTTGTGACATCAAACTGTAAATCTATTTGATAATTAAAGAGACCTGTTCAAAAGATTGCTTTATTTCTTTGTCTTTGTTGAAAAACTTGTTTGGCCTACTTTTAATATGTGTTCCATGGTGTTGAAGTATGAAAAAGAAGCCATGTTGGTTCATTAGACTTATTGACTGCTTGCAAAAGTCAGAAATGGTAGCTCAGTGGGTTAAGCTGGTGGTTAACTGACTAACAGGTCCACACAAGGTTGTGGGTTCAAGCCGCATTATAGCCAAGATAAAAAAAAAAATTCTCTTTTGAAATGTAATAGTTTGTTTGCTTTTGTGACATTAAACTGTAAATCAATTTGTTAATTAAAGAGACCTGTTCAAAAGATTGCTTTATTTCTTTGTCTTTGTTGAAAGACTTGTTTGGCCTACTTTTAATATGAGTTTCATGGTGTTGAAGTATGGAAAAGAAGCCATGTTGGTTCATTAGGGTTATTGACTGCTTGAACAAGTCAGAAGTGGTAGCTCAGTGGGTTAAGCTGGTGGTTAACTGACTAACAGGTCCCCACAAGGTTGTGGGTTCAAGCCCCAGTATTGGCAATTAAAAATTTTATTTCTCTTTTGAAATGTAATAGTTTGTTTACTTTTGTGACATTAAACTGTAAATCAATTTGTTTATTAAAGAGACCTGTTCAAAAGATTGCTTTATTTCTTTGTCTTTGTTGAAAGACTTGTTTGGCCTACTTTTAATATGTGTTCCATGGTGTTGAAGTATGAAAAAGAAGCCATGTTGGTTCATTAGACTTATTGACTGCTTGCAAAAGTCAGAAATGGTAGCTCAGTGGGTTAAGCTGGTGGTTAACTGACTAACAGGTCCACACAAGGTTGTGGGTTCAAGCCGCATCATAGCCAAGATAAAAAAAAAAATTCTCTTTTGAAATGTAATAGTTTGTTTGCTTTTGTGACATTAAACTGTAAATCAATTTGTTAATTAAAGAGACCTGTTCAAAAGATTGCTTTATTTCTTTGTCTTTGTTGAAAGACTTGTTTGGCCTACTTTTAATATGAGTTTCATGGTGTTGAAGTATGGAAAAGAAGCCATTTGGTTCATTAGGCTTATTGAATGCTTGCAAAAGTCAGAAGTGGTAGCTCAGTGGGTTAAGCTGGTGGTTAACTGACTAACAGGGCCCCACAAGGTTGTGGGTTCAAGCCCCAGTTTTGGCAAGTAAAAAAAATTTATTCTCTTTTGAAATGTAATAGTTTGTTTGCTTTTGTGACATTAAACTGTAAATCTATTTGTTAATTAAAGAGACCTGTTCAAAAGATTGCTTTATTTATTTGTCTTTTGTGAAAAACTTGTTTGGCCTACTTTTAATATGAGTTACATGGTGTTGAAGTATGGAAAAGAAGCCATGTTGGTTCATTAGGCTTATTAACTGCTTGCAAAAGTCAGAAGTGGTAGCTCAGTGGGTTAAGCTGGTGGTTAACTGACTAACAGGTCCACACAAAGTTGTGGGTTCAAGCCCCAGTATAGCCAAATAAAAATTTTTCTTTCTCTTTTGAAATTTAATTGTTTGTCTGCTTTGTGACATCAAACTGTAAATCTATTTGATAATTAAAGAGACCTGTTCAAAAGATTGCTTTATTTCTTTGTCTTTGTTGAAAAACTTGTTTGGCCTACTTTTAATATGTGTTCCATGGTGTTGAAGTATGAAAAAGAAGCCATGTTGGTTCATTAGACTTATTGACTGCTTGCAAAAGTCAGAAATGGTAGCTCAGTGGGTTAAGCTGGTGGTTAACTGACTAACAGGTCCACACAAGGTTGTGGGTTCAAGCCGCATTATAGCCAAGATAAAAAAAAAAATTCTCTTTTGAAATGTAATAGTTTGTTTGCTTTTGTGACATTAAACTGTAAATCAATTTGTTAATTAAAGAGACCTGTTCAAAAGATTGCTTTATTTCTTTGTCTTTGTTGAAAGACTTGTTTGGCCTACTTTTAATATGAGTTTCATGGTGTTGAAGTATGGAAAAGAAGCCATGTTGGTTCATTAGGGTTATTGACTGCTTGAACAAGTCAGAAATGGTAGCTCAGTGGGTTAAGCTGGTGGTTAACTGACTAACAGGTCCCCACAAGGTTGTGGGTTCAAGCCCCAGTATTGGCAATTAAAAATTTTATTTCTCTTTTGAAATGTAATAGTTTGTTTACTTTTGTGACATTAAACTGTAAATCAATTTGTTTATTAAAGAGACCTGTTCAAAAGATTGCTTTATTTCTTTGTCTTTGTTGAAAGACTTGTTTGGCCTGCTTTTAATATGAGTTTCATGGTGTTGAAGTATGGAAAAAAAGCCATGTTGGTTCATTAGGCTTATTGACTGCTTGAACAAGTCAGAAGTGGTAGCTCAGTGGTTTAAGCTGGTGGTTAACTGACTAACAGGTCCCCACAAGGTTGTGGGTTCAAGCCCCACTATTGGCAAGTAAAAAATTTGAATTCTCTTTTAAATGTAATAGTTTGTTTGCTTTTGTGACATTAAACTGTAAATCAATTTGTTAATTAAAGAGACCTGTTCAAAAGATTGCTTTATTTATTTGTCTTTTGTGAAAAACTTGTTTGGCCTACTTTTAATATGAGTAACATGGTGTTAAAGTATAGAAAAAAAGCCATGTTGGTTTATTAGGCTTATTGACTGCTTAAGCAAGTCAGAAATGGTAGCTCAGTAGGTTAAGCTGGTGGTTAACTGACTAACAGGTCCCCACAAGGTTGTGGGTTCAAGCCCCAGTATTTGCAAGTAAAAAAATTTAATTCTCTTTTTAAATGTAATAGTTTGTTTGCTTTTGTGACATTAAACTGTAAATCAATTTGTTAATTAAAGAAACCTGTTCAAAAGATTGCTTTATTTATTTGTCTTTTGTGAAAAACTTGTTTGGCCTACTTTTAATATGAGTTCCATGGTGTTGAAGTATGAAAAAGAAGCCATGTTGGTTCATTAGGCTTATTGACTGCTTACAAAAGTCAGAAATGGTAGCTCAGTGGGTTAAGCTGGTGGTTAACTGACTAACAGGTCCACACAAGGTTGTGGGTTCAAGCCGCAGTAAAGCCAAGATAAAAAAAAAAATTCTCTTTTTAAATGTAATAGTTTGTTTGCTTTTGTGACATTAAACTGTAAATCTATTTGTTAATTAAAGAGACCTGTTCAAAAGATTGCTTTATTCCTTTGTCTTTGTTGAAAGACTTGTTTGGCCTACTTTTAATATGAGTTACATGGTGTTGAAGTAAAGAAAAAAAGCCATGTTGGTTTATTAGGCTTATTGACTGCTTGATCAAGTCAGAAATGGTAGCTCAGTAGGTTAAGCTGGTGGTTAACTGACTAACAGGTCCCCACAAGGTTGTGGGTTCAAGCCCCAGTATTGGCAAGTAAAATATTTTAATTCTCTTTTGAAATGGAATAGTTTGTTTGCTTTTGTGACATTAAACTGTAAATCAATTTGTATATTAAAGAGAACTGTTCA
Organism: Silurus aristotelis; assembly: GCF_946808225.1. Lineage (NCBI taxonomy): Eukaryota > Metazoa > Chordata > Actinopteri > Siluriformes > Siluridae > Silurus > Silurus aristotelis. The sequence continues at coordinate 24,507,187 of NC_139574.1, read as the reverse complement.
AAAGATTGCTTTTTTTCTTTGTCTTTGTTGAAAGACTTGTTTGGCCTGCTTTTAATATGAGTTTCATGGTGTTGAAGTATGGAAAAGAAGCTATGTTGGTTCATTAGGCTTATTGAATGCTTGCAAAAGTCAGAAGTGGTAGCTCAGTGGTTTAAGCTGGTGGTTAACTGACTAACAGGTCCCCACAAGGTTGTGGGTTCAAGCCCCAGTATTGGCAAGTAAAAAATTTTAATTCTCTTTTTAAATGTAATAGTTTGTTTGCTTTTGTGACATTAAACTGTAAATCTATTTGTTAATTAAAGAGACCTGTTCAAAAGATTGCTTTATTTATTTGTCTCTTGTGAAAAACTTGTTTGGCCTACTTTTAATATGAGTTACATGATGTTAAAGTATAGAAAAAAAGCAATGTTGGTTTATTAGGCTTATTGACTGATTAAACAAGTCAGAAATGGTAGCTCAGTAGGTTAAGCTGGTGGTTAACTGACTAACAGGTCCCCACAAGGTTGTGGGTTCAAGCCCCAGTATTGGCAAGTAAAAAAATTTTATTCTCTTTTGAAATGGAATAGTTTGTTTGCTTTTGTGACATTAAACTGTAAATCAATTTGTTCAATAAAGAGACCTGTTAAAAAGATTGCTTTTTTTCTTTGTCTTTGTTGAAAGACTTGTTTGGCCTACTTTTAATATGTGTTCCATGGTGTTGAAGTATGAAAAAGAAGCCATGTTGGTTCATTAGGCTTATTGACTGCTTACAAAAGTCAGAAATGGTAGCTCAGTGGGTTAAGCTGGTGGTTAACTGACTAACAGGTCCCCACAAGGTTGTGGGTTCAAGCCCCAGTATTGGCAAGTAAAACATTTTAATTCTCTTTTTAAATGTAATAGTTTGTTTGCTTTTGTGACATTAAACTGTAAATCTATTTGTTAATTAAAGAGACCTGTTCAAAAGATTGCTTTATTTATTTGTCTTTTGTGAAAAACGTGTTTGGCCTACTTTTAATATGAGTTACATGATGTTAAAGTATAGAAAAAAAGCAATGTTGGTTTATTAGGCTTATTGACTGATTAAACAAGTCAGAAATGGTAGCTCAGTAGGTTAAGCTGGTGGTTAACTGCCTAACAGGTCCCCACAAGGTTGTGGGTTCAAGCCCCAGTATTGGCAAGTAAAAAATTTTAATTCTCTTTTGAAATGGAATAGTTTGTTTGCTTTTGTGACATTAAACTGTAAATCAATTTGTTCAATAAAGAGACCTGTTAAAAAGATTGATTTTTTTCTTTGTCTTTGTTGAAAGTCTTGTTTGGCCTACTTTTAATATGTGTTCCATGGTGTTGAAGTATGAAAAAGAAGCCATGTTGGTTCATTAGGCTTATTGACTGCTTACAAACGTCAGAAATGGTAGCTCAGTGGGTTAAGCTGGTGGTTAACTGACTAACAGGTCCACACAAGGTTGTGGGTTCAAGCTGCAGTATAGTCAAGATAAAAAAAAAAATTCTCTTTTTAAATGTAATAGTTTGTTTGCTTTTGTTACATTAAACTGTAAATCTATTTGTTAAAGAGACCTGTTCAAAAGATTGCTTTATTTATTTGTCTTTTGTGAAAAACTTGTTTGGCCTACTTTTAATATGAGTTACATGGTTTTGAAGTACAGAAAAAAAGCCATGTTGGTTTATTAGACTTATTGACTGCTTGAACAAGTCAGAAATGGTAGCTCAGTAGGTTAAGCTGGTAGTTAACTGACTAACAGGTCCGCACAAGGTTGTGGGTTCAAGCCCCAGTATTGGCAATTAAACATTTTATTTCTCTTTTGAAATCTAATAGTTTGTTTGCTTTTGTGACATTAAACTGTAAATCAATTTGTTTATTAAAGAGACCTGTTCAAAAGATTGCTTTTTTTCTTTGTCTTTGTTGAAAGACTTGTTTGGCCTACTTTTAATATGAGTTTCATGGTGTTGAAGTATGGAAAAGTAGCTATGTTGGTTCATTAGGCTTATTGAATGCTTGCAAAAGTCAGAAGTGGTAGCTCAGTGGGTTAAGCTGGTGGTTAACTGACTAACAGGTCCCCACAAGGTTGTGGGTTCAAGCCCCAGTATTGGCAAGTAAAAAATTTTAATTCTCTTTTAAATGTAATAGTTTGTTTGCTTTGTGACATTAAACTGTAAATCTATTTGTTAATTAAAGAGACCTGTTCAAAAGATTGCTTTATTTATTTGTCTTTTGTGAAAAACTTGTTTGGCCTACTTTTAATATGAGTTACATGGTGTTGAAGTAAAGAAAAAAAGCCATGTTGGTTTATTAGGCTTATTGACTGCTTGAACAAGTCAGAAATGGTAGCTCAGTGGGTTAATCTGGTGGTTAACTGACTAACAGGTCCGCACAAGGTTGTGGGTTTAAGCCCCAGTATTGGCAATTAAACATTTTATTTCTCTTTTGAAATGTAATAGTTTGTTTGTTTTTTGGGACATTAAACTGTAAATCAATTTGTTTATTAAAGAGACCTGTTCAAAAGATTGCTTTTTTTCTTTCGTCTTTGTTGAAAGACTTGTTTGGCCTACTTTTAATATGAGTTTCATGGTGTTGAAGTATGGAAAAGTAGCTATGTTGGTTCATTAGGCTTATTGAATGCTTGCAAAAGTCAGAAGAGGTAGCTCAGTGGGTTAAGCTGGTGGTTAACTGACTAACAGGTCCCCACAAGGTTGTGGGTTCAAGCCCCAGTATTGGCAAGTAAAAATTTTTAATTCTCTTTTAAATGTAATAGTTTGTTTGCTTTGTGACATTAAACTGTAAATCTATTTGTTAATTAAAGAGACCTGTTCAAAAGATTGCTTTATTTATTTGTCTTTTGTGAAAAACTTGTTTGGCCTACTTTTAATATGAGTTACATGGTGTTGAAGTAAAGAAAAAAAGCCATGTTGGTTTATTAGGCTTATTGACTGCTTGAACAAGTCAGAAATGGTAGCTCAGTGGGTTAATCTGGTGGTTAACTGACTAACAGGTCCGCACAAGGTTGTGGGTTTAAGCCCCAGTATTGGCAATTAAACATTTTATTTCTCTTTTGAAATCTAATAGTTTGTTTGCTTTTGTGACATTAAACTGTAAATCAATTTGTTTATTAAAGAGACCTGTTCAAAAGATTGCTTTTTTTCTTTCGTCTTTGTTGAAAGACTTGTTTGGCCTACTTTTAAAGAGTTTCATGGTGTTGAAGTATGGAAAAGAAGCTATGTTGGTTCATTAGGCTTATTGACTGCTTGCAAAAGTCAGAAGTGGTAGCTCAGTGGGTTAAGCTGGTGGTTAACTGACTAACAGGTATCCAGAAGGTTTTGGGTTCAAGTAAAAAATTTCAATTCTCTTTTTAAATGTAATAGTTTGTTTGCTTTGTGACATTAAACTGTAAATCTATTTGTTAATTAAAGAGACCTGTTCAAAAAATTGCTTTATTTATTTGTCTTTTGTGAAAAACTTGTTTGGCCTACTTTTAATATGAGTTACATGGTGTTGAAGTAAAGAAAAAAAGCCATGTTGGTTTATTAGGCTTATTGACTGTTTGAACAAGTCAGAAATGGTAGCTCAGTAGGTTAAGCTGGTGGTTAACTGACTAACAGGTCCGCACAAGGTTGTGGGTTCAAGCCCCAGTATTGGCAATTAAACATTTTATTTCTCTTTTGAAATCTAATAGTTTGTTTGCTTTTGTGACATTAAACTGTAAATCAATTTGTTTATTAAAGAGACCTGTTCAAAAGATTGCTTTTTTTCTTTCGTCTTTGTTGAAAGACTTGTTTGGCCTACTTTTAAAGAGTTTCATGGTGTTGAAGTATGGAAAAGAAGCTATGTTGGTTCATTAGGCTTATTGAATGCTTGCAAAAGTCAGAAGTGGTAGCTCAGTGGTTTAAGCTGGTGGTTAACTGACTAACAGGTCCCCACAAGGTTGTGGGTTCAAGCCCCAGTATTGGCAAGTAAAAAATTTTAATTCTCTTTTTAAATGTAATAGTTTGTTTGCTTTTGTGACATTAAACTGTAAATCTATTTGTTAATTAAAGAGACCTGTTCAAAAGATTGCTTTATTTATTTGTCTCTTGTGAAAAACTTGTTTGGCCTACTTTTAATATGAGTTACATGATGTTAAAGTATAGAAAAAAAGCAATGTTGGTTTATTAGGCTTATTGACTGATTAAACAAGTCAGAAATGGTAGCTCAGTAGGTTAAGCTGGTGGTTAACTGACTAACAGGTCCCCACAAGGTTGTGGGTTCAAGCCCCAGTATTGGCAAGTAAAAAAATTTTATTCTCTTTTGAAATGGAATAGTTTGTTTGCTTTTGTGACATTAAACTGTAAATCAATTTGTTCAATAAAGAGACCTGTTAAAAAGATTGCTTTTTTTCTTTGTCTTTGTTGAAAGACTTGTTTGGCCTACTTTTAATATGTGTTCCATGGTGTTGAAGTATGAAAAAGAAGCCATGTTGGTTCATTAGGCTTATTGACTGCTCACAAAAGTCAGAAATGGTAGCTCAGTGGGTTAAGCTGGGGGTTAACTGACTAACAGGTCCACACAAGGTTGTGGGTTCAAGCCGCAGTATAGCCAAGATAAAAAAAAAAAATCTCTTTTTAAATGTAATAGTTTGTTTGCTTTTGTGACATTAAACTGTATATCTATTTGTTAATTAAAGAGACCTGTTCAAAAGATTGCTTTATTTCTTTGTCTTTGTTGAAAGACTTGTTTGGCCTACTTTTAATATGAGTTACATGGTGTTGAAGTAAAGAAAAAAAGCCATTTTGGTTTATTAGGCTTATTGACTGCTTGACCAAGTCAGAAATGGTAGCTCAGTAGGTTAAGCTGGTGGTTAACTGACTAACAGGTCCCCACAAGGTTGTGGCTTCAAGCCCCAGTATTGGCAAGTAAAATATTTTAATTCTCTTTTGAAATGGAATAGTTTGTTTGCTTTTGTGACATTAAACTGTAAATCAATTTGTATATTAAAGAGAACTGTTCAAAAGATTGCTTTTTTTCTTTGTCTTTGTTGAAAGACTTGTTTGGCCTGCTTTTAATATGAGTTTCATGGTGTTGAAGTATGGAAAAGAAGCCATGTTGGTTCATTAGGCTTATTGACTGCTTGAACAAGTCAGAAGTGTTAGCTCAGTGGGTTAAGCTGGTGGTTAACTAACTAACAGGTCCCCACAAGGTTGTCGGTTCAAGCCCCAGTATTTGCAATAGAGAAATTTAATTCTCTTTTTAAATGTAATAGTTTGTTTGCTTTTGTGACATTAAACTGTAAATCTATTTGTTACTTAAGAAGACCTGTTCAAAAGATTGCTTTATTTCTTTGTCTTTGTTGAAAGACTTGTTTGGCCTACTTTTCATATGAGTTACATAGTGTTAAAGTATAGAAAAAAAGCCATGTTGGTTTATTAGGCTTATTGACTGCTTGAACAAGTCAGAAGTGGTAGCTCAGTAGGTTAAGCTGGTGGTTAACTGACTAAAAGGTCCCCACAAGGTTGTGGGTTCAAGCCCCAGTATAGACAAGGTAAACATTTTATTTCTCTTTTGAAATCTAATAGTTTGTTTGCTTTTGTGACATTAAACTGTAAATCAATTTGTTTATTAAAGAGACCTGTTCAAAAGATTGCTTTTTTTCTTTCGTCTTTGTTGAAAGACTTGTTTGGCCTACTTTTAATATGAGTTTCATGGTGTTGAAGTATGGAAAAGAAGCTATGTTGGTTCATTAGGCTTATTGACTGCTTGCAAAAGTCAGAAGTGGTAGCTCAGTGGGTTAAGCTGGTGGTTAACCGACTAACAGGTCCATACAAGGTTGTGGGTTCAAGCCCAAGTATAGTCAAGGGAAAATTTTTATTTCTCTTTTTAATGTAATTGTTTGTCTACTTTGTGACATCAAACTGTAAATCTATTTGTTAATTAAAGAGAAGTGTTCTAAAGATTGCTTTATTTCTTTGTCTTTGTTAAAAGACTTGTTTGGCCTACTTTTAATATGAGTTTCATGGTGTTCAAGTATGGAAAAGAAGCCATGTTGGTTTATTAGGCTTATTGACTGCTTGCAAAAGTCAGAAGTGGTAGCTCAGTGGGTTAAGCTGGTGGTTAACTGACTAACAGGTCCCCACAAGGTTGTGGGTTCAAGCCCCAGTATTGGCAATTAAACATATTATTTCTCTTTTTAAATGTAATAGTTTGTTTACGTTTGTGAAATTAAACTGTAAATCAATTTGTTTATTAAAGAGACCTGTTCAAAAGATCGCTTTTTTTCTTTGTCTTTGCTGAAAGACTTGTTTGGCCTACTTTTAATATGAGTTAGATGGTGTTCAAGTATGGAAAAGAAGCCATGTTGGTTCATTAGGCTTATTGACTGCTTGTTAAAGTCAGAAGTGGTAGCTCAGTGGGTTAAGCAAGTGGTTACCCGACTAACAGGTCGACACAAGGTTGTGGGTTCAAGCCCCAGTATTGGCAATTAAACATATTATTTCTCTTTTTAAATGTAATAGTTTGTTTACTTTTGTGACATTAAACTGTAAATCAATTTTTTTATTAAAGAGACCTGTTCAAAAGATTGCTTTATTTCTTTGTCTTTTGTGAAAAACTTGTTTGGCCTTCTTTTAATATGAGTTACATGGTGTTGAAGTATAGAAAATAAGCAATGTTGGTTTATTAGGCTAATTGACTGCTTAATAAAGTCAGAACTGGTAGCTTAGTGGGTTAAGCTGGTGGTTAACTGACTAACAGGTCCCCACAAGGTTGTGGGTTCAAGCCCCAGTATTGGCAATTAAACATTTTATTTCTCTTTTTAAATGTAATAGTTTGTTTACTTTTGTGACATTAAACTGTAAATCAATTTGTTTATTAAAGAGACCTGTTCAAAAGATTGCTTTTTTTCTTTGTTTTTGCTAAAAGACTTGTTTGGCCTACTTTTAATATGAGTTTCATGGTGTTGAAGTATGAAAAAGAAGCCATGTTGGTTCATTAGGCTTATTGACTGCTTGAACAAGTCAGAAGTGTTAGCTCAGTGGGTTAAGCTGGTGGTTAACTGACTAACAGGTCCCCACAAGGTTGTAGGTTCAAGCCCCAGTATTGGCAATAAAAAAATTTAATTCTCTTTTTAAATGTAATAGTTTGTTTGCTTTTGTGACATTAAACTGTAAATCTATTTGTTAATTAGGGAGACCTGTTCAAAAGATTGCTTTATTTATTTGCCTTCTGTGAAAAACTTGTTTGGCCTACTTTTAATATGAGTTACATGGTGTTGAAGTATAGAAAAAAAGCCATGTTGGTTTATTAGGCTTATTGACTGCTTGCAAAAGTCAGAAATGGTAGCTCAGTGGGTTATGCTGGTGGTTAACTGAGTAACAGGTCCCCGCAAGGTTGTGGTTTCAAGCCCCAGTATAGCCAAATTAAAAATTTTATTTCTTTTTTGAAATCTAATTGTTTGTCTGCTTTGTGACATCAAACTGTAAATCTATTTGTTTATTAAAGAGACCTGTTCAAAAGATTGCTTTATTTCTTTGTCTTTGTTGAAAGACTTGTTTGGCCTGCTTTTAATATGAGTTTCATGGTGTTGAAGTATGGAAAAGAAGCCTTGTTGGTTCATTAGGCTTATTGACTGCTTGAACAAGTCAGAAGTGGTAGCTCAGTGGTTTAAGCTGGTGGTTAACTGACTAACAGGTCCCCACAAGGTTTTGGGTTCAAGCCCCAGTATTGGCAAGCAAAAGTTTTATTTCTCTTTTGAAATGTAATAGTTTGTTTACTTTTGTGACATTAAACTGTAAATCAATTTGTTTATTAAAGAGATCTGTTCAAAAGATTGCTTTTGTCTTTGTCTTTGCTGAAAGACTTGTTTGGCCTACTTTTAATATGAGTTACATGGTGTTCAAGTATGGAAAAGAAGCCATGTTGGTTCATTAGGCTTATTGACTGTTTGCTAAAGTCAGAAGTGGTAGCTCAGTGGGTTAAGCTGGTGGTTAACCGACTAACAGGTCCACACAAGGTGTTGGGTTCAAGCCGCAGTATAGCCAAGATAAAAAAAAAATTTCTCTTTTGAAATGTAATAGTTTGTTTGCTTTTGTGACATTAAACTGTAAATCTATTTGTTAATTAAAGAGACCTGTTCAAAAGATTGCTTTATTTATTTGTCTTTTGTGAAAAAGTTGTTTGGCCTACTTTTAATATGAGTTACATGGTGTTAAAGTATAGAAAAAAAGCCATGTTGGTTTATTAGGCTTATTGACTGCTTGAACAAGTCAGAAATGGTAGCTCAGTAGGTTAAGCTGGTGGTTAACTGACTAACAGGTCCCCACAAGGTTGTGGGTTCAAGCCCCAGTATTGGCAAGTAGAAATGTTTAATTCTCTTTTTAAATGTAATAGTTTGTTTGCTTTTGTGACATTAAACTGTAAATCTATTTGTTAATTAAAGAGACCTGTTCAAAAGATTGCTTTATTTATTTGTCTTTTGTGAAAAACTTGTTTGGCCTACTTTTAATGAGTTTCATGGTGTTGAAGTTTGGAAAAGAAGCTATGTTGGTTCATTAGGCTTATTGACTGGTTGCAAAAGTCAGAAGTGGTAGCTCAGTGGGTTAAGCTGGTGGTTAACTGACTAACAGTTTCCCACAAGGTTGTGGGTTCAAGCCCCTGTATTGGCAAGTAAAAAATGTTAATTCTCTTTTTAAATGTAATAGTTTGTTTGCTTTTGTGACATTGAACTGTAAATCTATTTGTTAATTAAAGAGACCTGTTCAAATGATTGCTTTATTTATTTGTCTTTTGTGAAAAACTTGTTTGGCCTACTTTTAATATGAATTACATGGTGTTGAAGTAAAGAAAAAAAGCCATGTTGGTTTATTAGGCTTATTGACTGCTTGAACAAGTCAGAAATGGTAGCTCAGTGGGTTAAGCTGGTGGTTAACTGACTAACAGGTCTGCACAAGGTTGTGGGTTTAAGCCCCAGTATTGGCAATTAAACATTTTATTTCTCTTTTGAAATCTAATAGTTTGTTTGCTTTTGTGACATTAAACTGTAAATCAATTTGTTTATTAAAGAGACCTGTTCAAAAGATTGCTTTTTTTCTTTCGTCTTTGTTTAAAGACTTGTTTGGCCTACTTTTATTATGAGTTTCATGGTGTTGAAGTATGGAAAAGAAGATATGTTGGTTCATTAGGCTTATTGACTGCTTGCTAAAGTCAGAAGGGGTAGCTCAGTGGGTTAAGCTGGAGGTTAACTGACTAACAGTTTCCCACAAGGTTGTGGGTTCAAGCCCCTGTATTGGCAAGTAAAAAATGTTAATTCTCTTTTTAAATGTAATAGTTTGTTTGCTTTTGTGACATTAAACTGTAAATCTATTTGTTAATTAAAGAGACCTGTTCAAATGATTGCTTTATTTATTTGTCTTTTGTGAAAAACTTGTTTGGCCTACTTTTAATATGAATTACATGGTGTTGAAGTAAAGAAAAAAAGCCATGTTGGTTTATTAGGCTTATTGACTGCTTGAACAAGTCAGAAATGGTAGCTCAGTGGGTTAAGCTGGTGGTTAACTGACTAACAGGTCCGCACAAGGTTGTGGGTTTAAGCCCCAGTATTGGCAATTAAACATTTTATTTCTCTTTTGAAATCTAATAGTTTGTTTGCTTTTGTGACATTAAACTGTAAATCAATTTGTTTATTAAAGAGACCTGTTCAAAAGATTGCTTTTTTTCTTTCGTCTTTGTTTAAAGACTTGATTGGCCTACTTTTATTATGAGTTTCATGGTGTTGAAGTATGGAAAAGAAGATATGTTGGTTCATTAGGCTTATTGACTGCTTGCTAAAGTCAGAAGTGGTAGCTCAGTGGGTTAAGCTGGTGGTTAACTGAGTAACAGGTCCCCACAAGGTTGTGAGTTCAAGCCCCAGTATTGGCAAGTAAAAAATTTGAATTCTCTTTTAAATGTAATAGTTTGTTTGCTTTTGTGACATTAAACTGTAAATCTATTTGTTAATTAAAGAGACCTGTTCAAAAGATTGCTTTATTTATTTGTCTTTTGTGAAAAACTTGTTTGGCCTACTTTTAATGAGTTTCATGGTGTTGAAGTATGGAAAAGAAGCTATGTTGGTTCATTAGGCTTATTGACTGGTTGCAAAAGTCAGAAGTGGTAGCTCAGTGGGTTAAGCTGGTGGTTAACTGACTAACAGTTTCCCACAAGGTTGTGGATTCAAGCCCCTGTATTGGCAAGTAAAAAATGTTAATTCTCTTTTTAAATGTAATAGTTTGTTTGCTTTTGTGACATTAAACTGTAAATCTATTTGTTATATAAAGAGACCTGTTCAAATGATTGCTTTATTTATTTGTCTTTTGTGAAAAACTTGTTTGGGCTACTTTTAATATGAATTACATGGTGTTGAAGTAAAGGAAAAAAGCCGTGTTGGTTTATTAGGCTTTTTGACTGCTTGAACATGTCAAAAATGGTAGCTTAGTGGGTTAAGCTGGTGGTTAACTGACTAACAGGTCCCCACAAGGTTTTGGGTTCAAGCCCCAGTATTGGCAAGTAAAAAAATTTAATTCTCTTTTTAAATGTAATAGTTTGTTTGCTTTTGTGACATTAAACTGTAAATCTATTTGTTAATTAAAGAGACCTGTTCAAAAGATTGCTTTATTTATTTGTCTTTTGTGAAAAACTTGTTTGGCCTACTTTTAATATGAGTTACATGGTGTTGAAGTAAAGAAAAAAAGCCATGTTGGTTTATTAGGCTTATTGACTGCTTGAGCAAATCAGAAATGGTAGCTCAGTGGGTTAAGCTGGTGGTTAACTGACTAACAAGTCCGCACAAGGTTGTATGTTTAAGCCCCAGTATTGGCAATTAAACATTTTATTTCTCTTTTGAAATCTAATAGTTTGTTTGCTTTTGTGACATTAAACTGTAAATCAATTTGTTTATTAAAGAGACCTGTTCAAAAGATTGCTTTTTTTCTTTCGTCTTTGTTTAAAGACTTGTTTGGCCTACTTTTATTATGAGTTTCATGGTGTTGAAGTATGGAAAAGAAGATATGTTGGTTCATTAGGCTTATTGACTGCTTGCTAAAGTCAGAAGTGGTAGCTCAGTGGGTTAAGCTGGTGGTTAACTGAGTAACAGGTCCCCACAAGGTTGTGAGTTCAAGCCCCAGTATTGGCAAGTAAAAAATTTGAATTCTCTTTTAAATGTAATAGTTTGTTTGCTTTTGTGACATTAAACTGTAAATCTATTTGTTAATTAAAGAGACCTGTTCAAAGATTGCTTTATTTATTTGTCTTTTGTGAAAAACTTGTTTGGCCTACTTTTAATATGAGTAACATGGTGTTAAAGTATAGAAAAAAAGCCATGTTGGTTTATTAGGCTTATTGACTGCTTAAGCAAGTCAGAAATGGTAGGTCAGTAGGTTAAGCTGGTGGTTAACTGACTAACAGGTCCCCACAAGGTTGTGGGTTCAAGCCCCAGTATTGGCAAGTAAAAAATGTTAATTCTCTTTTTAAATCTAATAGTTTGTTTGCTTTTGTGACATTAAACTGTAAATCTATTTGTTAATTAAAGAGACCTGTTCAAAAGATTGCTTTATTTATTTGTCTTTTGTAAAAAACTTGTTTGGCCTACTTTTAATATGAGTTACATGGTGTTGAAGTGAAGAAAAAAAGCCATGTTGGTTTATTAGGCTTATTGACTGCTTAAGCAAGTCAGAAATGGTAGCTCAGTAGGTTAAGCTGGTGGTTAACTGACTAACAGGTCCCCACAAGGTTGTGGGTTTAAGCCCCAGTATTGGCAGGTAAAAAATTTTAATTCTCTTTTTAAATGTAATAGTTTGTTTGCTTTTGTGACATTAAACTGTAAATCAATTTGTTAATTAAAGAGACCTGTTCAAAAGATTGCTTTATTTCTTTGTCTTTGTTGAAAGACTTGTTTGGCCTACTTTTAATATGAGTTTCATGGTGTTGAAGTATGGAAAAGAAGCCATGTTGGTTCATTAGGGTTATTGACTGCTTGAGCAAGTCAGAAGTGGTAGCTCAGTGGGTTAAGCTGGTGGTTAACTGACTAACAGGTCCCCACAAGGTTGTGGGTTCAAGCCCCAGTATTGGCAATTAAAAATTTTATTTCTCTTTTGAAATGTAATAGTTTGTTTACTTTTGTGACATTAAACTGTAAATCAATTTGTTTATTAAAGAGACCTGTTCAAAAGATTGCTTTATTTCTTTGTCTTTGTTAAAAGACTTGTTTGGCCTGCTTTTAATATGAGTTTCATGGTGTTGAAGTATGGAAAAGAAGCCATGTTGGTTCATTAGGCTTATTGACTGTTTGAACAAGTCAGAAGTGGTAGCTCAGTGGTTTAAGCTGTTGGTTAACTGACTAACAGGTCCCCACAAGGTTGTGGGTTCTAGCCCCAGTATTGGCAAGTAAAAAATTTGAATTCTCTTTTAAATGTAATAGTTTGTTTGCTTCTGTGACATTAAACTGTAAATCTATTTGTTAATTAAAGAGACCTGTTCAAAAGATTGCTTTATTTATTTGTCTTTTGTAAAAAACTTGTTTGGCCTACTTTTAATATGAGTTACATGGTGTTGAAGTGAAGAAAAAAAGCCATGTTGGTTTATTAGGCTTATTGACTGCTTAAGCAAGTCAGAAATGGTAGCTCAGTAGGTTAAGCTGGTGGTTAACTGACTAACAGGTCCCCACAAGGTTGTGGGTTTAAGCCCCAGTATTGGCAGGTAAAAAATTTTAATTCTCTTTTTAAATGTAATAGTTTGTTTGCTTTTGTGACATTAAACTGTAAATCAATTTGTTTATTAAAGAGACCTGTTCAAAAGATTGCTTTTTTCTTTCGTCTTTGTTGAAAGACTTGTTTGGCCTACTTTTAATATGAGTTTCATGGAGTTGAAGTATGGAAAAGAAGCTATGTTGGTTCATTAGGCTTATTGAATGCTTGAAACAGTCAGAAGTGGTAGCTCAGTGGGTTAAGCTGGTGGTTAACTGACTAACAGGGCCCCACAAGGTTGTGGGTTCAAGCACCAGTATTGGCAAGTAAAAAAAATTTATTCTCTTTTGAAATGTAATATTTTGTTTGCTTTTGTGACATTAAACTGTAAATCTATTTGTTAATTAAAGAGACCTGTTCAAAAGATTGCTTTATTTATGTGTCTTTTGTGAAAAACTTGTTTAGCCTACTTTTAATATGAGTTACATGGTGTTGAAGTATGGAAAAGAAGCCATGTTGGTTCATTAGGCTTATTGACTGCTTGCAAAAGTCAGAAGTGGTAGCTCAGTGGGTTAAGCTGGTGGTTAACTGACTAACAGGTCCACACAAAGTTGTGGGTTCAAGGCCCAGTATAGCCAAATTAAAATTTTTCTTTCTCTTTTGAAATCTAATTGTTTGTCTGCTTTGTGACATCAAACTGTAAATCTATTTGATAATTAAAGAGACCTGTTCAAAAGATTGCTTTATTTCTTTGTCTTTGTTGAAAAACTTGTTTGGCCTACTTTTAATATGTGTTCCATGGTGTTGAAGTATGAAAAAGAAGCCATGTTGGTTCATTAGACTTATTGACTGCTTGCAAAAGTCAGAAATGGTAGCTCAGTCGGTTAAGCTGGTGGTTAACTGACTAACAGGTCCACACAAGGTTGTGGGTTCAAGCCGCATTATAGCCAAGATAAAAAAAAAAATTCTCTTTTGAAATGTAATAGTTTGTTTGCTTTTGTGACATTAAACTGTAAATCAATTTGTTAATTAAAGAGACCTGTTCAAAAGATTGCTTTATTTCTTTGTCTTTGTTGAAAGACTTGTTTGGCCTACTTTTAATATGAGTTTCATGGTGTTGAAGTATGGAAAAGAAGCCATGTTGGTTCATTAGGGTTATTGACTGCTTGAACAAGTCAGAAGTGGTAGCTCAGTGGGTTAAGCTGGTGGTTAACTGACTAACAGGTCCCCACAAGGTTGTGGGTTCAAGCCCCAGTATTGGCAATTAAACATTTTATTTCTCTTTTGAAATCTAATAGTTTGTTTGCTTTTGTGACATTAAACTGTAAATCAGTTTGTTTATTAAAGAGACCTGTTCAAAAGATTGCTTTTTTTCTTTCGTCTTTGTTGAAAGACTTGTTTGGCCTACTTTTAATATGAGTTTCATGGTGTTGAAGTATGGAAAAGAAGCCATGTTGGTTCATTAGGGTTATTAACTGCTTGAACAAGTCAGAAGTGGTAGCTCAGTGGGTTAAGCTCCTGGTTAACTAACAGGTACCCACAAGGTTGTGGGTTCAAGCCCCAGTATTGGCAATTAAAAATTGTATTTCTCTTTTGAAATGTAATAGTTTGTTTACTTTTCTGACATTAAACTGTAAATCAATTTGTTTATTAAAGAGACCTGTTCAAAAGATTGCTTTTGTCTTTGTCTTTGCTGAAAGACTTGTTTGGCCTACTTTTAATATAAGTTACATGGTGTTCAAGTATGGAAAAGAAGCCATGTTGGTTCATTAGGCTTATTGACTGTTTGCTAAAGTCAGAAGTGGTAGCTCAGTGGGTTAAGCTGGTGGTTACCGGACTAACAGGTCCACACAAGGTGTTGGGCTCAAGCCGCAGTATAGCCAAGATAAAAAAAAAAAATTCTCTTTTGAAATGTAATAGTTTGTTTGCTTTTGTGACATTAAACTGTAAATCTATTTGTTAATTAAAGAGACCTGTTCAAAAGATTGCTTTATTTATTTGTCTTTTGTGACAAACTTGTTTGGCCTACTTTTAATATGAGTTACATGGTGTTGAAGTGAAGAAAAAAAGCCATGTTGGTTTATTGGGCTTATTGACTGCTTAAACAAGTCAGAAATGGTAGCTCAGTAGGTTAAGCTGGTGGTTATCTGACTAACAGGTCCCCACAAGGTTGTGGGTTCAAGCCCCAGTATTGGCAAGTAAAAAAAATGTATTCTCTTTTGAAATGGAATAGTTTGTTTGCTTTTGTGACATTAAACTGTAAATCTATTTGTTAATTAAAGAGACCTGTTCAAAAGATTGCTTTATTTATTTGTCTTTTGTGAAAAACTTGTTTGGCCTACTTTTAATATGAGTTACATGGTGTTGAAGTATGGAAAAGAAGCCATGTTGGTTCATTAGGCTTATTGACTGCTTGCAAAAGTCAGAAGTGGTAGCTCAGTGGGTTAAGCTGGTGGTTAACTGACTAACAGGTCCACACAAAGTTGTGGGTTCAATCCCCAGTATAGCCAAATTAAAATTTTTCTTTCTCTTTTGAAATCTAATTGTTTGTCTGCTTTGTGACATCAAACTGTAAATCTATTTGATAATTAAAGAGACCTGTTCAAAAGATTGCTTTATTTCTTTGTCTTTGTTGAAAAACTTGTTTGGCCTACTTTTAATATGTGTTCCATGGTGTTGAAGTATGAAAAAGAAGCCATGTTGGTTCATTAGACTTATTGACTGCTTGCAAAAGTCAGAAATGGTAGCTCAGTGGGTTAAGCTGGTGGTTAACTGACTAACAGGTCCACACAAGGTTGTGGGTTCAAGCCGCATCATAGCCAAGATAAAAAAAAAAATTCTCTTTTGAAATGTAATAGTTTGTTTGCTTTTGTGACATTAAACTGTAAATCAATTTGTTAATTAAAGAGACCTGTTCAAAAGATTGCTTTATTTCTTTGTCTTTGTTGAAAGACTTGTTTGGCCTACTTTTAATATGAGTTTCATGGTGTTGAAGTATGGAAAAGAAGCCATTTGGTTCATTAGGCTTATTGAATGCTTGCAAAAGTCAGAAGTGGTAGCTCAGTGGGTTAAGCTGGTGGTTAACTGACTAACAGGGCCCCACAAGGTTGTGGGTTCAAGCCCCAGTTTTGGCAAGTAAAAAAAATTTATTCTCTTTTGAAATGTAATAGTTTGTTTGCTTTTGTGACATTAAACTGTAAATCTATTTGTTAATTAAAGAGACCTGTTCAAAAGATTGCTTTATTTATTTGTCTTTTGTGAAAAACTTGTTTGGCCTACTTTTAATATGAGTTACATGGTGTTGAAGTATGGAAAAGAAGCCATGTTGGTTCATTAGGCTTATTAACTGCTTGCAAAAGTCAGAAGTGGTAGCTCAGTGGGTTAAGCTGGTGGTTAACTGACTAACAGGTCCACACAAAGTTGTGGGTTCAAGCCCCAGTATAGCCAAATTAAAATTTTTCTTTCTCTTTTGAAATTTAATTGTTTGTCTGCTTTGTGACATCAAACTGTAAATCTATTTGATAATTAAAGAGACCTGTTCAAAAGATTGCTTTATTTCTTTGTCTTTGTTGAAAAACTTGTTTGGCCTACTTTTAATATGTGTTCCATGGTGTTGAAGTATGAAAAAGAAGCCATGTTGGTTCATTAGACTTATTGACTGCTTGCAAAAGTCAGAAATGGTAGCTCAGTGGGTTAAGCTGGTGGTTAACTGACTAACAGGTCCACACAAGGTTGTGGGTTCAAGCCGCATAATAGCCAAGATAAAAAAAAAAATTCTCTTTTGAAATGTAATAGTTTGTTTGCTTTTGTGACATTAAACTGTAAATCAATTTATTAATTAAAGAGACCTGTTCAAAAGATTGCTTTATTTCTTTGTCTTTGTTGAAAGACTTGTTTGGCCTACTTTTAATATGAGTTTCATGGTGTTGAAGTATGGAAAAGAAGCCATGTTGGTTCATTAGGGTTATTGACTGCTTGAAC
This sequence comes from Silurus aristotelis, assembly GCF_946808225.1. Taxonomy (NCBI): domain Eukaryota; kingdom Metazoa; phylum Chordata; class Actinopteri; order Siluriformes; family Siluridae; genus Silurus; species Silurus aristotelis. The sequence goes on along the minus strand of NC_139574.1, from coordinate 24,490,528 downwards.
AAGTCAGAAGTGGTAGCTCAGTGGGTTAAGCTGGTGGTTAACTGACTAACAGGTCCCCACAAGGTTGTGGGTTCAAGCCCCAGTATTGGCAATTAAAAATTTTATTTCTCTTTTGAAATGTAATAGTTTGTTTACTTTTGTGACATTAAACTGTAAATCAATTTGTTTATTAAAGAGACCTGTTCAAAAGATTGCTTTATTTCTTTGTCTTTGTTGAAAGACTTGTTTGGCCTGCTTTTAATATGAGTTTCATGGTGTTGAAGTATGGAAAAAAAGCCATGTTGGTTCATTAGGCTTATTGACTGCTTGAACAAGTCAGAAGTGGTAGCTCAGTGGTTTAAGCTGGTGGTTAACTGACTAACAGGTCCCCACAAGGTTGTGGGTTCAAGCCCCAGTATTGGCAAGTAAAAAAATTTTATTCTCTTTTGAAATGGAATAGTTTGTTTGCTTTTGTGACATTAAACTGTAAATCAATTTGTTCAATAAAGAGACCTGTTAAAAAGATTGCTTTTTTTCTTTGTCTTTGTTGAAAGACTTGTTTGGCCTACTTTTAATATGTGTTCCATGGTGTTGAAGTATGAAAAAGAAGCCATGTTGGTTCATTAGGCTTATTGACTGCTTACAAAAGTCAGAAATGGTAGCTCAGTGGGTTAAGCTGGTGGTTAACTGACTAACAGGTCCCCACAAGGTTGTGGGTTCAAGCCCCAGTATTGGCAAGTAAAACATTTTAATTCTCTTTTTAAATGTAATAGTTTGTTTGCTTTTGTGACATTAAACTGTAAATCTATTTGTTAATTAAAGAGACCTGTTCAAAAGATTGCTTTATTTATTTGTCTTTTGTGAAAAACGTGTTTGGCCTACTTTTAATATGAGTTACATGATGTTAAAGTATAGAAAAAAAGCAATGTTGGTTTATTAGGCTTATTGACTGATTAAACAAGTCAGAAATGGTAGCTCAGTAGGTTAAGCTGGTGGTTAACTGCCTAACAGGTCCCCACAAGGTTGTGGGTTCAAGCCCCAGTATTGGCAAGTAAAAAATTTTAATTCTCTTTTGAAATGGAATAGTTTGTTTGCTTTTGTGACATTAAACTGTAAATCAATTTGTTCAATAAAGAGACCTGTTAAAAAGATTGATTTTTTTCTTTGTCTTTGTTGAAAGTCTTGTTTGGCCTACTTTTAATATGTGTTCCATGGTGTTGAAGTATGAAAAAGAAGCCATGTTGGTTCATTAGGCTTATTGACTGCTTACAAACGTCAGAAATGGTAGCTCAGTGGGTTAAGCTGGTGGTTAACTGACTAACAGGTCCACACAAGGTTGTGGGTTCAAGCTGCAGTATAGTCAAGATAAAAAAAAAAATTCTCTTTTTAAATGTAATAGTTTGTTTGCTTTTGTTACATTAAACTGTAAATCTATTTGTTAAAGAGACCTGTTCAAAAGATTGCTTTATTTATTTGTCTTTTGTGAAAAACTTGTTTGGCCTACTTTTAATATGAGTTACATGGTTTTGAAGTACAGAAAAAAAGCCATGTTGGTTTATTAGACTTATTGACTGCTTGAACAAGTCAGAAATGGTAGCTCAGTAGGTTAAGCTGGTAGTTAACTGACTAACAGGTCCGCACAAGGTTGTGGGTTCAAGCCCCAGTATTGGCAATTAAACATTTTATTTCTCTTTTGAAATCTAATAGTTTGTTTGCTTTTGTGACATTAAACTGTAAATCAATTTGTTTATTAAAGAGACCTGTTCAAAAGATTGCTTTTTTTCTTTGTCTTTGTTGAAAGACTTGTTTGGCCTACTTTTAATATGAGTTTCATGGTGTTGAAGTATGGAAAAGTAGCTATGTTGGTTCATTAGGCTTTTTGAATGCTTGCAAAAGTCAGAAGTGGTAGCTCAGTGGGTTAAGCTGGTGGTTAACTGACTAACAGGTCCCCACAAGGTTGTGGGTTCAAGCCCCAGTATTGGCAAGTAAAAAATTTTAATTCTCTTTTAAATGTAATAGTTTGTTTGCTTTGTGACATTAAACTGTAAATCTATTTGTTAATTAAAGAGACCTGTTCAAAAGATTGCTTTATTTATTTGTCTTTTGTGAAAAACTTGTTTGGCCTACTTTTAATATGAGTTACATGGTGTTGAAGTAAAGAAAAAAAGCCATGTTGGTTTATTAGGCTTATTGACTGCTTGAACAAGTCAGAAATGGTAGCTCAGTGGGTTAATCTGGTGGTTAACTGACTAACAGGTCCGCACAAGGTTGTGGGTTTAAGCCCCAGTATTGGCAATTAAACATTTTATTTCTCTTTTGAAATGTAATAGTTTGTTTGTTTTTTGGGACATTAAACTGTAAATCAATTTGTTTATTAAAGAGACCTGTTCAAAAGATTGCTTTTTTTCTTTCGTCTTTGTTGAAAGACTTGTTTGGCCTACTTTTAATATGAGTTTCATGGTGTTGAAGTATGGAAAAGTAGCTATGTTGGTTCATTAGGCTTATTGAATGCTTGCAAAAGTCAGAAGAGGTAGCTCAGTGGGTTAAGCTGGTGGTTAACTGACTAACAGGTCCCCACAAGGTTGTGGGTTCAAGCCCCAGTATTGGCAAGTAAAAAATTTTAATTCTCTTTTAAATGTAATAGTTTGTTTGCTTTGTGACATTAAACTGTAAATCTATTTGTTAATTAAAGAGACCTGTTCAAAAGATTGCTTTATTTATTTGTCTTTTGTGAAAAACTTGTTTGGCCTACTTTTAATATGAGTTACATGGTGTTGAAGTAAAGAAAAAAAGCCATGTTGGTTTATTAGGCTTATTGACTGCTTGAACAAGTCAGAAATGGTAGCTCAGTGGGTTAATCTGGTGGTTAACTGACTAACAGGTCCGCACAAGGTTGTGGGTTTAAGCCCCAGTATTGGCAATTAAACATTTTATTTCTCTTTTGAAATCTAATAGTTTGTTTGCTTTTGTGACATTAAACTGTAAATCAATTTGTTTATTAAAGAGACCTGTTCAAAAGATTGCTTTTTTTCTTTCGTCTTTGTTGAAAGACTTGTTTGGCCTACTTTTAAAGAGTTTCATGGTGTTGAAGTATGGAAAAGAAGCTATGTTGGTTCATTAGGCTTATTGACTGCTTGCAAAAGTCAGAAGTGGTAGCTCAGTGGGTTAAGCTGGTGGTTAACTGACTAACAGGTATCCAGAAGGTTTTGGGTTCAAGTAAAAAATTTCAATTCTCTTTTTAAATGTAATAGTTTGTTTGCTTTGTGACATTAAACTGTAAATCTATTTGTTAATTAAAGAGACCTGTTCAAAAAATTGCTTTATTTATTTGTCTTTTGTGAAAAACTTGTTTGGCCTACTTTTAATATGAGTTACATGGTGTTGAAGTAAAGAAAAAAAGCCATGTTGGTTTATTAGGCTTATTGACTGTTTGAACAAGTCAGAAATGGTAGCTCAGTAGGTTAAGCTGGTGGTTAACTGACTAACAGGTCCGCACAAGGTTGTGGGTTCAAGCCCCAGTATTGGCAATTAAACATTTTATTTCTCTTTTGAAATCTAATAGTTTGTTTGCTTTTGTGACATTAAACTGTAAATCAATTTGTTTATTAAAGAGACCTGTTCAAAAGATTGCTTTTTTTCTTTCGTCTTTGTTGAAAGACTTGTTTGGCCTACTTTTAAAGAGTTTCATGGTGTTGAAGTATGGAAAAGAAGCTATGTTGGTTCATTAGGCTTATTGAATGCTTGCAAAAGTCAGAAGTGGTAGCTCAGTGGTTTAAGCTGGTGGTTAACTGACTAACAGGTCCCCACAAGGTTGTGGGTTCAAGCCCCAGTATTGGCAAGTAAAAAATTTTAATTCTCTTTTTAAATGTAATAGTTTGTTTGCTTTTGTGACATTAAACTGTAAATCTATTTGTTAATTAAAGAGACCTGTTCAAAAGATTGCTTTATTTATTTGTCTCTTGTGAAAAACTTGTTTGGCCTACTTTTAATATGAGTTACATGATGTTAAAGTATAGAAAAAAAGCAATGTTGGTTTATTAGGCTTATTGACTGATTAAACAAGTCAGAAATGGTAGCTCAGTAGGTTAAGCTGGTGGTTAACTGACTAACAGGTCCCCACAAGGTTGTGGGTTCAAGCCCCAGTATTGGCAAGTAAAAAAATTTTATTCTCTTTTGAAATGGAATAGTTTGTTTGCTTTTGTGACATTAAACTGTAAATCAATTTGTTCAATAAAGAGACCTGTTAAAAAGATTGCTTTTTTTCTTTGTCTTTGTTGAAAGACTTGTTTGGCCTACTTTTAATATGTGTTCCATGGTGTTGAAGTATGAAAAAGAAGCCATGTTGGTTCATTAGGCTTATTGACTGCTTACAAAAGTCAGAAATGGTAGCTCAGTGGGTTAAGCTGGGGGTTAACTGACTAACAGGTCCACACAAGGTTGTGGGTTCAAGCCGCAGTATAGCCAAGATAAAAAAAAAAAATCTCTTTTTAAATGTAATAGTTTGTTTGCTTTTGTGACATTAAACTGTATATCTATTTGTTAATTAAAGAGACCTGTTCAAAAGATTGCTTTATTTCTTTGTCTTTGTTGAAAGACTTGTTTGGCCTACTTTTAATATGAGTTACATGGTGTTGAAGTAAAGAAAAAAAGCCATTTTGGTTTATTAGGCTTATTGACTGCTTGACCAAGTCAGAAATGGTAGCTCAGTAGGTTAAGCTGGTGGTTAACTGACTAACAGGTCCCCACAAGGTTGTGGCTTCAAGCCCCAGTATTGGCAAGTAAAATATTTTAATTCTCTTTTGAAATGGAATAGTTTGTTTGCTTTTGTGACATTAAACTGTAAATCAATTTGTATATTAAAGAGGACTGTTCAAAAGATTGCTTTTTTTCTTTGTCTTTGTTGAAAGACTTGTTTGGCCTGCTTTTAATATGAGTTTCATGGTGTTGAAGTATGGAAAAGAAGCCATGTTGGTTCATTAGGCTTATTGACTGCTTGAACAAGTCAGAAGTGTTAGCTCAGTGGGTTAAGCTGGTGGTTAACTAACTAACAGGTCCCCACAAGGTTGTCGGTTCAAGCCCCAGTATTTGCAATAGAGAAATTTAATTCTCTTTTTAAATGTAATAGTTTGTTTGCTTTTGTGACATTAAACTGTAAATCTATTTGTTACTTAAGAAGACCTGTTCAAAAGATTGCTTTATTTCTTTGTCTTTGTTGAAAGACTTGTTTGGCCTACTTTTCATATGAGTTACATAGTGTTAAAGTATAGAAAAAAAGCCATGTTGGTTTATTAGGCTTATTGACTGCTTGAACAAGTCAGAAGTGGTAGCTCAGTAGGTTAAGCTGGTGGTTAACTGACTAAAAGGTCCCCACAAGGTTGTGGGTTCAAGCCCCAGTATAGACAAGGTAAACATTTTATTTCTCTTTTGAAATCTAATAGTTTGTTTGCTTTTGTGACATTAAACTGTAAATCAATTTGTTTATTAAAGAGACCTGTTCAAAAGATTGCTTTTTTTCTTTCGTCTTTGTTGAAAGACTTGTTTGGCCTACTTTTAATATGAGTTTCATGGTGTTGAAGTATGGAAAAGAAGCTATGTTGGTTCATTAGGCTTATTGACTGCTTGCAAAAGTCAGAAGTGGTAGCTCAGTGGGTTAAGCTGGTGGTTAACTGACTAACAGGTATCCAGAAGGTTTTGGGTTCAAGCCCCAGTATTGGCAAGTAAAAAAATTCAATTCTCTTTTTAAATGTAATAGTTTGTTTGCTTTGTGACATTAAACTGTAAATCTATTTGTTAATTAAAGAGACCTGTTCAAAAAATTGCTTTATTTATTTGTCTTTTGTGAAAAACTTGTTTGGCCTACTTTTAATATGAGTTACATGGTGTTGAAGTAAAGAAAAAAAGCCATGTTGGTTTATTAGGCTTATTGACTGTTTGAACAAGTCAGAAATGGTAGCTCAGTAGGTTAAGCTGGTGGTTAACTGACTAACAGGTCCGCACAAGGTTGTGGGTTCAAGCCCCAGTATTGGCAATTAAACATTTTATTTCTCTTTTGAAATCTAATAGTTTGTTTGCTTTTGTGACATTAAACTGTAAATCAATTTGTTTATTAAAGAGACCTGTTCAAAAGATTGCTTTTTTTCTTTCGTCTTTGTTGAAAGACTTGTTTGGCCTACTTTTAATATGAGTTTCATGGTGTTGAAGTATGGAAAAGAAGCTATGTTGGTTCATTAGGCTTATTGAATGCTTGCAAAAGTCAGAAGTGGTAGCTCAGTGGGTTAAGCTGGTGGTTAACTGACTAACAGGTCCCCACAAGGTTGTGGGTTCAAGCCCCAGTATTGGCAAGTAAAACATTTTAATTCTCTTTTTAAATGTAATAGTTTGTTTGCTTTTGTGACATTAAACTGTAAATCTATTTGTTAATTAAAGAGACCTGTTCAAAAGATTGCTTTATTTATTTGTCTTTTGTGAAAAACGTGTTTGGCCTACTTTTAATATGAGTTACATGATGTTAAAGTATAGAAAAAAAGCAATGTTGGTTTATTAGGCTTATTGACTGATTAAACAAGTCAGAAATGGTAGCTCAGTAGGTTAAGCTGGTGGTTAACTGCCTAACAGGTCCCCACAAGGTTGTGGGTTCAAGCCCCAGTATTGGCAATCAAACATTTTATTTCTCTTTTGAAATATAATAGTTTGTTTGCTTTTGTGACATTAAACTGTAAATCAATTTGTTTATTAAAGAGACCTGTTCAAAAGATTGCTTTTTGTCTTTCGTCTTTGTTGAAAGACTTGTTTGGCCTACTTTTAATATGAGTTTCATGGTGTTGAAGTATGGAAAAGAACCTATGTTGGTTCATTAGGCTTATTGACTGCTTGCAAAAGTCAGAAGTGGTAGCTCAGTGGGTTAAGCTGGTGGTTAACTGACTAACAGGTCCACACAAGGTTGTGGGTTCAAGCCCCAGTATTGGCAAGCAAAAAATTTAAATTCTATTTTTAAATGTAATAGTTTGTTTGCTTTGTGACATTAAACTGTAAATCTATTTGTTAATTAAAGAGACCTGTTCAAAAGATTGCTTTATTTATTTGTCTTTTGTGAAAAACTTGTTTGGCCTACTTTTAATATGAGTTACATGATGTTAAAGTATAGAAAAAAAGCAATGTTGGTTTATTAGGCTTATTGACTGATTAAACAAGTCAGAAATGGTAGCTCAGTAGGTTAAGCTGGTGGTTAACTGACTAACAGGTCCGCACAAGGTTGTGGGTTCAAGCCCCAGTATTGGCAAGTAAAAAAATTTAATTCTCTTTTTAAATGTAATAGTTTGTTTGCTTTTGTGACATTAAACTGTAAATCAATTTGTTCAATAAAGAGACCTGTTAAAAAGATTGCTTTTTTTCTTTATCTTTGTTGAAAGACTTGTTTGGCCTACTTTTAATATGTGTTCCATGGTGTTGAAGTATGAAAAAGAAGCCATGTTGGTTCATTAGGCTTATTGACTGCTTACAAAAGTCAGAAATGGTAGCTCAGTGGGTTAAGCTGGTGGTTAACTGACTAACAGGTCCACACAAAGTTGTGGGTTCAAGCCGCAGTATAGCCAAGATAAATTTTTTTTTTATCTTTTTAAATGTAATAGTTTGTTTGCTTTTGTGACATTAAACTGTAAATCTATTTGTTAATTAAAGAGACCTGTTCAAAAGATTGCTTTATTTCTTTGTCTTTGTTGAAAGACTTGTTTGGCCTACTTTCAATATGAGTTACATGGTGTTGAAGTAAAGAAAAAAAGCCATTTTGGTTTATTAGGCTTATTGACTGCTTGACCAAGTCAGAAATGGTAGCTCAGTAGGTTAAGCTGGTGGTTAACTGACTAACAGGTCCCCACAAGGTTGTGGGTTCAAGCCCCAGTATTGGCAAGTAAAATATTTTAATTCTCTTTTGAAATCTAATAGTTTGTTTGCTTTTGTGACATTAAACTGTAAATCAATTTGTTTAATAAAGAGACCTGTTCAAAAGATTGCTTTTTTTCTTTCGTCTTTGTTGAAAGACTTGTTTGGCCTACTTTTAATATGAGTTTCATGGTGTTGAAGTATGGAAAAGAAGCTATGTTGGTTCATTAGGCTTATTGACTGCTTGCAAAAGTCAGAAGTGGTAGCTCAGTGGGTTAAGCTGGTGGTTAACTGACTAACAGGTATCCAGAAGGTTTTGGGTTCAAGCCCCAGTATTGGCAAGTAAAAAATTTCAATTCTCTTTTTAAATGTAATAGTTTGTTTGCTTTGTGACATTAAACTGTAAATCTATTTGTTAATTAAAGAGACCTGTTCAAAAAATTGCTTTATTTATTTGTCTTTTGTGAAAAACTTGTTTGGCCTACTTTTAATATGAGTTACATGGTGTTGAAGTAAAGAAAAAAATCCATGTTGGTTTATTAGGCTTATTGACAGTTTGAACAAGTCAGAAATGGTAGCTCAGTAGGTTAAGCTGGTGGTTAACTGACTAACAGGTCCGCACAAGGTTGTGGGTTCAAGCCCCAGTATTGGCAATTAAACATTTTATTTCTCTTTTGAAATCTAATAGTTTGTTTGCTTTTGTGACATTAAACTGTAAATCAATTTGTTTATTAAAGAGACCTGTTCAAAAGATTGCTTTTTTTCTTTCGTCTTTGTTGAAAGACTTGTTTGGCCTACTTTTAAAGAGTTTCATGGTGTTGAAGTATGGAAAAGAAGCTATGTTGGTTCATTAGGCTTATTGACTGCTTGCAAAAGTCAGAAGTGGTAGCTCAGTGGGTTAAGCTGGTGGTTAACTGACTAACAGGTATCCAGAAGGTTTTGGGTTCAAGTAAAAAATTTCAATTCTCTTTTTAAATGTAATAGTTTGTTTGCTTTGTGACATTAAACTGTAAATCTATTTGTTAATTAAAGAGACCTGTTCAAAAAATTGCTTTATTTATTTGTCTTTTGTGAAAAACTTGTTTGGCCTACTTTTAATATGAGTTACATGGTGTTGAAGTAAAGAAAAAAAGCCATGTTGGTTTATTAGGCTTATTGACTGTTTGAACAAGTCAGAAATGGTAGCTCAGTAGGTTAAGCTGGTGGTTAACTGACTAACAGGTCCGCACAAGGTTGTGGGTTCAAGCCCCAGTATTGGCAATTAAACATTTTATTTCTCTTTTGAAATCTAATAGTTTGTTTGCTTTTGTGACATTAAACTGTAAATCAATTTGTTTATTAAAGAGACCTGTTCAAAAGATTGCTTTTTTTCTTTCGTCTTTGTTGAAAGACTTGTTTGGCCTACTTTTAAAGAGTTTCATGGTGTTGAAGTATGGAAAAGAAGCTATGTTGGTTCATTAGGCTTATTGAATGCTTGCAAAAGTCAGAAGTGGTAGCTCAGTGGGTTAAGCTGGTGGTTAACTGACTAACAGGTCCCCACAAGGTTGTGGGTTCAAGCCCCAGTATTGGCAAGTAAAACATTTTAATTCTCTTTTTAAATGTAATAGTTTGTTTGCTTTTGTGACATTAAACTGTAAATCTATTTGTTAATTAAAGAGACCTGTTCAAAAGATTGCTTTATTTATTTGTCTTTTGTGAAAAACGTGTTTGGCCTACTTTTAATATGAGTTACATGATGTTAAAGTATAGAAAAAAAGCAATGTTGGTTTATTAGGCTTATTGACTGATTAAACAAGTCAGAAATGGTAGCTCAGTAGGTTAAGCTGGTGGTTAACTGCCTAACAGGTCCCCACAAGGTTGTGGGTTCAAGCCCCAGTATTGGCAAGTAAAAAATTTTAATTCTCTTTTGAAATGGAATAGTTTGTTTGCTTTTGTGACAATAAAATGTAAATCAATTTGTTCAATAAAGAGACCTGTTAAAAAGATTGATTTTTTTCTTTGTCTTTGTTGAAAGTCTTGTTTGGCCTACTTTTAATATGTGTTCCATGGTGTTGAAGTATGAAAAAGAAGCCATGTTGGTTCATTAGGCTTATTGACTGCTTACAATCGTCAGAAATGGTAGCTCAGTGGGTTAAGCTGGTGGTTAACTGACTAACAGGTCCACACAAGGTTGTGGGTTCAAGCCGCAGTATAGCCAAGATAAAAAAAAAAATTCTCTTTTTAAATGTAATAGTTTGTTTGCTTTTGTTACATTAAACTGTAAATCTATTTGTTAATTAAAGAGACCTGTTCAAAAGATTGCTTTATTTATTTGTCTTTGTTGAAAGACTTGTTTGGCCTACTTTTAATATGAGTTTCATGGTGTTGAAGTATGGAAAAGAAGCTATGTTGGTTCATTAGGCTTATTGACTGCTTGCAAAATTCAGAAGTGGTAGCTCAGTGGGTTAAGCTGGTGGTTAACTGACTAACAGGTATCCAGAAGGTTTTGGGTTCAAGCCCCAGTATTGGCAAGTAAAAAATTTCAATTCTCTTTTTAAATGTAATAGTTTGTTTGCTTTGTGACATTAAACTGTAAATCTATTTGTTAATTAAAGAGACCTGTTCAAAAAATTGCTTTATTTATTTGTCTTTTGTGAAAAACTTGTTTGGCCTACTTTTAATATGAGTTACATGGTGTTGAAGTAAAGAATAAAAGCCATGTTGGTTTATTAGGCTTATTGACTGCTTGAACAAGTCAGAAATGGTAGCTCAGTAGGTTAAGCCGGTGGTTAACTGACTAACAGGTCCGCACAAGGTTGTGGGTTCAAGCACCAGTATTGGCAATTAAACATTTTATTTCTCTTTTGAAATCTAATAGTTTGTTTGCTTTTGTGACATTAAACTGTAAATCAATTTGTTTATTAAAGAGACCTGTTCAAAAGATTGCTTTTTTTCTTTCGTCTTTGTTGAAAGACTTGTTTGGCCTACTTTTAAAGAGTTTCATGGTGTTGAAGTATGGAAAAGAAGCTATTTTGGTTCATTAGGCTTATTGAATGCTTACAAAAGTCAGAAGTGGTAGCTCATTGGGTTAAGCTGGTGGTTAACTGACTAACAGGTCCCCACAAGGTTGTGGGTTCAAGCCCCAGTATTGGCAAGTAAAAAATTTTAATTCTCTTTTTAAATGTAATAGTTTGTTTGCTTTTGTGACATTAAACTGTAAATCTATTTGTTAATTAAAGAGACCTGTTCAAAAGATTGCTTTATTTATTTGTCTCTTGTGAAAAACTTGTTTGGCCTACTTTTAATATGAGTTACATGATGTTAAAGTATAGAAAAAAAGCAATGTTGGTTTATTAGGCTTATTGACTGATTAAACAAGTCAGAAATGGTAGCTCAGTAGGTTAAGCTGGTGGTTAACTGACTAACAGGTCCCCACAAGGTTGTGGGTTCAAGCCCCAGTATTGGCAAGTAAAAAAATTTAATTCTCTTTTGAAATGGAATAGTTTGTTTGCTTTTGTGACATTAAACTGTAAATCAATTTGTTCAATATAGAGACCTGTTAAAAAGATTGCTTTTTTTCTTTGTCTTTGTTGAAAGACTTGTTTGGCCTACTTTTAATATGTGTTCCATGGTGTTGAAGTATGAAAAAGAAGCCATGTTGGTTCATTAGGCTTATTGACTGCTTACAAAAGTCAGAAATGGTAGCTCAGTGGGTTAAGCTGGTGGTTAACTGACTAACAGGTCCACACAAGGATGTGGGTTCAAGCCGCAGTATAGCCAAGATAAAAAAAAAAATTCTCTTTTTAAATGTAATAGTTTGTTTGCTTTTGTGACATTAAACTGTAAATCTATTTGTTAATTAAAGAGACCTGTTCAAAAGATTGCTTTATTTCTTTGTCTTTGTTGAAAGACTTGTTTGGCCTACTTTTAATATGAGTTACATGGTGTTGAAGTAAAGAAAAAAAGCCATTTTGGTTTATTAGGCTTATTGACTGCTTGAACAAGTCAGAAATGGTAGCTCAGTAGGTTAAGCTGGTGGTTAACTGACTAACAGGTCCCCACAAGGTTGTGGGTTCAAGCCCCAGTATTGGCAAGTAAAATATTTTAATTCTCTTTTGAAATGGAATAGTTTGTTTGCTTTTGTGACATTAAACTGTAAATCAATTTGTATATTAAAGAGAACTGTTCAAAAGATTGCTTTTTTTCTTTGTCTTTGTTGAAAGACTTGTTTGGCCTGCTTTTAATATGAGTTTCATGGTGTTGAAGTATGGAAAAGAAGCCATGTTGGTTCATTAGGCTTATTGACTGCTTGAACAAGTCAGAAGTGTTAGCTCAGTGGGTTAAGCTGGTGGTTAACTAACTAACAGGTCCCCACAAGGTTGTCGGTTCAAGCCCCAGTATTTGCAATAGAGAAATTTAATTCTCTTTTTAAATGTAATAGTTTGTTTGCTTTTGTGACATTAAACTGTAAATCTATTTGTTACTTAAGGAGACCTGTTCAAAAGATTGCTTTATTTCTTTGTCTTTGTTGAAAGACTTGTTTGGCCTATTTTTCATATGAGTTACATAGTGTTAAAGTATAGAAAAAAAGCCATGTTGGTTTATTAGGCTTATTGACTGCTTGAACAAGTCAGAAGTGGTAGCTCAGTAGGTTAAGCTGGTGGTTAACTGACTAAAAGGTCCCCACAAGGTTGTGGGTTCAAGCCCCAGTATAGACAAGGTAAACATTTTATTTCTCTTTTGAAATCTAATAGTTTGTTTGCTTTTGTGACATTAAACTGTAAATCAATTTGTTTATTAAAGAGACCTGTTCAAAAGATTGCTTTTTTTCTTTCGTCTTTGTTGAAAGACTTGTTTGGCCTACTTTTAATATGAGTTTCATGGTGTTGAAGTATGGAAAAGAAGCTATGTTGGTTCATTAGGCTTATTGAATGCTTGCAAAAGTCAGAAGTGGTAGCTCAGTGGGTTAAGCTGGTGGTTAACTGACTAACAGGTCCCCACAAGGTTGTGGGTTCAAGCCCCAGTATTGGCAAGTAAAAAATTTTAATTCTCTTTTTAAATGTAATAGTTTGTTTGCTTTTGTGACATTAAACTGTAAATCTATTTGTTAATTAAAGAGACCTGTTCAAAAAATTGCTTTATTTATTTGTCTTTTGTGAAAAACTTGTTTGGCCTACTTTTAATATGAGTTACATGATGTTAAAGTATAGAAAAAAAGCAATGTTGGTTTATTAGGCTTATTGACTGATTAAAGAAGTCAGAAATGGTAGCTCAGTAGGTTAAGCTGGTGGTTAACTGCCTAACAGGTCCCCACAAGGTTGTGGGTTCAAGCCCCAGTATTGGCAAGTAAAAAAAATTAATTCTCTTTTGAAATGGAATAGTTTGTTTGCTTTTGTGACATTAAACTGTAAATCAATTTGTTCAATAAAGAGACCTGTTAAAAAGATTGATTTTTTTCTTTGTCTTTGTTGAAAGACATGTTTGGCCTACTTTTAATATGTGTTCCATGGTGTTGAAGTATGAAAAAGAAGCCATGTTGGTTCATTAGGCTTATTGACTGCTTACAAAAGTCAGAAATGGTAGCTCAGTGGGTTAAGCTGGTTGTTAACTGACTAACAGGTCCACACAAGGTTGTGGGTTCAAGCCGCAGTATAGCCAAGATAAAAAAAAAAATTCTATTTTTAAATGTAATAGTTTGTTTGCTTTTGTTACATTAAACTGTAAATCTATTTGTTAATTAAAGAGACCTGTTCAAAAGATTGCTTTATTTCTTTGTCTTTGTTGAAAGACTTGTTTGGCCTACTTTTAATATGAGTTACATGGTGTTGAAGTAAAGAAAAAAAGCCATGTTGGTTTATTAGGCTTATTGACTGCTTGAACAAGTCAGAAATGGTAGCTCAGGAGGTTAAGCTGGTGGTTAACTGACTAACAGGTCTGCACAAGGTTGTGGGTTCAAGCCCCAGTATTGGCAAGTAAAAAATTTCAATTCTCTTTTTAAATGTAATAGTTTGTTTGCTTTGTGACATTAAACTGTAAATCTATTTGTTAATTAAAGAGACCTGTTCAAAAGATTGCTTTATTTATTTGTCTTTTGTGAAAAACTTGTTTGGCCTACTTTTAATATGAGTTACATGGTGTTGAAGTAAAGAAAAAAAGCCATGTTGGTTTATTAGGCTTATTGACTGCTTGAACAAGTCAGAAATCTTAGCTCAGTAGGTTAAGCTGGTGGTTAACTGACTAACAGGTCTGCACAAGGTTGTGGGTTCAAGCCCCAGTATTGGCAATTAAACATTTTATTTCTCTTTTGAAATCTAATAGTTTGTTTGCTTTTGTGACATTAAACTGTAAATCAATTTGTTTATTAAAGAGACCTGTTCAAAAGATTGCTTTTTTTCTTTCGTCTTTGTTGAAAGACTTGTTTGGCCTACTTTTAATATGAGTTTCATGGTGTTGAAGTATGGAAAAGAAGCTATGTTGGTTCATTAGGCTTATTGACTGCTTGCAAAAGTCAGAAGTGGTAGCTCAGTGGGTTAAGCTGGTGGTTAACTGACTAACAGGTATCCAGAAGGTTTTGGGTTCAAGCCCCAGTATTGGCAAGTAAAAAATTTCAATTCTCTTTTTAAATGTAATAGTTTGTTTGCTTTGTGACATTAAACTGTAAATCTATTTGTTAATTAAAGAGACCTGTTCAAAAAATTGCTTTATTTATTTGTCTTTTGTGAAAAACTTGTTTGGCCTACTTTTAATATGAGTTACATGGTGTTGAAGTAAAGAAAAAAAGCCATGTTGGTTTATTATGCTTATTGACTGCTTGAACAAGTCAGAAATGGTAGCTCAGTAGGTTAAGCTGGTGGTTAACTGCCTAACAGGTCCCCACAAGGTTGTGGGTTCAAGCCCCAGTATTGGCAAGTAAAAAATTTTAATTCTCTTTTGAAATCTAATAGTTTGTTTGCTTTTGTGACATTAAACTGTAAATCTATTTGTTAATTAAAGAGACCTGTTCAAAAGATTGCTTTATTTATTTGTCTTTTGTAAAAAACGTGTTTGGCCTACTTTTAATATGAGTTACATGATGTTAAAGTATAGAAAAAAAGCAATGTTGGTTTATTAGGCTTATTGACTGATTAAACAAGTCAGAAATGGTAGCTCAGTAGGTTAAGCTGGTGGTTAACTGCCTAACAGGTCCCCACAAGGTTGTGGGTTCAAGCCCCAGTATTGGCAAGTAAAAAATTTTAATTCTCTTTTGAAATGGAATAGTTTGTTTGCTTTTGTGACATTAAACTGTAAATCAATTTGTTCAATAAAGAGACCTGTTAAAAAGATTGATTTTTTTCTTTGTCTTTGTTGAAAGACTTGTTTGGCCTACTTTTAATATGTGTTCCATGGTGTTGAAGTATGAAAAAGAAGCCATGTTGGTTCATTAGGCTTATTGACTGCTTACAAACGTCAGAAATGGTAGCTCAGTGGGTTAAGCTGGTGGTTAACTGACTAACAGGTCAACACAAGGTTGTGGGTTCAAGCCACAGTATAGCCAAGATAAAAAAAAAAATTCTCTTTTTAAATGTAATAGTTTGTTTGCTTTTGTTACATTAAACTGTAAATCTATTTGTTAATTAAAGAGACCTGTTCAAAAGATTGCTTTATTTATTTGTCTCTTGTGAAAAACTTGTTTGGCCTACTTTTAATATGAGTTACATGGTGTTGAAGTAAAGAAAAAAAGCCATGTTGGTTTATTAGGCTTATTGACTGCTTGAACAAGTCAGAAATGGTAGCTCAGTAGGTTAAGCTGGTGGTTAACTGACTAACAGGTCCGCACAAGGTTGTGGGTTCAAGCCCCAGTATTGGCAATTAAACATTTTATTTCTCTTTTGAAATCTAATAGTTTGTTTGCTTTTGTGACATTAAACTGTAAATCAATTTGTTTATTAAAGAGACCTGTTCAAAAGATTGCTTTTTTTCTTTCGTCTTTGTTGAAAGACTTGTTTGGCCTACTTTTAAAGAGTTTAATGGTGTTGAAGTATGGAAAAGAAGCTATGTTGGTTCATTAGGCTTATTGAATGCTTGCAAAAGTCAGAAGTGGTAGCTCAGTGGGTTAAGCTGGTGGTTAACTGACTAACAGGTCCCCACAAGGTTGTGGGTTCAAGCCCCAGTTTTGGCAAGTAAAAAATTTTAATTCTCTTTTTAAAAGTAATAGTTTGTTTGCTTTTGTGACATTAAACTGTAAATCTATTTGTTAATTAAAGAGACCTGTTCAAAAGATTGCTTTATTTATTTGTCTTTTGTGAAAAACGTGTTTGGCCTACTTTTAATATGAGTTACATGATGTTAAAGTATAGAAAAAAAGCAATGTTGGTTTATTAGGCTTATTGACTGATTAAACAAGTCAGAAATGGTAGCTCAGTGGGTTAAGCTGGTGGTTAACTGCCTAACAGGTCCCCACAAGGTTGTGGGTTCAAGCCCCAGTATTGGCAAGTAAAAAAATTGAATTCTCTTTTGAAATGGAATAGTTTGTTTGCTTTTGTGACATTAAACTGTAAATCAATTTGTTCAATAAAGAGACCTGTTAAAAAGATTGATTTTTTTCTTTGTCTTTGTTGAAAGACTTGTTTGGCCTACTTTTAATATGTGTTCCATGGTGTTGAAGTATGAAAAAGAAGCCATGTTGGTTCATTAGGCTTATTGACTGCTTACAAAAGTCAGAAATGGTAGCTCAGTGGGTTAAGCTGGTGGTTAACTGACTAACAGGTCCACACAAGGTTGTGGGTTCAAGCCGCAGTATAGCCAAGATAAAAAAAAAATTCTCTTTTTAAATGTAATAGTTTGTTTGCTTTTGTTACATTAAACTGTAAATCTATTTGTTAATTAAAGAGACCTGTTCAAAAGATTGCTTTATTTCTTTGTCTTTGTTGAAAGACTTGTTTGGCCTACTTTTAATATGAGTTACATGGTGTTGAAGTAAAGAAAAAAAGCCATGTTGGTTTATTAGGCTTATTGACTGCTTGAACAAGTCAGAAATGGTAGCTCAGTAGGTTAAGCTGGTGGTTAACTGACTAACAGGTCTGCACAAGGTTGTGGGTTCAAGCCCCAGTATTGGCAAGTAAAAAATTTCAATTCTCTTTTTAAATGTAATAGTTTGTTTGCTTTGTGACATTAAACTGTAAATCTATTTGTTAATTAAAGAGACCTGTTAAAAAGACTGCTTTATTTATTTGTCTTTTGTGAAAAACTTGTTTGGCCTACTTTTAATATGAGTTACATGGTGTTGAAGTAAAGAAAAAAAGCCATGTTGGTTTATTAGGCTTATTGACTGCTTGAACAAGTCAGAAATCTTAGCTCAGTAGGTTAAGCTGGTGGTTAACTGACTAACAGGTCCGCACAAGGTTGTGGGTTCAAGCCCCAGTATTGGCAATTAAACATTTTATTTCTCTTTTGAAATCTAATAGTTTGTTTGCTTTTGTGACATTAAACTGTAAATCAATTTGTTTATTAAAGAGACCTGTTCAAAAGATTGCTTTTTTTCTTTCGTCTTTGTTGAAAGACTTGTTTGGCCTACTTTTAATATGAGTTTCATGGTGTTGAAGTATGGAAAAGAAGCTATGTTGGTTCATTAGGCTTATTGACTGCTTGCAAAAGTCAGAAGTGGTAGCTCAGTGGGTTAAGCTGGTGGTTAACTGACTAACAGGTATCCAGAAGGTTTTGGGTTCAAGCCCCAGTATTGGCAAGTAAAAAATTTCAATTCTCTTTTTAAATGTAATAGTTTGTTTGCTTTGTGACATTAAACTGTAAATCTATTTGTTAATTAAAGAGACCTGTTCAAAAAATTGCTTTATTTATTTGTCTTTTGTGAAAAACTTGTTTGGCCTACTTTTAATATGAGTTACATGGTGTTGAAGTAAAGAAAAAAAGCCATGTTGGTTTATTAGGCTTATTGACTGCTTGAACAAGTCAGAAATGGTAGCTCAGTAGGTTAAGCTGGTGGTTAACTGACTAACAGGTCCGCACAAGGTTGAGGGTTCAAGCCCCAGTATTGGCAATTAAACATTTTATTTCTCTTTTGAAATCTAATAGTTTGTTTGCTTTTGTGACATTAAACTGTAAATCAATTTGTTTATTAAAGAGACCTGTTCAAAAGATTGCTTTTTTTCTTTCGTCTTTGTTGAAAGACTTGTTTGGCCTACTTCTAAAGAGTTTAATGGTGTTGAAGTATGGAAAAGAAGCTATGTTGGTTCATTAGGCTTATTGAATGCTTGCAAAAGTCAGAAGTGGTAGCTCAGTGGGTTAAGCTGGTGGTTAACTGACTAACAGGTCCCCACAAGGTTGTGGGTTCAAGCCCCAGTATTGGCAAGTCAAAAATTTTAATTCTCTTTTTAAAAGTAATAGTTTGTTTGCTTTTGTGACATTAAACTGTAAATCTATTTGTTAATTAAAGAGACCTGTTCAAAAGATTGCTTTATTTATTTGTCTTTTGTGAAAAACGTGTTTGGCCTACTTTTAATATGAGTTACATGATGTTAAAGTATAGAAAAAAAGCAATGTTGGTTTATTAGGCTTATTGACTGATTAAACAAGTCAGAAATGGTAGCTCAGTAGGTTAAGCTGGTGGTTAACTGCCTAACAGGTCCCCACAAGGTTGTGGGTTCAAGCCCCAGTATTGGCAAGTAAAAAAATTTAATTCTCTTTTGAAATGGAATAGTTTGTTTGCTTTTGTGACATTAAACTGTAAATCAATTTGTTCAATAAAGAGACCTGTTAAAAAGATTGATTTTTTTCTTTGTCTTTGTTGAAAGACTTGTTTGGCCTACTTTTAATATGTGTTCCATGGTGTTGAAGTATGAAAAAGAAGCCATGTTGGTTCATTAGGCTTATTGACTGCTTACAAACGTCAGAAATGGTAGCTCAGTGGGTTAAGCTGGTGGTTAACTGACTAACAGGTCCACACAAGGTTGTGGGTTCAAGCCGCAGTATAGCCAAGATAAAAAAAAAAATTCTCTTTTTAAATGTAATAGTTTGTTTGCTTTTGTTACATTAAACTGTAAATCTATTTGTTAATTAAAGAGACCTGTTCAAAAGATTGCTTTATTTCTTTGTCTTTGTTGAAAGACTTGTTTGGCCTACTTTTAATATGAGTTACATGGTGTTGAAGTAAAGAAAAAAAGCCATGTTGGTTTATTAGGCTTATTGACTGCTTGAACAAGTCAGAAATGGTAGCTCAGTAGGTTAAGCTGGTGGTTAACTGACTAACAGGTCTGCACAAGGTTGTGGGTTCAAGCCCCAGTATTGGCAAGTAAAAAATTTCAATTCTCTTTTTAAATGTAATAGTTTGTTTGCTTTGTGACATTAAACTGTAAATCTATTTGTTAATTAAAGAGACCTGTTCAAAAGATTGCTTTATTTATTTGTCTTTTGTAAAAAACTTGTTTGGCCTACTTTTAATATGAGTTACATGGTGTTGAAGTGAAGAAAAAAAGCCATGTTGGTTTATTAGGCTTATTGACTGCTTGAACAAGTCAGAAATCTTAGCTCAGTAGGTTAAGCTGGTGGTTAACTGACTAACAGGTCCGCACA
This sequence comes from Silurus aristotelis, assembly GCF_946808225.1. NCBI lineage: Eukaryota > Metazoa > Chordata > Actinopteri > Siluriformes > Siluridae > Silurus > Silurus aristotelis. Next base: position 24,471,127 of record NC_139574.1, on the reverse strand, counting down.
AGGTTGTGGGTTCAAGCCCCAGTATTGGCAATTAAACATTTTATTTCTCTTTTGAAATCTAATAGTTTGTTTGCTTTTGTGACATTAAACTGTAAATCAATTTGTTTATTAAAGAGACCTGTTCAAAAGATTGCTTTTTTTCTTTCGTCTTTGTTGAAAGACTTGTTTGGCCTACTTTTAAAGAGTTTCATGGTGTTGAAGTATGGAAAAGAAGCTATGTTGGTTCATTAGGCTTATTGAATGCTTGCAAAAGTCAGAAGTGGTAGCTCAGTGGGTTAAGCTGGTGGTTAACTGACTAACAGGTCCCCACAAGGTTGTGGGTTCAAGCCCCAGTATTGGGAAGTAAAAAATTTTAATTCTCTTTTTAAAAGTAATAGTTTGTTTGCTTTTGTGACATTAAACTGTAAATCTATTTGTTAATTAAAGAGACCTGTTCAAAAGATTGCTTTATTTATTTGTCTTTTGTGAAAAACGTGTTTGGCCTACTTTTAATATGAGTTACATGATGTTAAAGTATAGAAAAAAAGCAATGTTGGTTTATTAGGCTTATTGACTGATTAAACAAGTCAGAAATGGTAGCTCAGTAGGTTAAGCTGGTGGTTAACTGACTAACAGGTCTGCACAAGGTTGTGGGTTCAAGCCCCAGTATTGGCAAGTAAAAAATTTCAATTCTCTTTTTAAATGTAATAGTTTGTTTGCTTTGTGACATTAAACTGTAAATCTATTTGTTAATTAAAGAGACCTGTTCAAAAGATTGCTTTATTTATTTGTCTTTTGTGAAAAACTTGTTTGGCCTACTTTTAATATGAGTTACATGGTGTTGAAGTAAAGAAAAAAAGCCATGTTGGTTTATTAGGCTTATTGACTGCTTGAACAAGTCAGAAATCTTAGCTCAGTAGGTTAAGCTGGTGGTTAACTGACTAACAGGTCTGCACAAGGTTGTGGGTTCAAGCCCCAGTATTGGCAATTAAACATTTTATTTCTCTTTTGAAATCTAATAGTTTGTTTGCTTTTGTGACATTAAACTGTAAATCAATTTGTTTATTAAAGAGACCTGTTCAAAAGATTGCATTTTTTCTTTCGTCTTTGTTGAAAGACTTGTTTGGCCTACTTTTAATATGAGTTTCATGGTGTTGAAGTATGGAAAAGAAGCTATGTTGGTTCATTAGGCTTATTGACTGCTTGCAAAAGTCAGAAGTGGTAGCTCAGTGGGTTAAGCTGGTGGTTAACTGACTAACAGGTATCCAGAAGGTTTTGGGTTCAAGCCCCAGTATTGGCAAGTAAAAAATTTCAATTCTCTTTTTAAATGTAATAGTTTGTTTGCTTTGTGACATTAAACTGTAAATCTATTTGTTAATTAAAGAGACCTGTTCAAAAAATTGCTTTATTTATTTGTCTTTTGTGAAAAACTTGTTTGGCCTACTTTTAATATGAGTTACATGGTGTTGAAGTAAAGAAAAAAAGCCATGTTGGTTTATTATGCTTATTGACTGCTTGAACAAGTCAGAAATGGTAGCTCAGTAGGTTAAGCTGGTGGTTAACTGACTAACAGGTCCGCACAAAGTTGTGGGTTCAAGCCCCAGTATTGGCAATTAAACATTTTATTTCTCTTTTGAAATCTAATAGTTTGTTTGCTTTTGTGACATTAAACTGTAAATCAATTTGTTTATTAAAGAGACCTGTTCAAAAGATTGCTTTTTTTCTTTCGTCTTTGTTGAAAGACTTGTTTGGCCTACTTTTAAAGAGTTTCATGGTGTTGAAGTATGGAAAAGAAGCTATGTTGGTTCATTAGGCTTATTGAATGCTTGCAAAAGTCAGAAGTGGTAGCTCAGTGGGTTAAGCTGGTGGTTAACTGACTAACAGGTCCCCACAAGGTTGTGGGTTCAAGCCCCAGTATTGGCAAGTAAAAAATTTTAATTCTCTTTTTAAATGTAATAGTTTGTTTGCTTTTGTGACATTAAACTGTAAATCTATTTGTTAATTAAAGAGACCTGTTCAAATGATTGCTTTATTTCTTTGTCTTTGTTGAAAGACTTGTTTGGCCTGCTTTTAATATGAGTTTCATGGTGTTGAAGTATGGAAAAGAAGCCATGTTGGTTCATTAGGCTTATTGACTGCGTGAACAAGTCAGAAGTGTTAGCTCAATGGGTTAAGCTGGTGGTTAACTAACTAACAGGTCCCCACAAGGTTGTCGGTTCAAGCCCCAGTATTTGCAATAGAGAAATTTAATTCTCTTTTTAAATGTAATAGTTTGTTTGATTTTGTGACATTAAACTGTAAATCTATTTGTTACTTAAGGAGACCTGTTCAAAAGATTGCTTTATTTCTTTGTCTTTTGTAAAAAACTTGTTTGGCCTACTTTTAATATGAGTTACATGGTGTTGAAGTAAAGAAAAAAAGCCATGTTGGTTTATTAGGCTTATTGACTGCTTGAACAAGTCAGAAATCTTAGCTCAGTAGGTTAAGCTGGTGGTTAACTGCCTAACAGGTCCGCACAAGGTTGTGGGTTCAAGCCCCAGTATTGGCAAGTAAAAAAATTTAATTCTCTTTTGAAATGGAATAGTTTGTTTGCTTTTGTGACATTAAACTGTAAATCAATTTGTTCAATAAAGAGACCTGTTAAAAAGATTGATTTTTTTCTTTGTCTTTGTTGAAAGACTTGTTTGGCCTACTTTTAATATGTGTTCCATGGTGTTGAAGTATGAAAAAGAAGCCATGTTGGTTCATTAGGCTTATTGACTGCTTACAAACGTCAGAAATGGTAGCTCAGTGGGTTAAGCTGGTGGTTAACTGACTAACAGGTCCACACAAGGTTGTGGGTTCAAGCCGCAGTATAGCCAAGATAAAAAAAAAAATTCTCTTTTTAAATGTAATAGTTTGTTTGCTTTTGTTACATTAAACTGTAAATCTATTTGTTAATTAAAGAGACCTGTTCAAAAGATTGCTTTATTTCTTTGTCTTTGTTGAAAGACTTGTTTGGCCTACTTTTAATATGAGTTACATGGTGTTGAAGTAAAGAAAAAAAGCCATGTTGGTTTATTAGGCTTATTGACTGCTTGAACAAGTCAGAAATGGTAGCTCAGTAGGTTAAGCTGGTGGTTAACTGACTAACAGGTCTGCACAAGGTTGTGGGTTCAAGCCCCAGTATTGGCAAGTAAAAAATTTCAATTCTCTTTTTAAATGTAATAGTTTGTTTGCTTTGTGACATTAAACTGTAAATCTATTTGTTAATTAAAGAGACCTGTTCAAAAGATTGCTTTATTTATTTGTCTTTTGTAAAAAACTTGTTTGGCCTACTTTTAATATGAGTTACATGGTGTTGAAGTGAAGAAAAAAAGCCATGTTGGTTTATTAGGCTTACTGACTGCTTGAACAAGTCAGAAATCTTAGCTCAGTAGGTTAAGCTGGTGGTTAACTGACTAACAGGTCCGCACAAGGTTGTGGGTTCAAGCCCCAGTATTGGCAATTAAACATTTTATTTCTCTTTTGAAATCTAATAGTTTGTTTGCTTTTGTGACATTAAACTGTAAATCAATTTGTTTATTAAAGAGACCTGTTCAAAAGATTGCTTTTTTTCTTTCGTCTTTGTTGAAAGACTTGTTTGGCCTACTTTTAAAGAGTTTCATGGTGTTGAAGTATGGAAAAGAAGCTATGTTGGTTCATTAGGCTTATTGAATGCTTGCAAAAGTCAGAAGTGGTAGCTCAGTGGGTTAAGCTGGTGGTTAACTGACTAACAGGTCCCCACAAGGTTGTGGGTTCAAGCCCCAGTATTGGGAAGTAAAAAATTTTAATTCTCTTTTTAAAAGTAATAGTTTGTTTGCTTTTGTGACATTAAACTGTAAATCTATTTGTTAATTAAAGAGACCTGTTCAAAAGATTGCTTTATTTATTTGTCTTTTGTGAAAAACGTGTTTGGCCTACTTTTAATATGAGTTACATGATGTTAAAGTATAGAAAAAAAGCAATGTTGGTTTATTAGGCTTATTGACTGATTAAACAAGTCAGAAATGGTAGCTCAGTAGGTTAAGCTGGTGGTTAACTGCCTAACAGGTCCCCACAAGGTTGTGGGTTCAAGCCCCAGTATTGGCAAGTAAAAAAATTTAATTCTCTTTTGAAATGGAATAGTTTGTTTGCTTTTGTGACATTAAACTGTAAATCAATTTGTTCAATAAAGAGACCTGTTAAAAAGATTGATTTTTTTCTTTGTCTTTGTTGAAAGACTTGTTTGGCCTACTTTTAATATGTGTTCCATGGTGTTGAAGTATGAAAAAGAAGCCATGTTGGTTCATTAGGCTTATTGACTGCTTACAAACGTCAGAAATGGTAGCTCAGTGGGTTAAGCTGGTGGTTAACTGACTAACAGGTCCACACAAGGTTGTGGGTTCAAGCCGCAGTATAGCCAAGATAAAAAAAAAAGTTCTCTTTTTAAATGTAATAGTTTGTTTGCTTTTGTTACATTAAACTGTAAATCTATTTGTTAATTAAAGAGACCTGTTCAAAAGATTGCTTTATTTCTTTGTCTTTGTTGAAAGACTTGTTTGGCCTACTTTTAATATGAGTTACATGGTGTTGAAGTAAAGAAAAAAAGCCATGTTGGTTTATTAGGCTTATTGACTGCTTGAACAAGTCAGAAATGGTAGCTCAGTAGGTTAAGCTGGTGGTTAACTGACTAACAGGTCTGCACAAGGTTGTGGGTTCAAGCCCCAGTATTGGCAAGTAAAAAATTTCAATTCTCTTTTTAAATGTAATAGTTTGTTTGCTTTGTGACATTAAACTGTAAATCTATTTGTTAATTAAAGAGACCTGTTCAAAAGATTGCTTTATTTATTTGTCTTTTGTGAAAAACTTGTTTGGCCTACTTTTAATATGAGTTACATGGTGTTGAAGTAAAGAAAAAAAGCCATGTTGGTTTATTAGGCTTATTGACTGCTTGAACAAGTCAGAAATCTTAGCTCAGTAGGTTAAGCTGGTGGTTAACTGACTAACAGGTCCGCACAAGGTTGTGGGTTCAAGCCCCAGTATTGGCAATTAAACATTTTATTTCTCTTTTGAAATCTAATAGTTTGTTTGCTTTTGTGACATTAAACTGTAAATCAATTTGTTTATTAAAGAGACCTGTTCAAAAGATTGCATTTTTTCTTTCGTCTTTGTTGAAAGACTTGTTTGGCCTACTTTTAATATGAGTTTCATGGTGTTGAAGTATGGAAAAGAAGCTATGTTGGTTCATTAGGCTTATTGACTGCTTGCAAAAGTCAGAAGTGGTAGCTCAGTGGGTTAAGCTGGTGGTTAACTGACTAACAGGTATCCAGAAGGTTTTGGGTTCAAGCCCCAGTATTGGCAAGTAAAAAATTTCAATTCTCTTTTTAAATGTAATAGTTTGTTTGCTTTGTGACATTAAACTGTAAATCTATTTGTTAATTAAAGAGACCTGTTCAAAAAATTGCTTTATTTATTTGTCTTTTGTGAAAAACTTGTTTGGCCTACTTTTAATATGAGTTACATGGTGTTGAAGTAAAGAAAAAAAGCCATGTTGGTTTATTATGCTTATTGACTGCTTGAACAAGTCAGAAATGGTAGCTCAGTAGGTTAAGCTGGTGGTTAACTGACTAACAGGTCCGCACAAAGTTGTGGGTTCAAGCCCCAGTATTGGCAATTAAACATTTTATTTCTCTTTTGAAATCTAATAGTTTGTTTGCTTTTGTGACATTAAACTGTAAATCAATTTGTTTATTAAAGAGACCTGTTCAAAAGATTGCTTTTTTTCTTTCGTCTTTGTTGAAAGACTTGTTTGGCCTACTTTTAAAGAGTTTCATGGTGTTGAAGTATGGAAAAGAAGCTATGTTGGTTCATTAGGCTTATTGAATGCTTGCAAAAGTCAGAAGTGGTAGCTCAGTGGGTTAAGCTGGTGGTTAACTGACTAACAGGTCCCCACAAGGTTGTGGGTTCAAGCCCCAGTATTGGCAAGTAAAAAATTTTAATTCTCTTTTTAAATGTAATAGTTTGTTTGCTTTTGTGACATTAAACTGTAAATCTATTTGTTAATTAAAGAGACCTGTTCAAAAGATTGCTTTATTTATTTGTCTTTTGTAAAAAACGTGTTTGGCCTACTTTTAATATGAGTTACATGATGTTAAAGTATAGAAAAAAAGCAATGTTGGTTTATTAGGCTTATTGACTGATTAAACAAGTCAGAAATGGTAGCTCAGTAGGTTAAGCTGGTGGTTAACTGCCTAACAGGTCCCCACAAGGTTGTGGGTTCAAGCCCCAGTATTGGCAAGTAAAAAAATTTAATTCTCTTTTGAAATGGAATAGTTTGTTTGCTTTTGTGACATTAAACTGTAAATCAATTTGTTCAATAAAGAGACCTGTTAAAAAGATTGATTTTTTTCTTTGTCTTTGTTGAAAGACTTGTTTGGCCTACTTTTAATATGTGTTCCATGGTGTTGAAGTATGAAAAAGAAGCCATGTTGGTTCATTAGGCTTATTGACTGCTTACAAACGTCAGAAATGGTAGCTCAGTGGGTTAAGCTGGTGGTTAACTGACTAACAGGTCCACACAAGGTTGTGGGTTCAAGCCGCAGTATAGCCAAGATAAAAAAAAAAAATCTCTTTTTAAATGTAATAGTTTGTTTGCTTTTGTTACATTAAACTGTAAATCTATTTGTTAATTAAAGAGACCTGTTCAAAAGATTGCTTTATTTCTTTGTCTTTGTTGAAAGACTTGTTTGGCCTACTTTTAATATGAGTTACATGGTGTTGAAGTAAAGAAAAAAAGCCATGTTGGTTTATTAGGCTTATTGACTGCTTGAATAAGTCAGAAATGGTAGCTCAGTAGGTTAAGCTGGTGGTTAACTGACTAACAGGTCTGCACAAGGTTGTGGGTTCAAGCCCCAGTATTGGCAAGTAAAAAATTTCAATTCTCTTTTTAAATGTAATAGTTTGTTTGCTTTGTGACATTAAACTGTAAATCTATTTGTTAATTAAAGAGACCTGTTCAAAAGATTGCTTTATTTATTTGTCTTTTGTAAAAAACTTGTTTGGCCTACTTTTAATATGAGTTACATGGTGTTGAAGTGAAGAAAAAAAGCCATGTTGGTTTATTAGGCTTATTGACTGCTTGAACAAGTCAGAAATCTTAGCTCAGTAGGTTAAGCTGGTGGTTAACTGACTAACAGGTCCGCACAAGGTTGTGGGTTCAAGCCCCAGTATTGGCAATTAAACATTTTATTTCTCTTTTGAAATCTAATAGTTTGTTTGCTTTTGTGACATTAAACTGTAAATCAATTTGTTTATTAAAGAGACCTGTTCAAAAGATTGCTTTTTTTCTTTCGTCTTTGTTGAAAGACTTGTTTGGCCTACTTTTAAAGAGTTTCATGGTGTTGAAGTATGGAAAAGAAGCTATGTTGGTTCATTAGGCTTATTGAATGCTTGCAAAAGTCAGAAGTGGTAGCTCAGTGGGTTAAGCTGGTGGTTAACTGACTAACAGGTCCCCACAAGGTTGTGGGTTCAAGCCCCAGTATTGGCAAGTAAAAAATTTTAATTCTCTTTTTAAATGTAATAGTTTGTTTGCTTTTGTGACATTAAACTGTAAATCTATTTGTTAATTTAAGAGACCTGTTCAAAAGATTGCTTTATTTATTTGTCTTTTGTAAAAAACGTGTTTGGCCTACTTTTAATATGAGTTACATGATGTTAAAGTATAGAAAAAAAGCAATGTTGGTTTATTAGGCTTATTGACTGATTAAACAAGTCAGAAATGGTAGCTCAGTAGGTTAAGCTTGTGGTTAACTGCCTAACAGGTCCCCACAAGGTTGTGGGTTCAAGCCCCAGTATTGGCAAGTAAAAAATTTTAATTCTCTTTTGAAATGGAATAGTTTGTTTGCTTTTGTGACATTAAACTGTAAATCAATTTGTTCAATAAAGAGACCTGTTAAAAAGATTGATTTTTTTCTTTGTCTTTGTTGAAAGACTTGTTTGGCCTACTTTTAATATGTGTTCCATGGTGTTGAAGTATGAAAAAGAAGCCATGTTGGTTCATTAGGCTTATTGACTGCTTACAAACGTCAGAAATGGTAGCTCAGTGGGTTAAGCTGGTGGTTAACTGACTAACAGGTCCACACAAGGTTGTGGGTTCAAGCCGCAGTATAGCCAAGATAAAAAAAAAATTCTCTTTTTAAATGTAATAGTTTGTTTGCTTTTGTTACATTAAACTGTAAATCTATTTGTTAATTAAAGAGACCTGTTCAAAAGATTGCTTTATTTCTTTGTCTTTGTTGAAAGACTTGTTTGGCCTACTTTTAATATGAGTTACATGGTGTTGAAGTAGAGAAAAAAAGCCATGTTGGTTTATTAGGCTTATTGACTGCTTGAACAAGTCAGAAATGGTAGCTCAGTAGGTTAAGCTGGTGGTTAACTGACTAACAGGTCTGCACAAGGTTGTGGGTTCAAGCCCCAGTATTGGCAAGTAAAAAATTTCAATTCTCTTTTTAAATGTAATAGTTTGTTTGCTTTTGTGACATTAAACTGTAAATCTATTTGTTAATTAAAGAGACCTGTTCAAAAGATTGCATTTTTTCTTTCGTCTTTGTTGAAAGACTTGTTTGGCCTACTTTTAATATGAGTTTCATGGTGTTGAAGTATGGAAAAGAAGCTATGTTGGTTCATTAGGCTTATTGACTGCTTGCAAAAGTCAGAAGTGGTAGCTCAGTGGGTTAAGCTGGTGGTTAACTGACTAACAGGTATCCAGAAGGTTTTGGGTTCAAGCCCCAGTATTGGCAAGTAAAAAATTTCAATTCTCTTTTTAAATGTAATAGTTTGTTTGCTTTGTGACATTAAACTGTAAATCTATTTGTTAATTAAAGAGACCTGTTCAAAAAATTGCTTTATTTATTTGTCTTTTGTGAAAAACTTGTTTGGCCTACTTTTAATATGAGTTACATGGTGTTGAAGTAAAGAAAAAAAGCCATGTTGGTTTATTAGGCTTATTGACTGCTTGAACAAGTCAGAAATGGTAGCTCAGTAGGTTAAGCTGGTGGTTAACTGACTAACAGGTCCGCACAAAGTTGTGGGTTCAAGCCCCAGTATTGGCAATTAAACATTTTATTTCTCTTTTGAAATCTAATAGTTTGTTTGCTTTTGTGACATTAAACTGTAAATCAATTTGTTTATTAAAGAGACCTGTTCAAAAGATTGCTTTTTTTCTTTCGTCTTTGTTGAAAGACTTGTTTGGCCTACTTTTAAAGAGTTTCATGGTGTTGAAGTATGGAAAAGAAGCTATGTTGGTTCATTAGGCTTATTGAATGCTTGCAAAAGTCAGAAGTGGTAGCTCAGTGGGTTAAGCTGGTGGTTAACTGACTAACAGGTCCCCACAAGGTTGTGGGTTCAAGCCCCAGTATTGGCAAGTAAAAAATTTTAATTCTCTTTTTAAATGTAATAGTTTGTTTGCTTTTGTGACATTAAACTGTAAATCTATTTGTTAATTAAAGAGACCTGTTCAAAAGATTGCTTTATTTATTTGTCTTTTGTAAAAAACGTGTTTGGCCTACTTTTAATATGAGTTACATGATGTTAAAGTATAGAAAAAAAGCAATGTTGGTTTATTAGGCTTATTGACTGATTAAACAAGTCAGAAATGGTAGCTCAGTAGGTTAAGCTGGTGGTTAACTGCCTAACAGGTCCCCACAAGGTTGTGGGTTCAAGCCCCAGTATTGGCAAGTAAAAAATTTTAATTCTCTTTTGAAATGGAATAGTTTGTTTGCTTTTGTGACATTAAACTGTAAATCAATTTGTTCAATAAAGAGACCTGTTAAAAAGATTGATTTTTTTCTTTGTCTTTGTTGAAAGACTTGTTTGGCCTACTTTTAATATGTGTTCCATGGTGTTGAAGTATGAAAAAGAAGCCATGTTGGTTCATTAGGCTTATTGACTGCTTACAAACGTCAGAAATGGTAGCTCAGTGGGTTAAGCTGGTGGTTAACTGACTAACAGGTCAACACAAGGTTGTGGGTTCAAGCCACAGTATAGCCAAGATAAAATAAAAAATTCTCTTTTTAAATGTAATAGTTTGTTTGCTTTTGTTACATTAAACTGTAAATCTATTTGTTAATTAAAGAGACCTGTTCAAAAGATTGCTTTATTTCTTTGTCTTTGTTGAAAGACTTGTTTGGCCTACTTTTAATATGAGTTACATGGTGTTGAAGTAAAGAAAAAAAGCCATGTTGGTTTATTAGGCTTATTGACTGCTTGAACAAGTCAGAAATGGTAGCTCAGTAGGTTAAGCTGGTGGTTAACTGACTAACAGGTCTGCACAAGGTTGTGGGTTCAAGCCCCAGTATTGGCAAGTAAAAAATTTCAATTCTCTTTTTAAATGTAATAGTTTGTTTGCTTTGTGACATTAAACTGTAAATCTATTTGTTAATTAAAGAGACCTGTTCAAAAGATTGCTTTATTTATTTGTCTTTTGTGAAAAACTTGTTTGGCCTACTTTTAATATGAGTTACATGGTGTTGAAGTAAAGAAAAAAAGCCATGTTGGTTTATTAGGCTTATTGACTGCTTGAACAAGTCAGAAATCTTAGCTCAGTAGGTTAAGCTGGTGGTTAACTGACTAACAGGTCCCCACAAGGTTGTGGGTTCAAGCCCCAGTATTGGCAAGTAAAAAATTTCAATTCTCTTTTTAAATGTAATAGTTTGTTTGCTTTTGTGACATTAAACTGTAAATCTATTTGTTAATTTAAGAGACCTGTTCAAAAGATTGCTTTATTTATTTGTCTTTTGTAAAAAACGTGTTTGGCCTACTTTTAATATGAGTTACATGATGTTAAAGTATAGAAAAAAAGCAATGTTGGTTTATTAGGCTTATTGACTGATTAAACAAGTCAGAAATGGTAGCTCAGTAGGTTAAGCTTGTGGTTAACTGCCTAACAGGTCCCCACAAGGTTGTGGGTTCAAGCCCCAGTATTGGCAAGTAAAAAATTTTAATTCTCTTTTGAAATGGAATAGTTTGTTTGCTTTTGTGACAGTAAACTGTAAATCAATTTGTTCAATAAAGAGACCTGTTAAAAAGATTGATTTTTTTCTTTGTCTTTGTTGAAAGACTTGTTTGGCCTACTTTTAATATGTGTTCCATGGTGTTGAAGTATGAAAAAGAAGCCATGTTGGTTCATTAGGCTTATTGACTGCTTACAAACGTCAGAAATGGTAGCTCAGTGGGTTAAGCTGGTGGTTAACTGACTAACAGGTCCACACAAGGTTGTGGGTTCAAGCCGCAGTATAGCCAAGATAAAAAAAAAATTCTCTTTTTAAATGTAATAGTTTGTTTGCTTTTGTTACATTAAACTGTAAATCTATTTGTTAATTAAAGAGACCTGTTCAAAAGATTGCTTTATTTCTTTGTCTTTGTTGAAAGACTTGTTTGGCCTACTTTTAATATGAGTTACATGGTGTTGAAGTAAAGAAAAAAAGCCATGTTGGTTTATTAGGCTTATTGACTGCTTGAACAAGTCAGAAATGGTAGCTCAGTAGGTTAAGCTGGTGGTTAACTGACTAACAGGTCTGCACAAGGTTGTGGGTTCAAGCCCCAGTATTGGCAAGTAAAAAATTTCAATTCTCTTTTTAAATGTAATAGTTTGTTTGCTTTGTGACATTAAACTGTAAATCTATTTGTTAATTAAAGAGACCTGTTCAAAAGACTGCTTTATTTATTTGTCTTTTGTGAAAAACTTGTTTGGCCTACTTTTAATATGAGTTACATGGTGTTGAAGTAAAGAAAAAAAGCCATGTTGGTTTATTAGGCTTATTGACTGCTTGAACAAGTCAGAAATCTTAGCTCAGTAGGTTAAGCTGGTGGTTAACTGACTAACAGGTCCGCACAAGGTTGTGGGTTCAAGCCCCAGTATTGGCAATTAAACATTTTATTTCTCTTTTGAAATCTAATAGTTTGTTTGCTTTTGTGACATTAAACTGTAAATCAATTTGTTTATTAAAGAGACCTGTTCAAAAGATTGCATTTTTTCTTTCGTCTTTGTTGAAAGACTTGTTTGGCCTACTTTTAATATGAGTTTCATGGTGTTGAAGTATGGAAAAGAAGCTATGTTGGTTCATTAGGCTTATTGACTGCTTGCAAAAGTCAGAAGTGGTAGCTCAGTGGGTTAAGCTGGTGGTTAACTGACTAACAGGTATCCAGAAGGTTTTGGGTTCAAGCCCCAGTATTGGCAAGTAAAAAATTTCAATTCTCTTTTTAAATGTAATAGTTTGTTTGCTTTGTGACATTAAACTGTAAATCTATTTGTTAATTAAAGAGACCTGTTCAAAAAATTGCTTTATTTATTTGTCTTTTGTGAAAAACTTGTTTGGCCTACTTTTAATATGAGTTACATGGTGTTGAAGTAAAGAAAAAAAGCCATGTTGGTTTATTAGGCTTATTGACTGCTTGAACAAGTCAGAAATGGTAGCTCAGTAGGTTAAGCTGGTGGTTAACTGACTAACAGGTCCGCACAAAGTTGTGGGTTCAAGCCCCAGTATTGGCAATTAAACATTTTATTTCTCTTTTGAAATCTAATAGTTTGTTTGCTTTTGTGACATTAAACTGTAAATCAATTTGTTTATTAAAGAGACCTGTTCAAAAGATTGCTTTTTTTCTTTCGTCTTTGTTGAAAGACTTGTTTGGCCTACTTTTAAAGAGTTTCATGGTGTTGAAGTATGGAAAAGAAGCTATGTTGGTTCATTAGGCTTATTGAATGCTTGCAAAAGTCAGAAGTGGTAGCTCAGTGGGTTAAGCTGGTGGTTAACTGACTAACAGGTCCCCACAAGGTTGTGGGTTCAAGCCCCAGTATTGGCAAGTAAAAAATTTTAATTCTCTTTTTAAATGTAATAGTTTGTTTGCTTTTGTGACATTAAACTGTAAATCTATTTGTTAATTTAAGAGACCTGTTCAAAAGATTGCTTTATTTATTTGTCTTTTGTAAAAAACGTGTTTGGCCTACTTTTAATATGAGTTACATGATGTTAAAGTATAGAAAAAAAGCAATGTTGGTTTATTAGGCTTATTGACTGATTAAACAAGTCAGAAATGGTAGCTCAGTAGGTTAAGCTGGTGGTTAACTGCCTAACAGGTCCCCACAAGGTTGTGGGTTCAAGCCCCAGTATTGGCAAGTAAAAAATTTTAATTCTCTTTTGAAATGGAATAGTTTGTTTGCTTTTGTGACATTAAACTGTAAATCAATTTGTTCAATAAAGAGACCTGTTAAAAAGATTGATTTTTTTCTTTGTCTTTGTTGAAAGACTTGTTTGGCCTACTTTTAATATGTGTTCCATGGTGTTGAAGTATGAAAAAGAAGCCATGTTGGTTCATTAGGCTTATTGACTGCTTACAAACGTCAGAAATGGTAGCTCAGTGGGTTAAGCTGGTGGTTAACTGACTAACAGGTCCACACAAGGTTGTGGGTTCAATCTGCAGTATAGCCAAGATAAAAAAAAAAATTCTCTTTTTAAATGTAATAGTTTGTTTGCTTTTGTTACATTAAACTGTAAATCTATTTGTTAATTAAAGAGACCTGTTCAAAAGATTGCTTTATTTCTTTGTCTTTGTTGAAAGACTTGTTTGGCCTACTTTTAATATGAGTTACATGGTGTTGAAGTAAAGAAAAAAAGCCATGTTGGTTTATTAGGCTTATTGACTGCTTGAACAAGTCAGAAATGGTAGCTCAGTAGGTTAAGCTGGTGGTTAACTGACTAACAGGTCTGCACAAGGTTGTGGGTTCAAGCCCCAGTATTGGCAAGTAAAAAATTTCAATTCTCTTTTTAAATGTAATAGTTTGTTTGCTTTGTGACATTAAACTGTAAATCTATTTGTTAATTAAAGAGACCTGTTCAAAAGATTGCTTTATTTATTTGTCTTTTGTAAAAAACTTGTTTGGCCTACTTTTAATATGAGTTACATGGTGTTGAAGTAAAGAAAAAAAGCCATGTTGGTTTATTAGGCTTATTGACTGCTTGAACAAGTCAGAAATCTTAGCTCAGTAGGTTAAGCTGGTGGTTAACTGACTAACAGGTCCGCACAAGGTTGTGGGTTCAAGCCCCAGTATTGGCAATTAAACATTTTATTTCTCTTTTGAAATCTAATAGTTTGTTTGCTTTTGTGACATTAAACTGTAAATCAATTTGTTTATTAAAGAGACCTGTTCAAAAGATTGCTTTTTTTCTTTCGTCTTTGTTGAAAGACTTGTTTGGCCTACTTTTAAAGAGTTTCATGGTGTTGAAGTATGGAAAAGAAGCTATGTTGGTTCATTAGGCTTATTGAATGCTTGCAAAAGTCAGAAGTGGTAGCTCAGTGGGTTAAGCTGGTGGTTAACTGACTAACAGGTCCCCACAAGGTTGTGGGTTCAAGCCCCAGTATTGGCAAGTAAAAAATTTTAATTCTCTTTTTAAATGTAATAGTTTGTTTGCTTTTGTGACATTAAACTGTAAATCTATTTGTTAATTTAAGAGACCTGTTCAAAAGATTGCTTTATTTATTTGTCTTTTGTAAAAAACGTGTTTGGCCTACTTTTAATATGAGTTACATGATGTTAAAGTATAGAAAAAAAGCAATGTTGGTTTATTAGGCTTATTGACTGATTAAACAAGTCAGAAATGGTAGCTCAGTAGGTTAAGCTGGTGGTTAACTGCCTAACAGGTCCCCACAAGGTTGTGGGTTCAAGCCCCAGTATTGGCAAGTAAAAAATTTTAATTCTCTTTTGAAATGGAATAGTTTGTTTGCTTTTGTGACATTAAACTGTAAATCAATTTGTTCAATAAAGAGACCTGTTAAAAAGATTGATTTTTTTCTTTGTCTTTGTTGAAAGACTTGTTTGGCCTACTTTTAATATGTGTTCCATGGTGTTGAAGTATGAAAAAGAAGCCATGTTGGTTCATTAGGCTTATTGACTGCTTACAAACGTCAGAAATGGTAGCTCAGTGGGTTAAGCTGGTGGTTAACTGACTAACAGGTCCACACAAGGTTGTGGGTTCAATCTGCAGTATAGCCAAGATAAAAAAAAAATTCTCTTTTTAAATGTAATAGTTTGTTTGCTTTTGTTACATTAAACTGTAAATCTATTTGTTAATTAAAGAGACCTGTTCAAAAGATTGCTTTATTTCTTTGTCTTTGTTGAAAGACTTGTTTGGCCTACTTTTAATATGAGTTACATGGTGTTGAAGTAAAGAAAAAAAGCCATGTTGGATTATTAGGCTTATTGACTGCTTGAACAAGTCAGAAATGGTAGTTCAGTAGGTTAAGCTGGTGGTTAACTGACTAACAGGTCTGCACAAGGTTGTGGGTTCAAGCCCCAGTATTGGCAAGTAAAAAATTTCAATTCTCTTTTTAAATGTAATAGTTTGTTTGCTTTGTGACATTAAACTGTAAATCTATTTGTTAATTAAAGAGACCTGTTCAAAAGACTGCTTTATTTATTTGTCTTTTGTGAAAAACTTGTTTGGCCTACTTTTAATATGAGTTACATGGTGTTGAAGTAAAGAAAAAAAGCCATGTTGGTTTATTAGGCTTATTGACTGCTTGAACAAGTCAGAAATCTTAGCTCAGTAGGTTAAGCTGGTGGTTAACTGACTAACAGGTCCGCACAAGGTTGTGGGTTCAAGCCCCAGTATTGGCAATTAAACATTTTATTTCTCTTTTGAAATCTAATAGTTTGTTTGCTTTTGTGACATTAAACTGTAAATCAATTTGTTTATTAAAGAGACCTGTTCAAAAGATTGCTTTTTTTCTTTCGTCTTTGTTGAAAGACTTGTTTGGCCTACTTTTAATATGAGTTTCATGGTGTTGAAGTATGGAAAAGAAGCTATGTTGGTTCATTAGGCTTATTGACTGCTTGCAAAAGTCAGAAGTGGTAGCTCAGTGGGTTAAGCTGGTGGTTAACTGACTAACAGGTATCCAGAAGGTTTTGGGTTCAAGCCCCAGTATTGGCAAGTAAAAAATTTCAATTCTCTTTTTAAATGTAATAGTTTGTTTGCTTTGTGACATTAAACTGTAAATCTATTTGTTAATTAAAGAGACCTGTTCAAAAAATTGCTTTATTTATTTGTCTTTTGTGAAAAACTTGTTTGGCCTACTTTTAATATGAGTTACATGGTGTTGAAGTAAAGAAAAAAAGCCATGTTGGTTTATTAGGCTTATTGACTGCTTGAACAAGTCAGAAATGGTAGCTCAGTAGGTTAAGCTGGTGGTTAACTGACTAACAGGTCCGCACAAGGTTGTGGGTTCAAGCCCCAGTATTGGCAATTAAACATTTTATTTCTCTTTTGAAATCTAATAGTTTGTTTGCTTTTGTGACATTAAACTGTAAATCAATTTGTTTATTAAAGAGACCTGTTCAAAAGATTGCTTTTTTTCTTTCGTCTTTGTTGAAAGACTTGTTTGGCCTACTTTTAAAGAGTTTCATGGTGTTGAAGTATGGAAAAGAAGCTATGTTGGTTCATTAGGCTTATTGAATGCTTGCAAAAGTCAGAAGTGGTAGCTCAGTGGGTTAAGCTGGTGGTTAACTGACTAACAGGTCCCCACAAGGTTGTGGGTTCAAGCCCCAGTATTGGCAAGTAAAAAATTTTAATTCTCTTTTTAAATGTAATAGTTTGTTTGCTTTTGTGACATTAAACTGTAAATCTATTTGTTAATTTAAGAGACCTGTTCAAAAGATTGCTTTATTTATTTGTCTTTTGTAAAAAACGTGTTTGGCCTACTTTTAATATGAGTTACATGATGTTAAAGTATAGAAAAAAAGCAATGTTGGTTTATTAGGCTTATTGACTGATTAAACAAGTCAGAAATGGTAGCTCAGTAGGTTAAGCTGGTGGTTAACTGCCTAACAGGTCCCCACAAGGTTGTGGGTTCAAGCCCCAGTATTGGCAAGTAAAAAATTTTAATTCTCTTTTGAAATGGAATAGTTTGTTTGCTTTTGTGACATTAAACTGTAAATCAATTTGTTCAATAAAGAGACCTGTTAAAAAGATTGATTTTTTTCTTTGTCTTTGTTGAAAGACTTGTTTGGCCTACTTTTAATATGTGTTCCATGGTGTTGAAGTATGAAAAAGAAGCCATGTTGGTTCATTAGGCTTATTGACTGCTTACAAACGTCAGAAATGGTAGCTCAGTGGGTTAAGCTGGTGGTTAACTGACTAACAGGTCCACACAAGGTTGTGGGTTCAATCTGCAGTATAGCCAAGATAAAAAAAAAAATTCTCTTTTTAAATGTAATAGTTTGTTTGCTTTTGTTACATTAAACTGTAAATCTATTTGTTAATTAAAGAGACCTGTTCAAAAGATTGCTTTATTTCTTTGTCTTTGTTGAAAGACTTGTTTGGCCTACTTTTAATATGAGTTACATGGTGTTGAAGTAAAGAAAAAAAGCCATGTTGGTTTATTAGGCTTATTGACTGCTTGAACAAGTCAGAAATGGTAGCTCAGTAGGTTAAGCTGGTGGTTAACTGACTAACAGGTCTGCACAAGGTTGTGGGTTCAAGCCCCAGTATTGGCAAGTAAAAAATTTCAATTCTCTTTTTAAATGTAATAGTTTGTTTGCTTTGTGACATTAAACTGTAAATCTATTTGTTAATTAAAGAGACCTGTTCAAAAGATTGCTTTATTTATTTGTCTTTTGTAAAAAACTTGTTTGGCCTACTTTTAATATGAGTTACATGGTGTTGAAGTAAAGAAAAAAAGCCATGTTGGTTTATTAGGCTTATTGACTGCTTGAACAAGTCAGAAATCTTAGCTCAGTAGGTTAAGCTGGTGGTTAACTGACTAACAGGTCCGCACAAGGTTGTGGGTTCAAGCCCCAGTATTGGCAATTAAACATTTTATTTCTCTTTTGAAATCTAATAGTTTGTTTGCTTTTGTGACATTAAACTGTAAATCAATTTGTTTATTAAAGAGACCTGTTCAAAAGATTGCTTTTTTTCTTTCGTCTTTGTTGAAAGACTTGTTTGGCCTACTTTTAAAGAGTTTCATGGTGTTGAAGTATGGAAAAGAAGCTATGTTGGTTCATTAGGCTTATTGAATGCTTGCAAAAGTCAGAAGTGGTAGCTCAGTGGGTTAAGCTGGTGGTTAACTGACTAACAGGTCCCCACAAGGTTGTGGGTTCAAGCCCCAGTATTGGCAAGTAAAAAATTTTAATTCTCTTTTTAAATGTAATAGTTTGTTTGCTTTTGTGACATTAAACTGTAAATCTATTTGTTAATTTAAGAGACCTGTTCAAAAGATTGCTTTATTTATTTGTCTTTTGTAAAAAACGTGTTTGGCCTACTTTTAATATGAGTTACATGATGTTAAAGTATAGAAAAAAAGCAATGTTGGTTTATTAGGCTTATTGACTGATTAAACAAGTCAGAAATGGTAGCTCAGTAGGTTAAGCTGGTGGTTAACTGCCTAACAGGTCCCCACAAGGTTGTGGGTTCAAGCCCCAGTATTGGCAAGTAAAAAATTTTAATTCTCTTTTGAAATGGAATAGTTTGTTTGCTTTTGTGACATTAAACTGTAAATCAATTTGTTCAATAAAGAGACCTGTTAAAAAGATTGATTTTTTTCTTTGTCTTTGTTGAAAGACTTGTTTGGCCTACTTTTAATATGTGTTCCATGGTGTTGAAGTATGAAAAAGAAGCCATGTTGGTTCATTAGGCTTATTGACTGCTTACAAACGTCAGAAATGGTAGCTCAGTGGGTTAAGCTGGTGGTTAACTGACTAACAGGTCCACACAAGGTTGTGGGTTCAATCTGCAGTATAGCCAAGATAAAAAAAAAATTCTCTTTTTAAATGTAATAGTTTGTTTGCTTTTGTTACATTAAACTGTAAATCTATTTGTTAATTAAAGAGACCTGTTCAAAAGATTGCTTTATTTCTTTGTCTTTGTTGAAAGACTTGTTTGGCCTACTTTTAATATGAGTTACATGGTGTTGAAGTAAAGAAAAAAAGCCATGTTGGATTATTAGGCTTATTGACTGCTTGAACAAGTCAGAAATGGTAGTTCAGTAGGTTAAGCTGGTGGTTAACTGACTAACAGGTCTGCACAAGGTTGTGGGTTCAAGCCCCAGTATTGGCAAGTAAAAAATTTCAATTCTCTTTTTAAATGTAATAGTTTGTTTGCTTTGTGACATTAAACTGTAAATCTATTTGTTAATTAAAGAGACCTGTTCAAAAGACTGCTTTATTTATTTGTCTTTTGTGAAAAACTTGTTTGGCCTACTTTTAATATGAGTTACATGGTGTTGAAGTAAAGAAAAAAAGCCATGTTGGTTTATTAGGCTTATTGACTGCTTGAACAAGTCAGAAATCTTAGCTCAGTAGGTTAAGCTGGTGGTTAACTGACTAACAGGTCCGCACAAGGTTGTGGGTTCAAGCCCCAGTATTGGCAATTAAACATTTTATTTCTCTTTTGAAATCTAATAGTTTGTTTGCTTTTGTGACATTAAACTGTAAATCAATTTGTTTATTAAAGAGACCTGTTCAAAAGATTGCTTTTTTTCTTTCGTCTTTGTTGAAAGACTTGTTTGGCCTACTTTTAATATGAGTTTCATGGTGTTGAAGTATGGAAAAGAAGCTATGTTGGTTCATTAGGCTTATTGACTGCTTGCAAAAGTCAGAAGTGGTAGCTCAGTGGGTTAAGCTGGTGGTTAACTGACTAACAGGTGTCCAGAAGGTTTTGGGTTCAAGCCCCAGTATTGGCAAGTAAAAAATTTCAATTCTCTTTTTAAATGTAATAGTTTGTTTGCTTTGTGACATTAAACTGTAAATCTATTTGTTAATTAAAGAGACCTGTTCAAAAAATTGCTTTATTTATTTGTCTTTTGTGAAAAACTTGTTTGGCCTACTTTTAATATGAGTTACATGGTGTTGAAGTAAAGAAAAAAAGCCATGTTGGTTTATTAGGCTTATTGACTGCTTGAACAAGTCAGAAATGGTAGCTCAGTAGGTTAAGCTGGTGGTTAACTGACTAACAGGTCCGCACAAGGTTGTGGGTTCAAGCCCCAGTATTGGCAATTAAACATTTTATTTCTCTTTTGAAATCTAATAGTTTGTTTGCTTTTGTGACATTAAACTGTAAATCAATTTGTTTATTAAAGAGACCTGTTCAAAAGATTGCTTTTTTTCTTTCGTCTTTGTTGAAAGACTTGTTTGGCCTACTTTTAAAGAGTTTCATGGTGTTGAAGTATGGAAAAGAAGCTATGTTGGTTCATTAGGCTTATTGAATGCTTGCAAAAGTCAGAAGTGGTAGCTCAGTGGGTTAAGCTGGTGGTTAACTGACTAACAGGTCCCCACAAGGTTGTGGGTTCAAGCCCCAGTATTGGCAAGTAAAACATTTTAATTCTCTTTTTAAATGTAATAGTTTGTTTGCTTTTGTGACATTAAACTGTAAATCTATTTGTTAATTAAAGAGACCTGTTCAAAAGATTGCTTTATTTATTTGTCTTTTGTAAAAAACGTGTTTGGCCTACTTTTAATATGAGTTACATGATGTTAAAGTATAGAAAAAAAGCAATGTTGGTTTATTAGGCTTATTGACTGATTAAACAAGTCAGAAATGGTAGCTCAGTAGGTTAAGCTGGTGGTTAACTGCCTAACAGGTCCCCACAAGGTTGTGGGTTCAAGCCCCAGTATTGGCAAGTAAAAAATTTTAATTCTCTTTTGAAATGGAATAGTTTGTTTGCTTTTGTGACATTAAACTGTAAATCAATTTGTTCAATAAAGAGACCTGTTAAAAAGATTGATTTTTTTCTTTGTCTTTGTTGAAAGACTTGTTTGGCCTACTTTTAATATGTGTTCCATGGTGTTGAAGTATGAAAAAGAAGCCATGTTGGTTCATTAGGCTTATTGACTGCTTACAAACGTCAGAAATGGTAGCTCAGTGGGTTAAGCTGGTGGTTAACTGACTAACAGGTCAACACAAGGTTGTGGGTTCAAGCCACAGTATAGCCAAGATAAAATAAAAAATTCTCTTTTTAAATGTAATAGTTTGTTTGCTTTTGTTACATTAAACTGTAAATCTATTTGTTAATTAAAGAGACCTGTTCAAAAGATTGCTTTATTTCTTTGTCTTTGTTGAAAGACTTGTTTGGCCTACTTTTAATATGAGTTACATGGTGTTGAAGTAAAGAAAAAAAGCCATGTTGGTTTATTAGGCTTATTGACTGCTTGAACAAGTCAGAAATGGTAGCTCAGTAGGTTAAGCTGGTGGTTAACTGACTAACAGGTCTGCACAAGGTTGTGGGTTCAAGCCCCAGTATTGGCAAGTAAAAAATTTCAATTCTCTTTTTAAATGTAATAGTTTGTTTGCTTTGTGACATTAAACTGTAAATCTATTTGTTAATTAAAGAGACCTGTTCAAAAGATTGCTTTATTTATTTGTCTTTTGTAAAAAACTTGTTTGGCCTACTTTTAATATGAGTTACATGGTGTTGAAGTAAAGAAAAAAAGCCATGTTGGTTTATTAGGCTTATTGACTGCTTGAACAAGTCAGAAATCTTAGCTCAGTAGGTTAAGCTGGTGGTTAACTGACTAACAGGTCCGCACAAGGTTGTGGGTTCAAGCCCCAGTATTGGCAATTAAACATTTTATTTCTCTTTTGAAATCTAATAGTTTGTTTGCTTTTGTGACATTAAACTGTAAATCAATTTGTTTATTAAAGAGACCTGTTCAAAAGATTGCTTTTTTTCTTTCGTCTTTGTTGAAAGACTTGTTTGGCCTACTTTTAAAGAGTTTCATGGTGTTGAAGTATGGAAAAGAAGCTATGTTGGTTCATTAGGCTTATTGAATGCTTGCAAAAGTCAGAAGTGGTAGCTCAGTGGGTTAAGCTGGTGGTTAACTGACTAACAGGTCCCCACAAGGTTGTGGGTTCAAGCCCCAGTATTGGCAAGTAAAAAATTTTAATTCTCTTTTTAAATGTAATAGTTTGTTTGCTTTTGTGACATTAAACTGTAAATCTATTTGTTAATTAAAGAGACCTGTTCAAAAGATTGCTTTATTTATTTGTCTTTTGTAAAAAACGTGTTTGGCCTACTTTTAATATGAGTTACATGATGTTAAAGTATAGAAAAAAAGCAATGTTGGTTTATTAGGCTTATTGACTGATTAAACAAGTCAGAAATGGTAGCTCAGTAGGTTAAGCTGGTGGTTAACTGCCTAACAGGTCCCCACAAGGTTGTGGGTTCAAGCCCCAGTATTGGCAAGTAAAAAATTTTAATTCTCTTTTGAAATGGAATAGTTTGTTTGCTTTTGTGACATTAAACTGTAAATCAATTTGTTCAATAAAGAGACCTGTTAAAAAGATTGATTTTTTTCTTTGTCTTTGTTGAAAGACTTGTTTGGCCTACTTTTAATATGTGTTCCATGGTGTTGAAGTATGAAAAAGAAGCCATGTTGGTTCATTAGGCTTATTGACTGCTTACAAACGTCAGAAATGGTAGCTCAGTGGGTTAAGCTGGTGGTTAACTGACTAACAGGTCCACACAAGGTTGTGGGTTCAATCTGCAGTATAGCCAAGATAAAAAAAAAAATTCTCTTTTTAAATGTAATAGTTTGTTTGCTTTTGTTACATTAAACTGTAAATCTATTTGTTAATTAAAGAGACCTGTTCAAAAGATTGCTTTATTTCTTTGTCTTTGTTGAAAGACTTGTTTGGCCTACTTTTAATATGAGTTACATGGTGTTGAAGTAAAGAAAAAAAGCCATGTTGGTTTATTAGGCTTATTGACTGCTTGAACAAGTCAGAAATGGTAGCTCAGTAGGTTAAGCTGGTGGTTAACTGACTAACAGGTCTGCACAAGGTTGTGGGTTCAAGCCCCAGTATTGGCAAGTAAAAAATTTCAATTCTCTTTTTAAATGTAATAGTTTGTTTGCTTTGTGACATTAAACTGTAAATCTATTTGTTAATTAAAGAGACCTGTTCAAAAGATTGCTTTATTTATTTGTCTTTTGTAAAAAACTTGTTTGGCCTACTTTTAATATGAGTTACATGGTGTTGAAGTAAAGAAAAAAAGCCATGTTGGTTTATTAGGCTTATTGACTGCTTGAACAAGTCAGAAATCTTAGCTCAGTAGGTTAAGCTGGTGGTTAACTGACTAACAGGTCCGCACAAGGTTGTGGGTTCAAGCCCCAGTATTGGCAATTAAACATTTTATTTCTCTTTTGAAATCTAATAGTTTGTTTGCTTTTGTGACATTAAACTGTAAATCAATTTGTTTATTAAAGAGACCTGTTCAAAAGATTGCTTTTTTTCTTTCGTCTTTGTTGAAAGACTTGTTTGGCCTACTTTTAAAGAGTTTCATGGTGTTGAAGTATGGAAAAGAAGCTATGTTGGTTCATTAGGCTTATTGAATGCTTGCAAAAGTCAGAAGTGGTAGCTCAGTGGGTTAAGCTGGTGGTTAACTGACTAACAGGTCCCCACAAGGTTGTGGGTTCAAGCCCCAGTATTGGCAA
Organism: Silurus aristotelis; assembly: GCF_946808225.1. NCBI lineage: Eukaryota > Metazoa > Chordata > Actinopteri > Siluriformes > Siluridae > Silurus > Silurus aristotelis. Next base: position 24,447,669 of record NC_139574.1, on the reverse strand, counting down.
GTAAAAAATTTTAATTCTCTTTTTAAATGTAATAGTTTGTTTGCTTTTGTGACATTAAACTGTAAATCTATTTGTTAATTTAAGAGACCTGTTCAAAAGATTGCTTTATTTATTTGTCTTTTGTAAAAAACGTGTTTGGCCTACTTTTAATATGAGTTACATGATGTTAAAGTATAGAAAAAAAGCAATGTTGGTTTATTAGGCTTATTGACTGATTAAACAAGTCAGAAATGGTAGCTCAGTAGGTTAAGCTGGTGGTTAACTGCCTAACAGGTCCCCACAAGGTTGTGGGTTCAAGCCCCAGTATTGGCAAGTAAAAAATTTTAATTCTCTTTTGAAATGGAATAGTTTGTTTGCTTTTGTGACATTAAACTGTAAATCAATTTGTTCAATAAAGAGACCTGTTAAAAAGATTGATTTTTTTCTTTGTCTTTGTTGAAAGACTTGTTTGGCCTACTTTTAATATGTGTTCCATGGTGTTGAAGTATGAAAAAGAAGCCATGTTGGTTCATTAGGCTTATTGACTGCTTACAAACGTCAGAAATGGTAGCTCAGTGGGTTAAGCTGGTGGTTAACTGACTAACAGGTCCACACAAGGTTGTGGGTTCAATCTGCAGTATAGCCAAGATAAAAAAAAAATTCTCTTTTTAAATGTAATAGTTTGTTTGCTTTTGTTACATTAAACTGTAAATCTATTTGTTAATTAAAGAGACCTGTTCAAAAGATTGCTTTATTTCTTTGTCTTTGTTGAAAGACTTGTTTGGCCTACTTTTAATATGAGTTACATGGTGTTGAAGTAAAGAAAAAAAGCCATGTTGGATTATTAGGCTTATTGACTGCTTGAACAAGTCAGAAATGGTAGTTCAGTAGGTTAAGCTGGTGGTTAACTGACTAACAGGTCTGCACAAGGTTGTGGGTTCAAGCCCCAGTATTGGCAAGTAAAAAATTTCAATTCTCTTTTTAAATGTAATAGTTTGTTTGCTTTGTGACATTAAACTGTAAATCTATTTGTTAATTAAAGAGACCTGTTCAAAAGACTGCTTTATTTATTTGTCTTTTGTGAAAAACTTGTTTGGCCTACTTTTAATATGAGTTACATGGTGTTGAAGTAAAGAAAAAAAGCCATGTTGGTTTATTAGGCTTATTGACTGCTTGAACAAGTCAGAAATCTTAGCTCAGTAGGTTAAGCTGGTGGTTAACTGACTAACAGGTCCGCACAAGGTTGTGGGTTCAAGCCCCAGTATTGGCAATTAAACATTTTATTTCTCTTTTGAAATCTAATAGTTTGTTTGCTTTTGTGACATTAAACTGTAAATCAATTTGTTTATTAAAGAGACCTGTTCAAAAGATTGCTTTTTTTCTTTCGTCTTTGTTGAAAGACTTGTTTGGCCTACTTTTAATATGAGTTTCATGGTGTTGAAGTATGGAAAAGAAGCTATGTTGGTTCATTAGGCTTATTGACTGCTTGCAAAAGTCAGAAGTGGTAGCTCAGTGGGTTAAGCTGGTGGTTAACTGACTAACAGGTATCCAGAAGGTTTTGGGTTCAAGCCCCAGTATTGGCAAGTAAAAAATTTCAATTCTCTTTTTAAATGTAATAGTTTGTTTGCTTTGTGACATTAAACTGTAAATCTATTTGTTAATTAAAGAGACCTGTTCAAAAAATTGCTTTATTTATTTGTCTTTTGTGAAAAACTTGTTTGGCCTACTTTTAATATGAGTTACATGGTGTTGAAGTAAAGAAAAAAAGCCATGTTGGTTTATTAGGCTTATTGACTGCTTGAACAAGTCAGAAATGGTAGCTCAGTAGGTTAAGCTGGTGGTTAACTGACTAACAGGTCCGCACAAGGTTGTGGGTTCAAGCCCCAGTATTGGCAATTAAACATTTTATTTCTCTTTTGAAATCTAATAGTTTGTTTGCTTTTGTGACATTAAACTGTAAATCAATTTGTTTATTAAAGAGACCTGTTCAAAAGATTGCTTTTTTTCTTTCGTCTTTGTTGAAAGACTTGTTTGGCCTACTTTTAAAGAGTTTCATGGTGTTGAAGTATGGAAAAGAAGCTATGTTGGTTCATTAGGCTTATTGAATGCTTGCAAAAGTCAGAAGTGGTAGCTCAGTGGGTTAAGCTGGTGGTTAACTGACTAACAGGTCCCCACAAGGTTGTGGGTTCAAGCCCCAGTATTGGCAAGTAAAACATTTTAATTCTCTTTTTAAATGTAATAGTTTGTTTGCTTTTGTGACATTAAACTGTAAATCTATTTGTTAATTAAAGAGACCTGTTCAAAAGATTGCTTTATTTATTTGTCTTTTGTAAAAAACGTGTTTGGCCTACTTTTAATATGAGTTACATGATGTTAAAGTATAGAAAAAAAGCAATGTTGGTTTATTAGGCTTATTGACTGATTAAACAAGTCAGAAATGGTAGCTCAGTAGGTTAAGCTGGTGGTTAACTGCCTAACAGGTCCCCACAAGGTTGTGGGTTCAAGCCCCAGTATTGGCAAGTAAAAAATTTTAATTCTCTTTTGAAATGGAATAGTTTGTTTGCTTTTGTGACATTAAACTGTAAATCAATTTGTTCAATAAAGAGACCTGTTAAAAAGATTGATTTTTTTCTTTGTCTTTGTTGAAAGACTTGTTTGGCCTACTTTTAATATGTGTTCCATGGTGTTGAAGTATGAAAAAGAAGCCATGTTGGTTCATTAGGCTTATTGACTGCTTACAAACGTCAGAAATGGTAGCTCAGTGGGTTAAGCTGGTGGTTAACTGACTAACAGGTCCACACAAGGTTGTGGGTTCAATCTGCAGTATAGCCAAGATAAAAAAAAAATTCTCTTTTTAAATGTAATAGTTTGTTTGCTTTTGTTACATTAAACTGTAAATCTATTTGTTAATTAAAGAGACCTGTTCAAAAGATTGCTTTATTTCTTTGTCTTTGTTGAAAGACTTGTTTGGCCTACTTTTAATATGAGTTACATGGTGTTGAAGTAAAGAAAAAAAGCCATGTTGGATTATTAGGCTTATTGACTGCTTGAACAAGTCAGAAATGGTAGTTCAGTAGGTTAAGCTGGTGGTTAACTGACTAACAGGTCTGCACAAGGTTGTGGGTTCAAGCCCCAGTATTGGCAAGTAAAAAATTTCAATTCTCTTTTTAAATGTAATAGTTTGTTTGCTTTGTGACATTAAACTGTAAATCTATTTGTTAATTAAAGAGACCTGTTCAAAAGACTGCTTTATTTATTTGTCTTTTGTGAAAAACTTGTTTGGCCTACTTTTAATATGAGTTACATGGTGTTGAAGTAAAGAAAAAAAGCCATGTTGGTTTATTAGGCTTATTGACTGCTTGAACAAGTCAGAAATCTTAGCTCAGTAGGTTAAGCTGGTGGTTAACTGACTAACAGGTCCGCACAAGGTTGTGGGTTCAAGCCCCAGTATTGGCAATTAAACATTTTATTTCTCTTTTGAAATCTAATAGTTTGTTTGCTTTTGTGACATTAAACTGTAAATCAATTTGTTTATTAAAGAGACCTGTTCAAAAGATTGCTTTTTTTCTTTCGTCTTTGTTGAAAGACTTGTTTGGCCTACTTTTAATATGAGTTTCATGGTGTTGAAGTATGGAAAAGAAGCTATGTTGGTTCATTAGGCTTATTGACTGCTTGCAAAAGTCAGAAGTGGTAGCTCAGTGGGTTAAGCTGGTGGTTAACTGACTAACAGGTATCCAGAAGGTTTTGGGTTCAAGCCCCAGTATTGGCAAGTAAAAAATTTCAATTCTCTTTTTAAATGTAATAGTTTGTTTGCTTTGTGACATTAAACTGTAAATCTATTTGTTAATTAAAGAGACCTGTTCAAAAAATTGCTTTATTTATTTGTCTTTTGTGAAAAACTTGTTTGGCCTACTTTTAATATGAGTTACATGGTGTTGAAGTAAAGAAAAAAAGCCATGTTGGTTTATTAGGCTTATTGACTGCTTGAACAAGTCAGAAATGGTAGCTCAGTAGGTTAAGCTGGTGGTTAACTGACTAACAGGTCCGCACAAGGTTGTGGGTTCAAGCCCCAGTATTGGCAATTAAACATTTTATTTCTCTTTTGAAATCTAATAGTTTGTTTGCTTTTGTGACATTAAACTGTAAATCAATTTGTTTATTAAAGAGACCTGTTCAAAAGATTGCTTTTTTTCTTTCGTCTTTGTTGAAAGACTTGTTTGGCCTACTTTTAAAGAGTTTCATGGTGTTGAAGTATGGAAAAGAAGCTATGTTGGTTCATTAGGCTTATTGAATGCTTGCAAAAGTCAGAAGTGGTAGCTCAGTGGGTTAAGCTGGTGGTTAACTGACTAACAGGTCCCCACAAGGTTGTGGGTTCAAGCCCCAGTATTGGCAAGTAAAACATTTTAATTCTCTTTTTAAATGTAATAGTTTGTTTGCTTTTGTGACATTAAACTGTAAATCTATTTGTTAATTAAAGAGACCTGTTCAAAAGATTGCTTTATTTATTTGTCTTTTGTAAAAAACGTGTTTGGCCTACTTTTAATATGAGTTACATGATGTTAAAGTATAGAAAAAAAGCAATGTTGGTTTATTAGGCTTATTGACTGATTAAACAAGTCAGAAATGGTAGCTCAGTAGGTTAAGCTGGTGGTTAACTGCCTAACAGGTCCCCACAAGGTTGTGGGTTCAAGCCCCAGTATTGGCAAGTAAAAAATTTTAATTCTCTTTTGAAATGGAATAGTTTGTTTGCTTTTGTGACATTAAACTGTAAATCAATTTGTTCAATAAAGAGACCTGTTAAAAAGATTGATTTTTTTCTTTGTCTTTGTTGAAAGACTTGTTTGGCCTACTTTTAAAGAGTTTCATGGTGTTGAAGTATGGAAAAGAAGCTATGTTGGTTCATTAGGCTTATTGAATGCTTGCAAAAGTCAGAAGTGGTAGCTCAGTGGGTTAAGCTGGTGGTTAACTGACTAACAGGTCCCCACAAGGTTGTGGGTTCAAGCCCCAGTATTGGCAAGTAAAACATTTTAATTCTCTTTTTAAATGTAATAGTTTGTTTGCTTTTGTGACATTAAACTGTAAATCTATTTGTTAATTAAAGAGACCTGTTCAAAAGATTGCTTTATTTATTTGTCTTTTGTAAAAAACGTGTTTGGCCTACTTTTAATATGAGTTACATGATGTTAAAGTATAGAAAAAAAGCAATGTTGGTTTATTAGGCTTATTGACTGATTAAACAAGTCAGAAATGGTAGCTCAGTAGGTTAAGCTGGTGGTTAACTGCCTAACAGGTCCCCACAAGGTTGTGGGTTCAAGCCCCAGTATTGGCAAGTAAAAAATTTTAATTCTCTTTTGAAATGGAATAGTTTGTTTGCTTTTGTGACATTAAACTGTAAATCAATTTGTTCAATAAAGAGACCTGTTAAAAAGATTGATTTTTTTCTTTGTCTTTGTTGAAAGACTTGTTTGGCCTACTTTTAATATGTGTTCCATGGTGTTGAAGTATGAAAAAGAAGCCATGTTGGTTCATTAGGCTTATTGACTGCTTACAAACGTCAGAAATGGTAGCTCAGTGGGTTAAGCTGGTGGTTAACTGACTAACAGGTCAACACAAGGTTGTGGGTTCAAGCCACAGTATAGCCAAGATAAAATAAAAAATTCTCTTTTTAAATGTAATAGTTTGTTTGCTTTTGTTACATTAAACTGTAAATCTATTTGTTAATTAAAGAGACCTGTTCAAAAGATTGCTTTATTTCTTTGTCTTTGTTGAAAGACTTGTTTGGCCTACTTTTAATATGAGTTACATGGTGTTGAAGTAAAGAAAAAAAGCCATGTTGGTTTATTAGGCTTATTGACTGCTTGAACAAGTCAGAAATGGTAGCTCAGTAGGTTAAGCTGGTGGTTAACTGACTAACAGGTCTGCACAAGGTTGTGGGTTCAAGCCCCAGTATTGGCAAGTAAAAAATTTCAATTCTCTTTTTAAATGTAATAGTTTGTTTGCTTTGTGACATTAAACTGTAAATCTATTTGTTAATTAAAGAGACCTGTTCAAAAGATTGCTTTATTTATTTGTCTTTTGTAAAAAACTTGTTTGGCCTACTTTTAATATGAGTTACATGGTGTTGAAGTAAAGAAAAAAAGCCATGTTGGTTTATTAGGCTTATTGACTGCTTGAACAAGTCAGAAATCTTAGCTCAGTAGGTTAAGCTGGTGGTTAACTGACTAACAGGTCCGCACAAGGTTGTGGGTTCAAGCCCCAGTATTGGCAATTAAACATTTTATTTCTCTTTTGAAATCTAATAGTTTGTTTGCTTTTGTGACATTAAACTGTAAATCAATTTGTTTATTAAAGAGACCTGTTCAAAAGATTGCTTTTTTTCTTTCGTCTTTGTTGAAAGACTTGTTTGGCCTACTTTTAAAGAGTTTCATGGTGTTGAAGTATGGAAAAGAAGCTATGTTGGTTCATTAGGCTTATTGAATGCTTGCAAAAGTCAGAAGTGGTAGCTCAGTGGGTTAAGCTGGTGGTTAACTGACTAACAGGTCCCCACAAGGTTGTGGGTTCAAGCCCCAGTATTGGCAAGTAAAAAATTTTAATTCTCTTTTTAAATGTAATAGTTTGTTTGCTTTTGTGACATTAAACTGTAAATCTATTTGTTAATTTAAGAGACCTGTTCAAAAGATTGCTTTATTTATTTGTCTTTTGTAAAAAACGTGTTTGGCCTACTTTTAATATGAGTTACATGATGTTAAAGTATAGAAAAAAAGCAATGTTGGTTTATTAGGCTTATTGACTGATTAAACAAGTCAGAAATGGTAGCTCAGTAGGTTAAGCTGGTGGTTAACTGCCTAACAGGTCCCCACAAGGTTGTGGGTTCAAGCCCCAGTATTGGCAAGTAAAAAATTTTAATTCTCTTTTGAAATGGAATAGTTTGTTTGCTTTTGTGACATTAAACTGTAAATCAATTTGTTCAATAAAGAGACCTGTTAAAAAGATTGATTTTTTTCTTTGTCTTTGTTGAAAGACTTGTTTGGCCTACTTTTAATATGTGTTCCATGGTGTTGAAGTATGAAAAAGAAGCCATGTTGGTTCATTAGGCTTATTGACTGCTTACAAACGTCAGAAATGGTAGCTCAGTGGGTTAAGCTGGTGGTTAACTGACTAACAGGTCCACACAAGGTTGTGGGTTCAATCTGCAGTATAGCCAAGATAAAAAAAAAATTCTCTTTTTAAATGTAATAGTTTGTTTGCTTTTGTTACATTAAACTGTAAATCTATTTGTTAATTAAAGAGACCTGTTCAAAAGATTGCTTTATTTCTTTGTCTTTGTTGAAAGACTTGTTTGGCCTACTTTTAATATGAGTTACATGGTGTTGAAGTAAAGAAAAAAAGCCATGTTGGATTATTAGGCTTATTGACTGCTTGAACAAGTCAGAAATGGTAGTTCAGTAGGTTAAGCTGGTGGTTAACTGACTAACAGGTCTGCACAAGGTTGTGGGTTCAAGCCCCAGTATTGGCAAGTAAAAAATTTCAATTCTCTTTTTAAATGTAATAGTTTGTTTGCTTTGTGACATTAAACTGTAAATCTATTTGTTAATTAAAGAGACCTGTTCAAAAGACTGCTTTATTTATTTGTCTTTTGTGAAAAACTTGTTTGGCCTACTTTTAATATGAGTTACATGGTGTTGAAGTAAAGAAAAAAAGCCATGTTGGTTTATTAGGCTTATTGACTGCTTGAACAAGTCAGAAATCTTAGCTCAGTAGGTTAAGCTGGTGGTTAACTGACTAACAGGTCCGCACAAGGTTGTGGGTTCAAGCCCCAGTATTGGCAATTAAACATTTTATTTCTCTTTTGAAATCTAATAGTTTGTTTGCTTTTGTGACATTAAACTGTAAATCAATTTGTTTATTAAAGAGACCTGTTCAAAAGATTGCTTTTTTTCTTTCGTCTTTGTTGAAAGACTTGTTTGGCCTACTTTTAATATGAGTTTCATGGTGTTGAAGTATGGAAAAGAAGCTATGTTGGTTCATTAGGCTTATTGACTGCTTGCAAAAGTCAGAAGTGGTAGCTCAGTGGGTTAAGCTGGTGGTTAACTGACTAACAGGTATCCAGAAGGTTTTGGGTTCAAGCCCCAGTATTGGCAAGTAAAAAATTTCAATTCTCTTTTTAAATGTAATAGTTTGTTTGCTTTGTGACATTAAACTGTAAATCTATTTGTTAATTAAAGAGACCTGTTCAAAAAATTGCTTTATTTATTTGTCTTTTGTGAAAAACTTGTTTGGCCTACTTTTAATATGAGTTACATGGTGTTGAAGTAAAGAAAAAAAGCCATGTTGGTTTATTAGGCTTATTGACTGCTTGAACAAGTCAGAAATGGTAGCTCAGTAGGTTAAGCTGGTGGTTAACTGACTAACAGGTCCGCACAAGGTTGTGGGTTCAAGCCCCAGTATTGGCAATTAAACATTTTATTTCTCTTTTGAAATCTAATAGTTTGTTTGCTTTTGTGACATTAAACTGTAAATCAATTTGTTTATTAAAGAGACCTGTTCAAAAGATTGCTTTTTTTCTTTCGTCTTTGTTGAAAGACTTGTTTGGCCTACTTTTAAAGAGTTTCATGGTGTTGAAGTATGGAAAAGAAGCTATGTTGGTTCATTAGGCTTATTGAATGCTTGCAAAAGTCAGAAGTGGTAGCTCAGTGGGTTAAGCTGGTGGTTAACTGACTAACAGGTCCCCACAAGGTTGTGGGTTCAAGCCCCAGTATTGGCAAGTAAAACATTTTAATTCTCTTTTTAAATGTAATAGTTTGTTTGCTTTTGTGACATTAAACTGTAAATCTATTTGTTAATTAAAGAGACCTGTTCAAAAGATTGCTTTATTTATTTGTCTTTTGTAAAAAACGTGTTTGGCCTACTTTTAATATGAGTTACATGATGTTAAAGTATAGAAAAAAAGCAATGTTGGTTTATTAGGCTTATTGACTGATTAAACAAGTCAGAAATGGTAGCTCAGTAGGTTAAGCTGGTGGTTAACTGCCTAACAGGTCCCCACAAGGTTGTGGGTTCAAGCCCCAGTATTGGCAAGTAAAAAATTTTAATTCTCTTTTGAAATGGAATAGTTTGTTTGCTTTTGTGACATTAAACTGTAAATCAATTTGTTCAATAAAGAGACCTGTTAAAAAGATTGATTTTTTTCTTTGTCTTTGTTGAAAGACTTGTTTGGCCTACTTTTAATATGTGTTCCATGGTGTTGAAGTATGAAAAAGAAGCCATGTTGGTTCATTAGGCTTATTGACTGCTTACAAACGTCAGAAATGGTAGCTCAGTGGGTTAAGCTGGTGGTTAACTGACTAACAGGTCCACACAAGGTTGTGGGTTCAATCTGCAGTATAGCCAAGATAAAAAAAAAATTCTCTTTTTAAATGTAATAGTTTGTTTGCTTTTGTTACATTAAACTGTAAATCTATTTGTTAATTAAAGAGACCTGTTCAAAAGATTGCTTTATTTCTTTGTCTTTGTTGAAAGACTTGTTTGGCCTACTTTTAATATGAGTTACATGGTGTTGAAGTAAAGAAAAAAAGCCATGTTGGATTATTAGGCTTATTGACTGCTTGAACAAGTCAGAAATGGTAGTTCAGTAGGTTAAGCTGGTGGTTAACTGACTAACAGGTCTGCACAAGGTTGTGGGTTCAAGCCCCAGTATTGGCAAGTAAAAAATTTCAATTCTCTTTTTAAATGTAATAGTTTGTTTGCTTTGTGACATTAAACTGTAAATCTATTTGTTAATTAAAGAGACCTGTTCAAAAGACTGCTTTATTTATTTGTCTTTTGTGAAAAACTTGTTTGGCCTACTTTTAATATGAGTTACATGGTGTTGAAGTAAAGAAAAAAAGCCATGTTGGTTTATTAGGCTTATTGACTGCTTGAACAAGTCAGAAATCTTAGCTCAGTAGGTTAAGCTGGTGGTTAACTGACTAACAGGTCCGCACAAGGTTGTGGGTTCAAGCCCCAGTATTGGCAATTAAACATTTTATTTCTCTTTTGAAATCTAATAGTTTGTTTGCTTTTGTGACATTAAACTGTAAATCAATTTGTTTATTAAAGAGACCTGTTCAAAAGATTGCTTTTTTTCTTTCGTCTTTGTTGAAAGACTTGTTTGGCCTACTTTTAATATGAGTTTCATGGTGTTGAAGTATGGAAAAGAAGCTATGTTGGTTCATTAGGCTTATTGACTGCTTGCAAAAGTCAGAAGTGGTAGCTCAGTGGGTTAAGCTGGTGGTTAACTGACTAACAGGTATCCAGAAGGTTTTGGGTTCAAGCCCCAGTATTGGCAAGTAAAAAATTTCAATTCTCTTTTTAAATGTAATAGTTTGTTTGCTTTGTGACATTAAACTGTAAATCTATTTGTTAATTAAAGAGACCTGTTCAAAAAATTGCTTTATTTATTTGTCTTTTGTGAAAAACTTGTTTGGCCTACTTTTAATATGAGTTACATGGTGTTGAAGTAAAGAAAAAAAGCCATGTTGGTTTATTAGGCTTATTGACTGCTTGAACAAGTCAGAAATGGTAGCTCAGTAGGTTAAGCTGGTGGTTAACTGACTAACAGGTCCGCACAAGGTTGTGGGTTCAAGCCCCAGTATTGGCAATTAAACATTTTATTTCTCTTTTGAAATCTAATAGTTTGTTTGCTTTTGTGACATTAAACTGTAAATCAATTTGTTTATTAAAGAGACCTGTTCAAAAGATTGCTTTTTTTCTTTCGTCTTTGTTGAAAGACTTGTTTGGCCTACTTTTAAAGAGTTTCATGGTGTTGAAGTATGGAAAAGAAGCTATGTTGGTTCATTAGGCTTATTGAATGCTTGCAAAAGTCAGAAGTGGTAGCTCAGTGGGTTAAGCTGGTGGTTAACTGACTAACAGGTCCCCACAAGGTTGTGGGTTCAAGCCCCAGTATTGGCAAGTAAAACATTTTAATTCTCTTTTTAAATGTAATAGTTTGTTTGCTTTTGTGACATTAAACTGTAAATCTATTTGTTAATTAAAGAGACCTGTTCAAAAGATTGCTTTATTTATTTGTCTTTTGTAAAAAACGTGTTTGGCCTACTTTTAATATGAGTTACATGATGTTAAAGTATAGAAAAAAAGCAATGTTGGTTTATTAGGCTTATTGACTGATTAAACAAGTCAGAAATGGTAGCTCAGTAGGTTAAGCTGGTGGTTAACTGCCTAACAGGTCCCCACAAGGTTGTGGGTTCAAGCCCCAGTATTGGCAAGTAAAAAATTTTAATTCTCTTTTGAAATGGAATAGTTTGTTTGCTTTTGTGACATTAAACTGTAAATCAATTTGTTCAATAAAGAGACCTGTTAAAAAGATTGATTTTTTTCTTTGTCTTTGTTGAAAGACTTGTTTGGCCTACTTTTAAAGAGTTTCATGGTGTTGAAGTATGGAAAAGAAGCTATGTTGGTTCATTAGGCTTATTGAATGCTTGCAAAAGTCAGAAGTGGTAGCTCAGTGGGTTAAGCTGGTGGTTAACTGACTAACAGGTCCCCACAAGGTTGTGGGTTCAAGCCCCAGTATTGGCAAGTAAAACATTTTAATTCTCTTTTTAAATGTAATAGTTTGTTTGCTTTTGTGACATTAAACTGTAAATCTATTTGTTAATTAAAGAGACCTGTTCAAAAGATTGCTTTATTTATTTGTCTTTTGTAAAAAACGTGTTTGGCCTACTTTTAATATGAGTTACATGATGTTAAAGTATAGAAAAAAAGCAATGTTGGTTTATTAGGCTTATTGACTGATTAAACAAGTCAGAAATGGTAGCTCAGTAGGTTAAGCTGGTGGTTAACTGCCTAACAGGTCCCCACAAGGTTGTGGGTTCAAGCCCCAGTATTGGCAAGTAAAAAATTTTAATTCTCTTTTGAAATGGAATAGTTTGTTTGCTTTTGTGACATTAAACTGTAAATCAATTTGTTCAATAAAGAGACCTGTTAAAAAGATTGATTTTTTTCTTTGTCTTTGTTGAAAGACTTGTTTGGCCTACTTTTAATATGTGTTCCATGGTGTTGAAGTATGAAAAAGAAGCCATGTTGGTTCATTAGGCTTATTGACTGCTTACAAACGTCAGAAATGGTAGCTCAGTGGGTTAAGCTGGTGGTTAACTGACTAACAGGTCAACACAAGGTTGTGGGTTCAAGCCACAGTATAGCCAAGATAAAATAAAAAATTCTCTTTTTAAATGTAATAGTTTGTTTGCTTTTGTTACATTAAACTGTAAATCTATTTGTTAATTAAAGAGACCTGTTCAAAAGATTGCTTTATTTCTTTGTCTTTGTTGAAAGACTTGTTTGGCCTACTTTTAATATGAGTTACATGGTGTTGAAGTAAAGAAAAAAAGCCATGTTGGTTTATTAGGCTTATTGACTGCTTGAACAAGTCAGAAATGGTAGCTCAGTAGGTTAAGCTGGTGGTTAACTGACTAACAGGTCTGCACAAGGTTGTGGGTTCAAGCCCCAGTATTGGCAAGTAAAAAATTTCAATTCTCTTTTTAAATGTAATAGTTTGTTTGCTTTGTGACATTAAACTGTAAATCTATTTGTTAATTAAAGAGACCTGTTCAAAAGATTGCTTTATTTATTTGTCTTTTGTAAAAAACTTGTTTGGCCTACTTTTAATATGAGTTACATGGTGTTGAAGTAAAGAAAAAAAGCCATGTTGGTTTATTAGGCTTATTGACTGCTTGAACAAGTCAGAAATCTTAGCTCAGTAGGTTAAGCTGGTGGTTAACTGACTAACAGGTCCGCACAAGGTTGTGGGTTCAAGCCCCAGTATTGGCAATTAAACATTTTATTTCTCTTTTGAAATCTAATAGTTTGTTTGCTTTTGTGACATTAAACTGTAAATCAATTTGTTTATTAAAGAGACCTGTTCAAAAGATTGCTTTTTTTCTTTCGTCTTTGTTGAAAGACTTGTTTGGCCTACTTTTAAAGAGTTTCATGGTGTTGAAGTATGGAAAAGAAGCTATGTTGGTTCATTAGGCTTATTGAATGCTTGCAAAAGTCAGAAGTGGTAGCTCAGTGGGTTAAGCTGGTGGTTAACTGACTAACAGGTCCCCACAAGGTTGTGGGTTCAAGCCCCAGTATTGGCAAGTAAAAAATTTTAATTCTCTTTTTAAATGTAATAGTTTGTTTGCTTTTGTGACATTAAACTGTAAATCTATTTGTTAATTTAAGAGACCTGTTCAAAAGATTGCTTTATTTATTTGTCTTTTGTAAAAAACGTGTTTGGCCTACTTTTAATATGAGTTACATGATGTTAAAGTATAGAAAAAAAGCAATGTTGGTTTATTAGGCTTATTGACTGATTAAACAAGTCAGAAATGGTAGCTCAGTAGGTTAAGCTGGTGGTTAACTGCCTAACAGGTCCCCACAAGGTTGTGGGTTCAAGCCCCAGTATTGGCAAGTAAAAAATTTTAATTCTCTTTTGAAATGGAATAGTTTGTTTGCTTTTGTGACATTAAACTGTAAATCAATTTGTTCAATAAAGAGACCTGTTAAAAAGATAGATTTTTTTCTTTGTCTTTGTTGAAAGACTTGTTTGGCCTACTTTTAATATGTGTTCCATGGTGTTGAAGTATGAAAAAGAAGCCATGTTGGTTCATTAGGCTTATTGACTGCTTACAAACGTCAGAAATGGTAGCTCAGTGGGTTAAGCTGGTGGTTAACTGACTAACAGGTCCACACAAGGTTGTGGGTTCAATCTGCAGTATAGCCAAGATAAAAAAAAAATTCTCTTTTTAAATGTAATAGTTTGTTTGCTTTTGTTACATTAAACTGTAAATCTATTTGTTAATTAAAGAGACCTGTTCAAAAGATTGCTTTATTTCTTTGTCTTTGTTGAAAGACTTGTTTGGCCTACTTTTAATATGAGTTACATGGTGTTGAAGTAAAGAAAAAAAGCCATGTTGGATTATTAGGCTTATTGACTGCTTGAACAAGTCAGAAATGGTAGTTCAGTAGGTTAAGCTGGTGGTTAACTGACTAACAGGTCTGCACAAGGTTGTGGGTTCAAGCCCCAGTATTGGCAAGTAAAAAATTTCAATTCTCTTTTTAAATGTAATAGTTTGTTTGCTTTGTGACATTAAACTGTAAATCTATTTGTTAATTAAAGAGACCTGTTCAAAAGACTGCTTTATTTATTTGTCTTTTGTGAAAAACTTGTTTGGCCTACTTTTAATATGAGTTACATGGTGTTGAAGTAAAGAAAAAAAGCCATGTTGGTTTATTAGGCTTATTGACTGCTTGAACAAGTCAGAAATCTTAGCTCAGTAGGTTAAGCTGGTGGTTAACTGACTAACAGGTCCGCACAAGGTTGTGGGTTCAAGCCCCAGTATTGGCAATTAAACATTTTATTTCTCTTTTGAAATCTAATAGTTTGTTTGCTTTTGTGACATTAAACTGTAAATCAATTTGTTTATTAAAGAGACCTGTTCAAAAGATTGCTTTTTTTCTTTCGTCTTTGTTGAAAGACTTGTTTGGCCTACTTTTAATATGAGTTTCATGGTGTTGAAGTATGGAAAAGAAGCTATGTTGGTTCATTAGGCTTATTGACTGCTTGCAAAAGTCAGAAGTGGTAGCTCAGTGGGTTAAGCTGGTGGTTAACTGACTAACAGGTATCCAGAAGGTTTTGGGTTCAAGCCCCAGTATTGGCAAGTAAAAAATTTCAATTCTCTTTTAAAATGTAATAGTTTGTTTGCTTTGTGACATTAAACTGTAAATCTATTTGTTAATTAAAGAGACCTGTTCAAAAAATTGCTTTATTTATTTGTCTTTTGTGAAAAACTTGTTTGGCCTACTTTTAATATGAGTTACATGGTGTTGAAGTAAAGAAAAAAAGCCATGTTGGTTTATTAGGCTTATTGACTGCTTGAACAAGTCAGAAATGGTAGCTCAGTAGGTTAAGCTGGTGGTTAACTGACTAACAGGTCCGCACAAGGTTGTGGGTTCAAGCCCCAGTATTGGCAATTAAACATTTTATTTCTCTTTTGAAATCTAATAGTTTGTTTGCTTTTGTGACATTAAACTGTAAATCAATTTGTTTATTAAAGAGACCTGTTCAAAAGATTGCTTTTTTTCTTTCGTCTTTGTTGAAAGACTTGTTTGGCCTACTTTTAAAGAGTTTCATGGTGTTGAAGTATGGAAAAGAAGCTATGTTGGTTCATTAGGCTTATTGAATGCTTGCAAAAGTCAGAAGTGGTAGCTCAGTGGGTTAAGCTGGTGGTTAACTGACTAACAGGTCCCCACAAGGTTGTGGGTTCAAGCCCCAGTATTGGCAAGTAAAACATTTTAATTCTCTTTTTAAATGTAATAGTTTGTTTTCTTTTGTGACATTAAACTGTAAATCTATTTGTTAATTAAAGAGACCTGTTCAAAAGATTGCTTTATTTATTTGTCTTTTGTAAAAAACGTGTTTGGCCTACTTTTAATATGAGTTACATGATGTTAAAGTATAGAAAAAAAGCAATGTTGGTTTATTAGGCTTATTGACTGATTAAACAAGTCAGAAATGGTAGCTCAGTAGGTTAAGCTGGTGGTTAACTGCCTAACAGGTCCCCACAAGGTTGTGGGTTCAAGCCCCAGTATTGGCAAGTAAAAAATTTTAATTCTCTTTTGAAATGGAATAGTTTGTTTGCTTTTGTGACATTAAACTGTAAATCAATTTGTTCAATAAAGAGACCTGTTAAAAAGATTGATTTTTTTCTTTGTCTTTGTTGAAAGACTTGTTTGGCCTACTTTTAATATGTGTTCCATGGTGTTGAAGTATGAAAAAGAAGCCATGTTGGTTCATTAGGCTTATTGACTGCTTACAAACGTCAGAAATGGTAGCTCAGTGGGTTAAGCTGGTGGTTAACTGACTAACAGGTCAACACAAGGTTGTGGGTTCAAGCCACAGTATAGCCAAGATAAAAAAAAAAATTCTCTTTTTAAATGTAATAGTTTGTTTGCTTTTGTTACATTAAACTGTAAATCTATTTGTTAATTAAAGAGACCTGTTCAAAAGATTGCTTTATTTCTTTGTCTTTGTTGAAAGACTTGTTTGGCCTACTTTTAATGAGTTACATGGTGTTGAAGTAAAGAAAAAAAGCCATGTTGGTTTATTAGGCTTATTGACTGCTTGAACAAGTCAGAAATGGTAGCTCAGTAGGTTAAGCTGGTGGTTAACTGACTAACAGGTCTGCACAAGGTTGTGGGTTCAAGCCCCAGTATTGGCAAGTAAAAAATTTCAATTCTCTTTTTAAATGTAATAGTTTGTTTGCTTTGTGACATTAAACTGTAAATCTATTTGTTAATTAAAGAGACCTGTTCAAAAAATTGCTTTATTTATTTGTCTTTTGTGAAAAACTTGTTTGGCCTACTTTTAATATGAGTTACATGGTGTTGAAGTAAAGAAAAAATGCCATGTTGGTTTATTAGGCTTATTGACTGCTTGAACAAGTCAGAAATGGTAGCTCAGTAGGTTAAGCTGGTGGTTAACTGACTAACAGGTCCGCACAAGGTTGTGGGTTCAAGCCCCAGTATTGGCAATTAAACATTTTATTTCTCTTTTGAAATCTAATAGTTTGTTTGCTTTTGTGACATTAAACTGTAAATCAATTTGTTTATTAAAGAGACCTGTTCAAAAGATTGCTTTTTTTCTTTCGTCTTTGTTGAAAGACTTGTTTGGCCTACTTTTAAAGAGTTTCATGGTGTTGAAGTATGGAAAAGAAGCTATGTTGGTTCATTAGGCTTATTGAATGCTTGCAAAAGTCAGAAGTGGTAGCTCAGTGGGTTAAGCTGGTGGTTAACTGACTAACAGGTCCCCACAAGGTTGTGGGTTCAAGCCCCAGTATTGGCAAGTAAAAAAATTTAATTCTCTTTTTAAAAGTAATAGTTTGTTTGCTTTTGTGACATTAAACTGTAAATCTATTTGTTAATTAAAGAGACCTGTTCAAAAGATTGCTTTATTTATTTGTCTTTTGTGAAAAACGTGTTTGGCCTACTTTTAATATGAGTTACATGATGTTAAAGTATAGAAAAAAAGCAATGTTGGTTTATTAGGCTTATTGACTGCTTGAACAAGTCAGAAATCTTAGCTCAGTAGGTTAAGCTGGTGGTTAACTGACTAACAGGTCCGCACAAGGTTGTGGGTTCAAGCCCCAGTATTGGCAATTAAACATTTTATTTCTCTTTTGAAATCTAATAGTTTGTTTGCTTTTGTGACATTAAACTGTAAATCAATTTGTTTATTAAAGAGACCTGTTCAAAAGATTGCTTTTTTTCTTTCGTCTTTGTTGAAAGACTTGTTTGGCCTACTTTTAATATGAGTTTCATGGTGTTGAAGTATGGAAAAGAAGCTATGTTGGTTCATTAGGCTTATTGACTGCTTGCAAAAGTCAGAAGTGGTAGCTCAGTGGGTTAAGCTGGTGGTTAACTGACTAACAGGTATCCAGAAGGTTTTGGGTTCAAGCCCCAGTATTGGCAAGTAAAAAATTTCAATTCTCTTTTTAAATGTAATAGTTTGTTTGCTTTGTGACATTAAACTGTAAATCTATTTGTTAATTAAAGAGACCTGTTCAAAAAATTGCTTTATTTTTTTGTCTTTTGTGAAAAACTTGTTTGGCCTACTTTTAATATGAGTTACATGGTGTTGAAGTAAAGAAAAAAAGCCATGTTGGTTTATTAGGCTTATTGACTGCTTGAACAAGTCAGAAATGGTAGCTCAGTAGGTTAAGCTGGTGGTTAACTGACTAACAGGTCCGCACAAGGTTGTGGGTTCAAGCCCCAGTATTGGCAATTAAACATTTTATTTCTCTTTTGAAATCTAATAGTTTGTTTGCTTTTGTGACATTAAACTGTAAATCAATTTGTTTATTAAAGAGACCTGTTCAAAAGATTGCTTTTTTTCTTTCGTCTTTGTTGAAAGACTTGTTTGGCCTACTTTTAAAGAGTTTCATGGTGTTGAAGTATGGAAAAGAAGCTATGTTGGTTCATTAGGCTTATTGAATGCTTGCAAAAGTCAGAAGTGGTAGCTCAGTGGGTTAAGCTGGTGGTTAACTGACTAACAGGTCCCCACAAGGTTGTGGGTTCAAGCCCCAGGATTGGCAAGTAAAAAATTTTAATTCTCTTTTTAAATGTAATAGTTTGTTTTCTTTTGTGACATTAAACTGTAAATCTATTTGTTAATTAAAGAGACCTGTTCAAAAGATTGCTTTATTTATTTGT
This sequence comes from Silurus aristotelis, assembly GCF_946808225.1. NCBI lineage: Eukaryota > Metazoa > Chordata > Actinopteri > Siluriformes > Siluridae > Silurus > Silurus aristotelis. The sequence continues at coordinate 24,429,441 of NC_139574.1, read as the reverse complement.
CTTTTGTAAAAAACGTGTTTGGCCTACTTTTAATATGAGTTACATGATGTTAAAGTATAGAAAAAAAGCAATGTTGGTTTATTAGGCTTATTGACTGATTAAACAAGTCAGAAATGGTAGCTCAGTAGGTTAAGCTGGTGGTTAACTGCCTAACAGGTCCCCACAAGGTTGTGGGTTCAAGCCCCAGTATTGGCAAGTAAAAAATTTTAATTCTCTTTTGAAATGGAATAGTTTGTTTGCTTTTGTGACATTAAACTGTAAATCAATTTGTTCAATAAAGAGACCTGTTAAAAAGATTGATTTTTTTCTTTGTCTTTGTTGAAAGACTTGTTTGGCCTACTTTTAATATGTGTTCCATGGTGTTGAAGTATGAAAAAGAAGCCATGTTGGTTCATTAGGCTTATTGACTGCTTACAAACGTCAGAAATGGCAGCTCAGTGGGTTAAGCTGGTGGTTAACTGACTAACAGGTCAACACAAGGTTGTGGGTTCAAGCCACAGTATAGCCAAGATAAAAAAAAAAATTCTCTTTTTAAATGTAATAGTTTGTTTGCTTTTGTTACATTAAACTGTAAATCTATTTGTTAATTAAAGAGACCTGTTCAAAAGATTTCTTTATTTCTTTGTCTTTGTTGAAAGACTTGTTTGGCCTACTTTTAATATGAGTTACATGGTGTTGAAGTAAAGAAAAAAAGCCATGTTGGTTTATTAGGCTTATTGACTGCTTGAACAAGTCAGAAATGGTAGCTCAGTAGGTTAAGCTGGTGGTTAACTGACTAACAGGTCTGCACAAGGTTGTGGGTTCAAGCCCCAGTATTGGCAAGTAAAAAATTTCAATTCTCTTTTTAAATGTAATAGTTTGTTTGCTTTGTGACATTAAACTGTAAATCTATTTGTTAATTAAAGAGACCTGTTCAAAAAATTGCTTTATTTATTTGTCTTTTGTGAAAAACTTGTTTGGCCTACTTTTAATATGAGTTACATGGTGTTGAAGTAAAGAAAAAAAGCCATGTTGGTTTATTAGGCTTATTGACTGCTTGAACAAGTCAGAAATGGTAGCTCAGTAGGTTAAGCTGGTGGTTAACTGACTAACAGGTCCGCACAAGGTTGTGGGTTCAAGCCCCAGTATTGGCAATTAAACATTTTATTTCTCTTTTGAAATCTAATAGTTTGTTTGCTTTTGTGACATTAAACTGTAAATCAATTTGTTTATTAAAGAGACCTGTTCAAAAGATTGCTTTTTTTCTTTCGTCTTTGTTGAAAGACTTGTTTGGCCTACTTTTAAAGAGTTTCATGGTGTTGAAGTATGGAAAAGAAGCTATGTTGGTTCATTAGGCTTATTGAATGCTTGCAAAAGTCAGAAGTGGTAGCTCAGTGGGTTAAGCTGGTGGTTAACTGACTAACAGGTCCCCACAAGGTTGTGGGTTCAAGCCCCAGTATTGGCAAGTAAAAAAATTTAATTCTCTTTTTAAAAGTAATAGTTTGTTTGCTTTTGTGACATTAAACTGTAAATCTATTTGTTAATTAAAGAGACCTGTTCAAAAGATTGCTTTATTTATTTGTCTTTTGTGAAAAACGTGTTTGGCCTACTTTTAATATGAGTTACATGATGTTAAAGTATAGAAAAAAAGCAATGTTGGTTTATTAGGCTTATTGACTGATTAAACAAGTCAGAAATGGTAGCTCAGTAGGTTAAGCTGGTGGTTAACTGCCTAACAGGTCCCCACAAGGTTGTGGGTTCAAGCCCCAGTATTGGCAAGTAAAAAAATTTAATTCTCTTTTGAAATGGAATAGTTTGTTTGCTTTTGTGACATTAAACTGTAAATCAATTTGTTCAATAAAGAGACCTGTTAAAAAGATTGATTTTTTTCTTTGTCTTTGTTGAAAGACTTGTTTGGCCTACTTTTAATATGTGTTCCATGGTGTTGAAGTATGAAAAAGAAGCCATGTTGGTTCATTAGGCTTATTGACTGCTTACAAACGTCAGAAATGGTAGCTCAGTGGGTTAAGCTGGTGGTTAACTGACTAACAGGTCCACACAAGGTTGTGGGTTCAAGCCGCAGTATAGCCAAGATAAAAAAAAAAATTCTCTTTTTAAATGTAATAGTTTGTTTGCTTTTGTTACATTAAACTGTAAATCTATTTGTTAATTAAAGAGACCTGTTCAAAAGATTGCTTTATTTCTTTGTCTTTGTTGAAAGACTTGTTTGGACTACTTTTAATATGAGTTACATGGTGTTGAAGTAAAGAAAAAAAGCCATGTTGGTTTATTAGGCTTATTGACTGCTTGAACAAGTCAGAAATGGTAGCTCAGTAGGTTAAGCTGGTGGTTAACTGACTAACAGGTCTGCACAAGGTTGTGGGTTCAAGCCCCAGTATTGGCAAGTAAAAAATTTCAATTCTCTTTTTAAATGTAATAGTTTGTTTGCTTTGTGACATTAAACTGTAAATCTATTTGTTAATTAAAGAGACCTGTTCAAAAGATTGCTTTATTTATTTGTCTTTTGTGAAAAACTTGTTTGGCTTACTTTTAATATGAGTTACATGGTGTTGAAGTAAAGAAAAAAAGCCATGTTGGTTTATTAGGCTTATTGACTGCTTGAACAAGTCAGAAATCTTAGCTCAGTAGGTTAAGCTGGTGGTTAACTGACTAACAGGTCCGCACAAGGTTGTGGGTTCAAGCCCCAGTATTGGCAATTAAACATATTATTTCTCTTTTGAAATCTAATAGTTTGTTTGCTTTTGTGACATTAAACTGTAAATCAATTTGTTAATTAAAGAGACCTGTTCAAAAGATTGCTTTATTTCTTTGTCTTTGTTGAAAGACTTGTTTGGCCTACTTTTAATATGAGTTACATGGTGTTGAAGTAAAGAAAAAAAGCCATGTTGGTTTATTAGGCTTATTGACTGCTTGAACAAGTCAGAAATGTTAGCTCAGTAGGTTAAGCTGGTGGTTAACTGACTAACAGGTCCGCACAAGGTTGTGGGTTCAAGCCCCAGTATTGGCAAGTAAAAAATTTTAATTCTCTTTTTAAATGTAATAGTTTGTTTGCTTTTGTGACATTAAACTGTAAATCTATTTGTTAATTTAAGAGACCTGTTCAAAAGATTGCTTTATTTATTTGTCTTTTGTAAAAAACGTGTTTGGCCTACTTTTAATATGAGTTACATGATGTTAAAGTATAGAAAAAAAGCAATGTTGGTTTATTAGGCTTATTGACTGATTAAACAAGTCAGAAATGGTAGCTCAGTAGGTTAAGCTGGTGGTTAACTGCCTAACAGGTCCCCACAAGGTTGTGGGTTCAAGCCCCAGTATTGGCAAGTAAAAAATTTTAATTCTCTTTTGAAATGGAATAGTTTGTTTGCTATTGTGACATTAAACTGTAAATCAATTTGTTCAATAAAGAGACCTGTTAAAAAGATTGATTTTTTTCTTTGTCTTTGTTGAAAGACTTGTTTGGCCTACTTTTAATATGTGTTCCATGGTGTTGAAGTATGAAAAAGAAGCCATGTTGGTTCATTAGGCTTATTGACTGCTTACAAACGTCAGAAATGGTAGCTCAGTGGGTTAAGCTGGTGGTTAACTGACTAACAGGTCAACACAAGGTTGTGGGTTCAAGCCACAGTATAGCCAAGATAAAAAAAAAAATTCTCTTTTTAAATGTAATAGTTTGTTTGCTTTTGTTACATTAAACTGTAAATCTATTTGTTAATTAAAGAGACCTGTTCAAAAGATTGCTTTATTTCTTTGTCTTTGTTGAAAGACTTGTTTGGCCTACTTTTAATATGAGTTCCATGGTGTTGAAATAAAGAAAAAAAGCCATGTTGGTTTATTAGGCTTATTGACTGCTTGAACAAGTCAGAAATGGTAGCTCAGTAGGTTAAGCTGGTGGTTAACTGACTAACAGGTCTGCACAAGGTTGTGGGTTCAAGCCCCAGTATTGGCAAGTAAAAAATTTCAATTCTCTTTTTAAATGTAATAGTTTGTTTGCTTTGTGACATTAAACTGTAAATCTATTTGTTAATTAAAGAGACCTGTTCAAAAGACTGCTTTATTTATTTGTCTTTTGTGAAAAACTTGTTTGGCCTACTTTTAATATGAGTTACATGGTGTTGAAGTAAAGAAAAAAAGCCATGTTGGTTTATTAGGCTTATTGACTGCTTGAACAAGTCAGAAATCTTAGCTCAGTAGGTTAAGCTGGTGGTTAACTGACTAACAGGTCCGCACAAGGTTGTGGGTTCAAGCCCCAGTATTGACAATTAAATATTTTATTTCTCTTTTGAAATCTAATAGTTTGTTTGCTTTTGTGACATTAAACTGTAAATCAATTTGTTTATTAAAGAGACCTGTTCAAAAGATTGCTTTTTTTCTTTCGTCTTTGTTGAAAGACTTGTTTGGCCTACTTTTAATATGAGTTTCATGGTGTTGAAGTATGGAAAAGAAGCTATGTTGGTTCATTAGGCTTATTGACTGCTTGCAAAAGTCAGAAGTGGTAGCTCAGTGGGTTAAGCTGGTGGTTAACTGACTAACAGGTATCCAGAAGGTTTTGGGTTCAAGCCCCAGTATTGGCAAGTAAAAAATTTCAATTCTCTTTTTAAATGTAATAGTTTGTTTGCTTTGTGACATTAAACTGTAAATCTATTTGTTAATTAAAGAGACCTGTTCAAAAAATTGCTTTATTTATTTGTCTTTTGTGAAAAACTTGTTTGGCCTACTTTTAATATGAGTTACATGGTGTTGAAGTAAAGAAAAAAAGCCATGTTGGTTTATTAGGCTTATTGACTGCTTGAACAAGTCAGAAATGGTAGCTCAGTAGGTTAAGCTGGTGGTTAACTGACTAACAGGTCCGCACAAGGTTGTGGGTTCAAGCCCCAGTATTGGCAATTAAACATTTTATTTCTCTTTTGAAATCTAATAGTTTGTTTGCTTTTGTGACATTAAACTGTAAATCAATTTGTTTATTAAAGAGACCTGTTCAAAAGATTGCTTTTTTTCTTTCGTCTTTGTTGAAAGACTTGTTTGGCCTACTTTTAAAGAGTTTCATGGTGTTGAAGTATGGAAAAGAAGCTATGTTGGTTCATTAGGCTTATTGAATGCTTGCAAAAGTCAGAAGTGGTAGCTCAGTGGGTTAAGCTGGTGGTTAACTGACTAACAGGTCCCCACAAGGTTGTGGGTTCAAGCCCCAGTATTGGCAAGTAAAAAATTTTAATTCTCTTTTTAAAAGTAATAGTTTGTTTGCTTTTGTGACATTAAACTGTAAATCTATTTGTTAATTAAAGAGACCTGTTCAAAAGATTGCTTTATTTATTTGTCTTTTGTGAAAAACGTGTTTGGCCTACTTTTAATATGAGTTACATGATGTTAAAGTATAGAAAAAAAGCAATGTTGGTTTATTAGGCTTATTGACTGATTAAACAAGTCAGAAATGGTAGCTCAGTAGGTTAAGCTGGTGGTTAACTGCCTAACAGGTCCCCACAAGGTTGTGGGTTCAAGCCCCAGTATTGGCAAGTAAAAAAATTTAATTCTCTTTTGAAATGGAATAGTTTGTTTGCTTTTGTGACATTAAACTGTAAATCAATTTGTTCAATAAAGAGACCTGTTAAAAAGATTGATTTTTTTCTTTGTCTTTGTTGAAAGACTTGTTTGGCCTACTTTTAATATGTGTTCCATGGTGTTGAAGTATGAAAAAGAAGCCATGTTGGTTCATTAGGCTTATTGACTGCTTACAAACATCAGAAATGGTAGCTCAGTGGGTTAAGCTGGTGGTTAACTGACTAACAGGTCCACACATGGTTGTGGGTTCAAGCCGCAGTATAGCCAAGATAAAAAAAAAAATTCTCTTTTTAAATGTAATAGTTTGTTTGCTTTTGTTACATTAAACTGTAAATCTATTTGTTAATTAAAGAGACCTGTTCAAAAGATTGCTTTATTTCTTTGTCTTTGTTGAAAGACTTGTTTGGCCTACTTTTAATATGAGTTACATGGTGTTGAAGTAAAGAAAAAAAGCCATGTTGGTTTATTAGGCTTATTGACTGCTTGAACAAGTCAGAAATGGTAGCTCAGTAGGTTAAGCTGGTGGTTAACTGACTAACAGGTCTGCACAAGGTTGTGGGTTCAAGCCCCAGTATTGGCAAGTAAAAAATTTCAATTCTCTTTTTAAATGTAATAGTTTGTTTGCTTTGTGACATTAAACTGTAAATCTATTTGTTAATTAAAGAGACCTGTTCAAAAGATTGCTTTATTTATTTGTCTTTTGTGAAAAACTTGTTTGGCTTACTTTTAATATGAGTTACATGGTGTTGAAGTAAAGAAAAAAAGCCATGTTGGTTTATTAGGCTTATTGACTGCTTGAACAAGTCAGAAATCTTAGCTCAGTAGGTTAAGCTGGTGGTTAACTGACTAACAGGTCCGCACAAGGTTGTGGGTTCAAGCCCCAGTATTGGCAATTAAACATTTTATTTCTCTTTTGAAATCTAATAGTTTGTTTGCTTTTGTGACATTAAACTGTAAATCTATTTGTTAATTAAAGAGACCTGTTCAAAAGATTGCTTTATTTCTTTGTCTTTGTTGAAAGACTTGTTTGGCCTACTTTTAATATGAGTTCCATGGTGTTGAAGTAAAGAAAAAAAGCCATGTTGGTTTATTAGGCTTATTGACTGCTTGAACAAGTCAGAAATGGTAGCTCAGTAGGTTAAGCTGGTGGTTAACTGACTAACAGGTCTGCACAAGGTTGTGGGTTCAAGCCCCAGTATTGGCAAGTAAAAAATTTCAATTCTCTTTTTAAATGTAATAGTTTGTTTGCTTTGTGACATTAAACTGTAAATCTATTTGTTAATTAAAGAGACCTGTTCAAAAAATTGCTTTATTTCTTTGTCTTTGTTGAAAGACTTGTTTGGCCTACTTTTAATATGAGTTACATGGTGTTGAAGTAAAGAAAAAAAGCCATGTTGGTTTATTAGGCTTATTGACTGCTTGAACAAGTCAGAAATGGTAGCTCAGTAGGTTAAGCTGGTGGTTAACTGACTAACAGGTCTGCACAAGGTTGTGGGTTCAAGCCCCAGTATTGGCAAGTAAAAAATTTCAATTCTCTTTTTAAATGTAATAGTTTGTTTGCTTTGTGACATTAAACTGTAAATCTATTTGTTAATTAAAGAGACCTGTTCAAAAGACTGCTTTATTTATTTGTCTTTTGTGAAAAACTTGTTTGGCCTACTTTTAATATGAGTTACATGGTGTTGAAGTAAAGAAAAAAAGCCATGTTGGTTTATTAGGCTTATTGACTGCTTGAACAAGTCAGAAATCTTAGCTCAGTAGGTTAAGCTGGTGGTTAACTGACTAACAGGTCCGCACAAGGTTGTGGGTTCAAGCCCCAGTATTGGCAATTAAACATTTTATTTCTCTTTTGAAATCTAATAGTTTGTTTGCTTTTGTGACATTAAACTGTAAATCAATTTGTTTATTAAAGAGACCTGTTCAAAAGATTGCTTTTTTTCTTTCGTCTTTGTTGAAAGACTTGTTTGGCCTACTTTTAATATGAGTTTCATGGTGTTGAAGTATGGAAAAGAAGCTATGTTGGTTCATTAGGCTTATTGACTGCTTGCAAAAGTCAGAAGTGGTAGCTCAGTGGGTTAAGCTGGTGGTTAACTGACTAACAGGTATCCAGAAGGTTTTGGGTTCAAGCCCCAGTATTGGCAAGTAAAAAATTTCAATTCTCTTTTTAAATGTAATAGTTTGTTTGCTTTGTGACATTAAACTGTAAATCTATTTGTTAATTAAAGAGACCTGTTCAAAAAATTGCTTTATTTATTTGTCTTTTGTGAAAAACTTGTTTGGCCTACTTTTAATATGAGTTACATGGTGTTGAAGTAAAGAAAAAAAGCCATGTTGGTTTATTAGGCTTATTGACTGCTTGAACAAGTCAGAAATGGTAGCTCAGTAGGTTAAGCTGGTGGTTAACTGACTAACAGGTCCGCACAAGGTTGTGGGTTCAAGCCCCAGTATTGGCAATTAAACATTTTATTTCTCTTTTGAAATCTAATAGTTTGTTTGCTTTTGTGACATTAAACTGTAAATCAATTTGTTTATTAAAGAGACCTGTTCAAAAGATTGCTTTTTTTCTTTCGTCTTTGTTGAAAGACTTGTTTGGCCTACTTTTAAAGAGTTTCATGGTGTTGAAGTATGGAAAAGAAGCTATGTTGGTTCATTAGGCTTATTGAATGCTTGCAAAAGTCAGAAGTGGTAGCTCAGTGGGTTAAGCTGGTGGTTAACTGACTAACAGGTCCCCACAAGGTTGTGGGTTCAAGCCCCAGTATTGGCAAGTAAAAAATTTTAATTCTCTTTTTAAAAGTAATAGTTTGTTTGCTTTTGTGACATTAAACTGTAAATCTATTTGTTAATTTAAGAGACCTGTTCAAAAGATTGCTTTATTTATTTGTCTTTTGTGAAAAACGTGTTTGGCCTACTTTTAATATGAGTTACATGATGTTAAAGTATAGAAAAAAAGCAATGTTGGTTTATTAGGCTTATTGACTGATTAAACAAGTCAGAAATGGTAGCTCAGTAGGTTAAGCTGGTGGTTAACTGCCTAACAGGTCCCCACAAGGTTGTGGGTTCAAGCCCCAGTATTGGCAAGTAAAAAAATTTAATTCTCTTTTGAAATGGAATAGTTTGTTTGCTTTTGTGACATTAAACTGTAAATCAATTTGTTCAATAAAGAGACCTGTTAAAAAGATTGATTTTTTTCTTTGTCTTTGTTGAAAGACTTGTTTGGCCTACTTTTAATATGTGTTCCATGGTGTTGAAGTATGAAAAAGAAGCCATGTTGGTTCATTAGGCTTATTGACTGCTTACAAACATCAGAAATGGTAGCTCAGTGGGTTAAGCTGGTGGTTAACTGACTAACAGGTCCACACAAGGTTGTGGGTTCAAGCCGCAGTATAGCCAAGATAAAAAAAAAAATTCTCTTTTTAAATGTAATAGTTTGTTTGCTTTTGTTACATTAAACTGTAAATCTATTTGTTAATTAAAGAGACCTGTTCAAAAGATTGCTTTATTTCTTTGTCTTTGTTGAAAGACTTGTTTGGCCTACTTTTAATATGAGTTACATGGTGTTGAAGTAAAGAAAAAAAGCCATGTTGGTTTATTAGGCTTATTGACTGCTTGAACAAGTCAGAAATGGTAGCTCAGTAGGTTAAGCTGGTGGTTAACTGACTAACAGGTCTGCACAAGGTTGTGGGTTCAAGCCCCAGTATTGGCAAGTAAAAAATTTCAATTCTCTTTTTAAATGTAATAGTTTGTTTGCTTTGTGACATTAAACTGTAAATCTATTTGTTAATTAAAGAGACCTGTTCAAAAGATTGCTTTATTTATTTGTCTTTTGTGAAAAACTTGTTTGGCTTACTTTTAATATGAGTTACATGGTGTTGAAGTAAAGAAAAAAAGCCATGTTGGTTTATTAGGCTTATTGACTGCTTGAACAAGTCAGAAATCTTAGCTCAGTAGGTTAAGCTGGTGGTTAACTGACTAACAGGTCCGCACAAGGTTGTGGGTTCAAGCCCCAGTATTGGCAATTAAACATTTTATTTCTCTTTTGAAATCTAATAGTTTGTTTGCTTTTGTGACATTAAACTGTAAATCTATTTGTTAATTAAAGAGACCTGTTCAAAAGATTGCTTTATTTCTTTGTCTTTGTTGAAAGACTTGTTTGGCCTACTTTTAATATGAGTTCCATGGTGTTGAAGTAAAGAAAAAAAGCCATGTTGGTTTATTAGGCTTATTGACTGCTTGAACAAGTCAGAAATGGTAGCTCAGTAGGTTAAGCTGGTGGTTAACTGACTAACAGGTCTGCACAAGGTTGTGGGTTCAAGCCCCAGTATTGGCAAGTAAAAAATTTCAATTCTCTTTTTAAATGTAATAGTTTGTTTGCTTTGTGACATTAAACTGTAAATCTATTTGTTAATTAAAGAGACCTGTTCAAAAAATTGCTTTATTTCTTTGTCTTTGTTGAAAGACTTGTTTGGCCTACTTTTAATATGAGTTACATGGTGTTGAAGTAAAGAAAAAAAGCCATGTTGGTTTATTAGGCTTATTGACTGCTTGAACAAGTCAGAAATGGTAGCTCAGTAGGTTAAGCTGGTGGTTAACTGACTAACAGGTCTGCACAAGGTTGTGGGTTCAAGCCCCAGTATTGGCAAGTAAAAAATTTCAATTCTCTTTTTAAATGTAATAGTTTGTTTGCTTTGTGACATTAAACTGTAAATCTATTTGTTAATTAAAGAGACCTGTTCAAAAGACTGCTTTATTTATTTGTCTTTTGTGAAAAACTTGTTTGGCCTACTTTTAATATGAGTTACATGGTGTTGAAGTAAAGAAAAAAAGCCATGTTGGTTTATTAGGCTTATTGACTGCTTGAACAAGTCAGAAATCTTAGCTCAGTAGGTTAAGCTGGTGGTTAACTGACTAACAGGTCCGCACAAGGTTGTGGGTTCAAGCCCCAGTATTGGCAATTAAACATTTTATTTCTCTTTTGAAATCTAATAGTTTGTTTGCTTTTGTGACATTAAACTGTAAATCAATTTGTTTATTAAAGAGACCTGTTCAAAAGATTGCTTTTTTTCTTTCGTCTTTGTTGAAAGACTTGTTTGGCCTACTTTTAATATGAGTTTCATGGTGTTGAAGTATGGAAAAGAAGCTATGTTGGTTCATTAGGCTTATTGACTGCTTGCAAAAGTCAGAAGTGGTAGCTCAGTGGGTTAAGCTGGTGGTTAACTGACTAACAGGTATCCAGAAGGTTTTGGGTTCAAGCCCCAGTATTGGCAAGTAAAAAATTTCAATTCTCTTTTTAAATGTAATAGTTTGTTTGCTTTGTGACATTAAACTGTAAATCTATTTGTTAATTAAAGAGACCTGTTCAAAAAATTGCTTTATTTATTTGTCTTTTGTGAAAAACTTGTTTGGCCTACTTTTAATATGAGTTACATGGTGTTGAAGTAAAGAAAAAAAGCCATGTTGGTTTATTAGGCTTATTGACTGCTTGAACAAGTCAGAAATGGTAGCTCAGTAGGTTAAGCTGGTGGTTAACTGACTAACAGGTCCGCACAAGGTTGTGGGTTCAAGCCCCAGTATTGGCAATTAAACATTTTATTTCTCTTTTGAAATCTAATAGTTTGTTTGCTTTTGTGACATTAAACTGTAAATCAATTTGTTTATTAAAGAGACCTGTTCAAAAGATTGCTTTTTTTCTTTCGTCTTTGTTGAAAGACTTGTTTGGCCTACTTTTAAAGAGTTTCATGGTGTTGAAGTATGGAAAATAAGCTATGTTGGTTCATTAGGCTTATTGAATGCTTGCAAAAGTCAGAAGTGGTAGCTCAGTGGGTTAAGCTGGTGGTTAACTGACTAACAGGTCCCCACAAGGTTGTGGGTTCAAGCCCCAGTATTGGCAAGTAAAAAATTTTAATTCTCTTTTTAAAAGTAATAGTTTGTTTGCTTTTGTGACATTAAACTGTAAATCTATTTGTTAATTAAAGAGACCTGTTCAAAAGATTGCTTTATTTATTTGTCTTTTGTGAAAAACGTGTTTGGCCTACTTTTAATATGAGTTACATGATGTTAAAGTATAGAAAAAAAGCAATGTTGGTTTATTAGGCTTATTGACTGATTAAACAAGTCAGAAATGGTAGCTCAGTAGGTTAAGCTGGTGGTTAACTGCCTAACAGGTCCCCACAAGGTTGTGGGTTCAAGCCCCAGTATTGGCAAGTAAAAAAATTTAATTCTCTTTTGAAATGGAATAGTTTGTTTGCTTTTGTGACATTAAACTGTAAATCAATTTGTTCAATAAAGAGACCTGTTAAAAAAATTGATTTTTTTCTTTGTCTTTGTTGAAAGACTTGTTTGGCCTACTTTTAATATGTGTTCCATGGTGTTGAAGTATGAAAAAGAAGCCATGTTGGTTCATTAGGCTTATTGACTGCTTACAAACATCAGAAATGGTAGCTCAGTGGGTTAAGCTGGTGGTTAACTGACTAACAGGTCCACACAAGGTTGTGGGTTCAAGCCGCAGTATAGCCAAGATAAAAAAAAAAAATTCTCTTTTTAAATGTAATAGTTTGTTTGCTTTTGTTACATTAAACTGTAAATCTATTTGTTAATTAAAGAGACCTGTTCAAAAGATTGCTTTATTTATTTGTCTTTGTTGAAAGACTTGTTTGGCCTACTTTTAATATGAGTTACATGGTGTTGAAGTAAAGAAAAAAAGCCATGTTGGTTTATTAGGCTTATTGACTGCATGAACAAGTCAGAAATGGTAGCTCAGTAGGTTAAGCTGGTGGTTAACTGACTAACAGGTCTGCACAAGGTTGTGGGTTCAAGCCCCAGTATTGGCAAGTAAAAAATTTCAATTCTCTTTTTAAATGTAATAGTTTGTTTGCTTTGTGACATTAAACTGTAAATCTATTTGTTAATTAAAGAGACCTGTTCAAAAGATTGCTTTATTTATTTGTCTTTTGTGAAAAACTTGTTTGGCTTACTTTTAATATGAGTTACATGGTGTTGAAGTAAAGAAAAAAAGCCATGTTGGTTTATTAGGCTTATTGACTGCTTGAACAAGTCAGAAATCTTAGCTCAGTAGGTTAAGCTGGTGGTTAACTGACTAACAGGTCCGCACAAGGTTGTGGGTTCAAGCCCCAGTATTGGCAATTAAACATTTTATTTCTCTTTTGAAATCTAATAGTTTGTTTGCTTTTGTGACATTAAACTGTAAATCAATTTGTTAATTAAAGAGACCTGTTCAAAAGATTGCTTTATTTCTTTGTCTTTGTTGAAAGACTTGTTTGGCCTACTTTTAATATGAGTTACATGGTGTTGAAGTAAAGAAAAAAAGCCATGTTGGTTTATTAGGCTTATTGACTGCTTGAACAAGTCAGAAATGGTAGCTCAGTAGGTTAAGCTGGTGGTTAACTGACTAACAGGTCTGCACAAGGTTGTGGGTTCAAGCCCCAGTATTGGCAAGTAAAAAATTTCAATTCTCTTTTTAAATGTAATAGTTTGTTTGCTTTGTGACATTAAACTGTAAATCTATTTGTTAATTAAAGAGACCTGTTCAAAAGATTGCTTTATTTATTTGTCTTTTGTGAAAAACTTGTTTGGCCTACTTTTAATATGAGTTACATGGTGTTGAAGTAAAGAAAAAAAGCCATGTTGGTTTATTAGGCTTATTGACTGCTTGAACAAGTCAGAAATCTTAGCTCAGTAGGTTAAGCTGGTGGTTAACTGACTAACAGGTCCGCACAAGGTTGTGGGTTCAAGCCCCAGTATTGGCAATTAAACATGTTATTTCTCTTTTGAAATCTAATAGTTTGTTTGCTTTTGTGACATTAAACTGTAAATCAATTTGTTTATTAAAGAGACCTGTTCAAAAGATTGCTTTTTTTCTTTCGTCTTTGTTGAAAGACTTGTTTGGCCTACTTTTAATATGAGTTTCATGGTGTTGAAGTATGGAAAAGAAGCTATGTTGGTTCATTAGGCTTATTGACTGCTTGCAAAAGTCAGAAGTGGTAGCTCAGTGGGTTAAGCTGGTGGTTAACTGACTAACAGGTATCCAGAAGGTTTTGGGTTCAAGCCCCAGTATTGGCAAGTAAAAAATTTCAATTCTCTTTTTAAATGTAATAGTTTGTTTGCTTTGTGACATTAAACTGTAAATCTATTTGTTAATTAAAGAGACCTGTTCAAAAAATTGCTTTATTTATTTGTCTTTTGTGAAAAACTTGTTTGGCCTACTTTTAATATGAGTTACATGGTGTTGAAGTAAAGAAAAAAAGCCATGTTGGTTTATTAGGCTTATTGACTGCTTGAACAAGTCAGAAATGTTAGCTCAGTAGGTTAAGCTGGTGGTTAACTGACTAACAGGTCCGCACAAGGTTGTGGGTTCAAGCCCCAGTATTGGCAATTAAACATTTTATTTCTCTTTTGAAATCTAATAGTTTGTTTGCTTTTGTGACATTAAACTGTAAATCAATTTGTTTATTAAAGAGACCTTTTCAAAAGATTGCTTTTTTTCTTTCGTCTTTGTTGAAAGACTTGTTTGGCCTACTTTTAAAGAGTTTCATGGTGTTGAAGTATGGAAAAGAAGCTATGTTGGTTCATTAGGCTTATTGAATGCTTGCAAAAGTCAGAAGTGGTAGCTCAGTGGGTTAAGCTGGTGGTTAACTGACTAACAGGTCCCCACAAGGTTGTGGGTTCAAGCCCCAGTATTGGCAAGTAAAAAATTTTAATTCTCTTTTTAAATGTAATAGTTTGTTTGCTTTTGTGACATTAAACTGTAAATCTATTTGTTAATTTAAGAGACCTGTTCAAAAGATTGCTTTATTTATTTGTCTTTTGTAAAAAACGTGTTTGGCCTACTTTTAATATGAGTTACATGATGTTAAAGTATAGAAAAAAAGCAATGTTGGTTTATTAGGCTTATTGACTGATTAAACAAGTCAGAAATGGTAGCTCAGTAGGTTAAGCTGGTGGTTAACTGCCTAACAGGTCCCCACAAGGTTGTGGGTTCAAGCCCCAGTATTGGCAAGTAAAAAATTTTAATTCTCTTTTGAAATGGAATAGTTTGTTTGCCTTTGTGACATTAAACTGTAAATCAATTTGTTCAATAAAGAGACCTGTTAAAAAGATTGATTTTTTTCTTTGTCTTTGTTGAAAGACTTGTTTGGCCTACTTTTAATATGTGTTCCATGGTGTTGAAGTATGAAAAAGAAGCCATGTTGGTTCAATAGGCTTATTGACTGCTTTCAAAGGTCAGAAATGGTAGCTCAGTGGGTTAAGCTGGTGGTTAACTGACTAACAGGTCAACACAAGGTTGTGGGTTCAAGCCACAGTATAGCCAAGATAAAAAAAAAAATTCTCTTTTTAAATGTAATAGTTTGTTTGCTTTTGTTACATTAAACTGTAAATCTATTTGTTAATTAAAGAGACCTGTTCAAAAGATTGCTTTTTTTCTTTCGTCTTTGTTGAAAGACTTGTTTGGCCTACTTTTAATATGAGTTACATGGTGTTGAAGTAAAGAAAAAAAGCCATGTTGGTTTATTAGGCTTATTGACTGCTTGAACAAGTCAGAAATGGTAGCTCAGTAGGTTAAGCTGGTGGTTAACTGACTAACAGGTCTGCACAAGGTTGTGGGTTCAAGCCCCAGTATTGGCAAGTAAAAAATTTCAATTCTCTTTTTAAATGTAATAGTTTGTTTGCTTTGTGACATTAAACTGTAAATCTATTTGTTAATTAAAGAGACCTGTTCAAAAAATTGCTTTATTTCTTTGTCTTTGTTGAAAGACTTGTTTGGCCTACTTTTAATATGAGTTACATGGTGTTGAAGTAAAGAAAAAAAGCCATGTTGGTTTATTAGGCTTATTGACTGCTTGAACAAGTCAGAAATGGTAGCTCAGTAGGTTAAGCTGGTGGTTAACTGACTAACAGGTCTGCACAAGGTTGTGGGTTCAAGCCCCAGTATTGGCAAGTAAAAAATTTCAATTCTCTTTTTAAATGTAATAGTTTGTTTGCTTTGTGACATTAAACTGTAAATCTATTTGTTAATTAAAGAGACCTGTTCAAAAGACTGCTTTATTTATTTGTCTTTTGTGAAAAACTTGTTTGGCCTACTTTTAATATGAGTTACATGGTGTTGAAGTAAAGAAAAAAAGCCATGTTGGTTTATTAGGCTTATTGACTGCTTGAACAAGTCAGAAATCTTAGCTCAGTAGGTTAAGCTGGTGGTTAACTGACTAACAGGTCCGCACAAGGTTGTGGGTTCAAGCCCCAGTATTGGCAATTAAACATTTTATTTCTCTTTTGAAATCTAATAGTTTGTTTGCTTTTGTGACATTAAACTGTAAATCAATTTGTTAATTAAAGAGACCTGTTCAAAAGATTGCTTTATTTCTTTGTCTTTGTTGAAAGACTTGTTTTGCCTACTTTTAATATGAGTTACATGGTGTTGAAGTAAAGAAAAAAAGCCATGTTGGTTTATTAGGCTTATTGACTGCTTGAACAAGTCAGAAATGGTAGCTCAGTAGGTTAAGCTGGTGGTTAACTGACTAACAGGTCTGCACAAGGTTGTGGGTTCAAGCCCCAGTATTGGCAAGTAAAAAATTTCAATTCTCTTTTTAAATGTAATAGTTTGTTTGCTTTGTGACATTAAACTGTAAATCTATTTGTTAATTAAAGAGACCTGTTCAAAAGATTGCTTTATTTATTTGTCTTTTGTGAAAAACTTGTTTGGCCTACTTTTAATATGAGTTACATGGTGTTGAAGTAAAGAAAAAAAGCCATGTTGGTTTATTAGGCTTATTGACTGCTTGAACAAGTCAGAAATCTTAGCTCAGTAGGTTAAGCTGGTGGTTAACTGACTAACAGGTCCGCACAAGGTTGTGGGTTCAAGCCCCAGTATTGGCAATTAAACATTTTATTTCTCTTTTGAAATCTAATAGTTTGTTTGCTTTTGTGACATTAAACTGTAAATCAATTTGTTTATTAAAGAGACCTGTTCAAAAGATTGCTTTTTTTCTTTCGTCTTTGTTGAAAGACTTGTTTGGCCTACTTTTAATATGAGTTTCATGGTGTTGAAGTATGGAAAAGAAGCTATGTTGGTTCATTAGGCTTATTGACTGCTTGCAAAAGTCAGAAGTGGTAGCTCAGTGGGTTAAGCTGGTGGTTAACTGACTAACAGGTCCCCACAAGGTTGTGGGTTCAAGCCCCAGTATTGGCAAGTAAAAAATTTTAATTCTCTTTTTAAATGTAATAGTTTGTTTGCTTTTGTGACATTAAACTGTAAATCTATTTGTTAATTTAAGAGACCTGTTCAAAAGATTGCTTTATTTATTTGTCTTTTGTGAAAAACGTGTTTGGCCTACTTTTAATATGAGTTACATGATGTTAAAGTATAGAAAAAAAGCAATGTTGGTTTATTAGGCTTATTGACTGATTAAACAAGTCAGAAATGGTAGCTCAGTAGGTTAAGCTGGTGGTTAACTGCCTAACAGGTCCCCACAAGGTTGTGGGTTCAAGCCCCAGTATTGGCAAGTAAAAAATTTTAATTCTCTTTTGAAATGGAATAGTTTGTTTGCTTTTGTGACATTAAACTGTAAATCAATTTGTTCAATAAAGAGACCTGTTAAAAAGATTGATTTTTTTCTTTGTCTTTGTTGAAAGACTTGTTTGGCCTACTTTTAATATGTGTTCCATGGTGTTGAAGTATGAAAAAGAAGCCATGTTGGTTCATTAGGCTTATTGACTGCTTACAAACGTCAGAAATGGTAGCTCAGTGGGTTAAGCTGGTGGTTAACTGACTAACAGGTCAACACAAGGTTGTGGGTTCAAGCCACAGTATAGCCAAGATAAAAAAAAAAATTCTCTTTTTAAATGTAATAGTTTGTTTGCTTTTGTTACATTAAACTGTAAATCTATTTGTTAATTAAAGAGACCTGTTCAAAAGATTGCTTTATTTCTTTGTCTTTGTTGAAAGACTTGTTTGGCCTACTTTTAATATGAGTTACATGGTGTTGAAGTAAAGAAAAAAAGCCATGTTGGTTTATTAGGCTTATTGACTGCTTGAACAAGTCAGAAATGGTAGCTCAGTAGGTTAAGCTGGTGGTTAACTGACTAACAGGTCTGCACAAGGTTGTGGGTTCAAGCCCCAGTATTGGCAAGTAAAAAATTTCAATTCTCTTTTTAAATGTAATAGTTTGTTTGCTTTGTGACATTAAACTGTAAATCTATTTGTTAATTAAAGAGACCTGTTCAAAAGATTGCTTTATTTATTTGTCTTTTGTGAAAAACTTGTTTGGCCTACTTTTAATATGAGTTACATGGTGTTGAAGTAAAGAAAAAAAGCCATGTTGGTTTATTAGGCTTATTGACTGCTTGAACAAGTCAGAAATCTTAGCTCAGTAGGTTAAGCTGGTGGTTAACTGACTAACAGGTCCGCACAAGGTTGTGGGTTCAAGCCCCAGTATTGGCAATTAAACATTTTATTTCTCTTTTGAAATCTAATAGTTTGTTTGCTTTTGTGACATTAAACTGTAAATCAATTTGTTTATTAAAGAGACCTGTTCAAAAGATTGCTTTTTTTCTTTCGTCTTTGTTGAAAGACTTGTTTGGCCTACTTTTAATATGAGTTTCATGGTGTTGAAGTATGGAAAAGAAGCTATGTTGGTTCATTAGGCTTATTGACTGCTTGCAAAAGTCAGAAGTGGTAGCTCAGTGGGTTAATCTGGTGGTTAACTGACTAACAGGTATCCAGAAGGTTTTGGGTTCAAGCCCCAGTATTGGCAAGTAAAAAATTTTAATTCTCTTTTTAAAAGTAATAGTTTGTTTGCTTTTGTGACATTAAACTGTAAATCTATTTGTTAATTAAAGAGACCTGTTCAAAAGATTGCTTTATTTATTTGTCTTTTGTGAAAAACGTGTTTGGCCTACTTTTAATATGAGTTACATGATGTTAAAGTATAGAAAAAAAGCAATGTTGGTTTATTAGGCTTATTGACTGATTAAACAAGTCAGAAATGGTAGCTCAGTAGGTTAAGCTGGTGGTTAACTGCCTAACAGGTCCCCACAAGGTTGTGGGTTCAAGCCCCAGTATTGGCAAGTAAAAAAATTTAATTCTCTTTTGAAATGGAATAGTTTGTTTGCTTTTGTGACATTAAACTGTAAATCAATTTGTTCAATAAAGAGACCTGTTAAAAAGATTGATTTTTTTCTTTGTCTTTGTTGAAAGACTTGTTTGGCCTACTTTTAATATGTGTTCCATGGTGTTGAAGTATGAAAAAGAAGCCATGTTGGTTCATTAGGCTTATTGACTGCTTACAAACGTCAGAAATGGTAGCTCAGTGGGTTAAGCTGGTGGTTAACTGACTAACAGGTCCACACAAGGTTGTGGGTTCAAGCCGCAGTATAGCCAAGATAAAAAAAAATAATTCTCTTTTTAAATGTAATAGTTTGTTTGCTTTTGTTACATTAAACTGTAAATCTATTTGTTAATTAAAGAGACCTGTTCAAAAGATTGCTTTATTTCTTTGTCTTTGTTGAAAGACTTGTTTGGCCTACTTTTAATATGAGTTACATGGTGTTGAAGTAAAGAAAAAAAGCCATGTTGGTTTATTAGGCTTATTGACTGCTTGAACAAGTCAGAAATGGTAGCTCAGTAGGTTAAGCTGGTGGTTAACTGACTAACAGGTCTGCACAAGGTTGTGGGTTCAAGCCCCAGTATTGGCAAGTAAGAAATTTCAATTCTCTTTTTAAATGTAATAGTTTGTTTGCTTTGTGACATTAAACTGTAAATCTATTTGTTAATTAAAGAGACCTGTTCAAAAAATTGCTTTATTTCTTTGTCTTTGTTGAAAGACTTGTTTGGCCTACTTTTAATATGAGTTACATGGTGTTGAAGTAAAGAAAAAAAGCCATGTTGGTTTATTAGGCTTATTGACTGCTTGAACAAGTCAGAAATGGTAGCTCAGTAGGTTAAGCTGGTGGTTAACTGACTAACAGGTCCGCACAAGGTTGTGGGTTCAAGCCCCAGTATCGGCAATTAAACATTTTATTTCTCTTTTGAAATCTAATAGTTTGTTTGCTTTTGTGACATTAAACTGTAAATCAATTTGTTTATTAAAGAGACCTGTTCAAAAGATTGCTTTTTTTCTTTCGTCTTTGTTGAAAGACTTGTTTGGCCTACTTTTAAAGAGTTTCATGGTGTTGAAGTATGGAAAAGAAGCTATGTTGGTTCATTAGGCTTATTGAATGCTTGCAAAAGTCAGAAGTGGTAGCTCAGTGGGTTAAGCTGGTGGTTAACTGACTAACAGGTCCCCACAAGGTTGTGGGTTCAAGCCCCAGTATTGGCAAGTAAAAAATTTTAATTCTCTTTTTAAAAGTAATAGTTTGTTTGCTTTTGTGACATTAAACTGTAAATCTATTTGTTAATTAAAGAGACCTGTTCAAAAGATTGCTTTATTTATTTGTCTTTTGTGAAAAACGTGTTTGGCCTACTTTTAATATGAGTTACATGATGTTAAAGTATAGAAAAAAAGCAATGTTGGTTTATTAGGCTTATTGACTGATTAAACACGTCAGAAATGGTAGCTCAGTAGGTTAAGCTGGTGGTTAACTGCCTAACAGGTCCCCACAAGGATGTGGGTTCAAGCCCCAGTATTGGCAAGTAAAAAAATTTAATTCTCTTTTGAAATGGAATAGTTTGTTTGCTTTTGTGACATTAAACTGTAAATCAATTTGTTCAATAAAGAGACCTGTTAAAAAGATTGATTTTTTTCTTTGTCTTTGTTGAAAGACTTGTTTGGCCTACTTTTAATATGTGTTCCATGGTGTTGAAGTATGAAAAAGAAGCCATGTTGGTTCATTAGGCTTATTGACTGCTTACAAACGTCAGAAATGGTAGCTCAGTGGGTTAAGCTGGTGGTTAACTGACTAACAGGTCCACACAAGGTTGTGGGTTCAAGCCGCAGTATAGCCAAGATAAAAAAAAAAAATTCTCTTTTTAAATGTAATAGTTTGTTTGCTTTTGTTACATTAAACTGTAAATCTATTTGTTAATTAAAGAGACCTGTTCAAAAGATTGCTTTATTTCTTTGTCTTTGTTGAAAGACTTGTTTGGCCTACTTTTAATATGAGTTACATGGTGTTGAAGTAAAGAAAAAAAGCCATGTTGGTTTATTAGGCTTATTGACTGCTTGAACAAGTCAGAAATGGTAGCTCAGTAGGTTAAGCTGGTGGTTAACTGACTAACAGGTCTGCACAAGGTTGTGGGTTCAAGCCCCAGTATTGGCAAGTAAAAAATTTCAATTCTCTTTTTGAATGTAATAGTTTGTTTGCTTTGTGACATTAAACTGTAAATCTATTTGTTAATTAAAGAGACCTGTTCAAAAGATTGCTTTATTTATTTGTCTTTTGTGAAAAACTTGTTTGGCTTACTTTTAATATGAGTTACATGGTGTTGAAGTAAAGAAAAAAAGCCATGTTGGTTTATTAGGCTTATTGACTGCTTGAACAAGTCAGAAATCTTAGCTCAGTAGGTTAAGCTGGTGGTTAACTGACTAACAGGTCCGCACAAGGTTGTGGGTTCAAGCCCCAGTATTGGCAATTAAACATTTTATTTCTCTTTTGAAATCTAATAGTTTGTTTGCTTTTGTGACATTAAACTGTAAATCAATTTGTTAATTAAAGAGACCTGTTCAAAAGATTGCTTTATTTCTTTGTCTTTGTTGAAAGACTTGTTTGGCCTACTTTTAATATGAGTTACATGATGTTAAAGTATAGAAAAAAAGCAATGTTGGTTTATTAGGCTTATTGACTGCTTGAACAAGTCAGAAATGGTAGCTCAGTAGGTTAAGCTGGTGGTTAACTGACTAACAGGTCTGCACAAGGTTGTGGGTTCAAGCCCCAGTATTGGCAAGTAAAAAATTTCAATTCTCTTTTTAAATGTAATAGTTTGTTTGCTTTGTGACATTAAACTGTAAATCTATTTGTTAATTAAAGAGACCTGTTCAAAAGATTGCTTTATTTATTTGTCTTTTGTGAAAAACTTGTTTGGCCTACTTTTAATATGAGTTACATGGTGTTGAAGTAAAGAAAAAAAGCCATGTTGGTTTATTAGGCTTATTGACTGCTTGAACAAGTCAGAAATCTTAGCTCAGTAGGTTAAGCTGGTGGTTAACTGACTAACAGGTCCGCACAAGGTTGTGGGTTCAAGCCCCAGTATTGGCAATTAAACATTTTATTTCTCTTTTGAAATCTAATAGTTTGTTTGCTTTTGTGACATTAAACTGTAAATCAATTTGTTTATTAAAGAGACCTGTTCAAAAGATTGCTTTTTTTCTTTCGTCTTTGTTGAAAGACTTGTTTGGCCTACTTTTAATATGAGTTTCATGGTGTTGAAGTATGGAAAAGAAGCTATGTTGGTTCATTAGGCTTATTGACTGCTTGCAAAAGTCAGAAGTGGTAGCTCAGTGGGTTAAGCTGGTGGTTAACTGACTAACAGGTATCCAGAAGGTTTTGGGTTCAAGCCCCAGTATTGGCAAGTAAAAAATTTCAATTCTCTTTTTAAATGTAATAGTTTGTTTGCTTTGTGACATTAAACTGTAAATCTATTTGTTAATTAAAGAGACCTGTTCAAAAAATTGCTTTATTTATTTGTCTTTTGTGAAAAACTTGTTTGGCCTACTTTTAATATGAGTTACATGGTGTTGAAGTAAAGAAAAAAAGCCATGTTGGTTTATTAGGCTTATTGACTGCTTGAACAAGTCAGAAATGTTAGCTCAGTAGGTTAAGCTGGTGGTTAACTGACTAACAGGTCCGCACAAGGTTGTGGGTTCAAGCCCCAGTATTGGCAATTAAACATTTTATTTCTCTTTTGAAATCTAATAGTTTGTTTGCTTTTGTGACATTAAACTGTAAATCAATTTGTTTATTAAAGAGACCTGTTCAAAAGATTGCTTTTTTTCTTTCGTCTTTGTTGAAAGACTTGTTTGGCCTACTTTTAAAGAGTTTCATGGTGTTGAAGTATGGAAAAGAAGCTATGTTGGTTCATTAGGCTTATTGAATGCTTGCAAAAGTCAGAAGTGGTAGCTCAGTGGGTTAAGCTGGTGGTTAACTGACTAACAGGTCCCCACAAGGTTGTGGGTTCAAGCCCCAGTATTGGCAAGTAAAAAATTTTAATTCTCTTTTTAAATGTAATAGTTTGTTTGCTTTTGTGACATTAAACTGTAAATCTATTTGTTAATTTAAGAGACCTGTTCAAAAGATTGCTTTATTTATTTGTCTTTTGTAAAAAACGTGTTTGGCCTACTTTTAATATGAGTTACATGATGTTAAAGTATAGAAAAAAAGCAATGTTGGTTTATTAGGCTTATTGACTGATTAAACAAGTCAGAAATGGTAGCTCAGTAGGTTAAGCTGGTGGTTAACTGCCTAACAGGTCCCCACAAGGTTGTGGGTTCAAGCCCCAGTATTGGCAAGTAAAAAATTTTAATTCTCTTTTGAAATGGAATAGTTTGTTTGCTTTTGTGACATTAAACTGTAAATCAATTTGTTCAATAAAGAGACCTGTTAAAAAGATTGATTTTTTTCTTTGTCTTTGTTGAAAGACTTGTTTGGCCTACTTTTAATATGTGTTCCATGGTGTTGAAGTATGAAAAAGAAGCCATGTTGGTTCATTAGGCTTATTGACTGCTTACAAACGTCAGAAATGGTAGCTCAGTGGGTTAAGCTGGTGGTTAACTGACTAACAGGTCAACACAAGGTTGTGGGTTCAAGCCACAGTATAGCCAAGATAAAAAAAAAAATTCTCTTTTTAAATGTAATAGTTTGTTTGCTTTTGTTACATTAAACTGTAAATCTATTTGTTAATTAAAGAGACCTGTTCAAAAGATTGCTTTTTTTCTTTCGTCTTTGTTGAAAGACTTGTTTGGCCTACTTTTAATATGAGTTACATGGTGTTGAAGTAAAGAAAAAAAGCCATGTTGGTTTATTAGGCTTATTGACTGCTTGAACAAGTCAGAAATGGTAGCTCAGTAGGTTAAGCTGGTGGTTAACTGACAAACAGGTCTGCACAAGGTTGTGGGTTCAAGCCCCAGTATTGGCAAGTAAAAAATGTCAATTCTCTTTTTAAATGTAATAGTTTGTTTGCTTTGTGACATTAAACTGTAAATATATTTGTTAATTAAAGAGACCTGTTCAAAAGATTGCTTTATTTATTTGTCTTTTGTGAAAAACTTGTTTGGCTTACTTTTAATATGAGTTACATGGTGTTGAAGTAAAGAAAAAAAGCCATGTTGGTTTATTAGGCTTATTGACTGCTTGAACAAGTCAGAAATGTTAGCTCAGTAGGTTAAGCTGGTGGTTAACTGACTAACAGGTCCGCACAAGGTTGTGGGTTCAAGCCCCAGTATTGGCAATTAAACATTTTATTTCTCTTTTGAAATCTAATAGTTTGTTTGCTTTTGTGACATTAAACTGTAAATCAATTTGTTTATTAAAGAGACCTGTTCAAAAGATTGCTTTTTTTCTTTCGTCTTTGTTGAAAGACTTGTTTGGCCTACTTTTAAAGAGTTTCATGGTGTTGAAGTATGGAAAAGAAGCTATGTTGGTTCATTAGGCTTATTGAATGCTTGCAAAAGTCAGAAGTGGTAGCTCAGTGGGTTAAGCTGGTGGTTAACTGACTAACAGGTCCCCACAAGGTTGTGGGTTCAAGCCCCAGTATTGGCAAGTAAAAAATTTTAATTCTCTTTTTAAATGTAATAGTTTGTTTGCTTTTGTGACATTAAACTGTAAATCTATTTGTTAATTTAAGAGACCTGTTCAAAAGATTGCTTTATTTATTTGTCTTTTGTGAAAAACGTGTTTGGCCTACTTTTAATATGAGTTACATGATGTTAAAGTATAGAAAAAAAGCAATGTTGGTTTATTAGGCTTATTGACTGATTAAACAAGTCAGAAATGGTAGCTCAGTAGGTTAAGCTGGTGGTTAACTGCCTAACAGGTCCCCACAAGGTTGTGGGTTCAAGCCCCAGTATTGGCAAGTAAAAAATTTTAATTCTCTTTTGAAATGGAATAGTTTGTTTGCTTTTGTGACATTAAACTGTAAATCAATTTGTTCAATAAAGAGACCTGTTAAAAAGATTGATTTTTTTCTTTGTCTTTGTTGAAAGACTTGTTTGGCCTACTTTTAATATGTGTTCCATGGTGTTGAAGTATGAAAAAGAAGCCATGTTGGTTCATTAGGCTTATTGACTGCTTACAAACGTCAGAAATGGTAGCTCAGTGGGTTAAGCTGGTGGTTAACTGACTAACAGGTCAACACAAGGTTGTGGGTTCAAGCCACAGTATAGCCAAGATAAAAAAAAAAATTCTCTTTTTAAATGTAATAGTTTGTTTGCTTTTGTTACATTAAACTGTAAATCTATTTGTTAATTAAAGAGACCTGTTCAAAAGATTGCTTTATTTCTTTGTCTTTGTTGAAAGACTTGTTTGGCCTACTTTTAATATGAGTTACATGGTGTTGAAGTAAAGAAAAAAAGCCATGTTGGTTTATTAGGCTTATTGACTGCTTGAACAAGTCAGAAATGGTAGCTCAGTAGGTTAAGCTGGTGGTTAACTGACTAACAGGTCTGCACAAGGTTGTGGGTTCAAGCCCCAGTATTGGCAAGTAAAAAATTTCAATTCTCTTTTTAAATGTAATAGTTTGTTTGCTTTGTGACATTAAACTGTAAATCTATTTGTTAATTAAAGAGACCTGTTCAAAAGATTGCTTTATTTATTTGTCTTTTGTGAAAAACTTGTTTGGCCTACTTTTAATATGAGTTACATGGTGTTGAAGTAAAGAAAAAAAGCCATGTTGGTTTATTAGGCTTATTGACTGCTTGAACAAGTCAGAAATCTTAGCTCAGTAGGTTAAGCTGGTGGTTAACTGACTAACAGGTCCGCACAAGGTTGTGGGTTCAAGCCCCAGTATTGGCAATTAAACATTTTATTTCTCTTTTGAAATCTAATAGTTTGTTTGCTTTTGTGACATTAAACTGTAAATCAATTTGTTTATTAAAGAGACCTGTTCAAAAGATTGCTTTTTTTCTTTCGTCTTTGTTGAAAGACTTGTTTGGCCTACTTTTAATATGAGTTTCATGGTGTTGAAGTATGGAAAAGAAGCTATGTTGGTTCATTAGGCTTATTGACTGCTTGCAAAAGTCAGAAGTGGTAGCTCAGTGGGTTAATCTGGTGGTTAACTGACTAACAGGTATCCAGAAGGTTTTGGGTTCAAGCCCCAGTATTGGCAAGTAAAAAATTTTAATTCTCTTTTTAAAAGTAATAGTTTGTTTGCTTTTGTGACATTAAACTGTAAATCTATTTGTTAATTAAAGAGACCTGTTCAAAAGATTGCTTTATTTATTTGTCTTTTGTGAAAAACGTGTTTGGCCTACTTTTAATATGAGTTACATGATGTTAAAGTATAGAAAAAAAGCAATGTTGGTTTATTAGGCTTATTGACTGATTAAACAAGTCAGAAATGGTAGCTCAGTAGGTTAAGCTGGTGGTTAACTGCCTAACAGGTCCCCACAAGGTTGTGGGTTCAAGCCCCAGTATTGGCAAGTAAAAAAATTTAATTCTCTTTTGAAATGGAATAGTTTGTTTGCTTTTGTGACATTAAACTGTAAATCAATTTGTTCAATAAAGAGACCTGTTAAAAAGATTGATTTTTTTCTTTGTCTTTGTTGAAAGACTTGTTTGGCCTACTTTTAATATGTGTTCCATGGTGTTGAAGTATGAAAAAGAAGCCATGTTGGTTCATTAGGCTTATTGACTGCTTACAAACGTCAGAAATGGTAGCTCAGTGGGTTAAGCTGGTGGTTAACTGACTAACAGGTCCACACAAGGTTGTGGGTTCAAGCCGCAGTATAGCCAAGATAAAAAAAAATAATTCTCTTTTTAAATGTAATAGTTTGTTTGCTTTTGTTACATTAAACTGTAAATCTATTTGTTAATTAAAGAGACCTGTTCAAAAGATTGCTTTATTTCTTTGTCTTTGTTGAAAGACTTGTTTGGCCTACTTTTAATATGAGTTACATGGTGTTGAAGTAAAGAAAAAAAGCCATGTTGGTTTATTAGGCTTATTGACTGCTTGAACAAGTCAGAAATGGTAGCTCAGTAGGTTAAGCTGGTGGTTAACTGACTAACAGGTCTGCACAAGGTTGTGGGTTCAAGCCCAAGTATTGGCAAGTAAAAAATTTCAATTCTCTTTTTAAATGTAATAGTTTGTTTGCTTTGTGACATTAAACTGTAAATCTATTTGTTAATTAAAGAGACCTGTTCAAAAGATTGCTTTATTTATTTGTCTTTTGTGAAAAACTTGTTTGGCTTACTTTTAATATGAGTTACATGGTGTTGAAGTAAAGAAAAAAAGCCATGTTGGTTTATTAGGCTTATTGACTGCTTGAACAAGTCAGAAATCTTAGCTCAGTAGGTTAAGCTGGTGGTTAACTGACTAACAGGTCCGCACAAGGTTGTGGGTTCAAGCCCCAGTATTGGCAATTAAACATTTTATTTCTCTTTTGAAATCTAATAGTTTGTTTGCTTTTGTGACATTAAACTGTAAATCAATTTGTTAATTAAAGAGACCTGTTCAAAAGATTGCTTTATTTCTTTGTCTTTGTTGAAAGACTTGTTTGGCCTACTTTTAATATGAGTTACATGGTGTTGAAGTAAAGAAAAAAAGCCATGTTGGTTTATTAGGCTTATTGACTGCTTGAACAAGTCAGAAATGGTAGCTCAGTAGGTTAAGCTGGTGGTTACCTGACTAACATGTCTGCACAAGGTTGTGGGTTCAAGCCCCAGTATTGGCAAGTAAAAAATTTCAATTCTCTTTTTAAATGTAATAGTTTGTTTGCTTTGTGACATTAAACTGTAAATCTATTTGTTAATTAAAGAGACCTGTTCAAAAGATTGCTTTATTTATTTGTCTTTTGTGAAAAACTTGTTTGGCCTACTTTTAATATGAGTTACATGGTGTTGAAGTAAAGAAAAAAAGCCATGTTGGTTTATTAGGCTTATTGACTGCTTGAACAAGTCAGAAATCTTAGCTCAGTAGGTTAAGCTGGTGGTTAACTGACTAACAGGTCCGCACAAGGTTGTGGGTTCAAGCCCCAGTATTGGCAATTAAACATTTTATTTCTCTTTTGAAATCTAATAGTTTGTTTGCTTTTGTGACATTAAACTGTAAATCAATTTGTTTATTAAAGAGACCTGTTCAAAAGATTGCTTTTTTTCTTTCGTCTTTGTTGAAAGACTTGTTTGGCCTACTTTTAATATGAGTTTCATGGTGTTGAAGTATGGAAAAGAAGCTATGTTGGTTCATTAGGCTTATTGACTGCTTGCAAAAGTCAGAAGTGGTAGCTCAGTGGGTTAATCTGGTGGTTAACTGACTAACAGGTATCCAGAAGGTTTTGGGTTCAAGCCCCAGTATTGGCAAGTAAAAAATTTCAATTCTCTTTTTAAATGTAATAGTTTGTTTGCTTTGTGACATTAAACTGTAAATCTATTTGTTAATTAAAGAGACCTGTTCAAAAAATTGCTTTATTTATTTGTCTTTTGTGAAAAACTTGTTTGGCCTACTTTTAATATGAGTTACATGGTGTTGAAGTAAAGAAAAAAAGCCATGTTGGTTTATTAGGCTTATTGACTGCTTGAACAAGTCAGAAATGTTAGCTCAGTAGGTTAAGCTGGTGGTTAACTGACTAACAGGTCCGCACAAGGTTGTGGGTTCAAGCCCCAGTATTGGCAATTAAACATTTTATTTCTCTTTTGAAATCTAATAGTTTGTTTGCTTTTGTGACATTAAACTGTAAATCAATTTGTTTATTAAAGAGACCTGTTCAAAAGATTGCTTTTTTTCTTTCGTCTTTGTTGAAAGACTTGTTTGGCCTACTTTTAAAGAGTTTCATGGTGTTGAAGTATGGAAAAGAAGCTATGTTGGTTCATTAGGCTTATTGAATGCTTGCAAAAGTCAGAAGTGGTAGCTCAGTGGGTTAAGCTGGTGGTTAACTGACTAACAGGTCCCCACAAGGTTGTGGGTTCAAGCCCCAGTATTGGCAAGTAAAAAATTTTAATTCTCTTTTTAAAAGTAATAGTTTGTTTGCTTTTGTGACATTAAACTGTAAATCTATTTGTTAATTAAAGAGACCTGTTCAAAAGATTGCTTTATTTATTTGTCTTTTGTGAAAAACGTGTTTGGCCTACTTTTAATATGAGTTACATGATGTTAAAGTATAGAAAAAAAGCAATGTTGGTTTATTAGGCTTATTGACTGATCAAACAAGTCAGAAATGGTAGCTCAGTAGGTTAAGCTGGTGGTTAACTGCCTAACAGGTCCCCACAAGGTTGTGGGTTCAAGCCCCAGTATTGGCAAGTAAAAAAATTTAATTCTCTTTTGAAATGGAATAGTTTGTTTGCTTTTGTGACATTAAACTGTAAATCAATTTGTTCAATAAAGAGACCTGTTAAAAAGATTGATTTTTTTCTTTGTCTTTGTTGAAAGACTTGTTTGGCCTACTTTTAATATGTGTTCCATGGTGTTGAAGTATGAAAAAGAAGCCATGTTGGTTCATTAGGCTTATTGACTGCTTACAAACGTCACAAATGGTAGCTCAGTGGGTTAAGCTGGTGGTTAACTGACTAACAGGTCCACACAAGGTTGTGGGTTCAAGCCGCAGTATAGCCAAGATAAAAAAAAAAAATTCTCTTTTTAAATGTAATAGTTTGTTTGCTTTTGTTACATTAAACTGTAAATCTATTTGTTAATTAAAGAGACCTGTTCAAAAGATTGCTTTATTTCTTTGTCTTTGTTGAAAGACTTGTTTGGCCTACTTTTAATATGAGTTACATGGTGTTGAAGTAAAGAAAAAAAGCCATGTTGGTTTATTAGGCTTATTGACTGCTTGAACAAGTCAGAAATGGTAGCTCAGTAGGTTAAGCTGGTGGTTAACTGACTAACAGGTCTGCACAAGGTTGTGGGTTCAAGCCCCAGTATTGGCAAGTAAAAAATTTCAATTCTCTTTTTAAATGTAATAGTTTGTTTGCTTTGTGACATTAAACTGTAAATCTATTTGTTAATTAAAGAGACCTGTTCAAAAGATTGCTTTATTTATTTGTCTTTTGTGAAAAACTTGTTTGGCTTACTTTTAATATGAGTTACATGGTGTTGAAGTAAAGAAAAAAAGCCATGTTGGTTTATTAGGCTTATTGACTGCTTGAACAAGTCAGAAATCTTAGCTCAGTAGGTTAAGCTGGTGGTTAACTGACTAACAGGTCCGCACAAGGTTGTGGGTTCAAGCCCCAGTATTGGCAATTAAACATTTTATTTCTCTTTTGAAATCTAATAGTTTGTTTGCTTTTGTGACATTAAACTGTAAATCAATTTGTTAATTAAAGAGACCTGTTCAAAAGATTGCTTTATTTCTTTGTCTTTGTTGAATGACTTGTTTGGCCTACTTTTAATATGAGTTACATGGTGTTGAAGTAAAGAAAAAAAGCCATGTTGGTTTATTAGGCTTATTGACTGCTTGAACAAGTCAGAAATGGTAACTCAGTAGGTTAAGCTGGTGGTTAACTGACTAACATGTCTGCACAAGGTTGTGGGTTCAAGCCCCAGTATTGGCAAGTAAAAATTTCAATTCTCTTTTTAAATGTAATAGTTTGTTTGCTTTGTGACATTAAACTGTAAATCTATTTGTTAATTAAAGAGACCTGTTCAAAAGATTGCTTTATTTATTTGTCTTTTGTGAAAAACTTGTTTGGCCTACTTTTAATATGAGTTACATGGTGTTGAAGTAAAGAAAAAAAGCCATGTTGGTTTATTAGGCTTATTGACTGCTTGAACAAGTCAGAAATCTTAGCTCAGTAGGTTAAGCTGGTGGTTAACTGACTAACAGGTCCGCACAAGGTTGTGGGTTCAAGCCCCAGTATTGGCAATTAAACATTTTATTTCTCTTTTGAAATCTAATAGTTTGTTTGCTTTTGTGACATTAAACTGTAAATCAATTTGTTTATTAAAGAGACCTGTTCAAAAGATTGCTTTTTTTCTTTCGTCTTTGTTGAAAGACTTGTTTGGCCTACTTTTAATATGAGTTTCATGGTGTTGAAGTATGGAAAAGAAGCTATGTTGGTTCATTAGGCTTATTGACTGCTTGCAAAAGTCAGAAGTGGTAGCTCAGTGGGTTAATCTGGTGGTTAACTGACTAACAGGTATCCAGAAGGTTTTGGGTTCAAGCCCCAGTATTGGCAAGTAAAAAATTTCAATTCTCTTTTTAAATGTAATAGTTTGTTTGCTTTGTGACATTAAACTGTAAATCTATTTGTTAATTAAAGAGACCTGTTCAAAAAATTGCTTTATTTATTTGTCTTTTGTGAAAAACTTGTTTGGCCTACTTTCAATATGAGTTACATGGTGTTGAAGTAAAGAAAAAAAGCCATGTTGGTTTATTAGGCTTATTGACTGCTTGAACAAGTCAGAAATGGTAGCTCAGTAGGTTAAGCTGGTGGTTAACTGACTAACAGGTCCGCACAAGGTTGTGGGTTCAAGCCCCAGTATTGGCAATTAAACATTTTATTTCTCTTTTGAAATCTAATAGTTTGTTTGCTTTTGTGACATTAAACTGTAAATCAATTTGTTAATTAAAGAGACCTGTTCAAAAGATTGCTTTATTTCTTTGTCTTTGTTGAAAGACTTGTTTGGCCTACTTTTAATATGAGTTACATGATGTTAAAGTATAGAAAAAAAGCAATGTTGGTTTATTAGGCTTATTGACTGCTTGAACAAGTCAGAAATGGTAGCTCAGTAGGTTAAGCTGGTGGTTAACTGACTAACAGGTCTGCACAAGGTTGTGGGTTCAAGCCCCAGTATTGGCAAGTAAAAAATTTCAATTCTCTTTTTAAATGTAATAGTTTGTTTGCTTTGTGACATTAAACTGTAAATCTATTTGTTAATTAAAGAGACCTGTTCAAAAGATTGCTTTATTTATTTGTCTTTTGTGAAAAACTTGTTTGGCCTACTTTTAATATGAGTTACATGGTGTTGAAGTAAAGAAAAAAAGCCATGTTGGTTTATTAGGCTTATTGACTGCTTGAACAAGTCAGAAATCTTAGCTCAGTAGGTTAAGCTGGTGGTTAACTGACTAACAGGTCCGCACAAGGTTGTGGGTTCAAGCCCCAGTATTGGCAATTAAACATTTTATTTCTCTTTTGAAATCTAATAGTTTGTTTGCTTTTGTGACATTAAACTGTAAATCAATTTGTTTATTAAAGAGACCTGTTCAAAAGATTGCTTTTTTTCTTTCGTCTTTGTTGAAAGACTTGTTTGGCCTACTTTTAATATGAGTTTCATGGTGTTGAAGTATGGAAAAGAAGCTATGTTGGTTCATTAGGCTTATTGACTGCTTGCAAAAGTCAGAAGTGGTAGCTCAGTGGGTTAAGCTGGTGGTTAACTGACTAACAGGTATCCAGAAGGTTTTGGGTTCAAGCCCCAGTATTGGCAAGTAAAAAATTTCAATTCTCTTTTTAAATGTAATAGTTTGTTTGCTTTGTGACATTAAACTGTAAATCTATTTGTTAATTAAAGAGACCTGTTCAAAAAATTGCTTTATTTATTTGTCTTTTGTGAAAAACTTGTTTGGCCTACTTTTAATATGAGTTACATGGTGTTGAAGTAAAGAAAAAAAGCCATGTTGGTTTATTAGGCTTATTGACTGCTTGAACAAGTCAGAAATGTTAGCTCAGTAGGTTAAGCTGGTGGTTAACTGACTAACAGGTCCGCACAAGGTTGTGGGTTCAAGCCCCAGTATTGGCAATTAAACATTTTATTTCTCTTTTGAAATCTAATAGTTTGTTTGCTTTTGTGACATTAAACTGTAAATCAATTTGTTTATTAAAGAGACCTGTTCAAAAGATTGCTTTTTTTCTTTCGTCTTTGTTGAAAGACTTGTTTGGCCTACTTTTAAAGAGTTTCATGGTGTTGAAGTATGGAAAAGAAGCTATGTTGGTTCATTAGGCTTATTGAATGCTTGCAAAAGTCAGAAGTGGTAGCTCAGTGGGTTAAGCTGGTGGTTAACTGACTAACAGGTCCCCACAAGGTTGTGGGTTCAAGCCCCAGTATTGGCAAGTAAAAAATTTTAATTCTCTTTTTAAATGTAATAGTTTGTTTGCTTTTGTGACATTAAACTGTAAATCTATTTGTTAATTTAAGAGACCTGTTCAAAAGATTGCTTTATTTATTTGTCTTTTGTAAAAAACGTGTTTGGCCTACTTTTAATATGAGTTACATGATGTTAAAGTATAGAAAAAAAGCAATGTTGGTTTATTAGGCTTATTGACTGATTAAACAAGTCAGAAATGGTAGCTCAGTAGGTTAAGCTGGTGGTTAACTGCCTAACAGGTCCCCACAAGGTTGTGGGTTCAAGCCCCAGTATTGGCAAGTAAAAAATTTTAATTCTCTTTTGAAATGGAATAGTTTGTTTGCTTTTGTGACATTAAACTGTAAATCAATTTGTTCAATAAAGAGACCTGTTAAAAAGATTGATTTTTTTCTTTGTCTTTGTTGAAAGACTTGTTTGGCCTACTTTTAATATGTGTTCCATGGTGTTGAAGTATGAAAAAGAAGCCATGTTGGTTCATTAGGCTTATTGACTGCTTACAAACGTCAGAAATGGTAGCTCAGTGGGTTAAGCTGGTGGTTAACTGACTAACAGGTCAACACAAGGTTGTGGGTTCAAGCCACAGTATAGCCAAGATAAAAAAAAAAATTCTCTTTTTAAATGTAATAGTTTGTTTGCTTTTGTTACATTAAACTGTAAATCTATTTGTTAATTAAAGAGACCTGTTCAAAAGATTGCTTTTTTTCTTTCGTCTTTGTTGAAAGACTTGTTTGGCCTACTTTTAATATGAGTTACATGGTGTTGAAGTAAAGAAAAAAAGCCATGTTGGTTTATTAGGCTTATTGACTGCTTGAACAAGTCAGAAATGGTAGCTCAGTAGGTTAAGCTGGTGGTTAACTGACAAACAGGTCTGCACAAGGTTGTGGGTTCAAGCCCCAGTATTGGCAAGTAAAAAATGTCAATTCTCTTTTTAAATGTAATAGTTTGTTTGCTTTGTGACATTAAACTGTAAATATATTTGTTAATTAAAGAGACCTGTTCAAAAGATTGCTTTATTTATTTGTCTTTTGTGAAAAACTTGTTTGGCTTACTTTTAATATGAGTTACATGGTGTTGAAGTAAAGAAAAAAAGCCATGTTGGTTTATTAGGCTTATTGACTGCTTGAACAAGTCAGAAATGTTAGCTCAGTAGGTTAAGCTGGTGGTTAACTGACTAACAGGTCCGCACAAGGTTGTGGGTTCAAGCCCCAGTATTGGCAATTAAACATTTTATTTCTCTTTTGAAATCTAATAGTTTGTTTGCTTTTGTGACATTAAACTGTAAATCAATTTGTTTATTAAAGAGACCTGTTCAAAAGATTGCTTTTTTTCTTTCGTCTTTGTTGAAAGACTTGTTTGGCCTACTTTTAAAGAGTTTCATGGTGTTGAAGTATGGAAAAGAAGCTATGTTGGTTCATTAGGCTTATTGAATGCTTGCAAAAGTCAGAAGTGGTAGCTCAGTGGGTTAAGCTGGTGGTTAACTGACTAACAGGTCCCCACAAGGTTGTGGGTTCAAGCCCCAGTATTGGCAAGTAAAAAATTTTAATTCTCTTTTTAAATGTAATAGTTTGTTTGCTTTTGTGACATTAAACTGTAAATCTATTTGTTAATTTAAGAGACCTGTTCAAAAGATTGCTTTATTTATTTGTCTTTTGTGAAAAACGTGTTTGGCCTACTTTTAATATGAGTTACATGATGTTAAAGTATAGAAAAAAAGCAATGTTGGTTTATTAGGCTTATTGACTGATTAAACAAGTCAGAAATGGTAGCTCAGTAGGTTAAGCTGGTGGTTAACTGCCTAACAGGTCCCCACAAGGTTGTGGGTTCAAGCCCCAGTATTGGCAAGTAAAAAATTTTAATTCTCTTTTGAAATGGAATAGTTTGTTTGCTTTTGTGACATTAAACTGTAAATCAATTTGTTCAATAAAGAGACCTGTTAAAAAGATTGATTTTTTTCTTTGTCTTTGTTGAAAGACTTGTTTGGCCTACTTTTAATATGTGTTCCATGGTGTTGAAGTATGAAAAAGAAGCCATGTTGGTTCATTAGGCTTATTGACTGCTTACAAACGTCAGAAATGGTAGCTCAGTGGGTTAAGCTGGTGGTTAACTGACTAACAGGTCAACACAAGGTTGTGGGTTCAAGCCACAGTATAGCCAAGATAAAAAAAAAAATTCTCTTTTTAAATGTAATAGTTTGTTTGCTTTTGTTACATTAAACTGTAAATCTATTTGTTAATTAAAGAGACCTGTTCAAAAGATTGCTTTATTTCTTTGTCTTTGTTGAAAGACTTGTTTGGCCTACTTTTAATATGAGTTACATGGTGTTGAAGTAAAGAAAAAAAGCCATGTTGGTTTATTAGGCTTATTGACTGCTTGAACAAGTCAGAAATGGTAGCTCAGTAGGTTAAGCTGGTGGTTAACTGACTAACAGGTCTGCACAAGGTTGTGGGTTCAAGCCCCAGTATTGGCAAGTAAAAAATTTCAATTCTCTTTTTAAATGTAATAGTTTGTTTGCTTTGTGACATTAAACTGTAAATCTATTTGTTAATTAAAGAGACCTGTTCAAAAGATTGCTTTATTTATTTGTCTTTTGTGAAAAACTTGTTTGGCCTACTTTTAATATGAGTTACATGGTGTTGAAGTAAAGAAAAAAAGCCATGTTGGTTTATTAGGCTTATTGACTGCTTGAACAAGTCAGAAATCTTAGCTCAGTAGGTTAAGCTGGTGGTTAACTGACTAACAGGTCCGCACAAGGTTGTGGGTTCAAGCCCCAGTATTGGCAATTAAACATTTTATTTCTCTTTTGAAATCTAATAGTTTGTTTGCTTTTGTGACATTAAACTGTAAATCAATTTGTTTATTAAAGAGACCTGTTCAAAAGATTGCTTTTTTTCTTTCGTCTTTGTTGAAAGACTTGTTTGGCCTACTTTTAATATGAGTTTCATGGTGTTGAAGTATGGAAAAGAAGCTATGTTGGTTCATTAGGCTTATTGACTGCTTGCAAAAGTCAGAAGTGGTAGCTCAGTGGGTTAATCTGGTGGTTAACTGACTAACAGGTATCCAGAAGGTTTTGGGTTCAAGCCCCAGTATTGGCAAGTAAAAAATTTTAATTCTCTTTTTAAAAGTAATAGTTTGTTTGCTTTTGTGACATTAAACTGTAAATCTATTTGTTAATTAAAGAGACCTGTTCAAAAGATTGCTTTATTTATTTGTCTTTTGTGAAAAACGTGTTTGGCCTACTTTTAATATGAGTTACATGATGTTAAAGTATAGAAAAAAAGCAATGTTGGTTTATTAGGCTTATTGACTGCTTGAACAAGTCAGAAATGGTAGCTCAGTAGGTTAAGCTGGTGGTTAACTGCCTAACAGGTCCCCACAAGGTTGTGGGTTCAAGCCCCAGTATTGGCAAGTAAAAAAATTTAATTCTCTTTTGAAATGGAATAGTTTGTTTGCTTTTGTGACATTAAACTGTAAATCAATTTGTTCAATAAAGAGACCTGTTAAAAAGATTGATTTTTTTCTTTGTCTTTGTTGAAAGACTTGTTTGGCCTACTTTTAATATGTGTTCCATGGTGTTGAAGTATGAAAAAGAAGCCATGTTGGTTCATTAGGCTTATTGACTGCTTACAAACGTCAGAAATGGTAGCTCAGTGGGTTAAGCTGGTGGTTAACTGACTAACAGGTCCACACAAGGTTGTGGGTTCAAGCCGCAGTATAGCCAAGATAAAAAAAAATAATTCTCTTTTTAAATGTAATAGTTTGTTTGCTTTTGTTACATTAAACTGTAAATCTATTTGTTAATTAAAGAGACCTGTTCAAAAGATTGCTTTATTTCTTTGTCTTTGTTGAAAGACTTGTTTGGCCTACTTTTAATATGAGTTACATGGTGTTGAAGTAAAGAAAAAAAGCCATGTTGGTTTATTAGGCTTATTGACTGCTTGAACAAGTCAGAAATGGTAGCTCAGTAGGTTAAGCTGGTGGTTAACTGACTAACAGGTCTGCACAAGGTTGTGGGTTCAAGCCCAAGTATTGGCAAGTAAAAAATTTCAATTCTCTTTTTAAATGTAATAGTTTGTTTGCTTTGTGACATTAAACTGTAAATCTATTTGTTAATTAAAGAGACCTGTTCAAAAGATTGCTTTATTTATTTGTCTTTTGTGAAAAACTTGTTTGGCTTACTTTTAATATGAGTTACATGGTGTTGAAGTAAAGAAAAAAAGCCATGTTGGTTTATTAGGCTTATTGACTGCTTGAACAAGTCAGAAATCTTAGCTCAGTAGGTTAAGCTGGTGGTTAACTGACTAACAGGTCCGCACAAGGTTGTGGGTTCAAGCCCCAGTATTGGCAATTAAACATTTTATTTCTCTTTTGAAATCTAATAGTTTGTTTGCTTTTGTGACATTAAACTGTAAATCAATTTGTTAATTAAAGAGACCTGTTCAAAAGATTGCTTTATTTCTTTGTCTTTGTTGAAAGACTTGTTTGGCCTACTTTTAATATGAGTTACATGGTGTTGAAGTAAAGAAAAAAAGCCATGTTGGTTTATTAGGCTTATTGACTGCTTGAACAAGTCAGAAATGGTAGCTCAGTAGGTTAAGCTGGTGGTTACCTGACTAACATGTCTGCACAAGGTTGTGGGTTCAAGCCCCAGTATTGGCAAGTAAAAAACTTCAATTCTCTTTTTAAATGTAATAGTTTGTTTGCTTTGTGACATTAAACTGTAAATCTATTTGTTAATTAAAGAGACCTGTTCAAAAGATTGCTTTATTTATTTGTCTTTTGTGAAAAACTTGTTTGGCCTACTTTTAATATGAGTTACATGGTGTTGAAGTAAAGAAAAAAAGCCATGTTGGTTTATTAGGCTTATTGACTGCTTGAACAAGTCAGAAATCTTAGCTCAGTAGGTTAAGCTGGTGGTTAACTGACTAACAGGTCCGCACAAGGTTGTGGGTTCAAGCCCCAGTATTGGCAATTAAACATTTTATTTCTCTTTTGAAATCTAATAGTTTGTTTGCTTTTGTGACATTAAACTGTAAATCAATTTGTTTATTAAAGAGACCTGTTCAAAAGATTGCTTTTTTTCTTTCGTCTTTGTTGAAAGACTTGTTTGGCCTACTTTTAATATGAGTTTCATGGTGTTGAAGTATGGAAAAGAAGCTATGTTGGTTCATTAGGCTTATTGACTGCTTGCAAAAGTCAGAAGTGGTAGCTCAGTGGGTTAATCTGGTGGTTAACTGACTAACAGGTATCCAGAAGGTTTTGGGTTCAAGCCCCAGTATTGGCAAGTAAAAAATTTCAATTCTCTTTTTAAATGTAATAGTTTGTTTGCTTTGTGACATTAAACTGTAAATCTATTTGTTAATTAAAGAGACCTGTTCAAAAAATTGCTTTATTTATTTGTCTTTTGTGAAAAACTTGTTTGGCCTACTTTTAATATGAGTTACATGGTGTTGAAGTAAAGAAAAAAAGCCATGTTGGTTTATTAGGCTTATTGACTGCTTGAACAAGTCAGAAATGTTAGCTCAGTAGGTTAAGCTGGTGGTTAACTGACTAACAGGTCCGCACAAGGTTGTGGGTTCAAGCCCCAGTATTGGCAATTAAACATTTTATTTCTCTTTTGAAATCTAATAGTTTGTTTGCTTTTGTGACATTAAACTGTAAATCAATTTGTTTATTAAAGAGACCTGTTCAAAAGATTGCTTTTTTTCTTTCGTCTTTGTTGAAAGACTTGTTTGGCCTACTTTTAAAGAGTTTCATGGTGTTGAAGTATGGAAAAGAAGCTATGTTGGTTCATTAGGCTTATTGAATGCTTGCAAAAGTCAGAAGTGGTAGCTCAGTGGGTTAAGCTGGTGGTTAACTGACTAACAGGTCCCCACAAGGTTGTGGGTTCAAGCCCCAGTATTGGCAAGTAAAAAATTTTAATTCTCTTTTTAAAAGTAATAGTTTGTTTGCTTTTGTGACATTAAACTGTAAATCTATTTGTTAATTAAAGAGACCTGTTCAAAAGATTGCTTTATTTATTTGTCTTTTGTGAAAAACGTGTTTGGCCTACTTTTAATATGAGTTACATGATGTTAAAGTATAGAAAAAAAGCAATGTTGGTTTATTAGGCTTATTGACTGATCAAACAAGTCAGAAATGGTAGCTCAGTAGGTTAAGCTGGTGGTTAACTGCCTAACAGGTCCCCACAAGGTTGTGGGTTCAAGCCCCAGTATTGGCAAGTAAAAAAATTTAATTCTCTTTTGAAATGGAATAGTTTGTTTGCTTTTGTGACATTAAACTGTAAATCAATTTGTTCAATAAAGAGACCTGTTAAAAAGATTGATTTTTTTCTTTGTCTTTGTTGAAAGACTTGTTTGGCCTACTTTTAATATGTGTTCCATGGTGTTGAAGTATGAAAAAGAAGCCATGTTGGTTCATTAGGCTTATTGACTGCTTACAAACGTCACAAATGGTAGCTCAGTGGGTTAAGCTGGTGGTTAACTGACTAACAGGTCCACACAAGGTTGTGGGTTCAAGCCGCAGTATAGCCAAGATAAAAAAAAAAAATTCTCTTTTTAAATGTAATAGTTTGTTTGCTTTTGTTACATTAAACTGTAAATCTATTTGTTAATTAAAGAGACCTGTTCAAAAGATTGCTTTATTTCTTTGTCTTTGTTGAAAGACTTGTTTGGCCTACTTTTAATATGAGTTACATGGTGTTGAAGTAAAGAAAAAAAGCCATGTTGGTTTATTAGGCTTATTGACTGCTTGAACAAGTCAGAAATGGTAGCTCAGTAGGTTAAGCTGGTGGTTAACTGACTAACAGGTCTGCACAAGGTTGTGGGTTCAAGCCCCAGTATTGGCAAGTAAAAAATTTCAATTCTCTTTTTAAATGTAATAGTTTGTTTGCTTTGTGACATTAAACTGTAAATCTATTTGTTAATTAAAGAGACCTGTTCAAAAGATTGCTTTATTTATTTGTCTTTTGTGAAAAACTTGTTTGGCTTACTTTTAATATGAGTTACATGGTGTTGAAGTAAAGAAAAAAAGCCATGTTGGTTTATTAGGCTTATTGACTGCTTGAACAAGTCAGAAATCTTAGCTCAGTAGGTTAAGCTGGTGGTTAACTGACTAACAGGTCCGCACAAGGTTGTGGGTTCAAGCCCCAGTATTGGCAATTAAACATTTTATTTCTCTTTTGAAATCTAATAGTTTGTTTGCTTTTGTGACATTAAACTGTAAATCAATTTGTTAATTAAAGAGACCTGTTCAAAAGATTGCTTTATTTCTTTGTCTTTGTTGAATGACTTGTTTGGCCTACTTTTAATATGAGTTACATGGTGTTGAAGTAAAGAAAAAAAGCCATGTTGGTTTATTAGGCTTATTGACTGCTTGAACAAGTCAGAAATGGTAACTCAGTAGGTTAAGCTGGTGGTTAACTGACTAACATGTCTGCACAAGGTTGTGGGTTCAAGCCCCAGTATTGGCAAGTAAAAATTTCAATTCTCTTTTTAAATGTAATAGTTTGTTTGCTTTGTGACATTAAACTGTAAATCTATTTGTTAATTAAAGAGACCTGTTCAAAAGATTGCTTTATTTATTTGTCTTTTGTGAAAAACCTGTTTGGCCTACTTTTAATATGAGTTACATGGTGTTGAAGTAAAGAAAAAAAGCCATGTTGGTTTATTAGGCTTATTGACTGCTTGAACAAGTCAGAAATCTTAGCTCAGTAGGTTAAGCTGGTGGTTAACTGACTAACAGGTCCGCACAAGGTTGTGGGTTCAAGCCCCAGTATTGGCAATTAAACATTTTATTTCTCTTTTGAAATCTAATAGTTTGTTTGCTTTTGTGACATTAAACTGTAAATCAATTTGTTTATTAAAGAGACCTGTTCAAAAGATTGCTTTTTTTCTTTCGTCTTTGTTGAAAGACTTGTTTGGCCTACTTTTAATATGAGTTTCATGGTGTTGAAGTATGGAAAAGAAGCTATGTTGGTTCATTAGGCTTATTGACTGCTTGCAAAAGTCAGAAGTGGTAGCTCAGTGGGTTAATCTGGTGGTTAACTGACTAACAGGTATCCAGAAGGTTTTGGGTTCAAGCCCCAGTATTGGCAAGTAAAAAATTTTAATTCTCTTTTTAAAAGTAATAGTTTGTTTGCTTTTGTGACATTAAACTGTAAATCTATTTGTTAATTAAAGAGACCTGTTCAAAAGATTGCTTTATTTATTTGTCTTTTGTGAAAAACCTGTTTGGCCTACTTTTAATATGAGTTACATGGTGTTGAAGTAAAGAAAAAAAGCCATGTTGGTTTATTAGGCTTATTGACTGCTTGAACAAGTCAGAAATCTTAGCTCAGTAGGTTAAGCTGGTGGTTAACTGACTAACAGGTCCGCACAAGGTTGTGGGTTCAAGCCCCAGTATTGGCAATTAAACATTTTATTTCTCTTTTGAAATCTAATAGTTTGTTTGCTTTTGTGACATTAAACTGTAAATCAATTTGTTTATTAAAGAGACCTGTTCAAAAGATTGCTTTTTTTCTTTCGTCTTTGTTGAAAGACTTGTTTGGCCTACTTTTAATATGAGTTTCATGGTGTTGAAGTATGGAAAAGAAGCTATGTTGGTTCATTAGGCTTATTGACTGCTTGCAAAAGTCAGAAGTGGTAGCTCAGTGGGTTAATCTGGTGGTTAACTGACTAACAGGTATCCAGAAGGTTTTGGGTTCAAGCCCCAGTATTGGCAAGTAAAAAATTTTAATTCTCTTTTTAAAAGTAATAGTTTGTTTGCTTTTGTGACATTAAACTGTAAATCTATTTGTTAATTAAAGAGACCTGTTCAAAAGATTGCTTTATTTCTTTGTCTTTGTTGAAAGACTTGTTTGGCCTACTTTTAATATGAGTTACATGGTGTTGAAGTAAAGAAAAAAAGCCATGTTGGTTTATTAGGCTTATTGACTGCTTGAACAAGTCAGAAATGGTAGCTCAGTAGGTTAAGCTGGTGGTTAACTGACTAACAGGTCTGCACAAGGTTGTGGGTTCAAGCCCAAGTATTGGCAAGTAAAAAATTTCAATTCTCTTTTTAAATGTAATAGTTTGTTTGCTTTGTGACATTAAACTGTAAATCTATTTGTTAATTAAAGAGACCTGTTCAAAAGATTGCTTTATTTATTTGTCTTTTGTGAAAAACTTGTTTGGCTTACTTTTAATATGAGTTACATGGTGTTGAAGTAAAGAAAAAAAGCCATGTTGGTTTATTAGGCTTATTGACTGCTTGAACAAGTCAGAAATCTTAGCTCAGTAGGTTAAGCTGGTGGTTAACTGACTAACAGGTCCGCACAAGGTTGTGGGTTCAAGCCCCAGTATTGGCAATTAAACATTTTATTTCTCTTTTGAAATCTAATAGTTTGTTTGCTTTTGTGACATTAAACTGTAAATCAATTTGTTAATTAAAGAGACCTGTTCAAAAGATTGCTTTATTTCTTTGTCTTTGTTGAAAGACTTGTTTGGCCTACTTTTAATATGAGTTACATGGTGTTGAAGTAAAGAAAAAAAGCCATGTTGGTTTATTAGGCTTATTGACTGCTTGAACAAGTCAGAAATGGTAGCTCAGTAGGTTAAGCTGGTGGTTACCTGACTAACATGTCTGCACAAGGTTGTGGGTTCAAGCCCCAGTATTGGCAAGTAAAAAACTTCAATTCTCTTTTTAAATGTAATAGTTTGTTTGCTTTGTGACATTAAACTGTAAATCTATTTGTTAATTAAAGAGACCTGTTCAAAAGATTGCTTTATTTATTTGTCTTTTGTGAAAAACTTGTTTGGCCTACTTTTAATATGAGTTACATGGTGTTGAAGTAAAGAAAAAAAGCCATGTTGGTTTATTAGGCTTATTGACTGCTTGAACAAGTCAGAAATCTTAGCTCAGTAGGTTAAGCTGGTGGTTAACTGACTAACAGGTCCGCACAAGGTTGTGGGTTCAAGCCCCAGTATTGGCAATTAAACATTTTATTTCTCTTTTGAAATCTAATAGTTTGTTTGCTTTTGTGACATTAAACTGTAAATCAATTTGTTTATTAAAGAGACCTGTTCAAAAGATTGCTTTTTTTCTTTCGTCTTTGTTGAAAGACTTGTTTGGCCTACTTTTAATATGAGTTTCATGGTGTTGAAGTATGGAAAAGAAGCTATGTTGGTTCATTAGGCTTATTGACTGCTTGCAAAAGTCAGAAGTGGTAGCTCAGTGGGTTAATCTGGTGGTTAACTGACTAACAGGTATCCAGAAGGTTTTGGGTTCAAGCCCCAGTATTGGCAAGTAAAAAATTTCAATTCTCTTTTTAAATGTAATAGTTTGTTTGCTTTGTGACATTAAACTGTAAATCTATTTGTTAATTAAAGAGACCTGTTCAAAAAATTGCTTTATTTATTTGTCTTTTGTGAAAAACTTGTTTGGCCTACTTTTAATATGAGTTACATGGTGTTGAAGTAAAGAAAAAAAGCCATGTTG
Organism: Silurus aristotelis; assembly: GCF_946808225.1. Classification (NCBI taxonomy): domain Eukaryota; kingdom Metazoa; phylum Chordata; class Actinopteri; order Siluriformes; family Siluridae; genus Silurus; species Silurus aristotelis. The sequence goes on along the minus strand of NC_139574.1, from coordinate 24,386,242 downwards.
GTTTATTAGGCTTATTGACTGCTTGAACAAGTCAGAAATGTTAGCTCAGTAGGTTAAGCTGGTGGTTAACTGACTAACAGGTCCGCACAAGGTTGTGGGTTCAAGCCGCAGTATAGCCAAGATAAAAAAAAATAATTCTCTTTTTAAATGTAATAGTTTGTTTCGTCTTTGTTGAAAGACTTGTTTGGCCTACTTTTAATATGAGTTTCATGGTGTTGAAGTATGGAAAAGAAGCTATGTTGGTTCATTAGGCTTATTGACTGCTTGCAAAAGTCAGAAGTGGTAGCTCAGTGGGTTAATCTGGTGGTTAACTGACTAACAGGTATCCAGAAGGTTTTGGGTTCAAGCCCCAGTATTGGCAAGTAAAAAATTTTAATTCTCTTTTTAAAAGTAATAGTTTGTTTGCTTTTGTGACATTAAACTGTAAATCTATTTGTTAATTAAAGAGACCTGTTCAAAAGATTGCTTTATTTATTTGTCTTTTGTGAAAAACGTGTTTGGCCTACTTTTAATATGAGTTACATGATGTCAAAGTATAGAAAAAAAGCAATGTTGGTTTATTAGGCTTATTGACTGATTAAACAAGTCAGAAATGGTAGCTCAGTAGGTTAAGCTGGTGGTTAACTGCCTAACAGGTCCCCACAAGGTTGTGGGTTCAAGCCCCAGTATTGGCAAGTAAAAAAATTTAATTCTCTTTTGAAATGGAATAGTTTGTTTGCTTTTGTGACATTAAACTGTAAATCAATTTGTTCAATAAAGAGACCTGTTAAAAAGATTGATTTTTTTCTTTGTCTTTGTTGAAAGACTTGTTTGGCCTACTTTTAATATGTGTTCCATGGTGTTGAAGTATGAAAAAGAAGCCATGTTGGTTCATTAGGCTTATTGACTGCTTTCAAACGTCAGAAATGGTAGCTCAGTGGGTTAAGCTGGTGGTTAACTGACTAACAGGTCCACACAAGGTTGTGGGTTCAAGCCGCAGTATAGCCAAGATAAAAAAAAAAAAATTCTCTTTTTAAATGTAATAGTTTGTTTGCTTTTGTTACATTAAACTGTAAATCTATTTGTTAATTAAAGAGACCTGTTCAAAAGATTGCTTTATTTCTTTGTCTTTGTTGAAAGACTTGTTTGGCCTACTTTTAATATGAGTTACATGGTGTTGAAGTAAAGAAAAAAAGCCATGTTGGTTTATTAGGCTTATTGACTGCTTGAACAAGTCAGAAATGGTAGCTCAGTAGGTTAAGCTGGTGGTTAACTGACTAACAGGTCTGCACAAGGTTGTGGGTTCAAGCCCCAGTATTGGCAAGTAAAAAATTTCAATTCTCTTTTTAAATGTAATAGTTTGTTTGCTTTGTGACATTAAACTGTAAATCTATTTGTTAATTAAAGAGACCTGTTCAAAAGATTGCTTTATTTATTTGTCTTTTGTGAAAAACTTGTTTGGCTTACTTTTAATATGAGTTACATGGTGTTGAAGTAAAGAAAAAAAGCCATGTTGGTTTATTAGGCTTATTGACTGCTTGAACAAGTCAGAAATCTTAGCTCAGTAGGTTAAGCTGGTGGTTAACTGACTAACAGGTCCGCACAAGGTTGTGGGTTCAAGCCCCAGTATTGGCAATTAAACATTTTATTTCTCTTTTGAAATCTAATAGTTTGTTTGCTTTTGTGACATTAAACTGTAAATCAATTTGTTAATTAAAGAGACCTGTTCAAAAGATTGCTTTATTTCTTTGTCTTTGTTGAAAGACTTGTTTGGCCTACTTTTAATATGAGTTACATGGTGTTGAAGTAAAGAAAAAAAGCCATGTTGGTTTATTAGGCTTATTGACTGCTTGAACAAGTCAGAAATGGTAGCTCAGTAGGTTAAGCTGGTGGTTAACTGACTAACAGGTCTGCACAAGGTTGTGGGTTCAAGCCCCAGTATTGGCAAGTAAAAAATTTCAATTCTCTTTTTAAATGTAATAGTTTGTTTGCTTTGTGACATTAAACTGTAAATCTATTTGTTAATTAAAGAGACCTGTTCAAAAGATTGCTTTATTTATTTGTCTTTTGTGAAAAACTTGTTTGGCCTACTTTTAATATGAGTTACATGGTGTTGAAGTAAAGAAAAAAAGCCATGTTGGTTTATTAGGCTTATTGACTGCTTGAACAAGTCAGAAATCTTAGCTCAGTAGGTTAAGCTGGTGGTTAACTGACTAACAGGTCCGCACAAGGTTGTGGGTTCAAGCCCCAGTATTGGCAATTAAACATTTTATTTCTCTTTTGAAATCTAATAGTTTGTTTGCTTTTGTGACATTAAACTGTAAATCAATTTGTTTATTAAAGAGACCTGTTCAAAAGATTGCTTTTTTTCTTTCGTCTTTGTTGAAAGACTTGTTTGGCCTACTTTTAATATGAGTTTCATGGTGTTGAAGTATGGAAAAGAAGCTATGTTGGTTCATTAGGCTTATTGACTGCTTGCAAAAGTCAGAAGTGGTAGCTCAGTGGGTTAAGCTGGTGGTTAACTGACTAACAGGTATCCAGAAGGTTTTGGGTTCAAGCCCCAGTATTGGCAAGTAAAAAATTTCAATTCTCTTTTTAAATGTAATAGTTTGTTTGCTTTGTGACATTAAACTGTAAATCTATTTGTTAATTAAAGAGACCTGTTCAAAAAATTGCTTTATTTATTTGTCTTTTGTGAAAAACTTGTTTGGCCTACTTTTAATATGAGTTACATGGTGTTGAAGTAAAGAAAAAAAGCCATGTTGGTTTATTAGGCTTATTGACTGCTTGAACAAGTCAGAAATGTTAGCTCAGTAGGTTAAGCTGGTGGTTAACTGACTAACAGGTCCGCACAAGGTTGTGGGTTCAAGCCCCAGTATTGGCAATTAAACATTTTATTTCTCTTTTGAAATCTAATAGTTTGTTTGCTTTTGTGACATTAAACTGTAAATCAATTTGTTTATTAAAGAGACCTGTTCAAAAGATTGCTTTTTTTCTTTCGTCTTTGTTGAAAGACTTGTTTGGCCTACTTTTAAAGAGTTTCATGGTGTTGAAGTATGGAAAAGAAGCTATGTTGGTTCATTAGGCTTATTGAATGCTTGCAAAAGTCAGAAGTGGTAGCTCAGTGGGTTAAGCTGGTGGTTAACTGACTAACAGGTCCCCACAAGGTTGTGGGTTCAAGCCCCAGTATTGGCAAGTAAAAAATTTTAATTCTCTTTTTAAAAGTAATAGTTTGTTTGCTTTTGTGACATTAAACTGTAAATCTATTTGTTAATTAAAGAGACCTGTTCAAAAGATTGCTTTATTTATTTGTCTTTTGTGAAAAACGTGTTTGGCCTACTTTTAATATGAGTTACATGATGTTAAAGTATAGAAAAAAAGCAATGTTGGTTTATTAGGCTTATTGACTGATTAAACAAGTCAGAAATGGTAGCTCAGTAGGTTAAGCTGGTGGTTAACTGCCTAACAGGTCCCCACAAGGTTGTGGGTTCAAGCCCCAGTATTGGCAAGTAAAAAATTTTAATTCTCTTTTGAAATGGAATAGTTTGTTTGCTTTTGTGACATTAAACTGTAAATCAATTTGTTCAATAAAGAGACCTGTTAAAAAGATTGATTTTTTTCTTTGTCTTTGTTGAAAGACTTGTTTGGCCTACTTTTAATATGTGTTCCATGGTGTTGAAGTATGAAAAAGAAGCCATGTTGGTTCATTAGGCTTATTGACTGCTTACAAACGTCAGAAATGGTAGCTCAGTGGGTTAAGCTGGTGGTTAACTGACTAACAGGTCAACACAAGGTTGTGGGTTCAAGCCACAGTATAGCCAAGATAAAAAAAAAAATTCTCTTTTTAAATGTAATAGTTTGTTTGCTTTTGTTACATTAAACTGTAAATCTATTTGTTAATTAAAGAGACCTGTTCAAAAGATTGCTTTATTTCTTTGTCTTTGTTGAAAGACTTGTTTGGCCTACTTTTAATATGAGTTACATGGTGTTGAAGTAAAGAAAAAAAGCCATGTTGGTTTATTAGGCTTATTGACTGCTTGAACAAGTCAGAAATGGTAGCTCAGTAGGTTAAGCTGGTGGTTAACTGACTAACAGGTCTGCACAAGGTTGTGGGTTCAAGCCCCAGTAATGGCAAGTAAAAAATTTCAATTCTCTTTTTAAATGTAATAGTTTGTTTGCTTTGTGACATTAAACTGTAAATCTATTTGTTAATTAAAGAGACCTGTTCAAAAGACTGCTTTATTTATTTGTCTTTTGTGAAAAACTTGTTTGGCCTACTTTTAATATGAGTTACATGGTGTTGAAGTAAAGAAAAAAAGCCATGTTGGTTTATTAGGCTTATTGACTGCTTGAACAAGTCAGAAATCTTAGCTCAGTAGGTTAAGCTGGTGGTTAACTGACTAACAGGTCCGCACAAGGTTGTGGGTTCAAGCCCCAGTATTGGCAATTAAACATTTTATTTCTCTTTTGAAATCTAATAGTTTGTTTGCTTTTGTGACATTAAACTGTAAATCAATTTGTTTATTAAAGAGACCTGTTCAAAAGATTGCTTTTTTTCTTTCGTCTTTGTTGAAAGACTTGTTTGGCCTACTTTTAATATGAGTTTCATGGTGTTGAAGTATGGAAAAGAAGCTATGTTGGTTCATTAGGCTTATTGACTGCTTGCAAAAGTCAGAAGTGGTAGCTCAGTGGGTTAAGCTGGTGGTTAACTGACTAACAGGTATCCAGAAGGTTTTGGGTTCAAGCCCCAGTATTGGCAAGTAAAAAATTTCAATTCTCTTTTTAAATGTAATAGTTTGTTTGCTTTGTGACATTAAACTGTAAATCTATTTGTTAATTAAAGAGACCTGTTCAAAAAATTGCTTTATTTATTTGTCTTTTGTGAAAAACTTGTTTGGCCTACTTTTAATATGAGTTACATGGTGTTGAAGTAAAGAAAAAAAGCCATGTTGGTTTATTAGGCTTATTGACTGCTTGAACAAGTCAGAAATCTTAGCTCAGTAGGTTAAGCTGGTGGTTAACTGACTAACAGGTCCGCACAAGGTTGTGGGTTCAAGCCCCAGTATTGGCAATTAACCATTTTATTTCTCTTTTGAAATCTAATAGTTTGTTTGCTTTTGTGACATTAAACTGTAAATCAATTTGTTTATAAAAGAGACCTGTTCAAAAGATTGCTTTTTTTCTTTCGTCTTTGTTGAAAGACTTGTTTGGCCTACTTTTAATATGAGTTTCATGGTGTTGAAGTATGGAAAAGAAGCTATGTTGGTTCATTAGGCTTATTGACTGCTTGCAAAAGTCAGAAGTGGTAGCTCAGTGGGTTAAGCTGGTGGTTAACTGACTAACAGGTATCCAGAAGGTTTTGGGTTCAAGCCCCAGTATTGGCAAGTAAAAAATTTCAATTCTCTTTTTAAATGTAATAGTTTGTTTGCTTTGTGACATTAAACTGTAAATCTATTTGTTAATTAAAGAGACCTGTTCAAAAGATTGCTTTATTTCTTTGTCTTTGTTGAAAGACTTGTTTGGCCTACTTTTAATATGAGTTACATGGTGTTGAAGTAAAGAAAAAAAGCCATGTTGGTTTATTAGGCTTATTGACTGCTTGAACAAGTCAGAAATGGTAGCTCAGTAGGTTAAGCTGGTGGTTAACTGACTAACAGGTCCGCACAAGGTTGTGGGTTCAAGCCCCAGTATTGGCAATTAAACATTTTATTTCTCTTTTGAAATCTAATAGTTTGTTTGCTTTTGTGACATTAAACTGTAAATCAATTTGTTTATTAAAGAGACCTGTTCAAAAGATTGCTTTTTTTCTTTCGTCTTTGTTGAAAGACTTGTTTGGCCTACTTTTAAAGAGTTTCATGGTGTTGAAGTATGGAAAAGAAGCTATGTTGGTTCATTAGGCTTATTGAATGCTTGCAAAAGTCAGAAGTGGTAGCTCAGTGGGTTAAGCTGGTGGTTAACTGACTAACAGGTCCCCACAAGGTTGTGGGTTCAAGCCCCAGTATTGGCAAGTAAAAAATTTTAATTCTCTTTTTAAAAGTAATAGTTTGTTTGCTTTTGTGACATTAAACTGTAAATCTATTTGTTAATTAAAGAGACCTGTTCAAAAGATTGCTTTATTTATTTGTCTTTTGTGAAAAACGTGTTTGGCCTACTTTTAATATGAGTTACATGATGTTAAAGTATAGAAAAAAAGCAATGTTGGTTTATTAGGCTTATTGACTGATTAAACAAGTCAGAAATGGTAGCTCAGTAGGTTAAGCTGGTGGTTAACTGCCTAACAGGTCCCCACAAGGTTGTGGGTTCAAGCCCCAGTATTGGCAAGTAAAAAAATTTAATTCTCTTTTGAAATGGAATAGTTTGTTTGCTTTTGTGACATTAAACTGTAAATCAATTTGTTCAATAAAGAGACCTGTTAAAAAGATTGATTTTTTTCTTTGTCTTTGTTGAAAGACTTGTTTGGCCTACTTTTAATATGTGTTCCATGGTGTTGAAAAATGAAAAAGAAGCCATGTTGGTTCATTAGGCTTATTGACTGCTTACAAACGTCAGAAATGGTAGCTCAGTGGGTTAAGCTGGTGGTTAACTGACTAACAGGTCCACACAAGGTTGTGGGTTCAAGCCGCAGTATAGCCAAGATAAAAAAAAAAAATTCTCTTTTTAAATGTAATAGTTTGTTTGCTTTTGTTACATTAAACTGTAAATCTATTTGTTAATTAAAGAGACCTGTTCAAAAGATTGCTTTATTTCTTTGTCTTTGTTGAAAGACTTGTTTGGCCTACTTTTAATATGAGTTACATGGTGTTGAAGTAAAGAAAAAAAGCCATGTTGGTTTATTAGGCTTATTGACTGCTTGAACAAGTCAGAAATGGTAGCTCAGTAGGTTAAGCTGGTGGTTAACTGACTAACAGGTCTGCACAAGGTTGTGGGTTCAAGCCCCAGTATTGGCAAGTAAAAAATTTCAATTCTCTTTTTAAATGTAATAGTTTGTTTGCTTTGTGACATTAAACTGTAAATCTATTTGTTTATTAAAGAGACCTGTTCAAAAGATTGCTTTATTTATTTGTCTTTTGTGAAAAACTTGTTTGGCTTACTTTTAATATGAGTTACATGGTGTTGAAGTAAAGAAAAAAAGCCATGTTGGTTTATTAGGCTTATTGACTGCTTGAACAAGTCAGAAATCTTAGCTCAGTAGGTTAAGCTGGTGGTTAACTGACTAACAGGTCCGCACAAGGTTGTGGGTTCAAGCCCCAGTATTGGCAATTAAACATTTTATTTCTCTTTTGAAATCTAATAGTTTGTTTGCTTTTGTGACATTAAACTGTAAATCAATTTGTTTATTAAAGAGACCTGTTCAAAAGATTGCTTTTTTTCTTTCGTCTTTGTTGAAAGACTTGTTTGGCCTACTTTTAAAGAGTTTCATGGTGTTGAAGTATGGAAAAGAAGCTATGTTGGTTCATTAGGCTTATTGAATGCTTGCAAAAGTCAGAAGTGGTAGCTCAGTGGGTTAAGCTGGTGGTTAACTGACTAACAGGTCCCCACAAGGTTGTGGGTTCAAGCCCCAGTATTGGCAAGTAAAAAATTTTAATTCTCTTTTTAAAAGTAATAGTTTGTTTGCTTTTGTGACATTAAACTGTAAATCTATTTGTTAATTAAAGAGACCTGTTCAAAAGATTGCTTTATTTATTTGTCTTTTGTGAAAAACGTGTTTGGCCTACTTTTAATATGAGTTACATGATGTTAAAGTATAGAAAAAAAGCAATGTTGGTTTATTAGGCTTATTGACTGATTAAACAAGTCAGAAATGGTAGCTCAGTAGGTTAAGCTGGTGGTTAACTGCCTAACAGGTCCCCACAAGTTTGTGGGTTCAAGCCCCAGTATTGGCAAGTAAAAAAATTTAATTCTCTTTTGAAATGGAATAGTTTGTTTGCTTTTGTGACATTAAACTGTAAATCAATTTGTTCAATAAAGAGACCTGTTAAAAAGATTGATTTTTTTCTTTGTCTTTGTTGAAAGACTTGTTTGGCCTACTTTTAATATGTGTTCCATGGTGTTGAAGTATGAAAAAGAAGCCATGTTGGTTCATTAGGCTTATTGACTGCTTTCAAACGTCAGAAATGGTAGCTCAGTGGGTTAAGCTGGTGGTTAACTGACTAACAGGTCCACACAAGGTTGTGGGTTCAAGCCGCAGTATAGCCAAGATAAAAAAAAAAAAATTCTCTTTTTAAATGTAATAGTTTGTTTGCTTTTGTTACATTAAACTGTAAATCTATTTGTTAATTAAAGAGACCTGTTCAAAAGATTGCTTTATTTCTTTGTCTTTGTTGAAAGACTTGTTTGGCCTACTTTTAATATGAGTTACATGGTGTTGAAGTAAAGAAAAAAAGCCATGTTGGTTTATTAGGCTTATTGACTGCTTGAACAAGTCAGAAATGGTAGCTCAGTAGGTTAAGCTGGTGGTTAACTGACTAACAGGTCTGCACAAGGTTGTGGGTTCAAGCCCCAGTATTGGCAAGTAAAAAATTTCAATTCTCTTTTTAAATGTAATAGTTTGTTTGCTTTGTGACATTAAACTGTAAATCTATTTGTTAATTAAAGAGACCTGTTCAAAAGATTGCTTTATTTATTTGTCTTTTGTGAAAAACTTGTTTGGCTTACTTTTAATATGAGTTACATGGTGTTGAAGTAAAGAAAAAAAGCCATGTTGGTTTATTAGGCTTATTGACTGCTTGAACAAGTCAGAAATCTTAGCTCAGTAGGTTAAGCTGGTGGTTAACTGACTAACAGGTCCGCACAAGGTTGTGGGTTCAAGCCCCAGTATTGGCAATTAAACATTTTATTTCTCTTTTGAAATCTAATAGTTTGTTTGCTTTTGTGACATTAAACTGTAAATCAATTTGTTAATTAAAGAGACCTGTTCAAAAGATTGCTTTATTTCTTTGTCTTTGTTGAAAGACTTGTTTGGCCTACTTTTAATATGAGTTACATGGTGTTGAAGTAAAGAAAAAAAGCCATGTTGGTTTATTAGGCTTATTGACTGCTTGAACAAGTCAGAAATGGTAGCTCAGTAGGTTAAGCTGGTGGTTAACTGACTAACATGTCTGCACAAGGTTGTGGGTTCAAGCCCCAGTATTGGCAAGTAAAAAATTTCAATTCTCTTTTTAAATGTAATAGTTTGTTTGCTTTGTGACATTAAACTGTAAATCTATTTGTTAATTAAAGAGACCTGTTCAAAAGATTGCTTTATTTATTTGTCTTTTGTGAAAAACTTGTTTGGCCTACTTTTAATATGAGTTACATGGTGTTGAAGTAAAGAAAAAAAGCCATGTTGGTTTATTAGGCTTATTGACTGCTTGAACAAGTCAGAAATCTTAGCTCAGTAGGTTAAGCTGGTGGTTAACTGACTAACAGGTCCGCACAAGGTTGTGGGTTCAAGCCCCAGTATTGGCAATTAAACATTTTATTTCTCTTTTGAAATCTAATAGTTTGTTTGCTTTTGTGACATTAAACTGTAAATCAATTTGTTTATTAAAGAGACCTGTTCAAAAGATTGCTTTTTTTCTTTCGTCTTTGTTGAAAGACTTGTTTGGCCTACTTTTAATATGAGTTTCATGGTGTTGAAGTATGGAAAAGAAGCTATGTTGGTTCATTAGGCTTATTGACTGCTTGCAAAAGTCAGAAGTGGTAGCTCAGTGGGTTAATCTGGTGGTTAACTGACTAACAGGTATCCAGAAGGTTTTGGGTTCAAGCCCCAGTATTGGCAAGTAAAAAATTTCAATTCTCTTTTTAAATGTAATAGTTTGTTTGCTTTGTGACATTAAACTGTAAATCTATTTGTTAATTAAAGAGACCTGTTCAAAAAATTGCTTTATTTATTTGTCTTTTGTGAAAAACTTGTTTGGCCTACTTTTAATATGAGTTACATGGTGTTGAAGTAAAGAAAAAAAGCCATGTTGGTTTATTAGGCTTATTGACTGCTTGAACAAGTCAGAAATGTTAGCTCAGTAGGTTAAGCTGGTGGTTAACTGACTAACAGGTCCGCACAAGGTTATGGGTTCAAGCCCCAGTATTGGCAATTAAACATTTTATTTCTCTTTTGAAATCTAATAGTTTGTTTGCTTTTGTGACATTAAACTGTAAATCAATTTGTTTATTAAAGAGACCTGTTCAAAAGATTGCTTTTTTTCTTTCGTCTTTGTTGAAAGACTTGTTTGGCCTACTTTTAAAGAGTTTCATGGTGTTGAAGTATGGAAAAGAAGCTATGTTGGTTCATTAGGCTTATTGAATGCTTGCAAAAGTCAGAAGTGGTAGCTCAGTGGGTTAAGCTGGTGGTTAACTGACTAACAGGTCCCCACAAGGTTGTGGGTTCAAGCCCCAGTATTGGCAAGTAAAAAATTTTAATTCTCTTTTTAAAAGTAATAGTTTGTTTGCTTTTGTGACATTAAACTGTAAATCTATTTGTTAATTAAAGAGACCTGTTCAAAAGATTGCTTTATTTATTTGTCTTTTGTGAAAAACGTGTTTGGCCTACTTTTAATATGAGTTACATGATGTTAAAGTATAGAAAAAAAGCAATGTTGGTTTATTAGGCTTATTGACTGATTAAACAAGTCAGAAATGGTAGCTCAGTAGGTTAAGCTGGTGGTTAACTGCCTAACAGGTCCCCACAAGGTTGTGGGTTCAAGCCCCAGTATTGGCAAGTAAAAAATTTTAATTCTCTTTTGAAATGGAATAGTTTGTTTGCTTTTGTGACATTAAACTGTAAATCAATTTGTTCAATAAAGAGACCTGTTAAAAAGATTGATTTTTTTCTTTGTCTTTGTTGAAAGACTTGTTTGGCCTACTTTTAATATGTGTTCCATGGTGTTGAAGTATGAAAAAGAAGCCATGTTGGTTCATTAGGCTTATTGACTGCTTACAAACGTCAGAAATGGTAGCTCAGTGGGTTAAGCTGGTGGTTAACTGACTAACAGGTCAACACAAGGTTGTGGGTTCAAGCCACAGTATAGCCAAGATAAAAAAAAAAATTCTCTTTTTAAATGTAATAGTTTGTTTGCTTTTGTTACATTAAACTGTAAATCTATTTGTTAATTAAAGAGACCTGTTCAAAAGATTGCTTTATTTCTTTGTCTTTGTTGAAAGACTTGTTTGGCCTACTTTTAATATGAGTTACATGGTGTTGAAGTAAAGAAAAAAAGCCATGTTGGTTTATTAGGCTTATTGACTGCTTGAACAAGTCAGAAATGGTAGCTCAGTAGGTTAAGCTGGTGGTTAACTGACTAACAGGTCTGCACAAGGTTGTGGGTTCAAGCCCCAGTATTGGCAAGTAAAAAATTTCAATTCTCTTTTTAAATGTAATAGTTTGTTTGCTTTGTGACATTAAACTGTAAATCTATTTGTTAATTAAAGAGACCTGTTCAAAAAATTGCTTTATTTCTTTGTCTTTGTTGAAAGACTTGTTTGGCCTACTTTTAATATGAGTTACATGGTGTTGAAGTAAAGAAAAAAAGCCATGTTGGTTTATTAGGCTTATTGACTGCTTGAACAAGTCAGAAATGGTAGCTCAGTAGGTTAAGCTGGTGGTTAACTGACTAACAGGTCTGCACAAGGTTGTGGGTTCAAGCCCCAGTATTGGCAAGTAAAAAATTTCAATTCTCTTTTTAAATGTAATAGTTTGTTTGCTTTGTGACATTAAACTGTAAATCTATTTGTTAATTAAAGAGACCTGTTCAAAAGACTGCTTTATTTATTTGTCTTTTGTGAAAAACTTGTTTGGCCTACTTTTAATATGAGTTACATGGTGTTGAAGTAAAGAAAAAAAGCCATGTTGGTTTATTAGGCTTATTGACTGCTTGAACAAGTCAGAAATCTTAGCTCAGTAGGTTAAGCTGGTGGTTAACTGACTAACAGGTCTGCACAAGGTTGTGGGTTCAAGCCCCAGTATTGGCAATTAAACATTTTATTTCTCTTTTGAAATCTAATAGTTTGTTTGCTTTTGTGACATTAAATTGTAAATCAATTTGTTTATTAAAGAGACCTGTTCAAAAGATTGCTTTTTTTCTTTCGTCTTTGTTGAAAGACTTGTTTGGCCTACTTTTAAAGAGTTTCATGGTGTTGAAGTATGGAAAAGAAGCTATGTTGGTTCATTAGGCTTATTGAATGCTTGCAAAAGTCAGAAGTGGTAGCTCAGTGGGTTAAGCTGGTGGTTAACTGACTAACAGGTCCCCACAAGGTTTTGGGTTCAAGCCCCAGTATTGGCAAGTAAAAAATTTTAATTCTCTTTTTAAAAGTAATAGTTTGTTTGCTTTTGTGACATTAAACTGTAAATCTATTTGTTAATTAAAGAGACCTGTTCAAAAGATTGCTTTATTTATTTGTCTTTTGTGAAAAACGTGTTTGGCCTACTTTTAATATGAGTTACATGATGTTAAAGTATAGAAAAAAAGCAATGTTGGTTTATTAGGCTTATTGACTGATTAAACAAGTCAGAAATGGTAGCTCAGTAGGTTAAGCTGGTGGTTAACTGCCTAACAGGTCCCCACAAGGTTGTGGGTTCAAGCCCCAGTATTGGCAAGTAAAAAAATTTAATTCTCTTTTGAAATGGAATAGTTTGTTTGCTTTTGTGACATTAAACTGTAAATCAATTTGTTCAATAAAGAGACCTGTTAAAAAGATTGATTTTTTTCTTTGTCTTTGTTGAAAGACTTGTTTGGCCTACTTTTAATATGTGTTCCATGGTGTTGAAGTATGAAAAAGAAGCCATGTTGGTTCATTAGGCTTATTGACTGCTTACAAACGTCAGAAATGGTAGCTCAGTGGGTTAAGCTGGTGGTTAACTGACTAACAGGTCCACACAAGGTTGTGGGTTCAAGCCGCAGTATAGCCAAGATAAAAAAAAAAAATTCTCTTTTTAAATGTAATAGTTTGTTTGCTTTTGTTACATTAAACTGTAAATCTATTTGTTAATTAAAGAGACCTGTTCAAAAGATTGCTTTATTTCTTTGTCTTTGTTGAAAGACTTGTTTGGCCTACTTTTAATATGAGTTACATGGTGTTGAAGTAAAGAAAAAAAGCCATGTTGGTTTATTAGGCTTATTGACTGCTTGAACAAGTCAGAAATGGTAGCTCAGTAGGTTAAGCTGGTGGTTAACTGACTAACAGGTCTGCACAAGGTTGTGGGTTCAAGCCCCAGTATTGGCAAGTAAAAAATTTCAATTCTCTTTTTAAATGTAATAGTTTGTTTGCTTTGTGACATTAAACTGTAAATCTATTTGTTAATTAAAGAGACCTGTTCAAAAGATTGCTTTATTTATTTGTCTTTTGTGAAAAACTTGTTTGGCTTACTTTTAATATGAGTTACATGGTGTTGAAGTAAAGAAAAAAAGCCATGTTGGTTTATTAGGCTTATTGACTGCTTGAACAAGTCAGAAATCTTAGCTCAGTAGGTTAAGCTGGTGGTTAACTGACTAACAGGTCCGCACAAGGTTGTGGGTTCAAGCCCCAGTATTGGCAATTAAACATTTTATTTCTCTTTTGAAATCTAATAGTTTGTTTGCTTTTGTGACATTAAACTGTAAATCAATTTGTTTATTAAAGAGACCTGTTCAAAAGATTGCTTTTTTTCTTTCGTCTTTGTTGAAAGACTTGTTTGGCCTACTTTTAAAGAGTTTCATGGTGTTGAAGTATGGAAAAGAAGCTATGTTGGTTCATTAGGCTTATTGAATGCTTGCAAAAGTCAGAAGTGGTAGCTCAGTGGGTTAAGCTGGTGGTTAACTGACTAACAGGTCCCCACAAGGTTGTGGGTTCAAGCCCCAGTATTGGCAAGTAAAAAATTTTAATTCTCTTTTTAAAAGTAATAGTTTGTTTGCTTTTGTGACATTAAACTGTAAATCTATTTGTTAATTAAAGAGACCTGTTCAAAAGATTGCTTTATTTATTTGTCTTTTGTGAAAAACGTGTTTGGCCTACTTTTAATATGAGTTACATGATGTTAAAGTATAGAAAAAAAGCAATGTTGGTTTATTAGGCTTATTGACTGATTAAACAAGTCAGAAATGGTAGCTCAGTAGGTTAAGCTGGTGGTTAACTGCCTAACAGGTCCCCACAAGGTTGTGGGTTCAAGCCCCAGTATTGGCAAGTAAAAAAATTTAATTCTCTTTTGAAATGGAATAGTTTGTTTGCTTTTGTGACATTAAACTGTAAATCAATTTGTTCAATAAAGAGACCTGTTAAAAAGATTGATTTTTTTCTTTGTCTTTGTTGAAAGACTTGTTTGGCCTACTTTTAATATGTGTTCCATGGTGTTGAAGTATGAAAAAGAAGCCATGTTGGTTCATTAGGCTTATTGACTGCTTTCAAACGTCAGAAATGGTAGCTCAGTGGGTTAAGCTGGTGGTTAACTGACTAACAGGTCCACACAAGGTTGTGGGTTCAAGCCGCAGTATAGCCAAGATAAAAAAAAAAAAATTCTCTTTTTAAATGTAATAGTTTGTTTGCTTTTGTTACATTAAACTGTAAATCTATTTGTTAATTAAAGAGACCTGTTCAAAAGATTGCTTTATTTCTTTGTCTTTGTTGAAAGACTTGTTTGGCCTACTTTTAATATGAGTTACATGGTGTTGAAGTAAAGAAAAAAAGCCATGTTGGTTTATTAGGCTTATTGACTGCTTGAATAAGTCAGAAATGGTAGCTCAGTAGGTTAAGCTGGTGGTTAACTGACTAACAGGTCTGCACAAGGTTGTGGGTTCAAGCCCCAGTATTGGCAAGTAAAAAATTTCAATTCTCTTTTTAAATGTAATAGTTTGTTTGCTTTGTGACATTAAACTGTAAATCTATTTGTTAATTAAAGAGACCTGTTCAAAAGATTGCTTTATTTATTTGTCTTTTGTGAAAAACTTGTTTGGCTTACTTTTAATATGAGTTACATGGTGTTGAAGTAAAGAAAAAAAGCCATGTTGGTTTATTAGGCTTATTGACTGCTTGAACAAGTCAGAAATCTTAGCTCAGTAGGTTAAGCTGGTGGTTAACTGACTAACAGGTCCGCACAAGGTTGTGGGTTCAAGCCCCAGTATTGGCAATTAAACATTTTATTTCTCTTTTGAAATCTAATAGTTTGTTTGCTTTTGTGACATTAAACTGTAAATCAATTTGTTAATTAAAGAGACCTGTTCAAAAGATTGCTTTATTTCTTTGTCTTTGTTGAAAGACTTGTTTGGCCTACTTTTAATATGAGTTACATGGTGTTGAAGTAAAGAAAAAAAGCCATGTTGGTTTATTAGGCTTATTGACTGCTTGAACAAGTCAGAAATGGTAGCTCAGTAGGTTAAGCTGGTGGTTAACTGACTAACAGGTCTGCACAAGGTTGTGGGTTCAAGCCCCAGTATTGGCAAGTAAAAAATTTCAATTCTCTTTTTAAATGTAATAGTTTGTTTGCTTTGTGACATTAAACTGTAAATCTATTTGTTAATTAAAGAGACCTGTTCAAAAGATTGCTTTATTTATTTGTCTTTTGTGAAAAACTTGTTTGGCCTACTTTTAATATGAGTTACATGGTGTTGAAGTAAAGAAAAAAAGCCATGTTGGTTTATTAGGCTTATTGACTGCTTGAACAAGTCAGAAATCTTAGCTCAGTAGGTTAAGCTGGTGGTTAACTGACTAACAGGTCCGCACAAGGTTGTGGGTTCAAGCCCCAGTATTGGCAATTAAACATTTTATTTCTCTTTTGAAATCTAATAGTTTGTTTGCTTTTGTGACATTAAACTGTAAATCAATTTGTTTATTAAAGAGACCTGTTCAAAAGATTGCTTTTTTTCTTTCGTCTTTGTTGAAAGACTTGTTTGGCCTACTTTTAATATGAGTTTCATGGTGTTGAAGTATGGAAAAGAAGCTATGTTGGTTCATTAGGCTTATTGACTGCTTGCAAAAGTCAGAAGTGGTAGCTCAGTGGGTTAAGCTGGTGGTTAACTGACTAACAGGTATCCAGAAGGTTTTGGGTTCAAGCCCCAGTATTGGCAAGTAAAAAATTTCAATTCTCTTTTTAAATGTAATAGTTTGTTTGCTTTGTGACATTAAACTGTAAATCTATTTGTTAATTAAAGAGACCTGTTCAAAAAATTGCTTTATTTATTTGTCTTTTGTGAAAAACTTGTTTGGCCTACTTTTAATATGAGTTACATGGTGTTGAAGTAAAGAAAAAAAGCCATGTTGGTTTATTAGGCTTATTGACTGCTTGAACAAGTCAGAAATGTTAGCTCAGTAGGTTAAGCTGGTGGTTAACTGACTAACAGGTCCGCACAAGGTTGTGGGTTCAAGCCCCAGTATTGGCAATTAAACATTTTATTTCTCTTTTGAAATCTAATAGTTTGTTTGCTTTTGTGACATTAAACTGTAAATCAATTTGTTTATTAAAGAGACCTGTTCAAAAGATTGCTTTTTTTCTTTCGTCTTTGTTGAAAGACTTGTTTGGCCTACTTTTAAAGAGTTTCATGGTGTTGAAGTATGGAAAAGAAGCTATGTTGGTTCATTAGGCTTATTGAATGCTTGCAAAAGTCAGAAGTGGTAGCTCAGTGGGTTAAGCTGGTGGTTAACTGACTAACAGGTCCCCACAAGGTTGTGGGTTCAAGCCCCAGTATTGGCAAGTAAAAAATTTTAATTCTCTTTTTAAAAGTAATAGTTTGTTTGCTTTTGTGACATTAAACTGTAAATCTATTTGTTAATTAAAGAGACCTGTTCAAAAGATTGCTTTATTTATTTGTCTTTTGTGAAAAACGTGTTTGGCCTACTTTTAATATGAGTTACATGATGTTAAAGTATAGAAAAAAAGCAATGTTGGTTTATTAGGCTTATTGACTGATTAAACAAGTCAGAAATGGTAGCTCAGTAGGTTAAGCTGGTGGTTAACTGCCTAACAGGTCCCCACAAGGTTGTGGGTTCAAGCCCCAGTATTGGCAAGTAAAAAATTTTAATTCTCTTTTGAAATGGAATAGTTTGTTTGCTTTTGTGACATTAAACTGTAAATCAATTTGTTCAATAAAGAGACCTGTTAAAAAGATTGATTTTTTTCTTTGTCTTTGTTGAAAGACTTGTTTGGCCTACTTTTAATATGTGTTCCATGGTGTTGAAGTATGAAAAAGAAGCCATGTTGGTTCATTAGGCTTATTGACTGCTTACAAACGTCAGAAATGGTAGCTCAGTGGGTTAAGCTGGTGGTTAACTGACTAACAGGTCAACACAAGGTTGTGGGTTCAAGCCACAGTATAGCCAAGATAAAAAAAAAAATTCTCTTTTTAAATGTAATAGTTTGTTTGCTTTTGTTACATTAAACTGTAAATCTATTTGTTAATTAAAGAGACCTGTTCAAAAGATTGCTTTATTTCTTTGTCTTTGTTGAAAGACTTGTTTGGCCTACTTTTAATATGAGTTACATGGTGTTGAAGTAAAGAAAAAAAGCCATGTTGGTTTATTAGGCTTATTGACTGCTTGAACAAGTCAGAAATGGTAGCTCAGTAGGTTAAGCTGGTGGTTAACTGACTAACAGGTCTGCACAAGGTTGTGGGTTCAAGCCCCAGTAATGGCAAGTAAAAAATTTCAATTCTCTTTTTAAATGTAATAGTTTGTTTGCTTTGTGACATTAAACTGTAAATCTATTTGTTAATTAAAGAGACCTGTTCAAAAGACTGCTTTATTTATTTGTCTTTTGTGAAAAACTTGTTTGGCCTACTTTTAATATGAGTTACATGGTGTTGAAGTAAAGAAAAAAAGCCATGTTGGTTTATTAGGCTTATTAACTGCTTGAACAAGTCAGAAATCTTAGCTCAGTAGGTTAAGCTGGTGGTTAACTGACTAACAGGTCCGCACAAGGTTGTGGGTTCAAGCCCCAGTATTGGCAATTAAACATTTTATTTCTCTTTTGAAATCTAATAGTTTGTTTGCTTTTGTGACATTAAACTGTAAATCAATTTGTTTATTAAAGAGACCTGTTCAAAAGATTGCTTTTTTTCTTTCGTCTTTGTTGAAAGACTTGTTTGGCCTACTTTTAATATGAGTTTCATGGTGTTGAAGTATGGAAAAGAAGCTATGTTGGTTCATTAGGCTTATTGACTGCTTGCAAAAGTCAGAAGTGGTAGCTCAGTGGGTTAAGCTGGTGGTTAACTGACTAACAGGTATCCAGAAGGTTTTGGGTTCAAGCCCCAGTATTGGCAAGTAAAAAATTTCAATTCTCTTTTTAAATGTAATAGTTTGTTTGCTTTGTGACATTAAACTGTAAATCTATTTGTTAATTAAAGAGACCTGTTCAAAAAATTGCTTTATTTATTTGTCTTTTGTGAAAAACTTGTTTGGCCTACTTTTAATATGAGTTACATGGTGTTGAAGTAAAGAAAAAAAGCCATGTTGGTTTATTAGGCTTATTGACTGCTTGAACAAGTCAGAAATCTTAGCTCAGTAGGTTAAGCTGGTGGTTAACTGACTAACAGGTCCGCACAAGGTTGTGGGTTCAAGCCCCAGTATTGGCAATTAACCATTTTATTTCTCTTTTGAAATCTAATAGTTTGTTTGCTTTTGTGACATTAAACTGTAAATCAATTTGTTTATAAAAGAGACCTGTTCAAAAGATTGCTTTTTTTCTTTCGTCTTTGTTGAAAGACTTGTTTGGCCTACTTTTAATATGAGTTTCATGGTGTTGAAGTATGGAAAAGAAGCTATGTTGGTTCATTAGGCTTATTGACTGCTTGCAAAAGTCAGAAGTGGTAGCTCAGTGGGTTAAGCTGGTGGTTAACTGACTAACAGGTATCCAGAAGGTTTTGGGTTCAAGCCCCAGTATTGGCAAGTAAAAAATTTCAATTCTCTTTTTAAATGTAATAGTTTGTTTGCTTTGTGACATTAAACTGTAAATCTATTTGTTAATTAAAGAGACCTGTTCAAAAGATTGCTTTATTTCTTTGTCTTTGTTGAAAGACTTGTTTGGCCTACTTTTAATATGAGTTACATGGTGTTGAAGTAAAGAAAAAAAGCCATGTTGGTTTATTAGGCTTATTGACTGCTTGAACAAGTCAGAAATGGTAGCTCAGTAGGTTAAGCTGGTGGTTAACTGACTAACAGGTCCGCACAAGGTTGTGGGTTCAAGCCCCAGTATTGGCAATTAAACATTTTATTTCTCTTTTGAAATCTAATAGTTTGTTTGCTTTTGTGACATTAAACTGTAAATCAATTTGTTTATTAAAGAGACCTGTTCAAAAGATTGCTTTTTTTCTTTCGTCTTTGTTGAAAGACTTGTTTGGCCTACTTTTAAAGAGTTTCATGGTGTTGAAGTATGGAAAAGAAGCTATGTTGGTTCATTAGGCTTATTGAATGCTTGCAAAAGTCAGAAGTGGTAGCTCAGTGGGTTAAGCTGGTGGTTAACTGACTAACAGGTCCCCACAAGGTTGTGGGTTCAAGCCCCAGTATTGGCAAGTAAAAAAATTTAATTCTCTTTTTAAAAGTAATAGTTTGTTTGCTTTTGTGACATTAAACTGTAAATCTATTTGTTAATTAAAGAGACCTGTTCAAAAGATTGCTTTATTTATTTGTCTTTTGTGAAAAACGTGTTTGGCCTACTTTTAATATGAGTTACATGATGTTAAAGTATAGAAAAAAAGCAATGTTGGTTTATTAGGCTTATTGACTGATTAAACAAGTCAGAAATGGTAGCTCAGTAGGTTAAGCTGGTGGTTAACTGCCTAACAGGTCCCCACAAGGTTGTGGGTTCAAGCCCCAGTATTGGCAAGTAAAAAAATTTAATTCTCTTTTGAAATGGAATAGTTTGTTTGCTTTTGTGACATTAAACTGTAAATCAATTTGTTCAATAAAGAGACCTGTTAAAAAGATTGATTTTTTTCTTTGTCTTTGTTGAAAGACTTGTTTGGCCTACTTTTAATATGTGTTCCATGGTGTTGAAGTATGAAAAAGAAGCCATGTTGGTTCATTAGGCTTATTGACTGCTTACAAACGTCAGAAATGGTAGCTCAGTGGGTTAAGCTGGTGGTTAACTGACTAACAGGTCCACACAAGGTTGTGGGTTCAAGCCGCAGTATAGCCAAGATAAAAAAAAAAAATTCTCTTTTTAAATGTAATAGTTTGTTTGCTTTTGTTACATTAAACTGTAAATCTATTTGTTAATTAAAGAGACCTGTTCAAAAGATTGCTTTATTTCTTTGTCTTTGTTGAAAGACTTGTTTGGCCTACTTTTAATATGAGTTACATGGTGTTGAAGTAAAGAAAAAAAGCCATGTTGGTTTATTAGGCTTATTGACTGCTTGAACAAGTCAGAAATGGTAGCTCAGTAGGTTAAGCTGGTGGTTAACTGACTAACAGGTCTGCACAAGGTTGTGGGTTCAAGCCCCAGTATTGGCAAGTAAAAAATTTCAATTCTCTTTTTAAATGTAATAGTTTGTTTGCTTTGTGACATTAAACTGTAAATCTATTTGTTAATTAAAGAGACCTGTTCAAAAGATTGCTTTATTTATTTGTCTTTTGTGAAAAACTTGTTTGGCTTACTTTTAATATGAGTTACATGGTGTTGAAGTAAAGAAAAAAAGCCATGTTGGTTTATTAGGCTTATTGACTGCTTGAACAAGTCAGAAATCTTAGCTCAGTAGGTTAAGCTGGTGGTTAACTGACTAACAGGTCCGCACAAGGTTGTGGGTTCAAGCCCCAGTATTGGCAATTAAACATTTTATTTCTCTTTTGAAATCTAATAGTTTGTTTGCTTTTGTGACATTAAACTGTAAATCAATTTGTTAATTAAAGAGACCTGTTCAAAAGATTGCTTTATTTCTTTGTCTTTGTTGAAAGACTTGTTTGGCCTACTTTTAATATGAGTTACATGGTGTTGAAGTAAAGAAAAAAAGCCATGTTGGTTTATTAGGCTTATTGACTGCTTGAACAAGTCAGAAATGGTAGCTCAGTAGGTTAAGCTGGTGGTTAACTGACTAACAGGTCTGCACAAGGTTGTGGGTTCAAGCCCCAGTATTGGCAAGTAAAAAATTTCAATTCTCTTTTTAAATGTAATAGTTTGTTTGCTTTGTGACATTAAACTGTAAATCTATTTGTTAATTAAAGAGACCTGTTCAAAAGATTGCTTTATTTATTTGTCTTTTGTGAAAAACTTGTTTGGCCTACTTTTAATATGAGTTACATGGTGTTGAAGTAAAGAAAAAAAGCCATGTTGGTTTATTAGGCTTATTGACTGCTTGAACAAGTCAGAAATCTTAGCTCAGTAGGTTAAGCTGGTGGTTAACTGACTAACAGGTCCGCACAAGGTTGTGGGTTCAAGCCCCAGTATTGGCAATTAAACATTTTATTTCTCTTTTGAAATCTAATAGTTTGTTTGCTTTTGTGACATTAAACTGTAAATCAATTTGTTTATTAAAGAGACCTGTTCAAAAGATTGCTTTTTTTCTTTCGTCTTTGTTGAAAGACTTGTTTGGCCTACTTTTAAAGAGTTTCATGGTGTTGAAGTATGGAAAAGAAGCTATGTTGGTTCATTAGGCTTATTGAATGCTTGCAAAAGTCAGAAGTGGTAGCTCAGTGGGTTAAGCTGGTGGTTAACTGACTAACAGGTCCCCACAAGGTTGTGGGTTCAAGCCCCAGTATTGGCAAGTAAAAAATTTTAATTCTCTTTTTAAAAGTAATAGTTTGTTTGCTTTTGTGACATTAAACTGTAAATCTATTTGTTAATTAAAGAGACCTGTTCAAAAGATTGCTTTATTTATTTGTCTTTTGTGAAAAACGTGTTTGGCCTACTTTTAATATGAGTTACATGATGTTAAAGTATAGAAAAAAAGCAATGTTGGTTTATTAGGCTTATTGACTGATTAAACAAGTCAGAAATGGTAGCTCAGTAGGTTAAGCTGGTGGTTAACTGCCTAACAGGTCCCCACAAGGTTGTGGGTTCAAGCCCCAGTATTGGCAAGTAAAAAAATTTAATTCTCTTTTGAAATGGAATAGTTTGTTTGCTTTTGTGACATTAAACTGTAAATCAATTTGTTCAATAAAGAGACCTGTTAAAAAGATTGATTTTTTTCTTTGTCTTTGTTGAAAGACTTGTTTGGCCTACTTTTAATATGTGTTCCATGGTGTTGAAGTATGAAAAAGAAGCCATGTTGGTTCATTAGGCTTATTGACTGCTTACAAACGTCAGAAATGGTAGCTCAGTGGGTTAAGCTGGTGGTTAACTGACTAACAGGTCCACACAAGGTTGTGGGTTCAAGCCGCAGTATAGCCAAGATAAAAAAAAAAAATTCTCTTTTTAAATGTAATAGTTTGTTTGCTTTTGTTACATTAAACTGTAAATCTATTTGTTAATTAAAGAGACCTGTTCAAAAGATTGCTTTATTTCTTTGTCTTTGTTGAAAGACTTGTTTGGCCTACTTTTAATATGAGTTACATGGTGTTGAAGTAAAGAAAAAAAGCCATGTTGGTTTATTAGGCTTATTGACTGCTTGAACAAGTCAGAAATGGTAGCTCAGTAGGTTAAGCTGGTGGTTAACTGACTAACAGGTCTGCACAAGGTTGTGGGTTCAACCCCCAGTATTGGCAAGTAAAAAATATCAATTCTCTTTTTAAATGTAATAGTTTGTTTGCTTTGTGACATTAAACTGTAAATCTATTTGTTAATTAAAGAGACCTGTTCAAAAGATTGCTTTATTTATTTGTCTTTTGTGAAAAACTTGTTTGGCTTACTTTTAATATGAGTTACATGGTGTTGAAGTAAAGAAAAAAAGCCATGTTGGTTTATTAGGCTTATTGACTGCTCGAACAAGTCAGAAATCTTAGCTCAGTAGGTTAAGCTGGTGGTTAACTGACTAACAGGTCCGCACAAGGTTGTGGGTTCAAGCCCCAGTATTGGCAATTAAACATTTTATTTCTCTTTTGAAATCTAATAGTTTGTTTGCTTTTGTGACATTAAACTGTAAATCAATTTGTTAATTAAAGAGACCTGTTCAAAAGATTGCTTTATTTCTTTGTCTTTGTTGAAAGACTTGTTTGGCCTACTTTTAATATGAGTTACATGGTGTTGAAGTAAAGAAAAAAAGCCATGTTGGTTTATTAGGCTTATTGACTGCTTGAACAAATCAGAAATGGTAGCTCAGTAGGTTAAGCTGGTGGTTAACTGACTAACAGGTCTGCACAAGGTTGTGTGTTCAAGCCCCAGTATTGGCAAGTAAAAAATTTCAATTCTCTTTTTAAATGTAATAGTTTGTTTGCTTTGTGACATTAAACTGTAAATCTATTTGTTGATTAAAGAGACCTGTTCAAAAGATTGCTTTATTTATTTGTCTTTTGTGAAAAACTTGTTTGGCCTACTTTTAATATGAGTTACATGGTGTTGAAGTAAAGAAAAAAAGCCATGTTGGTTTATTAGGCTTATTGACTGCTTGAACAAGTCAGAAATCTTAGCTCAGTAGGTTAAGCTGGTGGTTAACTGACTAACAGGTCCGCACAAGGTTGTGGGTTCAAGCCCCAGTATTGGCAATTAAACATTTTATTTCTCTTTTGAAATCTAATAGTTTGTTTGCTTTTGTGACATTAAACTGTAAATCAATTTGTTTATTAAAGAGACCTGTTCAAAAGATTGCTTTTTTTCTTTCGTCTTTGTTGAAAGACTTGTTTGGCCTACTTTTAATATGAGTTTCATGGTGTTGAAGTATGGAAAAGAAGCTATGTTGGTTCATTAGGCTTATTGACTGCTTGCAAAAGTCAGAAGTGGTAGCTCAGTGGGTTAAGCTGGTGGTTAACTGACTAACAGGTATCCAGAAGGTTTTGGGTTCAAGCCCCAGTATTGGCAAGTAAAAAATTTCAATTCTCTTTTTAAATGTAATAGTTTGTTTGCTTTGTGACATTAAACTGTAAATCTATTTGTTAATTAAAGAGACCTGTTCAAAAAATTGCTTTATTTATTTGTCTTTTGTGAAAAACTTGTTTGGCCTACTTTTAATATGAGTTACATGGTGTTGAAGTAAAGAAAAAAAGCCATGTTGGTTTATTAGGCTTATTGACTGCTTGAACAAGTCAGAAATGTTAGCTCAGTAGGTTAAGCTGGTGGTTAACTGACTAACAGGTCCGCACAAGGTTGTGGGTTCAAGCCCCAGTATTGGCAATTAAACATTTTATTTCTCTTTTGAAATCTAATATTTTGTTTGCTTTTGTGACATTAAACTGTAAATCAATTTGTTTATTAAAGAGACCTGTTCAAAAGATTGCTTTTTTTCTTTCGTCTTTGTTGAAAGACTTGTTTGGCCTACTTTTAAAGAGTTTCATGGTGTTGAAGTATGGAAAAGAAGCTATGTTGGTTCATTAGGCTTATTGAATGCTTGCAAAAGTCAGAAGTGGTAGCTCAGTGGGTTAAGCTGGTGGTTAACTGACTAACAGGTCCCCACAAGGTTGTGGGTTCAAGCCCCAGTATTGGCAAGTAAAAAATTTTAATTCTCTTTTTAAAAGTAATAGTTTGTTTGCTTTTGTGACATTAAACTGTAAATCTATTTGTTAATTAAAGAGACCTGTTCAAAAGATTGCTTTATTTATTTGTCTTTTGTGAAAAACGTGTTTGGCCTACTTTTAATATGAGTTACATGATGTTAAAGTATAGAAAAAAAGCAATGTTGGTTTATTAGGCTTATTGACTCTTTAAACAAGTCAGAAATGGTAGCTCAGTAGGTTAAGCTGGTGGTTAACTGCCTAACAGGTCCCCACAAGGTTGTGGGTTCAAGCCCCAGTATTGGCAAGTAAAAAAATTTAATTCTCTTTTGAAATGGAATAGTTTGTTTGCTTTTGTGACATTAAACTGTAAATCAATTTGTTCAATAAAGAGACCTGTTAAAAAGATTGATTTTTTTCTTTGTCTTTGTTGAAAGACTTGTTTGGCCTACTTTTAATATGTGTTCCATGGTGTTGAAGTATGAAAAAGAAGCCATGTTGGTTCATTAGGCTTATTGACTGCTTACAAACGTCAGAAATGGTAGCTCAGTGGGTTAAGCTGGTGGTTAACTGAATAACAGGTCCACACAAGGTTGTGGGTTCAAGCCGCAGTATAGCCAAGATAAAAAAAAAAAATTCTCTTTTTAAATGTAATAGTTTGTTTGCTTTTGTTACATTAAACTGTAAATCTATTTGTTAATTAAAGAGACCTGTTCAAAAGATTGCTTTATTTCTTTGTCTTTGTTGAAAGACTTGTTTGGCCTACTTTTAATATGAGTTACATGGTGTTGAAGTAAAGAAAAAAAGCCATGTTGGTTTATTAGGCTTATTGACTGCTTGAACAAGTCAGAAATGGTAGCTCAGTAGGTTAAGCTGGTGGTTAACTGACTAACAGGTCTGCACAAGGTTGTGGGTTCAAGCCCCAGTATTGGCAAGTAAAAAATTTCAATTCTCTTTTTAAATGTAATAGTTTGTTTGCTTTGTGACATTAAACTGTAAATCTATTTGTTAATTAAAGAGACCTGTTCAAAAGATTGCTTTATTTATTTGTCTTTTGTGAAAAACTTGTTTGGCTTACTTTTAATATGAGTTACATGGTGTTGAAGTAAAGAAAAAAAGCCATGTTGGTTTATTAGGCTTATTGACTGCTTGAACAAGTCAGAAATCTTAGCTCAGTAGGTTAAGCTGGTGGTTAACTGACTAACAGGTCCGCACAAGGTTGTGGGTTCAAGCCCCAGTATTGGCAATTAAACATTTTATTTCTCTTTTGAAATCTAATAGTTTGTTTGCTTTTGTGACATTAAACTGTAAATCAATTTGTTAATTAAAGAGACCTGTTCAAAAGATTGCTTTATTTCTTTGTCTTTGTTGAAAGACTTGTTTGGCCTACTTTTAATATGAGTTACATGGTGTTGAAGTAAAGAAAAAAAGCCATGTTGGTTTATTAGGCTTATTGACTGCTTGAACAAGTCAGAAATGGTAGCTCAGTAGGTTAAGCTGGTGGTTAACTGACTAACAGGTCTGCACAAGGTTGAGTGTTCAAGCCCCAGTATTGGCAAGTAAAAAATTTCAATTCTCTTTTTAAATGTAATAGTTTGTTTGCTTTGTGACATTAAACTGTAAATCTATTTGTTGATTAAAGAGACCTGTTCAAAAGATTGCTTTATTTATTTGTCTTTTGTGAAAAACTTGTTTGGCCTACTTTTAATATGAGTTACATGGTGTTGAAGTAAAGAAAAAAAGCCATGTTGGTTTATTAGGCTTATTGACTGCTTGAACAAGTCAGAAATCTTAGCTCAGTAGGTTAAGCTGGTGGTTAACTGACTAACAGGTCCGCACAAGGTTGTGGGTTCAAGCCCCAATATTGGCAATTAAACATTTTATTTCTCTTTTGAAATCTAATAGTTTGTTTGCTTTTGTGACATTAAACTGTAAATCAATTTGTTTATTAAAGAGACCTGTTCAAAAGATTGCTTTTTTTCTTTCGTCTTTGTTGAAAGACTTGTTTGGCCTACTTTTAATATGAGTTTCATGGTGTTGAAGTATGGAAAAGAAGCTATGTTGGTTCATTAGGCTTATTGACTGCTTGCAAAAGTCAGAAGTGGTAGCTCAGTGGGTTAAGCTGGTGGTTAACTGACTAACAGGTATCCAGAAGGTTTTGGGTTCAAGCCCCAGTATTGGCAAGTAAAAAATTTCAATTCTCTTTTTAAATGTAATAGTTTGTTTGCTTTGTGACATTAAACTGTAAATCTATTTGTTAATTAAAGAGACCTGTTCAAAAAATTGCTTTATTTATTTGTCTTTTGTGAAAAACTTGTTTGGCCTACTTTTAATATGAGTTACATGGTGTTGAAGTAAAGAAAAAAAGCCATGTTGGTTTATTAGGCTTATTGACTGCTTGAACAAGTCAGAAATGTTAGCTCAGTAGGTTAAGCTGGTGGTTAACTGACTAACAGGTCCGCACAAGGTTGTGGGTTCAAGCCCCAGTATTGGCAATTAAACATTTTATTTCTCTTTTGAAATCTAATAGTTTGTTTGCTTTTGTGACATTAAACTGTAAATCAATTTGTTTATTAAAGAGACCTGTTCAAAAGATTGCTTTTTTTCTTTCGTCTTTGTTGAAAGACTTGTTTGGCCTACTTTTAAAGAGTTTCATGGTGTTGAAGTATGGAAAAGAAGCTATGTTGGTTCATTAGGCTTATTGAATGCTTGCAAAAGTCAGAAGTGGTAGCTCAGTGGGTTAAGCTGGTGGTTAACTGACTAACAGGTCCCCACAAGGTTGTGGGTTCAAGCCCCAGTATTGGCAAGTAAAAAATTTTAATTCTCTTTTTAAATGTAATAGTTTGTTTTCTTTTGTGACATTAAACTGTAAATCTATTTGTTAATTAAAGAGACCTGTTCAAAAGATTGCTTTATTTATTTGTCTTTTGTAAAAAACGTGTTTGGCCTACTTTTAATATGAGTTACATGATGTTAAAGTATAGAAAAAAAGCAATGTTGGTTTATTAGGCTTATTGACTGATTAAACAAGTCAGAAATGGTAGTTCAGTAGGTTAAGCTGGTGGTTAACTGCCTAACAGGTCCCCACAAGGTTGTGGGTTCAAGCCCCAGTATTGGCAAGTAAAAAATTTTAATTCTCTTTTGAAATGGAATAGTTTGTTTGCTTTTGTGACATTAAACTGTAAATCAATTTGTTCAATAAAGAGACCTGTTAAAAAGATTGATTTTTTTCTTTGTCTTTGTTGAAAGACTTGTTTGGCCTACTTTTAATATGTGTTCCATGGTGTTGAAGTATGAAAAAGAAGCCATGTTGGTTCATTAGGCTTATTGACTGCTTACAAACGTCAGAAATGGTAGCTCAGTGGGTTAAGCTGGTGGTTAACTGACTAACAGATCAACACAAGGTTGTGGGTTCAAGCCACAGTATAGCCAAGATAAAAAAAAAAATTCTCTTTTTAAATGTAATAGTTTGTTTGCTTTTGTTACATTAAACTGTAAATCTATTTGTTAATTAAAGAGACCTGTTCAAAAGATTGCTTTATTTCTTTGTCTTTGTTGAAAGACTTGTTTGGCCTACTTTTAATATGAGTTACATGGTGTTGAAGTAAAGAAAAAAAGCCATGTTGGTTTATTAGGCTTATTGACTGCTTGAACAAGTCAGAAATGGTAGCTCAGTATGTTAAGCTGGTGGTTAACTGACTAACAGGTCTGCACAAGGTTGTGGGTTCAAGCCCCAGTATTGGCAAGTAAAAAATTTCAATTCTCTTTTTAAATGTAATAGTTTGTTTGCTTTGTGACATTAAACTGTAAATCTATTTGTTAATTAAAGAGACCTGTTCAAAAAATTGCTTTATTTATTTGTCTTTTGTGAAAAACTTGTTTGGCCTACTTTTAATATGAGTTACATGGTGTTGAAGTAAAGAAAAAAAGCCATGTTGGTTTATTAGGCTTATTGACTGCTTGAACAAGTCAGAAATGTTAGCTCAGTAGGTTAAGCTGGTGGTTAACTGACTAACAGGTCCGCACAAGGTTGTGGGTTCAAGCCCCAGTATTGGCAATTAAACATTTTATTTCTCTTTTGAAATCTAATAGTTTGTTTGCTTTTGTGACATTAAACTGTAAATCAATTTGTTTATTAAAGAGACCTGTTCAAAAGATTGCTTTTTTTCTTTCGTCTTTGTTGAAAGACTTGTTTGGCCTACTTTTAAAGAGTTTCATGGTGTTGAAGTATGGAAAAGAAGCTATGTTGGTTCATTAGGCTTATTGAACGCTTGCAAAAGTCAGAAGTGGTAGCTCAGTGGGTTAAGCTGGTGGTTAACTGACTAACAGGTCCCCACAAGGTTGTGGGTTCAAGCCCCAGTATTGGCAAGTAAAAAATTTTAATTCTCTTTTTAAAAGTAATAGTTTGTTTGCTTTTGTGACATTAAACTGTAAATCTATTTGTTAATTAAAGAGACCTGTTCAAAAGATTGCTTTATTTATTTGTCTTTTGTGAAAAACGTGTTTGGCCTACTTTTAATATGAGTTACATGATGTTAAAGTATAGAAAAAAAGCAATGTTGGTTTATTAGGCTTATTGACTGATTAAACAAGTCAGAAATGGTAGCTCAGTAGGTTAAGCTGGTGGTTAACTGCCTAACAGGTCCCCACAAGGTTGTGGGTTCAAGCCCCATTATTGGCAAGTAAAATATTTTAATTCTCTTTTGAAATGGAATAGTTTGTTTGCTTTTGTGACATTAAACTGTAAATCAATTTGTATATTAAAGAGAACTGTTCAAAAGATTGCTTTTTTTCTTTGTCTTTGTTGAAAGACTTGTTTGGCCTGCTTTTAATATGAGTTTCATGGTGTTGAAGTATGAAAAAGAAGCTATGTTGGTTCATTAGGCTTATTGAATGCTTGCAAAAGTCAGAAGTGGTAGCTCAGTGGGTTAAGCTGGTGGTTAACTGACTAACAGGTCCCCACAAGGTTGTGGGTTCAAGCCCTAGTATTGGCAAGTAAAACATTTTAATTCTCTTTTTAAATGTAATAGTTTGTTTGCTTTTGTGACATTAAACTGTAAATCAATTTGTATATTAAAGAGACCTGTTAAAAAGATTGCTTTTTTTCTTTGTCTTTGTTGAAAGACTTGTTTGGCCTACTTTTAATATGTGTTCCATGGTGTTGAAGTATGAAAAAGAAGCCATGTTGGTTCATTAGGCTTATTGACTGCTTACAAAAGTCAGAAAGGGTAGCTCAGTGGGTTAAGCTGGTGGTTAACTGACTAACAGGTCCACACAAGGTTGTGGGTTCAAGCCGCAGTATAGCCAAGATAAAAAAAAAAATTCTCTTTTTAAATGTAATAGTTTGTTTGCTTTTGTGACATTAAACTGTAAATCTATTTGTTAATTAAAGAGACCTGTTCAAAAGATTGCTTTATTTCTTTGTCTTTGTTGAAAGACTTGTTTGGCCTACTTTTACTATGAGTTACATGGTGTTGAAGTAAAGAAAAAAAGCCATTTTGGTTTATTAGGCTTATTGACTGCTTGACCAAGTCAGAAATGGTAGCTCAGTAGGTTAAGCTGGTGGTTAACTGACTAACAGGTCCCCACAAGGTTGTGGGTTCAAGCCCCAGTATTGGCAAGTAAAATATTTTAATTCTCTTTTGAAATGGAATAGTTTGTTTGCTTTTGTGACATTAAACTGTAAATCAATTTGTATATTAAAGAGAACGGTTCAAAAGATTGCTTTTTTTCTTTCGTCTTTGTTGAAAGACTTGTTTGGCCTACTTTTAATATGAGTTTCATGGTGTTGAAGTATGGAAAAGAACCTATGTTGGTTCATTAGGCTTATTGACTGCTTGCAAAAGTCAGAAGTGGTAGCTCAGTGGGTTAAGCTGGTGGTTAACTGACTAACAGGTCGCCACAAGGTTTTGGGTTCAAGCCCCAGTATTGGCAAGTAAAAAATTAAAATTCTATTTTTAAATGTAATAGTTTGTTTGCTTTGTGACATTAAACTGTAAATCTATTTGTTAATTAAAGAGACCTGTTCAAAATATTGCTTTATTTATTTGTCTTTTGTGAAAAACTTGTTTGGCCTACTTTTAATATGAGTTACATGATGTTAAAGTATAGAAAAAAAGCAATGTTGGTTTATTAGGCTTATTGACTGATTAAACAAGTCAGAAATGGTAGCTCAGTAGGTTAAGCTGGTGGTTAACTGACTAACAGGTCCCCACAAGGTTGTGGGTTCAAGCCCCAGTATTGGCAAGTAAAAAAATTTAATTCTCTTTTTAAATGTAATAGTTTGTTTGCTTTTGTGACATTAAACTGTAAATCAATTTGTTCAATAAAGAGACCTGTTAAAAAGATTGCTTTTTTTCTTTATCTTTGTTGAAAGACTTGTTTGGCCTACTTTTAATATGTGTTCCATGGTGTTGAAGTATGAAAAAGAAGCCATGTTGGTTCATTAGGCTTATTGACTGCTTACAAAAGTCAGAAATGGTAGCTCAGTGGGTTAAGCTGGTGGTTAACTGACTAACAGGTCCACACAAAGTTGTGGGTTCAAGCCGCAGTATAGCCAAGATAAAAAAAAAAAATTCTCTTTTGAAATCTAATAGTTTGTTTGCTTTTGTGACATTAAACTGTAAATCAATTTGTTAATTAAAGAGACCTGTTCAAAAGATTGCTTTATTTCTTTGTCTTTGTTGAAAGACTTGTTTGGCCTACTTTTAATATGAGTTACATGGTGTTGAAGTAAAGAAAAAAAGCCATGTTGGTTTATTAGGCTTATTGACTGCTTGAACAAGTCAGAAATGGTAGCTCAGTAGGTTAAGCTGGTGGTTAACTGACTAACAGGTCTGCACAAGGTTGAGTGTTCAAGCCCCAGTATTGGCAAGTAAAAAATTTCAATTCTCTTTTTAAATGTAATAGTTTGTTTGCTTTGTGACATTAAACTGTAAATCTATTTGTTGATTAAAGAGACCTGTTCAAAAGATTGCTTTATTTATTTGTCTTTTGTGAAAAACTTGTTTGGCCTACTTTTAATATGAGTTACATGGTGTTGAAGTAAAGAAAAAAAGCCATGTTGGTTTATTAGGCTTATTGACTGCTTGAACAAGTCAGAAATCTTAGCTCAGTAGGTTAAGCTGGTGGTTAACTGACTAACAGGTCCGCACAAGGTTGTGGGTTCAAGCCCCAATATTGGCAATTAAACATTTTATTTCTCTTTTGAAATCTAATAGTTTGTTTGCTTTTGTGACATTAAACTGTAAATCAATTTGTTTATTAAAGAGACCTGTTCAAAAGATTGCTTTTTTTCTTTCGTCTTTGTTGAAAGACTTGTTTGGCCTACTTTTAATATGAGTTTCATGGTGTTGAAGTATGGA
This sequence comes from Silurus aristotelis, assembly GCF_946808225.1. Classification (NCBI taxonomy): domain Eukaryota; kingdom Metazoa; phylum Chordata; class Actinopteri; order Siluriformes; family Siluridae; genus Silurus; species Silurus aristotelis. The sequence goes on along the minus strand of NC_139574.1, from coordinate 24,354,449 downwards.
AAAGAAGCTATGTTGGTTCATTAGGCTTATTGACTGCTTGCAAAAGTCAGAAGTGGTAGCTCAGTGGGTTAAGCTGGTGGTTAACTGACTAACAGGTATCCAGAAGGTTTTGGGTTCAAGCCCCAGTATTGGCAAGTAAAAAATTTCAATTCTCTTTTTAAATGTAATAGTTTGTTTGCTTTGTGACATTAAACTGTAAATCTATTTGTTAATTAAAGAGACCTGTTCAAAAAATTGCTTTATTTATTTGTCTTTTGTGAAAAACTTGTTTGGCCTACTTTTAATATGAGTTACATGGTGTTGAAGTAAAGAAAAAAAGCCATGTTGGTTTATTAGGCTTATTGACTGCTTGAACAAGTCAGAAATGTTAGCTCAGTAGGTTAAGCTGGTGGTTAACTGACTAACAGGTCCGCACAAGGTTGTGGGTTCAAGCCCCAGTATTGGCAATTAAACATTTTATTTCTCTTTTGAAATCTAATAGTTTGTTTGCTTTTGTGACATTAAACTGTAAATCAATTTGTTTATTAAAGAGACCTGTTCAAAAGATTGCTTTTTTTCTTTCGTCTTTGTTGAAAGACTTGTTTGGCCTACTTTTAAAGAGTTTCATGGTGTTGAAGTATGGAAAAGAAGCTATGTTGGTTCATTAGGCTTATTGAATGCTTGCAAAAGTCAGAAGTGGTAGCTCAGTGGGTTAAGCTGGTGGTTAACTGACTAACAGGTCCCCACAAGGTTGTGGGTTCAAGCCCCAGTATTGGCAAGTAAAAAATTTTAATTCTCTTTTTAAATGTAATAGTTTGTTTTCTTTTGTGACATTAAACTGTAAATCTATTTGTTAATTAAAGAGACCTGTTCAAAAGATTGCTTTATTTATTTGTCTTTTGTAAAAAACGTGTTTGGCCTACTTTTAATATGAGTTACATGATGTTAAAGTATAGAAAAAAAGCAATGTTGGTTTATTAGGCTTATTGACTGATTAAACAAGTCAGAAATGGTAGTTCAGTAGGTTAAGCTGGTGGTTAACTGCCTAACAGGTCCCCACAAGGTTGTGGGTTCAAGCCCCAGTATTGGCAAGTAAAAAATTTTAATTCTCTTTTGAAATGGAATAGTTTGTTTGCTTTTGTGACATTAAACTGTAAATCAATTTGTTCAATAAAGAGACCTGTTAAAAAGATTGATTTTTTTCTTTGTCTTTGTTGAAAGACTTGTTTGGCCTACTTTTAATATGTGTTCCATGGTGTTGAAGTATGAAAAAGAAGCCATGTTGGTTCATTAGGCTTATTGACTGCTTACAAACGTCAGAAATGGTAGCTCAGTGGGTTAAGCTGGTGGTTAACTGACTAACAGATCAACACAAGGTTGTGGGTTCAAGCCACAGTATAGCCAAGATAAAAAAAAAAATTCTCTTTTTAAATGTAATAGTTTGTTTGCTTTTGTTACATTAAACTGTAAATCTATTTGTTAATTAAAGAGACCTGTTCAAAAGATTGCTTTATTTCTTTGTCTTTGTTGAAAGACTTGTTTGGCCTACTTTTAATATGAGTTACATGGTGTTGAAGTAAAGAAAAAAAGCCATGTTGGTTTATTAGGCTTATTGACTGCTTGAACAAGTCAGAAATGGTAGCTCAGTATGTTAAGCTGGTGGTTAACTGACTAACAGGTCTGCACAAGGTTGTGGGTTCAAGCCCCAGTATTGGCAAGTAAAAAATTTCAATTCTCTTTTTAAATGTAATAGTTTGTTTGCTTTGTGACATTAAACTGTAAATCTATTTGTTAATTAAAGAGACCTGTTCAAAAAATTGCTTTATTTATTTGTCTTTTGTGAAAAACTTGTTTGGCCTACTTTTAATATGAGTTACATGGTGTTGAAGTAAAGAAAAAAAGCCATGTTGGTTTATTAGGCTTATTGACTGCTTGAACAAGTCAGAAATGTTAGCTCAGTAGGTTAAGCTGGTGGTTAACTGACTAACAGGTCCGCACAAGGTTGTGGGTTCAAGCCCCAGTATTGGCAATTAAACATTTTATTTCTCTTTTGAAATCTAATAGTTTGTTTGCTTTTGTGACATTAAACTGTAAATCAATTTGTTTATTAAAGAGACCTGTTCAAAAGATTGCTTTTTTTCTTTCGTCTTTGTTGAAAGACTTGTTTGGCCTACTTTTAAAGAGTTTCATGGTGTTGAAGTATGGAAAAGAAGCTATGTTGGTTCATTAGGCTTATTGAACGCTTGCAAAAGTCAGAAGTGGTAGCTCAGTGGGTTAAGCTGGTGGTTAACTGACTAACAGGTCCCCACAAGGTTGTGGGTTCAAGCCCCAGTATTGGCAAGTAAAAAATTTTAATTCTCTTTTTAAAAGTAATAGTTTGTTTGCTTTTGTGACATTAAACTGTAAATCTATTTGTTAATTAAAGAGACCTGTTCAAAAGATTGCTTTATTTATTTGTCTTTTGTGAAAAACGTGTTTGGCCTACTTTTAATATGAGTTACATGATGTTAAAGTATAGAAAAAAAGCAATGTTGGTTTATTAGGCTTATTGACTGATTAAACAAGTCAGAAATGGTAGCTCAGTAGGTTAAGCTGGTGGTTAACTACCTAACAGGTCCCCACAAGGTTGTGGGTTCAAGCCCCATTATTGGCAAGTAAAATATTTTAATTCTCTTTTGAAATGGAATAGTTTGTTTGCTTTTGTGACATTAAACTGTAAATCAATTTGTATATTAAAGAGAACTGTTCAAAAGATTGCTTTTTTTCTTTGTCTTTGTTGAAAGACTTGTTTGGCCTGCTTTTAATATGAGTTTCATGGTGTTGAAGTATGAAAAAGAAGCTATGTTGGTTCATTAGGCTTATTGAATGCTTGCAAAAGTCAGAAGTGGTAGCTCAGTGGGTTAAGCTGGTGGTTAACTGACTAACAGGTCCCCACAAGGTTGTGGGTTCAAGCCCTAGTATTGGCAAGTAAAACATTTTAATTCTCTTTTTAAATGTAATAGTTTGTTTGCTTTTGTGACATTAAACTGTAAATCAATTTGTATATTAAAGAGACCTGTTAAAAAGATTGCTTTTTTTCTTTGTCTTTGTTGAAAGACTTGTTTGGCCTACTTTTAATATGTGTTCCATGGTGTTGAAGTATGAAAAAGAAGCCATGTTGGTTCATTAGGCTTATTGACTGCTTACAAAAGTCAGAAAGGGTAGCTCAGTGGGTTAAGCTGGTGGTTAACTGACTAACAGGTCCACACAAGGTTGTGGGTTCAAGCCGCAGTATAGCCAAGATAAAAAAAAAAATTCTCTTTTTAAATGTAATAGTTTGTTTGCTTTTGTGACATTAAACTGTAAATCTATTTGTTAATTAAAGAGACCTGTTCAAAAGATTGCTTTATTTCTTTGTCTTTGTTGAAAGACTTGTTTGGCCTACTTTTACTATGAGTTACATGGTGTTGAAGTAAAGAAAAAAAGCCATTTTGGTTTATTAGGCTTATTGACTGCTTGACCAAGTCAGAAATGGTAGCTCAGTAGGTTAAGCTGGTGGTTAACTGACTAACAGGTCCCCACAAGGTTGTGGGTTCAAGCCCCAGTATTGGCAAGTAAAATATTTTAATTCTCTTTTGAAATGGAATAGTTTGTTTGCTTTTGTGACATTAAACTGTAAATCAATTTGTATATTAAAGAGAACGGTTCAAAAGATTGCTTTTTTTCTTTCGTCTTTGTTGAAAGACTTGTTTGGCCTACTTTTAATATGAGTTTCATGGTGTTGAAGTATGGAAAAGAACCTATGTTGGTTCATTAGGCTTATTGACTGCTTGCAAAAGTCAGAAGTGGTAGCTCAGTGGGTTAAGCTGGTGGTTAACTGACTAACAGGTCGCCACAAGGTTTTGGGTTCAAGCCCCAGTATTGGCAAGTAAAAAATTAAAATTCTATTTTTAAATGTAATAGTTTGTTTGCTTTGTGACATTAAACTGTAAATCTATTTGTTAATTAAAGAGACCTGTTCAAAATATTGCTTTATTTATTTGTCTTTTGTGAAAAACTTGTTTGGCCTACTTTTAATATGAGTTACATGATGTTAAAGTATAGAAAAAAAGCAATGTTGGTTTATTAGGCTTATTGACTGATTAAACAAGTCAGAAATGGTAGCTCAGTAGGTTAAGCTGGTGGTTAACTGACTAACAGGTCCCCACAAGGTTGTGGGTTCAAGCCCCAGTATTGGCAAGTAAAAAAATTTAATTCTCTTTTTAAATGTAATAGTTTGTTTGCTTTTGTGACATTAAACTGTAAATCAATTTGTTCAATAAAGAGACCTGTTAAAAAGATTGCTTTTTTTCTTTATCTTTGTTGAAAGACTTGTTTGGCCTACTTTTAATATGTGTTCCATGGTGTTGAAGTATGAAAAAGAAGCCATGTTGGTTCATTAGGCTTATTGACTGCTTACAAAAGTCAGAAATGGTAGCTCAGTGGGTTAAGCTGGTGGTTAACTGACTAACAGGTCCACACAAAGTTGTGGGTTCAAGCCGCAGTATAGCCAAGATAAAAAAAAAAATTCTCTTTTTAAATGTAATAGTTTGTTTGCTTTTGTGACATTAAACTGTAAATCTATTTGTTAATTAAAGAGACCTGTTCAAAAGATTGCTTTATTTCTTTGTCTTTGTTGAAAGACTTGTTTGGCCTACTTTTAATATGAGTTACATGGTGTTGAAGTAAAGAAAAAAAGCCATTTTGGTTTATTAGGCTTATTGACTGCTTGACCAAGTCAGAAATGGTAGCTCAGTAGGTTAAGCTGGTGGTTAACTGACTAACAGGTCCCCACAAGGTTGTGGGTTCAAGCCCCAGTATTGGCAAGTAAAATATTTTAATTCTCTTTTGAAATGGAATAGTTTGTTTGCTTTTGTGACATTAAACTGTAAATCAATTTGTATATTAAAGAGAACTGTTCAAAAGATTGCTTTTTTTCTTTGTCTTTGTTGAAAGACTTGTTTGGCCTGCTTTTAATATGAGTTTCATGGTGTTGAAGTATGGAAAAGAAGCCATGTTGGTTCATTAGGCTTATTGACTGCTTGAACAAGTCAGAAGTGTTAGCTCAGTGGGTTAAGCTGGTGGTTAACTAACTAACAGGTCCCCACAAGGTTGTCGGTTCAAGCCCCAGTATTTGCAATAGAGAAATTTAATTCTCTTTTTAAATGTAATAGTTTGTTTGCTTTTGTGACATTAAACTGTAAATCTATTTGTTACTTAAGGAGACCTGTTCAAAATATTGCTTTATTTCTTTGTCTTTGTTGAAAGACTTGTTTGGCCTACTTTTCATATGAGTTACATAGTGTTAAAGTATAGAAAAAAAGCCATGTTGGTTCATTAGGCTTATTGACTGCTTGCAAAAGTCAGAAGTGGTAGCTCAGTGGGTTAAGCTGGTGGTTAACTGACTAACAGGTATCAAGAAGGTTTTGGGTTCAAGCCCCAGTATTGGCAAGTAAAAAATTTCAATTCTCTTTTTAAATGTAATAGTTTGTTTGCTTTGTGACATTAAACTGTAAATCTATTTGTTAATTAAAGAGACCTGTTCAAAAAATTGCTTTATTTATTTGTCTTTTGTGAAAAACTTGTTTGGCCTACTTTTAATATGAGTTACATGGTGTTGAAGTAAAGAAAAAAAGCCATGTTGGTTTATTAGGCTTATTGACTGTTTGAACAAGTCAGTAATGGTAGCTCAGTAGGTTAAGCTGGTGGTTAACTGACTAACAGGTCCGCAGAAGGTTGTGGGTTCAAGCCCCAGTATTGGCAATTAAACATTTTATTTCTCTTTTGAAATCTAATAGTTTGTTTGCTTTTGTGACATTAAACTGTAAATCAATTTGTTTATTAAAGAGACCTGTTCAAAAGATTGCTTTTTTTCTTTCGTCTTTGTTGAAAGACTTGTTTGGCCTACTTTTAAAGAGTTTCATGGTGTTGAAGTATGGAAAAGAAGCTATGTTGGTTCATTAGGCTTATTGAATGCTTGCAAAAGTCAGAAGTGGTAGCTCAGTGGGTTAAGCTGGTGGTTAACTGACTAACAGGTCCCCACAAGGTTGTGGGTTCAAGCCACAGTATTGGCAAGTAAAACATTTTAATTCTCTTTTTAAATGTAATAGTTTGTTTGCTTTTGTGACATTAAACTGTAAATCTATTTGTTAATTAAAGAGACCTGTTCAAAAGATTGCTTTATTTATTTGTCTTTTGTGAAAAACGTGTTTGGCCTACTTTTAATATGAGTTACATGATGTTAAAGTATAGAAAAAAAGCAATGTTGGTTTATTAGGCTTATTGACTGATTAAACAAGTCAGAAATGGTAGCTCAGTAGGTTAAGCTGGTGGTTAACTGCCTAACAGGTCCCCACAAGGTTGTGGGTTCAAGCCCCAGTATTGGCAAGTAAAAAAATTTAATTCTCTTTTTAAATGGAATAGTTTGTTTGCTTTTGTGACATTAAACTGTAAATCAATTTGTTCAATAAAGAGACCTGTTAAAAAGATTGATTTTTTTCTTTGTCTTTGTTGAAAGACTTGTTTGGCCTACTTTTAATATGTGTTCCATGGTGTTGAAGTATGAAAAAGAAGCCATGTTGGTTCATTAGGCTTATTGACTGCTTACAAACGTCAGAAATGGTAGCTCAGTGGGTTAAGCTGGTGGTTAACTAACTAACAGGTCCTCACAAGGTTGTGGGTTCAAGCCGCAGTATAGCCAAGATAAAAAAAAAAAATTCTCTTTTTAAATGTAATAGTTTGTTTGCTTTTGTGACATTAAACTGTAAATCTATTTGTTAATTAAAGAGACCTGTTCAAAAGATTGCTTTATTTCTTTGTCTTTGTTGAAAGACTTGTTTGGCCTACTTTTAATATGAGTTACATGGTGTTGAAGTAAAGAAAAAAAGCCATTTTGGTTTATTAGGCTTATTGACTGCTTGACCAAGTCAGAAATGGTAGCTCAGTAGGTTAAGCTGGTGGTTAACTGACTAACAGGTCCCCACAAGGTTGTGGGTTCAAGCCCCAGTATTGGCAAGTAAAATATTTTAATTCTCTTTTGAAATGGAATAGTTTGTTTGCTTTTGTGACATTAAACTGTAAATCAATTTGTATATTAAAGAGAACTGTTCAAAAGATTGCTTTTTTTCTTTGTCTTTGTTGAAAGACTTGTTTGGCCTGCTTTTAATATGAGTTTCATGGTGTTGAAGTATGGAAAAGAAGCCATGTTGGTTCATTAGGCTTATTGACTGCTTGAACAAGTCAGAAGTGTTAGCTCAGTGGGTTAAGCTGGTGGTTAACTAACTAACAGGTCCCCACAAGGTTGTCGGTTCAAGCCCCAGTATTTGCAATAGAGAAATTTAATTCTCTTTTTAAATGTAATAGTTTGTTTGCTTTTGTGACATTAAACTGTAAATCTATTTGTTACTTAAGGAGACCTGTTCAAAAGATTGCTTTATTTCTTTGTCTTTGTTAAAAGACTTGTTTGGCCTACTTTTCATATGAGTTACATAGTGTTAAAGTATAGAAAAAAAGCCATGTTGGTTCATTAGGCTTATTGACTGCTTGCAAAAGTCAGAAGTGGTAGCTCAGTGGGTTAAGCTGGTGGTTAACTGACTAACAGGTATCAAGAAGGTTTTGGGTTCAAGCCCCAGTATTGGCAAGTAAAAAATTTCAATTCTCTTTTTAAATGTAATAGTTTGTTTGCTTTGTGACATTAAACTGTAAATCTATTTGTTAATTAAAGAGACCTGTTCAAAAAATTGCTTTATTTATTTGTCTTTTGTGAAAAACTTGTTTGGCCTACTTTTAATATGAGTTACATGGTGTTGAAGTAAAGAAAAAAAGCCATGTTGGTTTATTAGGCTTATTGACTGTTTGAACAAGTCAGTAATGGTAGCTCAGTAGGTTAAGCTGGTGGTTAACTGACTAACAGGTCCGCAGAAGGTTGTGGGTTCAAGCCCCAGTATTGGCAATTAAACATTTTATTTCTCTTTTGAAATCTAATAGTTTGTTTGCTTTTGTGACATTAAACTGTAAATCAATTTGTTTATTAAAGAGACCTGTTCAAAAGATTGCTTTTTTTCTTTCGTCTTTGTTGAAAGACTTGTTTGGCCTACTTTTAAAGAGTTTCATGGTGTTGAAGTATGGAAAAGAAGCTATGTTGGTTCATTAGGCTTATTGAATGCTTGCAAAAGTCAGAAGTGGTAGCTCAGTGGGTTAAGCTGGTGGTTAACTGACTAACAGGTCCCCACAAGGTTGTGGGTTCAAGCCACAGTATTGGCAAGTAAAACATTTTAATTCTCTTTTTAAATGTAATAGTTTGTTTGCTTTTGTGACATTAAACTGTAAATCTATTTGTTAATTAAAGAGACCTGTTCAAAAGATTGCTTTATTTATTTGTCTTTTGTGAAAAACGTGTTTGGCCTACTTTTAATATGAGTTACATGATGTTAAAGTATAGAAAAAAAGCAATGTTGGTTTATTAGGCTTATTGACTGATTAAACAAGTCAGAAATGGTAGCTCAGTAGGTTAAGCTGGTGGTTAACTGCCTAACAGGTCCCCACAAGGTTGTGGGTTCAAGCCCCAGTATTGGCAAGTAAAAAAATTTAATTCTCTTTTTAAATGGAATAGTTTGTTTGCTTTTGTGACATTAAACTGTAAATCAATTTGTTCAATAAAGAGACCTGTTAAAAAGATTGATTTTTTTCTTTGTCTTTGTTGAAAGACTTGTTTGGCCTACTTTTAATATGTGTTCCATGGTGTTGAAGTATGAAAAAGAAGCCATGTTGGTTCATTAGGCTTATTGACTGCTTACAAACGTCAGAAATGGTAGCTCAGTGGGTTAAGCTGGTGGTTAACTGACTAACAGGTCCTCACAAGGTTGTGGGTTCAAGCTGCAGTATAGCCAAGATAAAAAAAAAATTCTCTTTTTAAATGTAATAGTTTGTTTGCTTTTATTACATTAAACTGTAAATCTATTTGTTAATTAAAGAGACCTGTTCAAAAGATTGCTTTATTTCTTTGTCTTTGTTGAAAGACTTGTTTGGCCTACTTTTAATATGAGTTACATGGTGTTGAAGTAAAGAAAAAAAGCCATGTTGGTTTATTAGGCTTATTGACTGCTTGCAAAAGTCAGAAGTGGTAGCTCAGTGGGTTAAGCTGGTGGTTAACTGACTAACAGGTCCACACAAAGTTGTGGGTTCAAGCCGCAGTATAGCCAAGATAAAAAAAAAAATTCTCTTTTTAAATGTAATAGTTTGTTTGCTTTTGTGACATTAAACTGTAAATCTATTTGTTAATTAAAGAGACCTGTTCAAAAGATTGCTTTATTTCTTTGTCTTTGTTGAAAGACTTGTTTGGCCTACTTTTAATATGAGTTACATGGTGTTGAAGTAAAGAAAAAAAGCCATTTTGGTTTATTAGGCTTATTGACTGCTTGACCAAGTCAGAAATGGTAGCTCAGTAGGTTAAGCTGGTGGTTAACTGACTAACAGGTCCCCACAAGGTTGTGGGTTCAAGCCCCAGTATTGGCAAGTAAAATATTTTAATTCTCTTTTGAAATGGAATAGTTTGTTTGCTTTTGTGACATTAAACTGTAAATCAATTTGTATATTAAAGAGAACTGTTCAAAAGATTGCTTTTTTTCTTTGTCTTTGTTGAAAGACTTGTTTGGCCTGCTTTTAATATGAGTTTCATGGTGTTGAAGTATGGAAAAGAAGCCATGTTGGTTCATTAGGCTTATTGACTGCTTGAACAAGTCAGAAGTGTTAGCTCAGTGGGTTAAGCTGGTGGTTAACTAACTAACAGGTCCCCACAAGGTTGTCGGTTCAAGCCCCAGTTTTTGCAATAGAGAAATTTAATTCTCTTTTTAAATGTAATAGTTTGTTTGCTTTTGTGACATTAAACTGTAAATCTATTTGTTACTTAAGGAGACCTGTTCAAAAGATTGCTTTATTTCTTTGTCTTTGTTGAAAGACTTGTTTGGCCTACTTTTCATATGAGTTACATAGTGTTAAAGTATAGAAAAAAAGCCATGTTGGTTCATTAGGCTTATTGACTGCTTGCAAAAGTCAGAAGTGGTAGCTCAGTGGGTTAAGCTGGTGGTTAACTGACTAACAGGTATCAAGAAGGTTTTGGGTTCAAGCCCCAGTATTGGCAAGTAAAAAATTTCAATTCTCTTTTTAAATGTAATAGTTTGTTTGCTTTGTGACATTAAACTGTAAATCTATTTGTTAATTAAAGAGACCTGTTCAAAAAATTGCTTTATTTATTTGTCTTTTGTGAAAAACTTGTTTGGCCTACTTTTAATATGAGTTACATGGTGTTGAAGTAAAGAAAAAAAGCCATGTTGGTTTATTAGGCTTATTGACTGTTTGAACAAGTCAGTAATGGTAGCTCAGTAGGTTAAGCTGGTGGTTAACTGACTAACAGGTCCGCAGAAGGTTGTGGGTTCAAGCCCCAGTATTGGCAATTAAACATTTTATTTCTCTTTTGAAATCTAATAGTTTGTTTGCTTTTGTGACATTAAACTGTAAATCAATTTGTTTATTAAAGAGACCTGTTCAAAAGATTGCTTTTTTTCTTTCGTCTTTGTTGAAAGACTTGTTTGGCCTACTTTTAAAGAGTTTCATGGTGTTGAAGTATGGAAAAGAAGCTATGTTGGTTCATTAGGCTTATTGAATGCTTGCAAAAGTCAGAAGTGGTAGCTCAGTGGGTTAAGCTGGTGGTTAACTGACTAACAGGTCCCCACAAGGTTGTGGGTTCAAGCCACAGTATTGGCAAGTAAAACATTTTAATTCTCTTTTTAAATGTAATAGTTTGTTTGCTTTTGTGACATTAAACTGTAAATCTATTTGTTAATTAAAGAGACCTGTTCAAAAGATTGCTTTATTTATTTGTCTTTTGTGAAAAACGTGTTTGGCCTACTTTTAATATGAGTTACATGATGTTAAAGTATAGAAAAAAAGCAATGTTGGTTTATTAGGCTTATTGACTGATTAAACAAGTCAGAAATGGTAGCTCAGTAGGTTAAGCTGGTGGTTAACTGCCTAACAGGTCCCCACAAGGTTGTGGGTTCAAGCCCCAGTATTGGCAAGTAAAAAAATTTAATTCTCTTTTTAAATGGAATAGTTTGTTTGCTTTTGTGACATTAAACTGTAAATCAATTTGTTCAATAAAGAGACCTGTTAAAAAGATTGATTTTTTTCTTTGTCTTTGTTGAAAGACTTGTTTGGCCTACTTTTAATATGTGTTCCATGGTGTTGAAGTATGAAAAAGAAGCCATGTTGGTTCATTAGGCTTATTGACTGCTTACAAACGTCAGAAATGGTAGCTCAGTGGGTTAAGCTGGTGGTTAACTGACTAACAGGTCCTCACAAGGTTGTGGGTTCAAGCCGCAGTATAGCCAAGATAAAAAAAAAAATTCTCTTTTTAAATGTAATAGTTTGTTTGCTTTTGTGACATTAAACTGTAAATCTATTTGTTAATTAAAGAGACCTGTTCAAAAGATTGCTTTATTTCTTTGTCTTTGTTGAAAGACTTGTTTGGCCTACTTTTAATATGAGTTACATGGTGTTGAAGTAAAGAAAAAAAGCCATTTTGGTTTATTAGGCTTATTGACTGCTTGACCAAGTCAGAAATGGTAGCTCAGTAGGTTAAGCTGGTGGTTAACTGACTAACAGGTCCCCACAAGGTTGTGGGTTCAAGCCCCAGTATTGGCAAGTAAAATATTTTAATTCTCTTTTGAAATGGAATAGTTTGTTTGCTTTTGTGACATTAAACTGTAAATCAATTTGTATATTAAAGAGAACTGTTCAAAAGATTGCTTTTTTTCTTTGTCTTTGTTGAAAGACTTGTTTGGCCTGCTTTTAATATGAGTTTCATGGTGTTGAAGTATGGAAAAGAAGCCATGTTGGTTCATTAGGCTTATTGACTGCTTGAACAAGTCAGAAGTGTTAGCTCAGTGGGTTAAGCTGGTGGTTAACTAACTAACAGGTCCCCACAAGGTTGTCGGTTCAAGCCCCAGTATTTGCAATAGAGAAATTTAATTCTCTTTTTAAATGTAATAGTTTGTTTGCTTTTGTGACATTAAACTGTAAATCTATTTGTTACTTAAGGAGACCTGTTCAAAAGATTGCTTTATTTCTTTGTCTTTGTTGAAAGACTTGTTTGGCCTACTTTTCATATGAGTTACATAGTGTTAAAGTATAGAAAAAAAGCCATGTTGGTTCATTAGGCTTATTGACTGCTTGCAAAAGTCAGAAGTGGTAGCTCAGTGGGTTAAGCTGGTGGTTAACTGACTAACAGGTATCAAGAAGGTTTTGGGTTCAAGCCCCAGTATTGGCAAGTAAAAAATTTCAATTCTCTTTTTAAATGTAATAGTTTGTTTGCTTTGTGACATTAAACTGTAAATCTATTTGTTAATTAAAGAGACCTGTTCAAAAAATTGCTTTATTTATTTGTCTTTTGTGAAAAACTTGTTTGGCCTACTTTTAATATGAGTTACATGGTGTTGAAGTAAAGAAAAAAAGCCATGTTGGTTTATTAGGCTTATTGACTGTTTGAACAAGTCAGTAATGGTAGCTCAGTAGGTTAAGCTGGTGGTTAACTGACTAACAGGTCCGCAGAAGGTTGTGGGTTCAAGCCCCAGTATTGGCAATTAAACATTTTATTTCTCTTTTGAAATCTAATAGTTTGTTTGCTTTTGTGACATTAAACTGTAAATCAATTTGTTTATTAAAGAGACCTGTTCAAAAGATTGCTTTTTTTCTTTCGTCTTTGTTGAAAGACTTGTTTGGCCTACTTTTAAAGAGTTTCATGGTGTTGAAGTATGGAAAAGAAGCTATGTTGGTTCATTAGGCTTATTGAATGCTTGCAAAAGTCAGAAGTGGTAGCTCAGTGGGTTAAGCTGGTGGTTAACTGACTAACAGGTCCCCACAAGGTTGTGGGTTCAAGCCACAGTATTGGCAAGTAAAACATTTTAATTCTCTTTTTAAATGTAATAGTTTGTTTGCTTTTGTGACATTAAACTGTAAATCTATTTGTTAATTAAAGAGACCTGTTCAAAAGATTGCTTTATTTATTTGTCTTTTGTGAAAAACGTGTTTGGCCTACTTTTAATATGAGTTACATGATGTTAAAGTATAGAAAAAAAGCAATGTTGGTTTATTAGGCTTATTGACTGATTAAACAAGTCAGAAATGGTAGCTCAGTAGGTTAAGCTGGTGGTTAACTGCCTAACAGGTCCCCACAAGGTTGTGGGTTCAAGCCCCAGTATTGGCAAGTAAAAAAATTTAATTCTCTTTTTAAATGGAATAGTTTGTTTGCTTTTGTGACATTAAACTGTAAATCAATTTGTTCAATAAAGAGACCTGTTAAAAAGATTGATTTTTTTCTTTGTCTTTGTTGAAAGACTTGTTTGGCCTACTTTTAATATGTGTTCCATGGTGTTGAAGTATGAAAAAGAAGCCATGTTGGTTCATTAGGCTTATTGACTGCTTACAAACGTCAGAAATGGTAGCTCAGTGGGTTAAGCTGGTGGTTAACTGACTAACAGGTCCTCACAAGGTTGTGGGTTCAAGCTGCAGTATAGCCAAGATAAAAAAAAAATTCTCTTTTTAAATGTAATAGTTTGTTTGCTTTTATTACATTAAACTGTAAATCTATTTGTTAATTAAAGAGACCTGTTCAAAAGATTGCTTTATTTCTTTGTCTTTGTTGAAAGACTTGTTTGGCCTACTTTTAATATGAGTTACATGGTGTTGAAGTAAAGAAAAAAAGCCATGTTGGTTTATTAGGCTTATTGACTGCTTGACCAAGTCAGAAATGGTAGCTCAGTAGGTTAAGCTGGTGGTTAACTGACTAACAGGTCTGCACAAGGTTGTGGGTTCAAGCCCCAGTATTGGCAATCAAACATTTTATTTCTCTTTTGAAATCTAATAGTTTGTTTGCTTTTGTGACATTAAACTGTAAATCAATTTGTTTATTAAAGAGACCTGTTCAAAAGATTGCTTTTTTTCTTTCGTCTTTGTTGAAAGACTTGTTTGGCCTACTTTTAATATGAGTTTCATGGTGTTGAAGTATGGAAAAGAAGCTATGTTGGTTCATTAGGCTTATTGACTGCTTGCAAAAGTCAGAAGTGGTAGCTCAGTGGGTTAAGCTGGTGGTTAACTGACTAACAGGTCGCCACAAGGTTTCGGGTTCAAGCCCCAGTATTGGCAAGTAAAAAATTTAAATTCTATTTTTAAATATAATAGTTTGTTTGCTTTGTGACATTAAACTGTAAATCTATTTGTTAATTAAAGAGACCTGTTCAAAAGATTGCTTTATTTATTTGTCTTTTGTGAAAAACTTGTTTGGCCTACTTTTAATATGAGTTACATGATGGTAAAGTATAGAAAAAAAGCAATGTTGGTTTATTAGGCTTATTGACTGATTAAACAAGTCAGAAATGGTAGCTCAGTAGGTTAAGCTGGTGGTTAACTGACTAACAGGTCCCCACAAGGTTGTGGGTTCAAGCCCCAGTATTGGCAAGTAAAAAAAATTAATTCTCTTTTGAAATGGAATAGTTTGTTTGCTTTTGTGACATTAAACTGTAAATCAATTTGTTCAATAAAGAGACCTGTTAAAAAGATTGCTTTTTTTCTTTGTCTTTGTTGAAAGACTTGTTTGGCCTACTTTTAATATGTGTTCCATGGTGTTGAAGTATGAAAAAGAAGCCATGTTGGTTCATTAGGCTTATTGACTGCTTACAAAAGTCAGAAATGGTAGCTCAGTGGGTTAAGCTGGTGGTTAACTGACTAACAGCTCCACACAAGGTTGTGGGTTCAAGCCGCAGTATAGCCAAGATAAAAAAAAAAATTCTCTTTTTAAATGTAATAGTTTGTTTGCTTTTGTGACATTAAACTGTAAATCTATTTGTTAATTAAAGAGACCTGTTCAAAAGATTGCTTTATTTCTTTGTCTTTGTTGAAAGACTTGTTTGGCCTACTTTTAATATGAGTTACATGGTGTTGAAGTAAAGAAAAAAAGCCATTTTGGTTTATTAGGCTTATTGACTGCTTGACCAAGTCAGAAATGGTAGCTC
The DNA here is from genome assembly GCF_946808225.1 of Silurus aristotelis. Taxonomy (NCBI): domain Eukaryota; kingdom Metazoa; phylum Chordata; class Actinopteri; order Siluriformes; family Siluridae; genus Silurus; species Silurus aristotelis. The sequence continues at coordinate 24,339,387 of NC_139574.1, read as the reverse complement.
AGTGGGTTAAGCTGGTGGTTAACTGACTAACAGGTCCCCACAAGGTTGTGGGTTCAAGCCCCAGTATTGGCAAGTAAAATATTTTAATTCTTTTTTGAAATGGAATAGTTTGTTTGCTTTTGTGACATTAAACTGTAAATCAATTTGTATATTAAAGAGAACTGTTCAAAAGATTGCTTTTTTTCTTTGTCTTTGTTGAAAGACTTGTTTGGCCTGCTTTTAATATGAGTTTCATGGTGTTGAAGTATGGAAAAGAAGCCATGTTGGTTCATTAGGCTTATTGACTGCTTGAACAAGTCAGAAGTGTTAGCTCAGTGGGTTAAGCTGGTGGTTAACTAACTAACAGGTCCCCACAAGGTTGTCGGTTCAAGCCCCAGTATTTGCAATAGAGAAATTTAATTCTCTTTTTAAATGTAATAGTTTGTTTGCTTTTGTGACATTAAACTGTAAATCTATTTGTTACTTAAGGAGACCTGTTCAAAAGATTGCTTTATTTCTTTGTCTTTGTTGAAAGACTTGTTTGGCCTACTTTTCATATGAGTTACATAGTGTTAAAGTATAGAAAAAAAGCCATGTTGGTTCATTAGGCTTATTGACTGCTTGCAAAAGTCAGAAGTGGTAGCTCAGTGGGTTAAGCTGGTGGTTAACTGACTAACAGGTATCAAGAAGGTTTTGGGTTCAAGCCCCAGTATTGGCAAGTAAAAAATTTCAATTCTCTTTTTAAATGTAATAGTTTGTTTGCTTTGTGACATTAAACTGTAAATCTATTTGTTAATTAAAGAGACCTGTTCAAAAAATTGCTTTATTTATTTGTCTTTTGTGAAAAACTTGTTTGGCCTACTTTTAATATGAGTTACATGGTGTTGAAGTAAAGAAAAAAAGCCATGTTGGTTTATTAGGCTTATTGACTGTTTGAACAAGTCAGTAATGGTAGCTCAGTAGGTTAAGCTGGTGGTTAACTGACTAACAGGTCCGCAGAAGGTTGTGGGTTCAAGCCCCAGTATTGGCAATTAAACATTTTATTTCTCTTTTGAAATCTAATAGTTTGTTTGCTTTTGTGACATTAAACTGTAAATCAATTTGTTTATTAAAGAGACCTGTTCAAAAGATTGCTTTTTTTCTTTCGTCTTTGTTGAAAGACTTGTTTGGCCTACTTTTAAAGAGTTTCATGGTGTTGAAGTATGGAAAAGAAGCTATGTTGGTTCATTAGGCTTATTGAATGCTTGCAAAAGTCAGAAGTGGTAGCTCAGTGGGTTAAGCTGGTGGTTAACTGACTAACAGGTCCCCACAAGGTTGTGGGTTCAAGCCACAGTATTGGCAAGTAAAACATTTTAATTCTCTTTTTAAATGTAATAGTTTGTTTGCTTTTGTGACATTAAACTGTAAATCTATTTGTTAATTAAAGAGACCTGTTCAAAAGATTGCTTTATTTATTTGTCTTTTGTGAAAAACGTGTTTGGCCTACTTTTAATATGAGTTACATGATGTTAAAGTATAGAAAAAAAGCAATGTTGGTTTATTAGGCTTATTGACTGATTAAACAAGTCAGAAATGGTAGCTCAGTAGGTTAAGCTGGTGGTTAACTGCCTAACAGGTCCCCACAAGGTTGTGGGTTCAAGCCCCAGTATTGGCAAGTAAAAAAATTTAATTCTCTTTTTAAATGGAATAGTTTGTTTGCTTTTGTGACATTAAACTGTAAATCAATTTGTTCAATAAAGAGACCTGTTAAAAAGATTGATTTTTTTCTTTGTCTTTGTTGAAAGACTTGTTTGGCCTACTTTTAATATGTGTTCCATGGTGTTGAAGTATGAAAAAGAAGCCATGTTGGTTCATTAGGCTTATTGACTGCTTACAAACGTCAGAAATGGTAGCTCAGTGGGTTAAGCTGGTGGTTAACTGACTAACAGGTCCTCACAAGGTTGTGGGTTCAAGCCGCAGTATAGCCAAGATAAAAATAAAATTCTCTTTTTAAATGTAATAGTTTGTTTGCTTTTGTGACATTAAACTGTAAATCTATTTGTTAATTAAAGAGACCTGTTCAAAAGATTGCTTTATTTCTTTGTCTTTGTTGAAAGACTTGTTTGGCCTACTTTTAATATGAGTTACATGGTGTTGAAGTAAAGAAAAAAAGCCATTTTGGTTTATTAGGCTTATTGACTGCTTGACCAAGTCAGAAATGGTAGCTCAGTAGGTTAAGCTGGTGGTTAACTGACTAACAGGTCCCCACAAGGTTGTGGGTTCAAGCCCCAGTATTGGCAAGTAAAATATTTTAATTCTCTTTTGAAATGGAATAGTTTGTTTGCTTTTGTGACATTAAACTGTAAATCAATTTGTATATTAAAGAGAACTGTTCAAAAGATTGCTTTTTTTCTTTGTCTTTGTTGAAAGACTTGTTTGGCCTGCTTTTAATATGAGTTTCATGGTGTTGAAGTATGGAAAAGAAGCCATGTTGGTTCATTAGGCTTATTGACTGCTTGAACAAGTCAGAAGTGTTAGCTCAGTGGGTTAAGCTGGTGGTTAACTAACTAACAGGTCCCCACAAGGTTGTCGGTTCAAGCCCCAGTATTTGCAATAGAGAAATTTAATTCTCTTTTTAAATGTAATAGTTTGTTTGCTTTTGTGACATTAAACTGTAAATCTATTTGTTACTTAAGGAGACCTGTTCAAAAGATTGCTTTATTTCTTTGTCTTTGTTGAAAGACTTGTTTGGCCTACTTTTCATATGAGTTACATAGTGTTAAAGTATAGAAAAAAAGCCATGTTGGTTCATTAGGCTTATTGACTGCTTGCAAAAGTCAGAAGTGGTAGCTCAGTGGGTTAAGCTGGTGGTTAACTGACTAACAGGTATCAAGAAGGTTTTGGGTTCAAGCCCCAGTATTGGCAAGTAAAAAATTTCAATTCTCTTTTTAAATGTAATAGTTTGTTTGCTTTGTGACATTAAACTGTAAATCTATTTGTTAATTAAAGAGACCTGTTCAAAAAATTGCTTTATTTATTTGTCTTTTGTGAAAAACTTGTTTGGCCTACTTTTAATATGAGTTACATGGTGTTGAAGTAAAGAAAAAAAGCCATGTTGGTTTATTAGGCTTATTGACTGTTTGAACAAGTCAGTAATGGTAGCTCAGTAGGTTAAGCTGGTGGTTAACTGACTAACAGGTCCGCAGAAGGTTGTGGGTTCAAGCCCCAGTATTGGCAATTAAACATTTTATTTCTCTTTTGAAATCTAATAGTTTGTTTGCTTTTGTGACATTAAACTGTAAATCAATTTGTTTATTAAAGAGACCTGTTCAAAAGATTGCTTTTTTTCTTTCGTCTTTGTTGAAAGACTTGTTTGGCCTACTTTTAAAGAGTTTCATGGTGTTGAAGTATGGAAAAGAAGCTATGTTGGTTCATTAGGCTTATTGAATGCTTGCAAAAGTCAGAAGTGGTAGCTCAGTGGGTTAAGCTGGTGGTTAACTGACTAACAGGTCCCCACAAGGTTGTGGGTTCAAGCCACAGTATTGGCAAGTAAAACATTTTAATTCTCTTTTTAAATGTAATAGTTTGTTTGCTTTTGTGACATTAAACTGTAAATCTATTTGTTAATTAAAGAGACCTGTTCAAAAGATTGCTTTATTTATTTGTCTTTTGTGAAAAACGTGTTTGGCCTACTTTTAATATGAGTTACATGATGTTAAAGTATAGAAAAAAAGCAATGTTGGTTTATTAGGCTTATTGACTGATTAAACAAGTCAGAAATGGTAGCTCAGTAGGTTAAGCTGGTGGTTAACTGCCTAACAGGTCCCCACAAGGTTGTGGGTTCAAGCCCCAGTATTGGCAAGTAAAAAAATTTAATTCTCTTTTTAAATGGAATAGTTTGTTTGCTTTTGTGACATTAAACTGTAAATCAATTTGTTCAATAAAGAGACCTGTTAAAAAGATTGATTTTTTTCTTTGTCTTTGTTGAAAGACTTGTTTGGCCTACTTTTAATATGTGTTCCATGGTGTTGAAGTATGAAAAAGAAGCCATGTTGGTTCATTAGGCTTATTGACTGCTTACAAACGTCAGAAATGGTAGCTCAGTGGGTTAAGCTGGTGGTTAACTGACTAACAGGTCCTCACAAGGTTGTGGGTTCAAGCTGCAGTATAGCCAAGATAAAAAAAAAATTCTCTTTTTAAATGTAATAGTTTGTTTGCTTTTATTACATTAAACTGTAAATCTATTTGTTAATTAAAGAGACCTGTTCAAAAGATTGCTTTATTTCTTTGTCTTTGTTGAAAGACTTGTTTGGCCTACTTTTAATATGAGTTACATGGTGTTGAAGTAAAGAAAAAAAGCCATGTTGGTTTATTAGGCTTATTGACTGCTTGACCAAGTCAGAAATGGTAGCTCAGTAGGTTAAGCTGGTGGTTAACTGACTAACAGGTCTGCACAAGGTTGTGGGTTCAAGCCCCAGTATTGGCAATCAAACATTTTATTTCTCTTTTGAAATCTAATAGTTTGTTTGCTTTTGTGACATTAAACTGTAAATCAATTTGTTTATTAAAGAGACCTGTTCAAAAGATTGCTTTTTTTCTTTCGTCTTTGTTGAAAGACTTGTTTGGCCTACTTTTAATATGAGTTTCATGGTGTTGAAGTATGGAAAAGAAGCTATGTTGGTTTATTAGGCTTATTGACTGCTTGCAAAAGTCAGAAGTGGTAGCTCAGTGGGTTAAGCTGGTGGTTAACTGACTAACAGGTCGCCACAAGGTTTCGGGTTCAAGCCCCAGTATTGGCAAGTAAAAAATTTAAATTCTATTTTTAAATATAATAGTTTGTTTGCTTTGTGACATTAAACTGTAAATCTATTTGTTAATTAAAGAGACCTGTTCAAAAGATTGCTTTATTTATTTGTCTTTTGTGAAAAACTTGTTTGGCCTACTTTTAATATGAGTTACATGATGGTAAAGTATAGAAAAAAAGCAATGTTGGTTTATTAGGCTTATTGACTGATTAAACAAGTCAGAAATGGTAGCTCAGTAGGTTAAGCTGGTGGTTAACTGACTAACAGGTCCCCACAAGGTTGTGGGTTCAAGCCCCAGTATTGGCAAGTAAAAAAAATTAATTCTCTTTTGAAATGGAATAGTTTGTTTGCTTTTGTGACATTAAACTGTAAATCAATTTGTTCAATAAAGAGACCTGTTAAAAAGATTGCTTTTTTTCTTTGTCTTTGTTGAAAGACTTGTTTGGCCTACTTTTAATATGTGTTCCATGGTGTTGAAGTATGAAAAAGAAGCCATGTTGGTTCATTAGGCTTATTGACTGCTTACAAAAGTCAGAAATGGTAGCTCAGTGGGTTAAGCTGGTGGTTAACTGACTAACAGCTCCACACAAGGTTGTGGGTTCAAGCCGCAGTATAGCCAAGATAAAAAAAAAAATTCTCTTTTTAAATGTAATAGTTTGTTTGCTTTTGTGACATTAAACTGTAAATCTATTTGTTAATTAAAGAGACCTGTTCAAAAGATTGCTTTATTTCTTTGTCTTTGTTGAAAGACTTGTTTGGCCTACTTTTAATATGAGTTACATGGTGTTGAAGTAAAGAAAAAAAGCCATTTTGGTTTATTAGGCTTATTGACTGCTTGACCAAGTCAGAAATGGTAGCTCAGTAGGTTAAGCTGGTGGTTAACTGACTAACAGCTCCCCACAAGGTTGTGGGTTCAAGCCCCAGTATTGGCAAGTAAAATATTTTAATTCTCTTTTGAAATGGAATAGTTTGTTTGCTTTTGTGACATTAAACTGTAAATCAATTTGTATATTAAAGAGAACTGTTCAAAAGATTGCTTTTTTTCTTTGTCTTTGTTGAAAGACTTGTTTGGCCTGCTTTTAATATGAGTTTCATGGTGTTGAAGTATGGAAAAGAAGCCATGTTGGTTCATTAGGCTTATTGACTGCTTGAACAAGTCAGAAGTGTAAGCTCAGTGGGTTAAGCTGGTGGTTAACTAACTAACAGGTCCCCACAAGGTTGTCGGTTCAAGCCCCAGTATTTGCAATAGAGAAATTTAATTCTCTTTTTAAATGTAATAGTTTGTTTGCTTTTGTGACATTAAACTGTAAATCTATTTGTTACTTAAGGAGACCTGTTCAAAAGATTGCTTTATTTCTTTGTCTTTGTTGAAAGACTTGTTTGGCCTACTTTTCATATGAGTTACATAGTGTTAAAGTATAGAAAAAAAGCCATGTTGGTTTATTAGGCTTATTGACTGCTTGAACAAGTCAGAAGTGGTAGCTCAGTAGGTTAAGCTGGTGGTTAACTGACTAAAAGGTCCCCACAAGGTTGTGGGTTCAAGCCCCAGTATTGGCAATTAAACATTTTATTTCTCTTTTGAAATCTAATAGTTTGTTTGCTTTTGTGACATTAAACTGTAAATCAATTTGTTTATTAAAGAGACCTGTTCAAAAGATTGCTTTTTTTCTTTCGTCTTTGTTGAAAGACTTGTTTGGCCTACTTTTAAAGAGTTTCATGGTGTTGAAGTATGGAAAAGAAGCTATGTTGGTTCATTAGGCTTATTGAATGCTTGCAAAAGTCAGAAGTGGTAGCTCAGTGGGTTAAGCTGGTGGTTAACTGACTAACAGGTCCACACAAGGTTGTGGGTTCAAGCCGCAGTATAGCCAAGATAAAAAAAAAAATTCTCTTTTTAAATGTAATAGTTTGTTTGCTTTTGTGACATTAAACTGTAAATCTATTTGTTAATTAAAGAGACCTGTTCAAAAGATTGCTTTATTTCTTTGTCTTTGTTGAAAGACTTGTTAATTCTCTTTTGAAATGGAATAGTTTGTTTGCTTTTGTGACATTAAACTGTAAATCAATTTGTATATTAAAGAGAACTGTTCAAAAGATTGCTTTTTTTCTTTGTCTTTGTTGAAAGACTTGTTTGGCCTGCTTTTAATATGAGTTTCATGGTGTTGAAGTATGGAAAAGAAGCCATGTTGGTTCATTAGGCTTATTGACTGCTTGAACAAGTCAGAAGTGTTAGCTCAGTGGGTTAAGCTGGTGGTTAACTAACTAACAGGTCCCCACAAGGTTGTCGGTTCAAGCCCCAGTATTTGCAATAGAGAAATTTAATTCTCTTTTTAAATGTAATAGTTTGTTTGCTTTTGTGACATTAAACTGTAAATCTATTTGTTACTTAAGGAGACCTGTTCAAAAGATTGCTTTATTTCTTTGTCTTTGTTGAAAGACTTGTTTGGCCTACTTTTCATATGAGTTACATAGTGTTAAAGTATAGAAAAAAAGCCATGTTGGTTCATTAGGCTTATTGACTGCTTGCAAAAGTCAGAAGTGGTAGCTCAGTGGGTTAAGCTGGTGGTTAACTGACTAACAGGTATCAAGAAGGTTTTGGGTTCAAGCCCCAGTATTGGCAAGTAAAAAATTTCAATTCTCTTTTTAAATGTAATAGTTTGTTTGCTTTGTGACATTAAACTGTAAATCTATTTGTTAATTAAAGAGACCTGTTCAAAAAATTGCTTTATTTATTTGTCTTTTGTGAAAAACTTGTTTGGCCTACTTTTAATATGAGTTACATGGTGTTGAAGTAAAGAAAAAAAGCCATGTTGGTTTATTAGGCTTATTGACTGTTTGAACAAGTCAGTAATGGTAGCTCAGTAGGTTAAGCTGGTGGTTAACTGACTAACAGGTCCGCAGAAGGTTGTGGGTTCAAGCCCCAGTATTGGCAATTAAACATTTTATTTCTCTTTTGAAATCTAATAGTTTGTTTGCTTTTGTGACATTAAACTGTAAATCAATTTGTTTATTAAAGAGACCTGTTCAAAAGATTGCTTTTTTTCTTTCGTCTTTGTTGAAAGACTTGTTTGGCCTACTTTTAAAGAGTTTCATGGTGTTGAAGTATGGAAAAGAAGCTATGTTGGTTCATTAGGCTTATTGAATGCTTGCAAAAGTCAGAAGTGGTAGCTCAGTGGGTTAAGCTGGTGGTTAACTGACTAACAGGTCCCCACAAGGTTGTGGGTTCAAGCCACAGTATTGGCAAGTAAAACATTTTAATTCTCTTTTTAAATGTAATAGTTTGTTTGCTTTTGTGACATTAAACTGTAAATCTATTTGTTAATTAAAGAGACCTGTTCAAAAGATTGCTTTATTTATTTGTCTTTTGTGAAAAACGTGTTTGGCCTACTTTTAATATGAGTTACATGATGTTAAAGTATAGAAAAAAAGCAATGTTGGTTTATTAGGCTTATTGACTGATTAAACAAGTCAGAAATGGTAGCTCAGTAGGTTAAGCTGGTGGTTAACTGCCTAACAGGTCCCCACAAGGTTGTGGGTTCAAGCCCCAGTATTGGCAAGTAAAAAAATTTAATTCTCTTTTTAAATGGAATAGTTTGTTTGCTTTTGTGACATTAAACTGTAAATCAATTTGTTCAATAAAGAGACCTGTTAAAAAGATTGATTTTTTTCTTTGTCTTTGTTGAAAGACTTGTTTGGCCTACTTTTAATATGTGTTCCATGGTGTTGAAGTATGAAAAAGAAGCCATGTTGATTCATTAGGCTTATTGACTGCTTACAAACGTCAGAAATGGTAGCTCATTGGGTTAAGCTGGTGGTTAACTGACTAACAGGTCCTCACAAGGTTGTGGGTTCAAGCTGCAGTATAGCCAAGATAAAAAAAAATTCTCTTTTTAAATGTAATAGTTTGTTTGCTTTTATTACATTAAACTGTAAATCTATTTGTTAATTAAAGAGACCTGTTCAAAAGATTGCTTTATTTCTTTGTCTTTGTTGAAAGACTTGTTTGGCCTACTTTTAATATGAGTTACATGGTGTTGAAGTAAAGAAAAAAAGCCATGTTGGTTTATTAGGCTTATTGACTGCTTGACCAAGTCAGAAATGGTAGCTCAGTAGGTTAAGCTGGTGGTTAACTGACTAACAGGTCTGCACATGGTTGTGGGTTCAAGCCCCAGTATTGGCAATCAAACATTTTATTTCTCTTTTGAAATCTAATAGTTTGTTTGCTTTTGTGACATTAAACTGTAAATCAATTTGTTTATTAAAGAGACCTGTTCAAAAGATTGCTTTTTTTCTTTCGTCTTTGTTGAAAGACTTGTTTGGCCTACTTTTAATATGAGTTTCATGGTGTTGAAGTATGGAAAAGAAGCTATGTTGGTTCATTAGGCTTATTGACTGCTTGCAAAAGTCAGAAGTGGTAGCTCAGTGGGTTAAGCTGGTGGTTAACTGACTAACAGGTCGCCACAAGGTTTCGGGTTCAAGCCCCAGTATTGGCAAGTAAAAAATTTAAATTCTATTTTTAAATATAATAGTTTGTTTGCTTTGTGACATTAAACTGTAAATCTATTTGTTAATTAAAGAGACCTGTTCAAAAGATTGCTTTATTTATTTGTCTTTTGTGAAAAACTTGTTTGGCCTACTTTTAATATGAGTTACATGATGGTAAAGTATAGAAAAAAAGCAATGTTGGTTTATTAGGCTTATTGACTGATTAAACAAGTCAGAAATGGTAGCTCAGTAGGTTAAGCTGGTGGTTAACTGACTAACAGGTCCCCACAAGGTTGTGGGTTCAAGCCCCAGTATTGGCAAGTAAAAAAAATTAATTCTCTTTTGAAATGGAATAGTTTGTTTGCTTTTGTGACATTAAACTGTAAATCAATTTGTTCAATAAAGAGACCTGTTAAAAAGATTGCTTTTTTTCTTTGTCTTTGTTGAAAGACTTGTTTGGCCTACTTTTAATATGTGTTCCATGGTGTTGAAGTATGAAAAAGAAGCCATGTTGGTTCATTAGGCTTATTGACTGCTTACAAAAGTCAGAAATGGTAGCTCAGTGGGTTAAGCTGGTGGTTAACTGACTAACAGGTCCACACAAGGTTGTGGGTTCAAGCCGCAGTATAGCCAAGATAAAAAAAAAAATTCTCTTTTTAAATGTAATAGTTTGTTTGCTTTTGTGACATTAAACTGTAAATCTATTTGTTAATTAAAGAGACCTGTTCAAAAGATTGCTTTATTTCTTTGTCTTTGTTGAAAGACTTGTTTGGCCTACTTTTAATATGAGTTACATGGTGTTGAAGTAAAGAAAAAAAGCCATGTTGGTTTATTAGGCTTATTGACTGCTTGACCAAGTCAGAAATGGTAGCTCAGTAGTTTAAGCTGGTGGTTAACTGACTAACAGGTCCCCACAAGGTTGTGGGTTCAAGCCCCAGTATTGGCAAGTAAAATATTTTAATTCTCTTTTGAAATGGAATAGTTTGTTTGCTTTTGTGACATTAAACTGTAAATCAATTTGTATATTAAAGAGAACTGTTCAAAAGATTGCTTTTTTTCTTTGTCTTTGTTGAAAGACTTGTTTGGCCTACTTTTAAAGAGTTTCATAGTGTTGAAGTATGGAAAAGAAGCTATGTTGGTTCATTAGGCTTATTGAATGCTTGCAAAAGTCAGAAGTGGTAGCTCAGTGGGTTAAGCTGGTGGTTAACTGACTAACAGGTCCCCACAATGTTGTGGGTTCAAGCCCCAGTATTGGCAAGTAAAAAATTTTAATTCTCTTTTTAAATGTAATAGTTTGTTTGCTTTTGTGACATTAAACTGTAAATCTATTTGTTAATTAAAGAGACCTGTTCAAAAGATTGCTTTATTTATTTGTCTTTTGTGAAAAACGTGTTTGGCCTACTTTTAATATGAGTTACATGATGTTAAAGTATAGAAAAAAAGCAATGTTGGTTTATTAGGCTTATTGACTGATTAAACAAGTCAGAAATGGTAGCTCAGTAGGTTAAGCTGGTGGTTAACTGCCTAACAGGTCCCCACAAGGTTGTGGGTTCAAGCCCCAGTATTGGCAAGTAAAAAAATTTAATTCTCTTTTGAAATGGAATAGTTTGTTTGCTTTTGTGACATTAAACTGTAAATCAATTTGTTCAATAAAGAGACCTGTTAAAAAGATTGATTTTTTTCTTTGTCTTTGTTGAAAGACTTGTTTGGCCTACTTTTAATATGTGTTCCATGGTGTTGAAGTATGAAAAAGAAGCCATGTTGGTTCATTAGGCTTATTGACTGCTTACAAACATCAGAAATGGTAGCTCAGTGGGTTAAGCTGGTGGTTAACTGACTAACAGGTCCTCACAAGGTTGTGGGTTCAAGCCGCAGTATAGCCAAGATAAAAAAAAAAATTATCTTTTTAAATGTAATAGTTTGTTTGCTTTTGTTACATTAAACTGTAAATCTATTTGTTAATTAAAGAGACCTGTTCAAAAGATTGCTTTTTTTTTTCGTCTTTGTTGAAAGACTTGTTTGGCCTACTTTTAATATGAGTTTCATGGTGTTGAAGTATGGAAAAGAAGCTATGTTGGTTCATTAGGCTTATTGACTGCTTGCAAAAGTCAGAAGTGGTAGCTCAGTGGGTTAAGCTGGTGGTTAACTGACTAACAGGTATCCAGAAGGTTTTGGGTTCAAGCCCCAGTATTGGCAAGTAAAAAATTTCAATTCTCTTTTTAAATGTAATAGTTTGTTTGCTTTGTGACATTAAACTGTAAATCTATTTGTTAATTAAAGAGACCTGTTCAAAAAATTGCTTTATTTATTTGTCTTTTGTGAAAAACTTGTTTGGCCTACTTTTAATATGAGTTACATGGTGTTGAAGTAAAGAAAAAAAGCCATGTTGGTTTATTAGGCTTATTGACTGCTTGAACAAGTCAGAAATGGTAGCTCAGTAGGTTAAGCTGGTGGTTAACTGACTAACAGGTCCGCACAAGGTTGTGGGTTCAAGCCCCAGTATTGGCAATTAAACATTTTATTTCTCTTTTGAAATCTAATAGTTTGTTTGCTTTTGTGACATTAAACTGTAAATCAATTTGTTTATTAAAGAGACCTGTTCAAAAGATTGCTTTTTTTCTTTCGTCTTTGTTGAAAGACTTGTTTGGCCTACTTTTAAAGAGTTTCATGGTGTTGAAGTATGGAAAAGAAGCCATGTTGGTTCATTAGGCTTATTGACTGCTTGAACAAGTCAGAAGTGTTAGCTCAGTGGGTTAAGCTGGTGGTTAACTAACTAACAGGTCCCTACAAGGTTGTCGGTTCAAGCCCCAGTGTTTGCAATAGAGAAATTTAATTCTCTTTTTAAATGTAATAGTTTGTTTGCTTTTGTGACATTAAACTGTAAATCTATTTGTTACTTAAGGAGACCTGTTCAAAAGATTGCTTTATTTCTTTGTCTTTGTTGAAAGATTTGTTTGGCCTACTTTTCATATGAGTTACATAGTGTTAAAGTATAGAAAAAAAGCCATGTTGGTTTATTAGGCTTATTGACTGCTTGAACAAGTCAGAAGTGGTAGCTCAGTAGGTTAAGCTGGTGGTTAACTGACTAAAAGGTCCCCACAAGGTTGTGGGTTCAAGCCCCAGTATAGACAAGGTGAACATTTTATTTCTCTTTTGAAATCTAATAGTTTGTTTGCTTTTGTGACATTAAACTGTAAATCAATTTGTTTATTAAAGAGACCTGTTCAAAAGATTGCTTTTTTTCTTTCGTCTTTGTTGAAAGACTTGTTTGGCCTACTTTTAATATGAGTTTCATGGTGTTGAAGTATGGAAAAGAAGCTATGTTGGTTCATTAGGCTTATTGACTGCTTGCAAAAGACAGAAGTGGTAGCTCAGTGGGTTAAGCTGGTGGTTAACTGACTAACAGGTATCCAGAAGGTTTTGGGTTCAAGCCCCAGTATTGGCAAGTAAAAAATTTCAATTCTCTTTTTAAATGTAATAGTTTGTTTGCTTTGTGACATTAAACTGTAAATCTATTTGTTAATTAAAGAGACCTGTTCAAAAAATTGCTTTATTTATTTGTCTTTTGTGAAAAACTTGTTTGGCCTACTTTTAATATGAGTTACATGGTGTTGAAGTAAAGAAAAAAAGCCATGTTGGTTTATTAGGCTTATTGACTGTTTGAACAAGTCAGAAATGGTAGCTCAGTAGGTTAAGCTGGTGGTTAACTGACTAACAGGTCCGCACAAGGTTGTGGGTTCAAGCCCCAGTATTGGCAATTAAACATTTTATTTCTCTTTTGAAATCTAATAGTTTGTTTGCTTTTGTGACATTAAACTGTAAATCAATTTGTTTATTAAAGAGACCTGTTCAAAAGATTGCTTTTTTTCTTTCGTCTTTGTTGAAAGACTTGTTTGGCCTACTTTTAAAGAGTTTCATGGTGTTGAAGTATGGAAAAGAAGCTATGTTGGTTCATTAGGCTTATTGAATGCTTGCAAAAGTCAGAAGTGGTAGCTCAGTGGGTTAAGCTGGTGGTTAACTGACTAACAGGTCCCCACAAGGTTGTGGGTTCAAGCCCCAGTATTGGCAAGTAAAAAATGTTAATTCTCTTTTTAAATGTAATAGTTTGTTTGCTTTTGTGACATTAAACTGTAAATCTATTTGTTAATTAAAGAGACCTGTTCAAAAGATTGCTTTATTTATTTGTCTTTTGTGAAAAACGTGTTTGGCCTACTTTTAATATGAGTTACATGATGTTAAAGTATAGAAAAAAAGCAATGTTGGTTTATTAGGCTTATTGACTGATTAAACAAGTCAGAAATGGTAGCTCAGTAGGTTAAGCTGGTGGTTAACTGCCTAACAGGTCCCCACAAGGTTGTGGGTTCAAGCCCCAGTATTGGCAAGTAAAAAATTTTAATTCTCTTTTGAAATGGAATAGTTTGTTTGCTTTTGTGACATTAAACTGTAAATCAATTTGTTCAATAAAGAGACCTGTTAAAAAGATTGATTTTTTTCTTTGTCTTTGTTGAAAGACTTGTTTGGCCTACTTTTAATGTGTTCCATGGTGTTGAAGTATGAAAAAGAAGCCATGTTGGTTAATTAGGCTTATTGACTGCTTACAAACGTCAGAAATGGTAGCTCAGTGGGTTAAGCTGGTGGTTAACTGACTAACAGGTCCGCACAAGTTTGTGGGTTCAAGCCCCAGTATTGGCAATTAAACATTTTATTTCTCTTTTGAAATCTAATAGTTTGTTTGCTTTTGTGACATTAAACTGTAAATCTATTTGTTAATTAAAGAGACCTGTTCAAAAGATTGCTTTATTTATTTGTCTTTTGTGAAAAACTTGTTTGGCCTACTTTTAATATGAGTTACATGGTGTTGAAGTAAAGAAAAAAAGCCATGTTGGTTTATTAGGCTTATTGACTGCTTGAACAAGTCAGAAATCTTAGCTCAGTAGGTTAAGCTGGTGGTTAACTGACTAACAGGTCCGCACAAGGTTGTGGGTTCAAGCCCCAGTATTGGCAATTAAACATTTTATTTCTCTTTTGAAATCTAATAGTTTGTTTGCTTTTGTGACATTAAACTGTAAATCAATTTGTTTATTAAAGAGACCTGTTCAAAAGATTGCTTTTTTTTTTTCGTCTTTGTTGAAAGACTTGTTTGGCCTACTTTTAATATGAGTTTCATGGTGTTGAAGTATGGAAAAGAAGCTATGTTGGTTCATTAGGCTTATTGACTGCTTGCAAAAGTCAGAAGTGGTAGCTCAGTGGGTTAAGCTGGTGGTTAACTGACTAACAGGTATCCAGAAGGTTTTGGGTTCAAGCCCCAGTATTGGCAAGTAAAAAATTTCAATTCTCTTTTTAAATGTAATAGTTTGTTTGCTTTGTGACATTAAACTGTAAATCTATTTGTTAATTAAAGAGACCTGTTCAAAAAATTGCTTTATTTATTTGTCTTTTGTGAAAAACTTGTTTGGCCTACTTTTAATATGAGTTACATGGTGTTGAAGTAAAGAAAAAAAGCCATGTTGGTTTATTAGGCTTATTGACTGCTTGAACAAGTCAGAAATGGTAGCTCAGTAGGTTAAGCTGGTGGTTAACTGACTAACAGGTCCGCACAAGGTTGTGGGTTCAAGCCCCAGTATTGGCAATTAAACATTTTATTTCTCTTTTGAAATCTAATAGTTTGTTTGCTTTTGTGACATTAAACTGTAAATCAATTTGTTTATTAAAGAGACCTGTTCAAAAGATTGCTTTTTTTCTTTCGTCTTTGTTGAAAGACTTGTTTGGCCTACTTTTAAAGAGTTTCATGGTGTTGAAGTATGGAAAAGAAGCTATGTTGGTTCATTAGGCTTATTGAATGCTTGCAAAAGTCAGAAGTGGTAGCTCAGTGGGTTAAGCTGGTGGTTAACTGAAAAACAGGTCCCCACAAGGTTGTGGGTTCAAGCCCCAGTATTGGCAAGTAAAAAATTTTAATTCTCTTTTTAAATGTAATAGTTTGTTTGCTTTTGTGACATTAAACTGTAAATCTATTTGTTAATTAAAGAGACCTGTTCAAAAGATTGCTTTATTTATTTGTCTTTTGTGAAAAACGTGTTTGGCCTACTTTTAATATGAGTTACATGATGTTAAAGTATAGAAAAAAAGCAATGTTGGTTTATTAGGCTTATTGACTGATTAAACAAGTCAGAAATGGTAGCTCAGTAGGTTAAGCTGGTGGTTAACTGCCTAACAGGTCCTCACAAGGTTGTGGGTTCAAGCCCCAGTATTGGCAAGTAAAAAATTTTAATTCTCTTTTGAAATGGAATAGTTTGTTTGCTTTTGTGACATTAAACTGTAAATCAATTTGTTCAATAAAGAGACCTGTTAAAAAGATTGATTTTTTTCTTTGTCTTTGTTGAAAGTCTTGTTTGGCCTACTTTTAATATGTGTTCCATGGTGTTGAAGTATGAAAAAGAAGCCATGTTGGGTCATTAGGTTTATTGACTGCTTACAAACGTCAGAAATGGTAGCTCAGTGGGTTAAGCTGGTGGTTAACTGACTAACAGGTCCACACAAGGTTGTGGGTTCAAGCCGCAGTATAGCCAAGATAAAAAAAAAAGTTCTCTTTTTAAATGTAATAGTTTGTTTGCTTTTGTTACATTAAACTGTAAATCTATTTGTTAAAGAGACCTGTTCAAAAGATTGCTTTATTTATTTGTCTTTTGTGAAAAACTTGTTTGGCCTACTTTTAATATGAGTTACATGGTTTTGAAGTACAGAAAAAAAGCCATGTTGGTTTATTAGACTTATTGACTGCTTGAACAAGTCAGAAATGGTAGCTCAGTAGGTTAAGCTGGTGGTTAACTGACTAACAGGTCCGCACAAGGTTGTGGGTTCAAGCCCCAGTATTGGCAATTAAACATTTTATTTCTCTTTTGAAATCTAATAGTTTGTTTGCTTTTGTGACATTAAACTGTAAATCAATTTGTTTATTAAAGAGACCTGTTCAAAAGATTGCTTTTTTTCTTTCGTCTTTGTTGAAAGACTTGTTTGGCCTACTTTTAATATGAGTTTCATGGTGTTGAAGTATGGAAAAGTAGCTATGTTGGTTCATTAGGCTTATTGAATGCTTGCAAAAGTCAGAAGTGGTAGCTCAGTGGGTTAAGCTGGTGGTTAACTGACTAACAGGTCCCCACAAGGTTGTGGGTTCAAGCCCCAGTATTGGCAAGTAAAAAATTTTAATTCTCTTTTAAATGTAATAGTTTGTTTGCTTTGTGACATTAAACTGTAAATCTATTTGTTAATTAAAGAGACCTGTTCAAAAGATTGCTTTATTTATTTGTCTTTTGTGAAAAACTTGTTTGGCCTACTTTTAATATGAGTTACATGGTGTTGAAGTAAAGAAAAAAAGCCATGTTGGTTTATTAGGCTTATTGACTGCTTGAACAAGTCAGAAATGGTAGCTCAGTGGGTTAATCTGGTGGTTAACTGACTAACAGGTCCGCACAAGGTTGTGGGTTTAAGCCCCAGTATTGGCAATTAAACATTTTATTTCTCTTTTGAAATGTAATAGTTTGTTTGCTTTTTGGGACATTAAACTGTAAATCAATTTGTTTATTAAAGAGACCTGTTCAAAAGATTGCTTTTTTTCTTTCGTCTTTGTTGAAAGACTTGTTTGGCCTACTTTTAATATGAGTTTCATGGTGTTGAAGTATGGAAAACTAGCTATGTTGGTTCATTAGGCTTATTGAATGCTTGCAAAAGTCAGAAGTGGTAGCTCAGTGGGTTAAGCTGATGGTTTACTGACTAACAGGTCCCCACAAGGTTGTGGGTTCAAGCCCCAGTATTGGCAAGTAAAAAATTTTAATTCTCTTTTAAATGTAATAGTTTGTTTGCTTTGTGACATTAAACTGTAAATCTATTTGTTAATTAAAGAGACCTGTTCAAAAGATTGATTTTTTTCTTTGTCTTTGTTGAAAGTCTTGTTTGGCCTACTTTTAATATGTGTTCCATGGTGTTGAAGTATGAAAAAGAAGCCATGTTGGGTCATTAGGTTTATTGACTGCTTACAAACGTCAGAAATGGTAGCTCAGTGGGTTAAGCTGGTGGTTAACTGACTAACAGGTCCACACAAGGTTGTGGGTTCAAGCCGCAGTATAGCCAAGATAAAAAAAAAAATTCTCTTTTTAAATGTAATAGTTTGTTTGCTTTTGTTACATTAAACTGTAAATCTATTTGTTAAAGAGACCTGTTCAAAAGATTGCTTTATTTATTTGTCTTTTGTGAAAAACTTGTTTGGCCTACTTTTAATATGAGTTACATGGTTTTGAAGTACAGAAAAAAAGCCATGTTGGTTTATTAGACTTATTGACTGCTTGAACAAGTCAGAAATGGTAGCTCAGTAGGTTAAGCTGGTGGTTAACTGACTAACAGGTCCGCACAAGGTTGTGGGTTCAAGCCCCAGTATTGGCAATTAAACATTTTATTTCTCTTTTGAAATCTAATAGTTTGTTTGCTTTTGTGACATTAAACTGTAAATCAATTTGTTTATTAAAGAGACCTGTTCAAAAGATTGCTTTTTTTCTTTCGTCTTTGTTGAAAGACTTGTTTGGCCTACTTTTAATATGAGTTTCATGGTGTTGAAGTATGGAAAAAGTAGCTATGTTGGTTCATTAGGCTTATTGAATGCTTGCAAAAGTCAGAAGTGGTAGCTCAGTGGGTTAAGCTGGTGGTTAACTGACTAACAGGTCCCCACAAGGTTGTGGGTTCAAGCCCCAGTATTGGCAAGTAAAAAATTTTAATTCTCTTTTAAATGTAATAGTTTGTTTGCTTTGTGACATTAAACTGTAAATCTATTTGTTAATTAAAGAGACCTGTTCAAAAGATTGCTTTATTTATTTGTCTTTTGTGAAAAACTTGTTTGGCCTACTTTTAATATGAGTTACATGGTGTTGAAGTAAAGAAAAAAAGCCATGTTGGTTTATTAGGCTTATTGACTGCTTGAACAAGTCAGAAATGGTAGCTCAGTGGGTTAATCTGGTGGTTAACTGACTAACAGGTCCGCACAAGGTTGTGGGTTTAAGCCCCAGTATTGGCAATTAAACATTTTATTTCTCTTTTGAAATGTAATAGTTTGTTTGCTTTTTGGGACATTAAACTGTAAATCAATTTGTTTATTAAAGAGACCTGTTCAAAAGATTGCTTTTTTTCTTTCGTCTTTGTTGAAAGACTTGTTTGGCCTACTTTTAATATGAGTTTCATGGTGTTGAAGTATGGAAAACTAGCTATGTTGGTTCATTAGGCTTATTGAATGCTTGCAAAAGTCAGAAGTGGTAGCTCAGTGGGTTAAGCTGATGGTTTACTGACTAACAGGTCCCCACAAGGTTGTGGGTTCAAGCCCCAGTATTGGCAAGTAAAAATTTTTAATTCTCTTTTAAATGTAATAGTTTGTTTGCTTTGTGACATTAAACTGTAAATCTATTTGTTAATTAAAGAGACCTGTTCAAAAGATTGCTTTATTTATTTGTCTTTTGTGAAAAACTTGTTTGGCCTACTTTTAATATGAGTTACATGGTGTTGAAGTAAAGAAAAAAAGCCATGTTGGTTTATTAGGCTTATTGACTGCTTGAACATGTCAGAAATGGTAGCTCAGTGGGTTAATCTGGTGGTTAACTGACTAACAGGTCCGCACAAGGTTGTGGGTTTAAGCCCCTGTATTGGCAATTAAACATTTTATTTCTCTTTTGAAATCTAATAGTTTGTTTGCTTTTGTGACATTAAACTGTAAATCAATTTGTTTATTAAAGAGACCTGTTCAAAAGATTGCTTTTTTTCTTTCGTCTTTGTTGAAAGACTTGTTTGGCCTACTTTTAAAGAGTTTCATGGTGTTGAAGTATGGAAAAGAAGCTATGTTGGTTCATTAGGCTTATTGAATGCTTGCAAAAGTCAGAAGTGGTAGCTCAGTGGGTTAAGCTGGTGGTTAACTGACTAACAGGTCCCCACAAGGTTGTGGGTTCAAGCCCCAGTATTGGCAAGTAAAAAATTTTAATTCTCTTTTTAAATGTAATAGTTTGTTTGCTTTTGTGACATTAAACTGTAAATCTATTTGTTAATTAAAGAGACCTGTTCAAAAGATTGCTTTATTTATTTGTCTTTTGTGAAAAACGTGTTTGGCCTACTTTTAATATGAGTTACATGATGTTAAAGTATAGAAAAAAAGCAATGTTGGTTCATTAGGCTTATTGACTGCTTACAAACGTCAGAAATGGTAGCTCAGTGGGTTAAGCTGGTGGTTAACTGACTAACAGGTCCACACAATGTTGTGGGTTCAAGCCGCAGTATAGCCAAGAAAAAAAAAAAAAATTCTCTTTTTAAATGTAATAGTTTGTTTGCTTTTGTTACATTAAACTGTAAATCTATTTGTTAATTAAAGAGACCTGTTCAAAAGATTGCTTTATTTATTTGTCTTTGTTGAAAGACTTGTTTGGCCTACTTTTAATATGAGTTTCATGGTGTTGAAGTATGGAAAAGAAGCTATGTTGGTTCATTAGGCTTATTGACTGCTTGCAAAAGTCAGAAGTGGTAGCTCAGTGGGTTAAGCTGGTGGTTAACTGACTAACAGGTATCCAGAAGGTTTTGGGTTCAAGCCCCAGTATTGGCAAGTAAAAAATTTCAATTCTCTTTTTAAATGTAATAGTTTGTTTGCTTTGTGACATTAAACTGTAAATCTATTTGTTAATTAAAGAGACCTGTTCAAAAAATTGCTTTATTTATTTGTCTTTTGTGAAAAACTTGTTTGGCCTGCTTTTAATATGAGTTACATGGTGTTGAAGTAAAGAAAAAAAGCCATGTTGGTTTATTAGGCTTATTGACTGCTTGAACAAGTCAGAAATGGTAGCTCAGTAGGTTAAGCTGGTGGTTAACTTACTAACAGGTCCGCACAAGGTTGTGGGTTCAAGCACCAGTATTGGCAATTAAACATTTTATTTCTCTTTTGAAATCTAATAGTTTGTTTGCTTTTGTGACATTAAACTTTAAATCAATTTGTTTATTAAAGAGACCTGTTCAAAAGATTGCTTTTTTTCTTTCGTCTTTGTTGAAAGACTTGTTTGGCCTACTTTTAAAGAGTTTCATGGTGTTGAAGTATGGAAAAGAAGCTATGTTGGTTCATTAGGCTTATTGAATGCTTGCAAAAGTCAGAAGTGGTAGCTCAGTGGGTTAAGCTGGTGGTTAACTGACTAACAGGTCCCCACAAGGTTGTGGGTTCAAGCCCCAGTATTGGCAAGTAAAAAATTTTAATTCTCTTTTTAAATGTAATAGTTTGTTTGCTTTTGTGACATTAAACTGTAAATCTATTTGTTAATTAAAGAGACCTGTTCAAAAGATTGCTTTATTTATTTGTCTTTTGTGAAAAACGTGTTTGGCCTACTTTTAATATGAGTTACATGATGTTAAAGTATAGAAAAAAAGCAATGTTGGTTTATTAGGCTTATTGACTGATTAAACAAGTCAGAAATGGTAGCTCAGTAGGTTAAGCTGGTGGTTAACTGCCTAACAGGTCCCCACAAGGTTGTGGGTTCAAGCCCCAGTATTGGCAAGTAAAAAATTTTAGTTCTCTTTTGAAATGGAATAGTTTGTTTGCTTTTGTGACATTAAACTGTAAATCAATTTGTTCAATAAAGAGACCTGTTAAAAAGATTGATTTTTTTCTTTGTCTTTGTTGAAAGACTTGTTTGGCCTACTTTTAATATGTGTTCCATGGTGTTGAAGTATGAAAAAGAAGCCATGTTGGTTCATTAGGCTTATTGACTGCTTACAAACGTCAGAAATGGTAGCTCAGTGGGTTAAGCCTGTGGTTAACTGACTAACAGGTCCACACAAGGTTGTGGGTTCAAGCCGCAGTATAGCCAAGGTAAAAAAAAAAATTCTCTTTTTAAATGTAATAGTTTGTTTGCTTTTGTTACATTAAACTGTAAATCTATTTGTTAATTAAAGAGACCTGTTCAAAAGATTGCTTTATTTCTTTGTCTTTGTTGAAAGACTTGTTTGGCCTACTTTTAATATGAGTTACATGGTGTTGAAGTAAAGAAAAAAAGCCATTTTGGTTTATTAGGCTTATTGACTGCTTGACCAAGTCAGAAATGGTAGCTCAGTAGGTTAAGCTGGTGGTTAACTGACTAACAGGTCCCCACAAGGTTGTGGGTTCAAGCCCCAGTATTGGCAAGTAAAATATTTTAATTCTCTTTTGAAATGGAATAGTTTGTTTGCTTTTGTGACATTAAACTGTAAATCAATTTGTATATTAAAGAGAACTGTTCAAAAGATTGCTTTTTTTCTTTGTCTTTGTTGAAAGACTTGTTTGGCCTGCTTTTAATATGAGTTTCATGGTGTTGAAGTATGGAAAAGAAGCCATGTTGGTTCATTAGGCTTATTGACTGCTTGAACAAGTCAGAAGTGTTAGCTCAGTGGGTTAAGCTGGTGGTTAACTAACTAACAGGTCCCCACAAGGTTGTCGGTTCAAGCCCCAGTATTTGCAATAGAGAAATTTAATTCTCTTTTTAAATGTAATAGTTTGTTTGCTTTTGTGACATTAAACTGTAAATCTATTTGTTACTTAAGGAGACCTGTTCAAAAGATTGCTTTATTTCTTTGTCTTTGTTGAAAGACTTGTTTGGCCTACTTTTCATATGAGTTACATAGTGTTAAAGTATAGAAAAAAAGCCATGTTGGTTCATTAGGCTTATTGACTGCTTGCAAAAGTCAGAAGTGGTAGCTCAGTGGGTTAAGCTGGTGGTTAACTGACTAACAGGTATCCAGAAGGTTTTGGGTTCAAGCCCCAGTATTGGCAAGTAAAAAATTTCAATTCTCTTTTTAAATGTAATAGTTTGTTTGCTTTGTGACATTAAACTGTAAATCTATTTGTTAATTAAAGAGACCTGTTCAAAAAATTGCTTTATTTATTTGTCTTTTGTGAAAAACTTGTTTGGCCTACTTTTAATATGAGTTACATGGTGTTGAAGTAAAGAAAAAAAGCCATGTTGGTTTATTAGGCTTATTGACTGTTTGAACAAGTCAGAAATGGTAGCTCAGTAGGTTAAGCTGGTGGTTAACTGACTAACAGGTCCGCAGAAGGTTGTGGGTTCAAGCCCCAGTATTGGCAATTAAACATTTTATTTCTCTTTTGAAATCTAATAGTTTGTTTGCTTTTGTGACATTAAACTGTAAATCAATTTGTTTATTAAAGAGACCTGTTCAAAAGATTGCTTTTTTTCTTTCGTCTTTGTTGAAAGACTTGTTTGGCCTACTTTTAAAGAGTTTCATGGTGTTGAAGTATGGAAAAGAAGCTATGTTGGTTCATTAGGCTTATTGAATGCTTGCAAAAGTCAGAAGTGGTAGCTCAGTGGGTTAAGCTGGTGGTTAACTGACTAACAGGTCCCCACAAGGTTGTGGGTTCAAGCCCCAGTATTGGCAAGTAAAACATTTTAATTCTCTTTTGAAATGGAATAGTTTGTTTGCTTTTGTGACATTAAACTGTAAATCAATTTGTATATTAAAGAGAACTGTTCAAAAGATTGCTTTTTTTCTTTGTCTTTGTTGAAAGACTTGTTTGGCCTGCTTTTAATATGAGTTTCATGGTGTTGAAGTATGGAAAAGAAGCCATGTTGGTTCATTAGGCTTATTGACTGCTTGAACAAGTCAGAAGTGTTAGCTCAGTGGGTTAAGCTGGTGGTTAACTAACTAACAGGTCCCCACAAGGTTGTCGGTTCAAGCCCCAGTATTTGCAATAGAGAAATTTAATTCTCTTTTTAAATGTAATAGTTTGTTTGCTTTTGTGACATTAAACTGTAAATCTATTTGTTACTTAAGGAGACCTGTTCAAAAGATTGCTTTATTTCTTTGTCTTTGTTGAAAGACTTGTTTGGCCTACTTTTCATATGAGTTACATAGTGTTAAAGTATAGAAAAAAAGCCATGTTGGTTCATTAGGCTTATTGACTGCTTGCAAAAGTCAGAAGTGGTAGCTCAGTGGGTTAAGCTGGTGGTTAACTGACTAACAGGTATCCAGAAGGTTTTGGGTTCAAGCCCCAGTATTGGCAAGTAAAAAATTTCAATTCTCTTTTTAAATGTAATAGTTTGTTTGCTTTGTGACATTAAACTGTAAATCTATTTGTTAATTAAAGAGACCTGTTCAAAAAATTGCTTTATTTATTTGTCTTTTGTGAAAAACTTGTTTGGCCTACTTTTAATATGAGTTACATGGTGTTGAAGTAAAGAAAAAAAGCCATGTTGGTTTATTAGGCTTATTGACTGTTTGAACAAGTCAGAAATGGTAGCTCAGTAGGTTAAGCTGGTGGTTAACTGACTAACAGGTCCGCAGAAGGTTGTGGGTTCAAGCCCCAGTATTGGCAATTAAACATTTTATTTCTCTTTTGAAATCTAATAGTTTGTTTGCTTTTGTGACATTAAACTGTAAATCAATTTGTTTATTAAAGAGACCTGTTCAAAAGATTGCTTTTTTTCTTTCGTCTTTGTTGAAAGACTTGTTTGGCCTACTTTTAAAGAGTTTCATGGTGTTGAAGTATGGAAAAGAAGCTATGTTGGTTCATTAGGCTTATTGAATGCTTGCAAAAGTCAGAAGTGGTAGCTCAGTGGGTTAAGCTGGTGGTTAACTGACTAACAGGTCCCCACAAGGTTGTGGGTTCAAGCCCCAGTATTGGCAAGTAAAACATTTTAATTCTCTTTTTAAATGTAATAGTTTGTTTGCTTTTGTGACATTAAACTGTAAATCTATTTGTTAATTAAAGAGACCTGTTCAAAAGATTGCTTTATTTATTTGTCTTTTGTGAAAAACGTGTTTGGCCTACTTTTAATATGAGTTACATGATGTTAAAGTATAGAAAAAAAGCAATGTTGGTTTATTAGGCTTATTGACTGATTAAACAAGTCAGAAATGGTAGCTCAGTAGGTTAAGCTGGTGGTTAACTGCCTAACAGCCCTCACAAGCTTGTGGGTTCAAGCCCCAGTATTGGCAAGTAAAAAAATTTAATTCTCTTTTGAAATGGAATAGTTTGTTTGCTTTTGTGACATTAAACTGTAAATCAATTTGTTCAATAAAGAGACCTGTTAAAAAGATTGATTTTTTTCTTTGTCTTTGTTGAAAGACTTGTTTGGCCTACTTTTAATATGTGTTCCATGGTGTTGAAGTATGAAAAAGAAGCCATGTTGGTTCATTAGGCTTATTGACTGCTTACAAACGTCAGAAATGGTAGCTCAGTGGGTTAAGCTGGTGGTTAACTGACTAACAGGTCCACACAAGGTTGTGGGTTCAAGCTGCAGTATAGCCAAGATAAAAAAAAAATTCTCTTTTTAAATGTAATAGTTTGTTTGCTTTTATTACATTAAACTGTAAATCTATTTGTTAATTAAAGAGACCTGTTCAAAAGATTGCTTTATTTCTTTGTCTTTGTTGAAAGACTTGTTTGGCCTACTTTTAATATGAGTTACATGGTGTTGAAGTAAAGAAAAAAAGCAATGTTGGTTTATTAGGCTTATTGACTGCTTGAACAAGTCAGAAATGGTAGCTCAGTAGGTTAAGCTGGTGGTTAACTGACTAACAGGTCTGCACAAGGTTGTGGGTTCAAGCCCCAGTATTGGCAATCAAACATTTTATTTCTCTTTTGAAATCTAATAGTTTGTTTGCTTTTGTGACATTAAACTGTAAATCAATTTGTTTATTAAAGAGACCTGTTCAAAAGATTGCTTTTTTTCTTTGTCTTTGTTGAAAGACTTGTTTGGCCTACTTTTAATATGAGTTTCATGGTGTTGAAGTATGGAAAAGAAGCTATGTTGGTTCATTAGGCTTATTGACTGCTTGCAAAAGTCAGAAGTGGTAGCTCAGTGGGTTAAGCTGGTGGTTAACTGACTAACAGGTCGCCACAAGGTTTCGGGTTCAAGCCCCAGTATTGGCAAGTAAAAAATTTAAATTCTATTTTTAAATGTAATAGTTTGTTTGCTTTGTGACATTAAACTGTAAATCTATTTGTTAATTAAAGAGACCTGTTCAAAAGATTGCTTTATTTATTTGTCTTTTGTGAAAAACTTGTTTGGCCTACTTTTAATATGAGTTACATGATGGTAAAGTATAGAAAAAAAGCAATGTTGGTTTATTAGGCTTATTGACTGATTAAACAAGTCAGAAATGGTAGCTCAGTAGGTTAAGCTGGTGGTTAACTGACTAACAGGTCCCCACAAGGTTGTGGGTTCAAGCCCCAGTATTGGCAAGTAAAAAAATTTAATTCTCTTTTGAAATGGAATAGTTTGTTTGCTTTTGTGACATTAAACTGTAAATCAATTTGTTCAATAAAGAGACCTGTTAAAAAGATTGCTTTTTTTCTTTGTCTTTGTTGAAAGACTTGTTTGGCCTACTTTTAATATGTGTTCCATGGTGTTGAAGTATGAAAAAGAAGCCATGTTGGTTCATTAGGCTTATTGACTGCTTACAAAAGTTAGAAATGGTAGCTCAGTGGGTTAAGCTGGTGGTTAACTGACTAACAGGTCCACACAAGGTTGTGGGTTCAAGCCGCAGTATAGCCAAGATAAAAAAAAAAATTCTCTTTTTAAATGTAATAGTTTGTTTGCTTTTGTGACATTAAACTGTAAATCTATTTGTTAATTAAAGAGACCTGTTCAAAAGATTGCTTTATTTCTTTGTCTTTGTTGAAAGACTTGTTTGGCCTACTTTTAATATGAGTTACATGGTGTTGAAGTAAAGAAAAAAAGCCATGTTGGTTTATTAGGCTTATTGACTGCTTGACCAAGTCAGAAATGGTAGCTCAGTAGGTTAAGCTGGTGGTTAACTGACTAACAGGTCCCCACAAGGTTGTGGGTTCAAGCCCCAGTATTGGCAAGTAAAATATTTTAATTCTCTTTTGAAATGGAATAGTTTGTTTGCTTTTGTGACATTAAACTGTAAATCAATTTGTATATTAAAGAGAACTGTTCAAAAGATTGCTTGTTTTCTTTGTCTTTGTTGAAAGACTTGTTTGGCCTACTTTTAAAGAGTTTCATGGTGTTGAAGTATGGAAAAGAAGCCATGTTGGTTCATTAGGCTTATTGAATGCTTGCAAAAGTCAGAAGTGGTAGCTCAGTGGGTTAAGCTGGTGGTTAACTGACTAACAGGTCCCCACAAGGTTGTGGGTTCAAGCCCCAGTATTGGCAAGTAAAAAATTTTAATTCTCTTTTTAAATGTAATAGTTTGTTTGCTTTTGTGACATTAAACTGTAAATCTATTTGTTAATTAAAGAGACCTGTTCAAAAGATTGCTTTATTTATTTGTCTTTTGTGAAAAACGTGTTTGGCCTACTTTTAATATGAGTTACATGATGTTAAAGTATAGAAAAAAAGCAATGTTGGTTTATTAGGCTTATTGACTGATTAAACAAGTCAGAAATGGTAGCTCAGTAGGTTAAGCTGGTGGTTAACTGCCTAACAGGTCCCCACAAGGTTGTGGGTTCAAGCCCCAGTATTGGCAAGTAAAAAAATTTAATTCTCTTTTGAAATGGAATAGTTTGTTTGCTTTTGTGACATTAAACTGTAAATCAATTTGTTCAATAAAGAGACCTGTTAAAAAGATTGATTTTTTTATTTGTCTTTGTTGAAAGACTTGTTTGGCCTACTTTTAATATGTGTTCCATGGTGTTGAAGTATGAAAAAGAAGCCATGTTGGTTCATTAGGCTTATTGACTGCTTACAAACGTCAGAAATGGTAGCTCAGTGGGTTAAGCTGGTGGTTAACTGACTAACAGGTCCACACAAGGTTGTGGGTTCAAGCGCAGTATAGCCAAGATAAAAAAAAAAATTCTCTTTTTAAATGTAATAGTTTGTTTGCTTTTGTTACATTAAACTGTAAATCTATTTGTTAATTAAAGAGACCTGTTCAAAAGATTGCTTTATTTCTTTGTCTTTGTTGAAAGACTTGTTTGGCCTACTTTTAATATGAGTTACATGGTGTTGAAGTAAAGAAAAAAAGCCATGTTGGTTTATTAGGCTTATTGACTGCTTGAGCAAGTCAGAAATGGTAGCTCAGTAGGTTAAGCTGGTGGTTAACTGACTAACAGGTCTGCACAAGGTTGTGGGTTCAAGCCCCAGTATTGGCAAGTAAAAAATTTAAATTCTCTTTTTAAATGTAATAGTTTGTTTGCTTTGTGACATTAAACTGTAAATCTATTTGTTAATTAAAGAGACCTGTTCAAAAGATTGCTTTATTTATTTGTCTTTTGTGAAAAACTTGTTTGGCTTACTTTTAATATGAGTTACATGGTGTTGAAGTAAAGAAAAAAAGCCATGTTGGTTTATTAGGCTTATTGACTGCTTGAACAAGTCAGAAATCTTAGCTCAGTAGGTTAAGCTGGTGGTTAACTGACTAACAGGTCCGCACAAGGTTGTGGGTTCAAGCCCCAGTATTGGCAATTAAACATTTTATTTCTCTTTTGAAATCTAATAGTTTGTTTGCTTTTGTGACATTAAACTGTAAATCTATTTGTTAATTAAAGAGACCTGTTCAAAAGATTGCTTTATTTATTTGTCTTTTGTGAAAAACTTGTTTGGCCTACTTTTAATATGAGTTACATGGTGTTGAAGTAAAGAAAAAAAGCCATGTTGGTTTATTAGGCTTATTGACTGTTTGAACAATTCAGAAATGGTAGCTCAGTAGGTTAAGCTGGTGGTTAACTGACTAACAGGTCCGCACAAGGTTGTGGGTTCAAGCCCCAGTATTGGCAATTAAACATTTTATTTCTCTTTTGAAATCTAATAGTTTGTTTGCTTTTGTGACATTAAACTGTAAATCAATTTGTTTATTAAAGAGACCTGTTCAAAAGATTGCTTTATTTATTTGTCTTTTGTGAAAAACGTGTTTGGCCTACTTTTAATATGAGTTACATGATGTTAAAGTATAGAAAAAAAGCAATGTTGGTTTATTAGGCTTATTGACTGATTAAACAAGTCAGAAATGGTAGCTCAGTAGGTTAAGCTGGTGGTTAACTGCCTAACAGGTCCCCACAAGGTTGTGGGTTCAAGCCCCAGTATTGGCAAGTAAAAAAATTTAATTCTCTTTTGAAATGGAATAGTTTGTTTGCTTTTGTGACATTAAACTGTAAATCAATTTGTTCAATAAAGAGACCTGTTAAAAAGATTGCTTTTTTTCTTTGTCTTTGTTGAAAGACTTGTTTGGCCTACTTTTAATATGTGTTCCATGGTGTTGAAGTATGAAAAAGAAGCCATGTTGGTTCATTAGGCTTATTGACTGCTTACAAACGTCAGAAATGGTAGCTCAGTGGGTTAAGCTGGTGGTTAACTGACTAACAGGTCCACACAAGGTTGTGGGTTCAAGCCGCAGTATAGCCAAGATAAAAAAAAAAATTCTCTTTTTAAATGTAATAGTTTGTTTGCTTTTGTGACATTAAACTGTAAATCTATTTGTTACTTAAGGAGACCTGTTCAAAAGATTGCTTTATTTCTTTGTCTTTGTTGAAAGACTTGTTTGGCCTACTTTTCATATGAGTTACATAGTGTTAAAGTATAGAAAAAAAGCCATGTTGGTTTATTAGGCTTATTGACTGCTTGAACAAGTCAGAAGTTGTAGCTCAGTAGGTTAAGCTGGTGGTTAACTGACTAAAAGGTCCCCACAAGGTTGTGGGTTCAAGCCCCAGTATAGACAAGGTAAACATTTTATTTCTCTTTTGAAATCTAATAGTTTGTTTGCTTTTGTGACATTAAACTGTAAATC
Organism: Silurus aristotelis; assembly: GCF_946808225.1. Classification (NCBI taxonomy): domain Eukaryota; kingdom Metazoa; phylum Chordata; class Actinopteri; order Siluriformes; family Siluridae; genus Silurus; species Silurus aristotelis. Next base: position 24,310,396 of record NC_139574.1, on the reverse strand, counting down.
AATTTGTTTATTAAAGAGACCTGTTCAAAAGATTGCTTTTTTTCTTTCGTCTTTGTTGAAAGACTTGTTTGGCCTACTTTTAATATGAGTTTCATGGTGTTGAAGTATGGAAAAGAAGCTATGTTGGTTCATTAGGCTTATTGACTGCTTGCAAAAGTCAGAAGTGGTAGCTCAGTGGGTTAAGCTGGTGGTTAACTGACTAACAGGTCCCCACAAGGTTTTGGGTTCAAGCCCCAGTATTGGCAAGTAAAAAATTTAAATTCTCTTTTTAAATGTAATAGTTTGTTTGCTTTGTGACATTAAACTGTAAATCTATTTGTTAATTAAAGAGACCTGTTCAAAAGATTGCTTTATTTATTTGTCTTTTGTGAAAAACTTGTTTGGCTTACTTTTAATATGAGTTACATGGTGTTGAAGTAAAGAAAAAAAGCCATGTTGGTTTATTAGGCTTATTGACTGCTTGAACAAGTCAGAAATCTTAGCTCAGTAGGTTAAGCTGGTGGTTAACTGACTAACAGGTCCGCACAAGGTTGTGGGTTCAAGCCCCAGTATTGGCAATTAAACATTTTATTTCTCTTTTGAAATCTAATAGTTTGTTTGCTTTTGTGACATTAAACTGTAAAGCTATTTGTTAATTAAAGAGACCTGTTCAAAAGATTGCTTTATTTATTTGTCTTTTGTGAAAAACTTGTTTGGCCTACTTTTAATATGAGTTACATGGTGTTGAAGTAAAGAAAAAAAGCCATGTTGGTTTATTAGGCTTATTGACTGCTTGAACAAGTCAGAAATGTTAGCTCAGTAGGTTAAGCTGGTGGTTAACTGACTAACAGGTCCGCACAAGGTTGTGGGTTCAAGCCCCAGTATTGGCAATTAAACATTTTATTTCTCTTTTGAAATCTAATAGTTTGTTTGCTTTTGTGACATTAAACTGTAAATCAATTTGTTTATTAAAGAGACCTGTTCAAAAGATTGCTTTTTTTTTTTCGTCTTTGTTGAAAGACTTGTTTGGCCTACTTTTAATATGAGTTTCATGGTGTTGAAGTATGGAAAAGAAGCTATGTTGGTTCATTAGGCTTATTGACTGCTTGCAAAAGTCAGAAGTGGTAGCTCAGTGGGTTAAGCTGGTGGTTAACTGACTAACAGGTATCCAGAAGGTTTTGGGTTCAAGCCCCAGTATTGGCAAGTAAAAAATTTCAATTCTCTTTTTAAATGTAATAGTTTGTTTGCTTTGTGACATTAAACTGTAAATCTATTTGTTAATTAAAGAGACCTGTTCAAAAAATTGCTTTATTTATTTGTCTTTTGTGAAAAACTTGTTTGGCCTACTTTTAATATGAGTTACATGGTGTTGAAGTAAAGAAAAAAAGCCATGTTGGTTTATTAGGCTTATTGACTGCTTGAACAAGTCAGAAATGGTAGCTCAGTAGGTTAAGCTGGTGGTTAACTGACTAACAGGTCCGCACAAGGTTGTGGGTTCAAGCCCCAGTATTGGCAATTAAACATTTTATTTCTCTTTTGAAATCTAATAGTTTGTTTGCTTTTGTGACATTAAACTGTAAATCAATTTGTTTATTAAAGAGACCTGTTCAAAAGATTGCTTTTTTTCTTTCGTCTTTGTTGAAAGACTTGTTTGGCCTACTTTTAAAGAGTTTCATGGTGTTGAAGTATGGAAAAGAAGCTATGTTGGTTCATTAGGCTTATTGAATGCTTGCAAAAGTCAGAAGTGGTAGCTCAGTGGGTTAAGCTGGTGGTTAACTGAAAAACAGGTCCCCACAAGGTTGTGGGTTCAAGCCCCAGTATTGGCAAGTAAAAAATTTTAATTCTCTTTTTAAATGTAATAGTTTGTTTGCTTTTGTGACATTAAACTGTAAATCTATTTGTTAATTAAAGAGACCTGTTCAAAAGATTGCTTTATTTATTTGTCTTTTGTGAAAAACGTGTTTGGCCTACTTTTAATATGAGTTACATGATGTTAAAGTATAGAAAAAAAGCAATGTTGGTTTATTAGGCTTATTGACTGATTAAACAAGTCAGAAATGGTAGCTCAGTAGGTTAAGCTGGTGGTTAACTGCCTAACAGGTCCTCACAAGGTTGTGGGTTCAAGCCCCAGTATTGGCAAGTAAAAAATTTTAATTCTCTTTTGAAATGGAATAGTTTGTTTGCTTTTGTGACATTAAACTGTAAATCAATTTGTTCAATAAAGAGACCTGTTAAAAAGATTGATTTTTTTCTTTGTCTTTGTTGAAAGTCTTGTTTGGCCTACTTTTAATATGTGTTCCATGGTGTTGAAGTATGAAAAAGAAGCCATGTTGGGTCATTAGGTTTATTGACTGCTTACAAACGTCAGAAATGGTAGCTCAGTGGGTTAAGCTGGTGGTTAACTGACTAACAGGTCCACACAAGGTTGTGGGTTCAAGCCGCAGTATAGCCAAGATAAAAAAAAAAATTCTCTTTTTAAATGTAATAGTTTGTTTGCTTTTGTTACATTAAACTGTAAATCTATTTGTTAAAGAGACCTGTTCAAAAGATTGCTTTATTTATTTGTCTTTTGTGAAAAACTTGTTTGGCCTACTTTTAATATGAGTTACATGGTTTTGAAGTACAGAAAAAAAGCCATGTTGGTTTATTAGACTTATTGACTGCTTGAACAAGTCAGAAATGGTAGCTCAGTAGGTTAAGCTGGTGGTTAACTGACTAACAGGTCCGCACAAGGTTGTGGGTTCAAGCCCCAGTATTGGCAATTAAACATTTTATTTCTCTTTTGAAATCTAATAGTTTGTTTGCTTTTGTGACATTAAACTGTAAATCAATTTGTTTATTAAAGAGACCTGTTCAAAAGATTGCTTTTTTTCTTTCGTCTTTGTTGAAAGACTTGTTTGGCCTACTTTTAATATGAGTTTCATGGTGTTGAAGTATGGAAAAGTAGCTATGTTGGTTCATTAGGCTTATTGAATGCTTGCAAAAGTCAGAAGTGGTAGCTCAGTGGGTTAAGCTGGTGGTTAACTGACTAACAGGTCCCCACAAGGTTGTGGGTTCAAGCCCCAGTATTGGCAAGTAAAAAATTTTAATTCTCTTTTAAATGTAATAGTTTGTTTGCTTTGTGACATTAAACTGTAAATCTATTTGTTAATTAAAGAGACCTGTTCAAAAGATTGCTTTATTTATTTGTCTTTTGTGAAAAACTTGTTTGGCCTACTTTTAATATGAGTTACATGGTGTTGAAGTAAAGAAAAAAAGCCATGTTGGTTTATTAGGCTTATTGACTGCTTGAACAAGTCAGAAATGGTAGCTCAGTGGGTTAATCTGGTGGTTAACTGACTAACAGGTCTGCACAAGGTTGTGGGTTTAAGCCCCAGTATTGGCAATTAAACATTTTATTTCTCTTTTGAAATCTAATAGTTTGTTTGCTTTTGTGACATTAAACTGTAAATCAATTTGTTTATTAAAGAGACCTGTTCAAAAGATTGCTTTTTTTCTTTCGTCTTTGTTGAAAGACTTGTTTGGCCTACTTTTAAAGAGTTTCATGGTGTTGAAGTATGGAAAAGAAGCTATGTTGGTTCATTAGGCTTATTGAATGCTTGCAAAAGTCAGAAGTGGTAGCTCAGTGGGTTAAGCTGGTGGTTAACTGACTAACAGGTCCCCACAAGGTTGTGGGTTCAAGCCCCAGTATTGGCAAGTAAAAAATGTTAATTCTCTTTTTAAATGTAATAGTTTGTTTGCTTTTGTGACATTAAACTGTAAATCTATTTGTTAATTAAAGAGACCTGTTCAAAAGATTGCTTTATTTATTTGTCTTTTGTGAAAAACGTGTTTGGCCTACTTTTAATATGAGTTACATGATGTTAAAGTATAGAAAAAAAGCAATGTTGGTTCATTAGGCTTATTGACTGCTTACAAACGTCAGAAATGGTAGCTCAGTGGGTTAAGCTGGTGGTTAACTGACTAACAGGTCCACACAATGTTGTGGGTTCAAGCCGCAGTATAGCCAAGAAAAAAAAAAAAAATTCTCTTTTTAAATGTAATAGTTTGTTTGCTTTTGTTACATTAAACTGTAAATCTATTTGTTAATTAAAGAGACCTGTTCAAAAGATTGCTTTATTTATTTGTCTTTGTTGAAAGACTTGTTTGGCCTACTTTTAATATGAGTTTCATGGTGTTGAAGTATGGAAAAGAAGCTATGTTGGTTCATTAGGCTTATTGACTGCTTGCAAAAGTCAGAAGTGGTAGCTCAGTGGGTTAAGCTGGTGGTTAACTGACTAACAGGTATCCAGAAGGTTTTGGGTTCAAGCCCCAGTATTGGCAAGTAAAAAATTTCAATTCTCCTTTTAAATGTAATAGTTTGTTTGCTTTGTGACATTAAACTGTAAATCTATTTGTTAATTAAAGAGACCTGTTCAAAAAATTGCTTTATTTATTTGTCTTTTGTGAAAAACTTGTTTGGCCTACTTTTAATATGAGTTACATGGTGTTGAAGTAAAGAAAAAAAGCCATGTTGGTTTATTAGGCTTATTGACTGCTTGAACAAGTCAGAAATGGTAGCTCAGTAGGTTAAGCTGGTGGTTAACTTACTAACAGGTCCGCACAAGGTTGTGGGTTCAAGCACCAGTATTGGCAATTAAACATTTTATTTCTCTTTTGAAATCTAATAGTTTGTTTGCTTTTGTGACATTAAACTTTAAATCAATTTGTTTATTAAAGAGACCTGTTCAAAAGATTGCTTTTTTTCTTTCGTCTTTGTTGAAAGACTTGTTTGGCCTACTTTTAAAGAGTTTCATGGTGTTGAAGTATGGAAAAGAAGCTATGTTGGTTCATTAGGCTTATTGAATGCTTGCAAAAGTCAGAAGTGGTAGCTCAGTGGGTTAAGCTGGTGGTTAACTGACTAACAGGTCCCCACAAGGTTGTGGGTTCAAGCCCCAGTATTGGCAAGTAAAAAATTTTAATTCTCTTTTTAAATGTAATAGTTTGTTTGCTTTTGTGACATTAAACTGTAAATCTATTTGTTAATTAAAGAGACCTGTTCAAAAGATTGCTTTATTTATTTGTCTTTTGTGAAAAACGTGTTTGGCCTACTTTTAATATGAGTTACATGATGTTAAAGTATAGAAAAAAAGCAATGTTGGTTTATTAGGCTTATTGACTGATTAAACAAGTCAGAAATGGTAGCTCAGTAGGTTAAGCTGGTGGTTAACTGCCTAACAGGTCCCCACAAGGTTGTGGGTTCAAGCCCCAGTATTGGCAAGTAAAAAATTTTAGTTCTCTTTTGAAATGGAATAGTTTGTTTGCTTTTGTGACATTAAACTGTAAATCAATTTGTTCAATAAAGAGACCTGTTAAAAAGATTGATTTTTTTCTTTGTCTTTGTTGAAAGACTTGTTTGGCCTACTTTTAATATGTGTTCCATGGTGTTGAAGTATGAAAAAGAAGCCATGTTGGTTCATTAGGCTTATTGACTGCTTACAAACGTCAGAAATGGTAGCTCAGTGGGTTAAGCCTGTGGTTAACTGACTAACAGGTCCACACAAGGTTGTGGGTTCAAGCCGCAGTATAGCCAAGGTAAAAAAAAAAATTCTCTTTTTAAATGTAATAGTTTGTTTGCTTTTGTTACATTAAACTGTAAATCTATTTGTTAATTAAAGAGACCTGTTCAAAAGATTGCTTTATTTCTTTGTCTTTGTTGAAAGACTTGTTTGGCCTGCTTTTAATATGAGTTTCATGGTGTTGAAGTATGGAAAAGAAGCCATGTTGGTTCATTAGGCTTATTGACTGCTTGAACAAGTCAGAAGTGTTAGCTCAGTGGGTTAAGCTGGTGGTTAACTAACTAACAGGTCCCCACAAGGTTGTGGGTTCAAGCCCCAGTATTTGCAATAGAGAAATTTAATTCTCTTTTTAAATGTAATAGTTTGTTTGCTTTTGTGACATTAAACTGTAAATCTATTTGTTACTTAAGGAGACCTGTTCAAAAGATTGCTTTATTTCTTTGTCTTTGTTGAAAGACTTGTTTGGCCTACTTTTCATATGAGTTACATAGTGTTAAAGTATAGAAAAAAAGCCATGTTGGTTCATTAGGCTTATTGACTGCTTGCAAAAGTCAGAAGTGGTAGCTCAGTGGGTTAAGCTGGTGGTTAACTGACTAACAGGTATCCAGAAGGTTTTGGGTTCAAGCCCCAGTATTGGCAAGTAAAAAATTTCAATTCTCTTTTTAAATGTAATAGTTTGTTTGCTTTGTGACATTAAACTGTAAATCTATTTGTTAATTAAAGAGACCTGTTCAAAAAATTGCTTTATTTATTTGTCTTTTGTGAAAAACTTGTTTGGCCTACTTTTAATATGAGTTACATGGTGTTGAAGTAAAGAAAAAAAGCCATGTTGGTTTATTAGGCTTATTGACTGTTTGAACAAGTCAGAAATGGTAGCTCAGTAGGTTAAGCTGGTGGTTAACTGACTAACAGGTCCGCAGAAGGTTGTGGGTTCAAGCCCCAGTATTGGCAATTAAACATTTTATTTCTCTTTTGAAATCTAATAGTTTGTTTGCTTTTGTGACATTAAACTGTAAATCAATTTGTTTATTAAAGAGACCTGTTCAAAAGATTGCTTTTTTTCTTTCGTCTTTGTTGAAAGACTTGTTTGGCCTACTTTTAAAGAGTTTCATGGTGTTGAAGTATGGAAAAGAAGCTATGTTGGTTCATTAGGCTTATTGAATGCTTGCAAAAGTCAGAAGTGGTAGCTCAGTGGGTTAAGCTGGTGGTTAACTGACTAACAGGTCCCCACAAGGTTGTGGGTTCAAGCCCCAGTATTGGCAAGTAAAACATTTTAATTCTCTTTTGAAATGGAATAGTTTGTTTGCTTTTGTGACATTAAACTGTAAATCAATTTGTATATTAAAGAGAACTGTTCAAAAGATTGCTTTTTTTCTTTGTCTTTGTTGAAAGACTTGTTTGGCCTACTTTTAATATGAGTTACATGGTGTTGAAGTAAAGAAAAAAAGCCATTTTGGTTTATTAGGCTTATTGACTGCTTGACCAAGTCAGAAATGGTAGCTCAGTAGGTTAAGCTGGTGGTTAACTGACTAACAGGTCCCCACAAGGTTTTGGGTTCAAGCCCCAGTATTGGCAATTAAAAAATTTCAATTCTCTTTTTAAATGTAATAGTTTGTTTGCTTTGTGACATTAAACTGTAAATCTATTTGTTAATTAAAGAGACCTGTTCAAAAGATTGCTTTATTTATTTGTCTTTTGTGAAAAACTTGTTTGGCCTACTTTTAATATGAGTTACATGGTGTTGAAGTAAAGAAAAAAAGCCATGTTGGTTTATTAGGCTTATTGACTGCTTGAACAAGTCAGAAATGTTAGCTCAGTAGGTTAAGCTGGTGGTTAACTGACTAACAGGTCCGCACAAGGTTGTGGGTTCAAGCCCCAGTATTGGCAATTAAACATTTTATTTCTCTTTTGAAATCTAATAGTTTGTTTGCTTTTGTGACATTAAACTGTAAATCAATTTGTTTATTAAAGAGACCTGTTCAAAAGATTGCTTTTTTTCTTTCGTCTTTGTTGAAAGACTTGTTTGGCCTACTTTTAATATGAGTTTCATGGTGTTGAAGTATGGAAAAGAAGCTATGTTGGTTCATTAGGCTTATTGACTGCTTGCAAAAGTCAGAAGTGGTAGCTCAGTGGGTTAAGCTGGTGGTTAACTGACTAACAGGTATCCAGAAGGTTTTGGGTTCAAGCCCCAGTATTGGCAAGTAAAAAATTTCAATTCTCTTTTTAAATGTAATAGTTTGTTTGCTTTGTGACATTAAACTGTAAATCTATTTGTTAATTAAAGAGACATGTTCAAAAAATTGCTTTATTTATTTGTCTTTTGTGAAAAACTTGTTTGGCCTACTTTTAATATGAGTTACATGGTGTTGAAGTAAAGAAAAAAAGCCATGTTGGTTTATTAGGCTTATTGACTGTTTGAACAAGTCAGAAATGGTAGCTCAGTAGGTTAAGCTGGAGGTTAACTGACTAACAGGTCCGCACAAGGTTGTGGGTTCAAGCCCCAGTATTGGCAATTAAACATTTTATTTCTCTTTTGAAATCTAATAGTTTGTTTGCTTTTGTGACATTAAACTGTAAATCAATTTGTTTATTAAAAAGACCTGTTCAAAAGATTGCTTTTTTTCTTTCGTCTTTGTTGAAAGACTTGTTTGGCCTACTTTTAAAGAGTTTCATGGTGTTGAAGTATGGAAAAGAAGCTATGTTGGTTCATTAGGCTTATTGAATGCTTGCAAAAGTCAGAAGTGGTAGCTCAGTGGGTTAAGCTGGTGGTTAACTGACTAACAGGTCCCCACAAGGTTGTGGGTTCAAGCCCCAGTATTGGCAAGTAAAAAATTTTAATTCTCTTTTTAAATGTAATAGTTTGTTTGCTTTTGTGACATTAAACTGTAAATCTATTTGTTAATTAAAGAGACCTGTTCAAAAGATTGCTTTATTTATTTTTCTTTTGTGAAAAACGTGTTTGGCCTACTTTCAATATGAGTTACATGATGTTAAAGTATAGAAAAAAAGCAGTGTTGGTTTATTAGGCTTATTGACTGATTAAACAAGTCAGAAATGGTAGCTCAGTAGGTTAAGCTGGTGGTTAACTGCCTAACAGGTCCCCACAAGGTTGTGGGTTCAAGCCCCAGTATTGGCAATCAAACATTTTATTTCTCTTTTGAAATATAATAGTTTGTTTGCTTTTGTGACATTAAACTGTAAATCAATTTGTTTATTAAAGAGACCTGTTCAAAAGATTGCTTTTTTTCTTTCGTCTTTGTTGAAAGACTTGTTTGGCCTACTTTTAATATGAGTTTCATGGTGTTGAAGTATGGAAAAGAACCTATGTTGGTTCATTAGGCTTATTGACTGCTTGCAAAAGTCAGAAGTGGTAGCTCAGTGGGTTAAGCTGGTGGTTAACTGACTAACAGGTCGCCACAAGGTTTTGGGTTCAAGCCCCAGTATTGGCAAGTAAAAAATTTAAATTCTATTTTTAAATGTAATAGTTTGTTTGCTTTGTGACATTAAACTGTAAATCTATTTGTTAATTAAAGAGACCTGTTCAAAAGATTGCTTTATTTATTTGTCTTTTGTGAAAAACTTGTTTGGCCTACTTTTAATATGAGTTACATGGTGTTGAAGTAAAGAAAAAAAGCCATGTTGGTTTATTAGGCTTATTGACTGCTTGAACAAGTCAGAAATGTTAGCTCAGTAGGTTAAGCTGGTGGTTAACTGACTAACAGGTCCGCACAAGGTTGTGGGTTCAAGCCCCAGTATTGGCAATTAAACATTTTATTTCTCTTTTGAAATCTAATAGTTTGTTTGCTTTTGTGACATTAAACTGTAAATCGATTTGTTTATTAAAGAGACCTGTTCAAAAGATTGCTTTTTTCTTTCGTCTTTGTTGAAAGACTTGTTTGGCCTACTTTTAATATGAGTTTCATGGTGTTGAAGTATGGAAACGAAGCTATGTTGGTTCATTAGGCTTATTGACTGCTTGCAAAAGTCAGAAGTGGTAGCTCAGTGGGTTAAGCTGGTGGTTAACTGACTAACAGGTATCCAGAAGGTTTTGGGTTCAAGCCCCAGTATTGGCAAGTAAAAAATTTCAATTCTCTTTTTAAATGTAATAGTTTGTTTGCTTTGTGACATTAAACTGTAAATCTATTTGTTAATTAAAGAGACCTGTTCAAAAGACTGCTTTATTTATTTGTCTTTTGTGAAAAACTTGTTTGGCCTACTTTTAATATGAGTTACATGGTGTTGAAGTAAAGAAAAAAAGCCATGTTGGTTTATTAGGCTTATTGACTGCTTGAACAAGTCAGAAATGGTAGCTCAGTAGGTTAAGCTGGTGTTTAACTGACTAACAGGTCCGCACAAGGTTGTGGGTTTAAGCCCCAGTATTGGCAATTAAACATTTTATTTCTCTTTTGAAATCTAATAGTTTGTTTGCTTTTGTGACATTAAACTGTAAATCAATTTGTTTATTAAAGAGACCTGTTCAAAAGATTGCTTTTTTTCTTTCGTCTTTGTTGAAAGACTTGTTTGGCCTACTTTTAATATGAGTTTCATGGTGTTGAAGTATGGAAAAGAAGCTATGTTGGTTCATTAGGCTTATTGACTGCTTGCAAAAGTCAGAAGTGGTAGCTCAGTGGGTTAAGCTGGTGGTTAACTGACTAACAGGTCGCCACAAGGTTTTGGGTTCAAGCCCCAGTATTGGCAAGTAAAAAATTTAAATTCTATTTTTAAATGTAATAGTTTGTTTGCTTTGTGACATTAAACTGTAAATCTATTTGTTAATTAAAGAGACCTGTTCAAAAGATTGCTTTATTTATTTGTCTTTTGTGAAAAACTTGTTTGGCCTACTTTTAATATGAGTTACATGATGTTAAAGTATAGAAAAAAAGCAATGTTGGTTTATTAGGCTTATTGACTGATTAAACAAGTCAGAAATGGTAGCTCAGTAGGTTAAGCTGGTGGTTAACTGACTAACAGGTCCCCACAAGGTTGTGGGTTCAAGCCCCAGTATTGGCAAGTAAAAAAATTTAATTCTCTTTTGAAATGGAATAGTTTGTTTGCTTTTGTGACATTAAACTGTAAATCAATTTGTTCAATAAAGAGACCTGTTAAAAAGATTGCTTTTTTTCTTTGTCTTTGTTGAAAGACTTGTTTGGCCTACTTTTAATATGTGTTCCATGGTGTTGAAGTATGAAAAAGAAGCCATGTTGGTTCATTAGGCTTATTGACTGCTTACAAAAGTCAGAAATGGTAGCTCAGTGGGTTAAGCTGGTGGTTAACTGACTAACAGGTCCACACAAGGTTGTGGGTTCAAGCCGCAGTATAGCCAAGATAAAAAAAAAAATTCTCTTTTTAAATGTAATAGTTTGTTTGCTTTTGTGACATTAAACTGTAAATCTATTTGTTAATTAAAGAGACCTGTTCAAAAGATTGCTTTATTTCTTTGTCTTTGTTGAAAGACTTGTTTGGCCTACTTTTAACATGAGGTACATGGTGTTGAAGTAAAGAAAAAAAGCCATTTTGGTTTATTAGGCTTATTGACTGCTTGACCAAGTCAGAAATGGTAGCTCAGTAGGTTAAGCTGGTGGTTAACTGACTAACAGGTCCCCACAAGGTTTTGGGTTCAAGCCCCAGTATTGGCAATTAAAAAATTTCAATTCTCTTTTTAAATGTAATAGTTTGTTTGCTTTGTGACATTAAACTGTAAATCTATTTGTTAATTAAAGAGACCTGTTCAAAAGATTGCTTTATTTATTTGTCTTTTGTGAAAAACTTGTTTGGCCTACTTTTAATATGAGTTACATGGTGTTGAAGTAAAGAAAAAAAGCCATGTTGGTTTATTAGGCTTATTGACTGCTTGAACAAGTCAGAAGTGGTAGCTCAGTGGGTTAAGCTGGTGGTTAACTGACTAACAGGTATCCAGAAGGTTGTGGGTTCAAGCCCCAGTATTGGCAAGTAAAAAATTTCAATTCTCTTTTTAAATGTAATAGTTTGTTTGCTTTGTGACATTAAACTGTAAATCTATTTGTTAATTAAAGAGACCTGTTCAAAAGATTGCTTTATTTATTTTTCTTTTGTGAAAAACGTGTTTGGCCTACTTTTAATATGAGTTACATGATGTTAAAGTATAGAAAAAAAGCAATGTTGGTTTATTAGGCTTATTGACTGATTAAACAAGTCAGAAATGGTAGCTCAGTAGGTTAAGCTGGTGGTTAACTGCCTAACAGGTCCCCACAAGGTTGTGGGTTCAAGCCCCAGTATTGGCAATCAAACATTTTATTTCTCTTTTGAAATATAATAGTTTGTTTGCTTTTGTGACATTAAACTGTAAATCAATTTGTTTATTAAAGAGACCTGTTCAAAAGATTGCTTTTTTTCTTTCGTCTTTGTTGAAAGACTTGTTTGGCCTACTTTTAATATGAGTTTCATGGTGTTGAAGTATGGAAAAGAACCTATGTTGGTTCATTAGGCTTATTGACTGCTTGCAAAAGTCAGAAGTGGTAGCTCAGTGGGTTAAGCTGGTGGTTAACTGACTAACAGGTCGCCACAAGGTTTTGGGTTCAAGCCCCAGTATTGGCAAGTAAAAAATTTAAATTCTATTTTTAAATGTAATAGTTTGTTTGCTTTGTGACATTAAACTGTAAATCTATTTGTTAATTAAAGAGACCTGTTCAAAAGATTGCTTTATTTATTTGTCTTTTGTGAAAAACTTGTTTGGCCTACTTTTAATATGAGTTACATGATGTTAAAGTATAGAAAAAAAGCAATGTTGGTTTATTAGGCTTATTGACTGATTAAACAAGTCAGAAATGGTAGCTCAGTAGGTTAAGCTGGTGGTTAACTAACTAACAGGTCTGCACAAGGTTGTGGGTTCAAGCCCCAGTATTGGCAAGTAAAAAAATTTAATTCTCTTTTTAAATGTAATAGTTTGTTTGCTTTTGTGACATTAAACTGTAAATCAATTTGTTCAATAAAGAGACCTGTTAAAAAGATTGCTTTTTTTCTTTATCTTTGTTGAAAGACTTGTTTGGCCTACTTTTAATATGTGTTCCATGGTGTTGAAGTATGAAAAAGAAGCCATGTTGGTTCATTAGGCTTATTGACTGCTTACAAAAGTCAGAAATGGTAGCTCAGTGGGTTAAGCTGGTGGTTAACTGACTAACAGGTCCACACAAAGTTGTGGGTTCAAGCCGCAGTATAGCCAAGATAAAAAAAAAATTATCTTTTTAAATGTAATAGTTTGTTTGCTTTTGTGACATTAAACTGTAAATCTATTTGTTAATTAAAGAGACCTGTTCAAAAGATTGCTTTATTTCTTTGTCTTTGTTGAAAGACTTGTTTGGCCTACTTTTAATATGAGTTACATGGTGTTGAAGTAAAGAAAAAAAGCCATTTTGGTTTATTAGGCTTATTGACTGCTTGACCAAGTCAGAAATGGTAGCTCAGTAGGTTAAGCTGGTGGTTAACTGACTAACAGGTCCCCACAAGTTTGTGGGTTCAAGCCCCAGTATTGGCAAGTAAAATATTTTAATTCTCTTTTGAAATGGAATAGTTTGTTTGCTTTTGTGACATTAAACTGTAAATCAATTTGTATATTAAAGAGAACTGTTCAAAAGATTGCTTTTTTTCTTTGTCTTTGTTGAAAGACTTGTTTGGCCTGCTTTTAATATGAGTTTCATGGTGTTGAAGTATGGAAAAGAAGCCATGTTGGTTCATTAGGCTTATTGACTGCTTGAACAAGTCAGAAGTGTTAGCTCAGTGGGTTAAGCTGGTGGTTAACTAACTAACAGGTCCCCACAAGGTTGTCGGTTCAAGCCCCAGTATTTGCAATAGAGAAATTTAATTCTCTTTTTAAATGTAATAGTTTGTTTGCTTTTGTGACATTAAACTGTAAATCTATTTGTTACTTAAGGAGACCTGTTCAAAAGATTGCTTTATTTCTTTGTCTTTGTTGAAAGACTTGTTTGGCCTACTTTTCATATGAGTTACATAGTGTTAAAGTATAGAAAAAAAGCCATGTTGGTTTATTAGGCTTTTTGACTGCTTGAACAAGTCAGAAGTGGTAGCTCAGTAGGTTAAGCTGGTGGTTAACTGACTAAAAGGTCCCCACAAGGTTGTGGGTTCAAGCCCCAGTATAGACAAGGTAAACATTTTATTTCTCTTTTGAAATCTAATTGTTTGTTTGCTTTTGTGACATTAAACTGTAAATCAATTTGTTTATTAAAGAGACCTGTTCAAAAGATTGCTTTTTTTCTTTCGTCTTTGTTGAAAGACTTGTTTGGCCTACTTTTAATATGAGTTTCATGGTGTTGAAGTATGGAAAAGAAGCTATGTTGGTTCATTAGGCTTATTGACTGCTTGCAAAAGTCAGAAGTGGTAGCTCAGTGAGTTAAGCTGGTGGTTAACTGACTAACAGGTCCCCACAAGGTTTTGGGTTCAAGCCCCAGTATTGGCAAGTAAAAAATTTCAATTCTCTTTTTAAATGTAATAGTTTGTTTGCTTTGTGACATTAAACTGTAAATCTATTTGTTAATTAAAGAGACCTGTTCAAAAGATTGCTTTATTTATTTGTCTTTTGTGAAAAACTTGTTTGGCCTACTTTTAATATGAGTTACATGGTGTTGAAGTAAAGAAAAAAAGCCATGTTGGTTTATTAGGCTTATTGACTGCTTGAACAAGTCAGAAATGTTAGCTCAGTAGGTTAAGCTGGTGGTTAACTGACTAACAGGTCCGCACAAGGTTGTGGGTTCAAGCCCCAGTATTGGCAATTAAACATTTTATTTCTCTTTTGAAATCTAATAGTTTGTTTGCTTTTGTGACATTAAACTGTAAATCAATTTGTTTAATAAAGAGACCTGTTCAAAAGATTGCTTTTTTTCTTTCGTCTTTGTTGAAAGACTTGTTTGGCCTACTTTTAATATGAGTTTCATGGTGTTGAAGTATGGAAAAGAAGCTATGTTGGTTCATTAGGCTTATTGACTGCTTGCAAAAGTCAGAAGTGGTAGCTCAGTGGGTTAAGCTGGTGGTTAACTGACTAACAGGTATCCAGAAGGTTTTGGGTTCAAGCCCCAGTATTGGCAAGTAAAAAATTTCAATTCTCTTTTTAAATGTAATAGTTTGTTTGCTTTGTGACATTAAACTGTAAATCTATTTGTTAATTAAAGAGACCTGTTCAAAAAATTGCTTTATTTATTTGTCTTTTGTGAAAAACTTGTTTGGCCTACTTTTAATATGAGTTACATGGTGTTGAAGTAAAGAAAAAAAGCCATGTTGGTTTATTAGGCTTATTGACTGTTTGAACAAGTCAGAAATGGTAGCTCAGTAGGTTAAGCTGGTGGTTAACTGACTAACAGGTCCGCACAAGGTTGTGGGTTCAAGCCCCAGTATTGGCAATTAAACATTTTATTTCTCTTTTGAAATCTAATAGTTTGTTTGCTTTTGTGACATTAAACTGTAAATCAATTTGTTTATTAAAGAGACCTGTTCAAAAGATTGCTTTATTTATTTGTCTTTTGTGAAAAACGTGTTTGGCCTACTTTTAATATGAGTTACATGATGTTAAAGTATAGAAAAAAAGCAATGTTGGTTTATTAGGCTTATTGACTGATTAAACAAGTCAGAAATGGTAGCTCAGTAGGTTAAGCTGGTGGTTAACTGCCTAACAGGTCCCCACAAGGTTGTGGGTTCAAGCCCCAGTATTGGCAAGTAAAAAAATTTAATTCTCTTTTGAAATGGAATAGTTTGTTTGCTTTTGTGACATTAAACTGTAAATCAATTTGTTCAATAAAGAGACCTGTTAAAAAGATTGATTTTTTTCTTTGTCTTTGTTGAAAGACTTGTTTGGCCTACTTTTAATATGTGTTCCATGGTGTTGAAGTATGAAAAAGAAGCCATGTTGGTTCATTAGGCTTATTGACTGCTTACAAACGTCAGAAATGGTAGCTCAGTGGGTTAAGCTGGTGGTTAACTGACTAACAGGTCCACACAAGGTTGTGGGTTCAAGCCGCAGTATAGCCAAGATAAAAAAAAAAATTCTCTTTTTAAATGTAATAGTTTGTTTGCTTTTGTTACATTAAACTGTAAATCTATTTGTTAATTAAAGAGACCTGTTCAAAAGATTGCTTTATTTCTTTGTCTTTGTTGAAAGACTTGTTTGGCCTACTTTTAATATGAGTTACATGGTGTTGAAGTAAAGAAAAAAAGCCATGTTGGTTTATTAGGCTTATTGACTGCTTGAGCAAGTCAGAAATGGTAGCTCAGTAGGTTAAGCTGGTGGTTAACTGACTAACAGGTCTGCACAAGGTTGTGGGTTCAAGCCCCAGTATTGGCAAGTAAAAAATTTAAATTCTCTTTTTAAATGTAATAGTTTGTTTGCTTTGTGACATTTAACTGTAAATCTATTTGTTAATTAAAGAGACCTGTTCAAAAGATTGCTTTATTTATTTGTCTTTTGTGAAAAACTTGTTTGGCCTACTTTTAATATGAGTTACATGGTGTTGAAGTAAAGAAAAAAAGCCATGTTGGTTTATTAGGCTTATTGACTGCTTGAACAAGTCAGAAATGTTAGCTCAGTAGGTTAAGCTGGTGGTTAACTGACTAACAGGTCCGCACAAGGTTGTGGGTTCAAGCCCCAGTATTGGCAATTAAACATTTTATTTCTCTTTTGAAATCTAATAGTTTGTTTGCTTTTGTGACATTAAACTGTAAATCAATTTGTTTATTAAAGAGACCTGTTCAAAAGATTGCTTTATTTCTTTCGTCTTTGTTGAAAGACTTGTTTGGCCTACTTTTAATATGAGTTTCATGGTGTTGAAGTATGGAAAACTAGCTATGTTGGTTCATTAGGCTTATTGAATGCTTGCAAAAGTCAGAAGTGGTAGCTCAGTGGGTTAAGCTGGTGGTTAACTGACTAACAGGTCCCCACAAGGTTGTGGGTTCAAGCCCCAGTATTGGCAAGTAAAAAATTTTAATTCTCTTTTAAATGTAATAGTTTGTTTGCTTTGTGACATTAAACTGTAAATCTATTTGTTAATTAAAGAGACCTGTTCAAAAGATTGCTTTATTGATTTGTCTTTTGTGAAAAACTTGTTTGGCCTACTTTTAATATGAGTTACATGGTGTTGAAGTAAAGAAAAAAAGCCATGTTGGTTTATTAGGCTTATTGACTGCTTGAACAAGTCAGAAATGGTAGCTCAGTGGGTTAATCTGGTGGTTAACTGACTAACAGGTCCGCACAAGGTTGTGGGTTTAAGCCCCTGTATTGGCAATTAAACATTTTATTTCTCTTTTGAAATCTAATAGTTTGTTTGCTTTTGTGACATTAAACTGTAAATCAATTTGTTTATTAAAGAGACCTGTTCAAAAGATTGCTTTTTTTCTTTCGTCTTTGTTGAAAGACTTGTTTGGCCTACTTTTAAAGAGTTTCATGGTGTTGAAGTATGGAAAAGAAGCTATGTTGGTTCATTAGGCTTATTGAATGCTTGCAAAAGTCAGAAGTGGTAGCTCAGTGGGTTAAGCTGGTGGTTAACTGACTAACAGGTCCCCACAAGGTTGTGGGGACCTGTTAGTCAGTTCCCCACAAGGTTGTGGGTTCAAGCCCCAGTATTGGCAAGTAAAAAATTTTAATTCTCTTTTTAAATGTAATAGTTTGTTTGCTTTTGTGACATTAAACTGTAAATCTATTTGTTAATTAAAGAGACCTGTTCAAAAGATTGCTTTATTTATTTGTCTTTTGTGAAAAACGTGTTTGGCCTACTTTTAATATGAGTTACATGATGTTAAAGTATAGAAAAAAAGCAATGTTGGTTTATTAGGCTTATTGACTGATTAAACAAGTCAGAAATGGTAGCTCAGT
Organism: Silurus aristotelis; assembly: GCF_946808225.1. Classification (NCBI taxonomy): domain Eukaryota; kingdom Metazoa; phylum Chordata; class Actinopteri; order Siluriformes; family Siluridae; genus Silurus; species Silurus aristotelis. The sequence goes on along the minus strand of NC_139574.1, from coordinate 24,293,011 downwards.
AGGTTAAGCTGGTGGTTAACTGCCTAACAGGTCCCCACAAGGTTGTGGGTTCAAGCCCCAGTATTGGCAAGTAAAAAATTTTAATTCTCTTTTGAAATGGAATAGTTTGTTTGCTTTTGTGACATTAAACTGTAAATCAATTTGTTCAATAAAGAGACCTGTTAAAAAGATTGATTTTTTTCTTTGTCTTTGTTGAAAGACTTGTTTGGCCTACTTTTAATATGTGTTCCATGGTGTTGAAGTATGAAAAAGAAGCCATGTTGGTTCATTAGGCTTATTGACTGCTTACAAACGTCAGAAATGGTAGCTCAGTGGGTTAAGCCTGTGGTTAACTGACTAACAGGTCCACACAAGGTTGTGGGTTCAAGCCGCAGTATAGCCAAGATAAAAAAAAAAATTCTCTTTTTAAATGTAATAGTTTGTTTGCTTTTGTTACATTAAACTGTAAATCTATTTGTTAATTAAAGAGACCTGTTCAAAAGATTGCTTTATTTCTTTGTCTTTGTTGAAAGACTTGTTTGGCCTACTTTTAATATGAGTTACATGGTGTTGAAGTAAAGAAAAAAAGCCATGTTGGTTTATTAGGCTTATTGACTGCTTGAACAAGTCAGAAATGGTAGCTCAGTAGGTTAAGCTGGTGTTTAACTGACTAACAGGTCTGCACAAGGTTGTGGGTTCAAGCCCCAGTATTGGCAATCAAACATTTTATTTCTCTTTTGAAATATAATAGTTTGTTTGCTTTTGTGACATTAAACTGTAAATCAATTTGTTTATTAAAGAGACCTGTTCAAAAGATTGCTTTTTTTCTTTCGTCTTTGTTGAAAGACTTGTTTGGCCTACTTTTAATATGAGTTTCATGGTGTTGAAGTATGGAAAAGAAGCTATGTTGGTTCATTAGGCTTATTGACTGCTTGCAAAAGTCAGAAGTGGTAGCTCAGTGGGTTAAGCTGGTGGTTAACTGACTAACAGGTCGCCACAAGGTTTTGGGTTCAAGCCCCAGTATTGGCAAGTAAAAAATTTAAATTCTATTTTTAAATGTAATAGTTTGTTTGCTTTGTGACATTAAACTGTAAATCTATTTGTTAATTAAAGAGACCTGTTCAAAAGATTGCTTTATTTATTTGTCTTTTGTGAAAAACTTGTTTGGCCTACTTTTAATATGAGTTACATGATGTTAAAGTATAGAAAAAAAGCAATGTTGGTTTATTAGGCTTATTGACTGATTAAACAAGTCAGAAATGGTAGCTCAGTAGGTTAAGCTGGTGGTTAACTGACTAACAGGTCCCCACAAGGTTGTGGGTTCAAGCCCCAGTATTGGCAAGTAAAAAAATTTAATTCTCTTTTGAAATGGAATAGTTTGTTTGCTTTTGTGACATTAAACTGTAAATCAATTTGTTCAATAAAGAGACCTGTTAAAAAGATTGCTTTTTTTCTTTGTCTTTGTTGAAAGACTTGTTTGGCCTACTTTTAATATGTGTTCCATGGTGTTGAAGTATGAAAAAGAAGCCATGTTGGTTCATTAGGCTTATTGACTGCTTACAAAAGTCAGAAATGGTAGCTCAGTGGGTTAAGCTGGTGGTTAACTGACTAACAGGTCCACACAAGGTTGTGGGTTCAAGCTGCAGTATAGCCAAGATAAAAAAAAAAATTCTCTTTTTAAATGTAATAGTTTGTTTGCTTTTGTGACATTAAACTGTAAGTCTATTTGTTTATTAAAGAGACCTGTTCAAAAGATTGCTTTTTTTCTTTCGTCTTTGTTGAAAGACTTGTTTGGCCTACTTTTAATATGAGTTTCATGGTGTTGAAGTATGGAAAAGAAGCTATGTTGGTTCATTAGGCTTATTGACTGCTTGCAAAAGTCAGAAGTGGTAGCTCAGTGGGTTAAGCTGGTGGTTAACTGACTAACAGGTCCCCACAAGGTTTTGGGTTCAAGCCCCAGTATTGGCAATTAAAAAATTTCAATTCTCTTTTTAAATGTAATAGTTTGTTTGCTTTGTGACATTAAACTGTAAATCTATTTGTTAATTAAAGAGACCTGTTCAAAAGATTGCTTTATTTATTTGTCTTTTGTGAAAAACTTGTTTGGCCTACTTTTAATATGAGTTACATGGTGTTGAAGTAAAGAAAAAAAGCCATGTTGGTTTATTAGGCTTATTGACTGCTTGAACAAGTCAGAAATGGTAGCTCAGTGGGTTAATCTGGTGGTTAACTGACTAACAGGTCCGCACAAGGTTGTGGGTTTAAGCCCCTGTATTGGCAATTAAACATTTTATTTCTCTTTTGAAATCTAATAGTTTGTTTGCTTTTGTGACATTAAACTGTAAATCAATTTGTTTATTAAAGAGACCTGTTCAAAAGATTGCTTTTTTTCTTTCGTCTTTGTTGAAAGACTTGTTTGGCCTACTTTTAAAGAGTTTCATGGTGTTGAAGTATGGAAAAGAAGCTATGTTGGTTCATTAGGCTTATTGAATGCTTGCAAAAGTCAGAAGTGGTAGCTCAGTGGGTTAAGCTGGTGGTTAACTGACTAACAGGTCCCCACAAGGTTGTGGGTTCAAGCCCCAGTATTGGCAAGTAAAAAATTTCAATTCTCTTTTTAAATGTAATAGTTTGTTTGCTTTGTGACATTAAACTGTAAATCTATTTGTTAATTAAAGAGACCTGTTCAAAAAATTGCTTTATTTATTTGTCTTTTGTGAAAAACTTGTTTGGCCTACTTTTAATATGAGTTACATGGTGTTGAAGTAAAGAAAAAAAGCCATGTTGGTTTATTAGGCTTATTGACTGCTTGAACAAGTCAGAAATGGTAGCTCAGTAGGTTAAGCTGGTGGTTAACTTACTAACAGGTCCGCACAAGGTTGTGGGTTCAAGCACCAGTATTGGCAATTAAACATTTTATTTCTCTTTTGAAATCTAATAGTTTGTTTGCTTTTGTGACATTAAACTTTAAATCAATTTGTTTATTAAAGAGACCTGTTCAAAAGATTGCTTTTTTTCTTTCGTCTTTGTTGAAAGACTTGTTTGGCCTACTTTTAAAGAGTTTCATGGTGTTGAAGTATGGAAAAGAAGCTATGTTGGTTCATTAGGCTTATTGAATGCTTGCAAAAGTCAGAAGTGGTAGCTCAGTGGGTTAAGCTGGTGGTTAACTGACTAACAGGTCTGCACAAGGTTGTGGGTTCAAGCCCCAGTATTGGCAAGTAAAAAATTTCAATTCTCTTTTTAAATGTAATAGTTTGTTTGCTTTGTGACATTAAACTGTAAATCTATTTGTTAATTAAAGAGACCTGTTCAAAAGATTGCTTTATTTATTTGTCTTTTGTAAAAAACTTGTTTGGCCTACTTTTAATATGAGTTACATGGTGTTGAAGTAAAGAAAAAAAGCCATGTTGGTTTATTAGGCTTATTGACTGCTTGAACAAGTCAGAAATCTTAGCTCAGTAGGTTAAGCTGGTGGTTAACTGACTAACAGGTCCGCACAAGGTTGTGGGTTCAAGCCCCAGTATTGGCAATTAAACATTTTATTTCTCTTTTGAAATCTAATAGTTTGTTTGCTTTTGTGACATTAAACTGTAAATCAATTTGTTTATTAAAGAGACCTGTTCAAAAGATTGCTTTTTTTCTTTCGTCTTTGTTGAAAGACTTGTTTGGCCTACTTTTAAAGAGTTTCATGGTGTTGAAGTATGGAAAAGAAGCTATGTTGGTTCATTAGGCTTATTGAATGCTTGCAAAAGTCAGAAGTGGTAGCTCAGTGGGTTAAGCTGGTGGTTAACTGACTAACAGGTCCCCACAAGGTTGTGGGTTCAAGCCCCAGTATTGGCAAGTAAAACATTTTAATTCTCTTTTTAAATGTAATAATTTGTTTGCTTTTGTGACATTAAACTGTAAATCTATTTGTTAATTTAAGAGACCTGTTCAAAAGATTGCTTTATTTATTTGTCTTTTGTAAAAAACGTGTTTGGCCTACTTTTAATATGAGTTACATGATGTTAAAGTATAGAAAAAAAGCAATGTTGGTTTATTAGGCTTATTGACTGATTAAACAAGTCAGAAATGGTAGCTCAGTAGGTTAAGCTGGTGGTTAACTGCCTAACAGGTCCCCACAAGGTTGTGGGTTCAAGCCCCAGTATTGGCAAGTAAAAAATTTTAATTCTCTTTTGAAATGGAATAGTTTGTTTGCTTTTGTGACATTAAACTGTAAATCAATTTGTTCAATAAAGAGACCTGTTAAAAAGATTGATTTTTTTTCTTTGTCTTTGTTGAAAGACTTGTTTGGCCTACTTTTAATATGTGTTCCATGGTGTTGAAGTATGAAAAAGAAGCCATGTTGGTTCATTAGGCTTATTGACTGCTTACAAACGTCAGAAATGGTAGCTCAGTGGGTTAAGCTGGTGGTTAACTGACTAACAGGTCCACACAAGGTTGTGGGTTCAAGCCGCAGTATAGCCAAGATAAAAAAAAAATTCTCTTTTTAAATGTAATAGTTTGTTTGCTTTTGTTACATTAAACTGTAAATCTATTTGTTAATTAAAGAGACCTGTTCAAAAGATTGCTTTATTTCTTTGTCTTTGTTGAAAGACTTGTTTGGCCTACTTTTAATATGAGTTACATGGTGTTGAAGTAAAGAAAAAAAGCCATGTTGGTTTATTAGGCTTATTGACTGCTTGAACAAGTCAGAAATGGTAGCTCAGTAGGTTAAGCTGGTGGTTAACTGACTAACAGGTCTGCACAAGGTTGTGGGTTCAAGCCCCAGTATTGGCAAGTAAAAAATTTCAATTCTTTTTTTAAATGTAATAGTTTGTTTGCTTTGTGACATTAAACTGTAAATCTATTTGTTAATTAAAGAGACCTGTTCAAAAGACTGCTTTATTTATTTGTCTTTTGTGAAAAACTTGTTTGGCCTACTTTTAATATGAGTTACATGGTGTTGAAGTAAAGAAAAAAAGCCATGTTGGTTTATTAGGCTTATTGACTGCTTGAACAAGTCAGAAATGGTAGCTCAGTTGGTTAAGCTGGTGGTTAACTGACTAACAGGTCCGCACAAGGTTGTGGGTTCAAGCCCCAGTATTGGCAATTAAACATTTTATTTCTCTTTTGAAATCTAATAGTTTGTTTGCTTTTGTGACATTAAACTGTAAATCAATTTGTTTATTAAAGAGACCTGTTCAAAAGATTGCTTTTTTTCTTTCGTCTTTGTTGAAAGACTTGTTTGGCCTACTTTTAAAGAGTTTCATGGTGTTGAAGTATGGAAAAGAAGCTATGTTGGTTCATTAGGCTTATTGAATGCTTGCAAAAGTCAGAAGTGGTAGCTCAGTGGGTTAAGCTGGTGGTTAACTGACTAACAGGTCCCCACAAGGTTGTGGGTTCAAGCCCCAGTATTGGCAAGTAAAACACTTTAATTCTCTTTTTAAATGTAATAGTTTGTTTGCTTTTGTGACATTAAACTGTAAATCTATTTGTTAATTAAAGAGACCTGTTCAAAAGATTGCTTTATTTATTTGTCTTTTGTGAAAAACGTGTTTGGCCTACTTTTAATATGAGTTACATGATGTTAAAGTATAGAAAAAAAGCAATGTTGGTTTATTAGGCTTATTGACTGATTAAACAAGTCAGAAATGGTAGCTCAGTAGGTTAAGCTGGTGGTTAACTGCCTAACAGGTCCCCACAAGGTTGTGGGTTCAAGCCCCAGTATTGGCAAGTAAAAAAATTTAATTCTCTTTTGAAATGGAATAGTTTGTTTGCTTTTGTGACATTAAACTGTAAATCAATTTGTTCAATAAAGAGACCTGTTAAAAAGATTGATTTTTTTCTTTGTCTTTGTTGAAAGACTTGTTTGGCCTACTTTTAATATGTGTTCCATGGTGTTGAAGTATGAAAAAGAAGCCATGTTGGTTCATTAGGCTTATTGACTGCTTACAAATGTCAGAAATGGTAGCTCAGTGGGTTAAGCTGGTGGTTAACTGACTAACAGGTCCACACAAGGTTGTGGGTTCAAGCTGCAGTATAGCCAAGATAAAAAAAAAAATCTCTTTTTAAATGTAATAGTTTGTTTGCTTTTGTTACATTAAACTGTAAATCTATTTGTTAATTAAAGAGACCTGTTCAAAAGATTGCTTTATTTCTTTGTCTTTGTTGAAAGACTTGTTTGGCCTACTTTTAATATGAGTTACATGGTGTTGAAGTAAAGAAAAAAAGCCATGTTGGTTTATTAGGCTTATTGACTGCTTGAACAAGTCAGAAATGGTAGCTCAGTAGGTTAAGCTGGTGGTTAACTGACTAACAGGTCTGCACAAGGTTGTGGGTTCAAGCCCCAGTATTGGCAATCAAACATTTTATTTCTCTTTTGAAATCTAATAGTTTGTTTGCTTTTGTGACATTAAACTGTAAATCAATTTGTTTATTAAAGAGACCTGTTCAAAAGATTGCTTTATTTCTTTGTCTTTGTTGAAAGACTTGTTTGGCCTACTTTTAATATGAGTTACATGGTGTTGAAGTAAAGAAAAAAAGCCATGTTGGTTTATTAGGCTTATTGACTGCTTGACCAAGTCAGAAATGGTAGCTCAGTAGGTTAAGCTGGTGGCTAACTGACTAACAGGTCCCCACAAGGTTGTGGGTTCAAGCCCCAGTATTGGCAAGTAAAATATTTTAATTCTCTTTTGAAATGGAATAGTTTGTTTGCTTTTGTGACATTAAACTGTAAATCAATTTGTATATTAAAGAGAACTGTTCAAAAGATTGCTTTTTTTCTTTGTCTTTGTTGAAAGACTTGTTTGGCCTGCTTTTAATATGAGTTTCATGGTGTTGAAGTATGGAAAATAAGCTATGTTGGTTCATTAGGCTTATTGAATGCTTGCAAAAGTCAGAAGTGGTAGCTCAGTGGGTTAAGCTGGTGGTTAACTGACTAACAGGTCCCCACAAGGTTGTGGGTTCAAGCCCCAGTATTGGCAAGTAAAACATTTTAATTCTCTTTTTAAATGTAATAGTTTGTTTGCTTTTGTGACATTAAACTGTAAATCTATTTGTTAATTAAAGAGACCTGTTCAAAAGATTGCTTTATTTATTTGTCTCTTGTGAAAAACTTGTTTGGCCTACTTTTAATATGAGTTACATGATGTTAAAGTATAGAAAAAAAGCAATGTTGGTTTATTAGGCTTATTGACTGATTAAACAAGTCAGAAATGGTAGCTCAGTAGGTTAAGCTGGTGGTTAACTGACTAACAGGTCCCCACAAGGTTGTGGGTTCAAGCCCCAGTATTGGCAAGTAAAAAAATTTAATTCTCTTTTGAAATGGAATAGTTTGTTTGCTTTTGTGACATTAAACTGTAAATCAATTTGTTCAATAAAGAGACCTGTTAAAAAGATTGCTTTTTTTCTTTGTCTTTGTTGAAAGACTTGTTTGGCCTACTTTTAATATGTGTTCCATGGTGTTGAAGTATGAAAAAGAAGCCATGTTGGTTCATTAGGCTTATTGACTGCTTACAAAAGTCAGAAATGGTAGCTCAGTGGGTTAAGCTGGTGGTTAACTGACTAACAGGTCCACACAAGGTTGTGGGTTCAAGCCGCAGTATAGCCAAGATAAAAAAAAAAATTCTCTTTTTAAATGTAATAGTTTGTTTGCTTTTGTGACATTAAACTGTAAATCTATTTGTTAATTAAAGAGACCTGTTCAAAAGATTGCTTTATTTCTTTGTCTTTGTTGAAAGACTTGTTTGGCCTACTTTTACTATGAGTTACATGGTGTTGAAGTAAAGAAAAAAAGCCATTTTGGTTTATTAGGCTTATTGACTGCTTGACCAAGTCAGAAATGGTAGCTCAGTAGGTTAAGCTGGTGGTTAACTGACTAACAGGTCCCCACAAGGTTGTGGGTTCAAGCCCCAGTATTGGCAAGTAAAATATTTTAATTCTCTTTTGAAATGGAATAGTTTGTTTGCTTTTGTGACATTAAACTGTAAATCAATTTGTATATTAAAGAGAACTGTTCAAAAGATTGCTTTTTTTCTTTGTCTTTGTTGAAAGACTTGTTTGGCCTGCTTTTAATATGAGTTTCATGGTGTTAAAGTATGGAAAAGAAGCCATGTTGGTTCATTAGGCTTATTGACTGCTTGAACAAGTCAGAAGTGTTAGCTCAGTGGGTTAAGCTGGTGGTTAACTAACTAACAGGTCCCCACAAGGTTGTCGGTTCAAGCCCCAGTATTTGCAATAGAGAAATTTAATTCTCTTTTTAAATGTAATAGTTTGTTTGCTTTTGTGACATTAAACTGTAAATCTATTTGTTACTTAAGGAGACCTGTTCAAAAGATTGCTTTATTTCTTTGTCTTTGTTGAAAGACTTGTTTGGCCTACTTTTCATATGAGTTACATAGTGTTAAAGTATAGAAAAAAAGCCATGTTGGTTCATTAGGCTTATTGACTGCTTGCAAAAGTCAGAAGTGGTAGCTCAGTGGGTTAAGCTGGTGGTTAACTGACTAACAGGTATCCAGAAGGTTTTGGGTTCAAGCCCCAGTATTGGCAAGTAAAAAATTTCAATTCTCTTTTTAAATGTAATAGTTTGTTTGCTTTGTGACATTAAACTGTAAATCTATTTGTTAATTAAAGAGACCTGTTCAAAAAATTGCTTTATTTATTTGTCTTTTGTGAAAAACTTGTTTGGCCTACTTTTAGTATGAGTTACATGGTGTTGAAGTAAAGAAAAAAAGCCATGTTGGTTTATTAGGCTTATTGACTGTTTGAACAAGTCAGAAATGGTAGCTCAGTAGGTTAAGCTGGTGGTTAACTGACTAACAGGTCCGCAGAAGGTTGTGGGTTCAAGCCCCAGTATTGGCAATTAAACATTTTATTTCTCTTTTGAAATCTAATAGTTTGTTTGCTTTTGTGACATTAAACTGTAAATCAATTTGTTTATTAAAGAGACCTGTTCAAAAGATTGCTTTTTTTCTTTCGTCTTTGTTGAAAGACTTGTTTGGCCTACTTTTAAAGAGTTTCATGGTGTTGAAGTATGGAAAAGAAGCTATGTTGGTTCATTAGGCTTATTGAATGCTTGCAAAAGTCAGAAGTGGTAGCTCAGTGGGTTAAGCTGGTGGTTAACTGACTAACAGGTCCCCACAAGGTTGTGGGTTCAAGCCCCAGTATTGGCAAGTAAAACATTTTAATTCTCTTTTTAAATGTAATAGTTTGTTTGCTTTTGTGACATTAAACTGTAAATCTATTTGTTAATTAAAGAGACCTGTTCAAATGATTGCTTTATTTATTTGTCTTTTGTGAAAAACGTGTTTGGCCTACTTTTAATATGAGTTACATGATGTTAAAGTATAGAAAAAAAGCAATGTTGGTTTATTAGGCTTATTGACTGATTAAACAAGTCAGAAATGGTAGCTCAGTAGGTTAAGCTGGTGGTTAACTGCCTAACAGGTCCCCACAAGGTTGTGGGTTCAAGCCCCAGTATTGGCAAGTAAAAAAATTTAATTCTCTTTTGAAATGGAATAGTTTGTTTGCTTTTGTGACATTAAACTGTAAATCAATTTGTTCAATAAAGAGACCTGTTAAAAAGATTGATTTTTTTCTTTGTCTTTGTTGAAAGACTTGTTTGGCCTACTTTTAATATGTGTTCCATGGTGTTGAAGTATGAAAAAGAAGCCATGTTGGTTCATTAGGCTTATTGACTGCTTACAAACGTCAGAAATGGTAGCTCAGTGGGTTAAGCTGGTGGTTAACTGACTTACAGGTCCACACAAGGTTGTGGGTTCAAGCTGCAGTATAGCCAAGATAAAAAAAAATTCTCTTTTTAAATGTAATAGTTTGTTTGCTTTTATTACATTAAACTGTAAATCTATTTGTTAATTAAAGAGACCTGTTCAAAAGATTGCTTTATTTCTTTGTCTTTGTTGAAAGACTTGTTTGGCCTACTTTTAATATGAGTTACATGGTGTTGAAGTAAAGAAAAAAAGCCATGTTGGTTTATTAGGCTTATTGACTGCTTGAACAAGTCAGAAATGGTAGCTCAGTAGGTTAAGCTGGTGGTTAACTGACTAACAGGTCTGCACAAGGTTGTGTTTTCAAGCCCCAGTATTGGCAATCAAACATTTTATTTCTCTTTTGAAATCTAATAGTTTGTTTGCTTTTGTGACATTAAACTGTAAATCAATTTGTTTATTAAAGAGACCTGTTCAAAAGATTGCTTTTTTTCTTTCGTCTTTGTTGAAAGACTTGTTTGGCCTACTTTTAATATGAGTTTCATGGTGTTGAAGTATGGAAAAGAAGCTATGTTGGTTCATTAGGCTTATTGACTGCTTGCAAAAGTCAGAAGTGGTAGCTCAGTGGGTTGAGCTGGTGGTTAACTGACTAACAGGTCGCCACAAGGTTTCGGGTTCAAGCCCCAGTATTGGCAAGTAAAAAATTTAAATTCTATTTTTAAATGTAATAGTTTGTTTGCTTTGTGACATTAAACTGTCAATCTATTTGTTAATTAAAGAGACCTGTTCAAAAGATTGCTTTATTTATTTGTCTTTTGTGAAAAACTTGTTTGGCCTACTTTTAATATGAGTTACATGATGGTAAAGTATAGAAAAAAAGCAATGTTGGTTTATTAGGCTTATTGACTGATTAAACAAGTCAGAAATGGTAGCTCAGTAGGTTAAGCTGGTGGTTAACTGACTAACAGGTCCCCACAAGGTTGTGGGTTCAAGCCCCAGTATTGGCAAGTAAAAAAATTTAATTCTCTTTTGAAATGGAATAGTTTGTTTGCTTTTGTGACATTAAACTGTAAATCAATTTGTTCAATAAAGAGACCTGTTAAAAAGATTGCTTTTTTTCTTTGTCTTTGTTGAAAGACTTGTTTGGCCTACTTTTAATATGTGTTCCATGGTGTTGAAGTATGAAAAAGAAGCCATGTTGGTTCATTAGGCTTATTGACTGCTTACAAAAGTCAGAAATGGTAGCTCAGGGGGTTAAGCTGGTGGTTAACTGACTAACAGGTCCACACAAGGTTGTGGGTTCAAGCCGCAGTATAGCCAAGATAAAAAAAAAAATTCTCTTTTTAAATGTAATAGTTTGTTTGCTTTTGTGACATTAAACTGTAAATCTATTTGTTAATTAAAGAGACCTGTTCAAAAGATTGCTTTATTTCTTTGTCTTTGTTGAAAGACTTGTTTGGCCTACTTTTAATATGAGTTACATGGTGTTGAAGTAAAGAAAAAAAGCCATGTTGGTTTATTAGGCTTATTGACTGCTTGACCAAGTCAGAAATGGTAGCTCAGTAGGTTAAGCTGGTGGTTAACTGACTAACAGGTCCCCACAAGGTTGTGGGTTCAAGCCCCAGTATTGGCAAGTAAAAAATTTCAATTCTCTTTTTAAATGTAATAGTTTGTTTGCTTTGTGACATTAAACTGTAAATCTATTTGTTAATTAAAGAGACCTGTTCAAAAGATTGCTTTATTTCTTTGTCTTTGTTGAAAGACTTGTTTGGCCTACTTTTAATATGAGTTACATGGTGTTGAAGTAAAGAAAAAAAGCCATGTTGGTTTATTAGGCTTATTGACTGCTTGAACAAGTCAGAAATGGTAGCTCAGTAGGTTAAGCTGGTGGTTAACTGACTAACAGGTCTGCACAAGGTTGTGGGTTCAAGCCCCAGTATTGGCAATCAAACATTTTATTTCTCTTTTGAAATCTAATAGTTTGTTTGCTTTTGTGACATTAAACTGTAAATCAATTTGTTTATTAAAGAGACCTGTTCAAAAGATTGCTTTATTTCTTTGTCTTTGTTGAAAGACTTGTTTGGCCTACTTTTAATATGAGTTACATGGTGTTGAAGTAAAGAAAAAAAGCCATGTTGGTTTATTAGGCTTATTGACTGCTTGCAAAAGTCAGAAATGGTAGCTCAGTAGGTTAAGCTGGTGGCTAACTGACTAACAGGTGCCCACAAGGTTGTGGGTTCAAGCCCCAGTATTGGCAAGTAAAATATTTTAATTCTCTTTTGAAATGGAATAGTTTGTTTGCTTTTGTGACATTAAACTGTAAATCAATTTGTATATTAAAGAGAACTGTTCAAAAGATTGCTTTTTTTCTTTGTCTTTGTTGAAAGACTTGTTTGGCCTGCTTTTAATATGAGTTTCATGGTGTTGAAGTATGGAAAAGAAGCTATGTTGGTTCATTAGGCTTATTGAATGCTTGCAAAAGTCAGAAGTGGTAGCTCAGTGGGTTAAGCTGGTGGTTAACTGACTAACAGGTCCCCACAAGGTTGTGGGTTCAAGCCCCAGTATTGGCAAGTAAAACATTTTAATTCTCTTTTTAAATGTAATAGTTTGTTTGCTTTTGTGACATTAAACTGTAAATCTATTTGTTAATTAAAGAGACCTGTTCAAAAGATTGCTTTATTTATTTGTCTCTTGTGAAAAACTTGTTTGGCCTACTTTTAATATGAGTTACATGATGTTAAAGTATAGAAAAAAAGCAATGTTGGTTTATTAGGCTTATTGACTGATTAAACAAGTCAGAAATGGTAGCTCAGTAGGTTAAGCTGGTGGTTAACTGACTAACAGGTCCCCACAAGGTTGTGGGTTCAAGCCCCAGTATTGGCAAGTAAAAAAATTTAATTCTCTTTTGAAATGGAATAGTTTGTTTGCTTTTGTGACATTAAACTGTAAATCAATTTGTTCAATAAAGAGACCTGTTAAAAAGATTGCTTTTTTTCTTTGTCTTTGTTGAAAGACTTGTTTGGCCTACTTTTAATATGTGTTCCATGGTGTTGAAGTATGAAAAAGAAGCCATGTTGGTTCATTAGGCTTATTGACTGCTTACAAAAGTCAGAAATGGTAGCTCAGTGGGTTAAGCTGGTGGTTAACTGACTAACAGGTCCACACAAGGTTGTGGGTTCAAGCCGCAGTATAGCCAAGATAAAAAAAAAAATTCTCTTTTTAAATGTAATAGTTTGTTTGCTTTTGTGACATTAAACTGTAAATCTATTTGTTAATTAAAGAGACCTGTTCAAAAGATTGCTTTATTTCTTTGTCTTTGTTGAAAGACTTGTTTGGCCTACTTTTACTATGAGTTACATGGTGTTGAAGTAAAGAAAAAAAGCCATTTTGGTTTATTAGGCTTATTGACTGCTTGACCAAGTCAGAAATGGTAGCTCAGTAGGTTAAGCTGGTGGTTAACTGACTAACAGGTCCCCACAAGGTTGTGGGTTCAAGCCCCAGTATTGGCAAGTAAAATATTTTAATTCTCTTTTGAAATGGAATAGTTTGTTTGCTTTTGTGACATTAAACTGTAAATCAATTTGTATATTAAAGAGAACGGTTCAAAAGATTGCTTTTTTTCTTTCGTCTTTGTTGAAAGACTTGTTTGGCCTACTTTTAATATGAGTTTCATGGTGTTGAAGTATGGAAAAGAACCTATGTTGGTTCATTAGGCTTATTGACTGCTTGCAAAAGTCAGAAGTGGTAGCTCAGTGGGTTAAGCTGGTGGTTAACTGACTAACAGGTCGCCACAAGGTTTTGGGTTCAAGCCCCAGTATTGGCAAGTAAAAAATTTAAATTCTATTTTTAAATGTAATAGTTTGTTTGCTTTGTGACATTAAACTGTAAATCTATTTGTTAATTAAAGAGACCTGTTCAAAAGATTGCTTTATTTATTTGTCTTTTGTGAAAAACTTGTTTGGCCTACTTTTAATATGAGTTACATGATGTTAAAGTATAGAAAAAAAGCAATGTTGGTTTATTAGGCTTATTGACTGATTAAACAAGTCAGAAATGGTAGCTCAGTAGGTTAAGCTGGTGGTTAACTGACTAACAGGTCCCCACAAGGTTGTGGGTTCAAGCCCCAGTATTGGCAAGTAAAAAAATTTAATTCTCTTTTGAAATGGAATAGTTTGTTTGCTTTTGTGACATTTAACTGTAAATCAATTTGTTCAATAAAGAGACCTGTTAAAAAGATTGCTTTTTTTCTTTATCTTTGTTGAAAGACTTGTTTGGCCTACTTTTAATATGTGTTCCATGGTGTTGAAGTATGAAAAAGAAGCCATGTTGGTTCATTAGGCTTATTGACTGCTTACAAAAGTCAGAAATGGTAGCTCAGTGGGTTAAGCTGGTGGTTAACTGACTAACAGGTCCACACAAAGTTGTGGGTTCAAGCCGCAGTATAGCCAAGATAAAAAAAAAAATTCTCTTTTTAAATGTAATAGTTTGTTTGCTTTTGTGACATTAAACTGTAAATCTATTTGTTAATTAAAGAGACCTGTTCAAAAGATTGCTTTATTTCTTTGTCTTTGTTGAAAGACTTGTTTGGCCTACTTTTAATATGAGTTACATGGTGTTGAAGTAAAGAAAAAAAGCCATGTTGGTTTATTAGGCTTATTGACTGCTTGACCAAGTCAGAAATGGTAGCTCAGTAGGTTAAGCTGGTGGTTAACTGACTAACAGGTCCCCACAAGGTTGTGGGTTCAAGCCCCAGTATTGGCAAGTAAAATATTTTAATTCTCTTTTGAAATGGAATAGTTTGTTTGCTTTTGTGACATTAAACTGTAAATCAATTTGTATATTAAAGAGAACTGTTCAAACGATTGCTTTTTTTCTTTGTCTTTGTTGAAAGACTTGTTTGGCCTGCTTTTAATATGAGTTTCATGGTGTTGAAGTATGGAAAAGAAGCCATGTTGGTTCATTAGGCTTATTGACTGCTTGAACAAGTCAGAAGTGTTAGCTCAGTGGGTTAAGCTGGTGGTTAACTAACTAACAGGTCCCCACAAGGTTGTCGGTTCAAGCCCCAGTATTTGCAATAGAGAAATTTAATTCTCTTTTTAAATGTAATTGTTTGTTTGCTTTTGTGACATTAAACTGTAAATCTATTTGTTACTTAAGGAGACCTGTTCAAAAGATTGCTTTATTTCTTTGTCTTTGTTGAAAGACTTGTTTGGCCTACTTTTCATATGAGTTACATAGTGTTAAAGTATAGAAAAAAAGCCATGTTGGTTCATTAGGCTTATTGACTGCTTGCAAAAGTCAGAAGTGGTAGCTCAGTGGGTTAAGCTGGTGGTTAACTGACTAACAGGTATCCAGAAGGTTTTGGGTTCAAGCCCCAGTATTGGCAAGTAAAAAATTTCAATTCTCTTTTTAAATGTAATAGTTTGTTTGCTTTGTGACATTAAACTGTAAATCTATTTGTTAATTAAAGAGACCTGTTCAAAAAATTGCTTTATTTATTTGTCTTTTGTGAAAAACTTGTTTGGCCTACTTTTAATATGAGTTACATGGTGTTGAAGTAAAGAAAAAAAGCCATGTTGGTTTATTAGGCTTATTGACTGCTTGAACAAGTCAGAAATGGTAGCTCAGTAGTTTAAGCTGGTGGTTAACTGACTAACAGGTCCGCACAAGGTTGTGGGTTCAAGCCCCAGTATTGGCAATTAAACATTTTATTTCTCTTTTGAAATCTAATAGTTTGTTTGCTTTTGTGACATTAAACTGTAAATCAATTTGTTTATTAAAGAGACCTGTTCAAAAGATTGCTTTTTTTCTTTCGTCTTTGTTGAAAGACTTGTTTGGCCTACTTTTAAAGAGTTTCATGGTGTTGAAGTATGGAAAAGAAGCTATGTTGGTTCATTAGGCTTATTGAATGCTTGCAAAAGTCAGAAGTGGTAGCTCAGTGGGTTAAGCTGGTGGTTAACTGACTAACAGGTCCCCACAAGGTTGTGGGTTCAAGCCCCAGTATTGGCAAGTAAAAAATTTTAATTCTCTTTTTAAAAGTAATAGTTTGTTTGCTTTTGTGACATTAAACTGTAAATCTATTTGTTAATTAAAGAGACCTGTTCAAAAGATTGCTTTATTTATTTGTCTTTTGTGAAAAACGTGTTTGGCCTACTTTTAATATGAGTTACATGATGTTAAAGTATAGAAAAAAAGCAATGTTGGTTTATTAGGCTTATTGACTGATTAAACAAGTCAGAAATGGTAGCTCAGTAGGTTAAGCTGGTGGTTAACTGCCTAACAGGTCCCCACAAGGTTGTGGGTTCAAGCCCCAGTATTGGCAAGTAAAAAAATTTAATTCTCTTTTGAAATGGAATAGTTTGTTTGCTTTTGTGACATTAAACTGTAAATCAATTTGTTCAATAAAGAGACCTGTTAAAAAGATTGATTTTTTTCTTTGTCTTTGTTGAAAGACTTGTTTGGCCTACTTTTAATATGTGTTCCATGGTGTTGAAGTATGAAAAAGAAGCCATGTTGGTTCATTAGGCTTATTGACTGCTTACAAACGTCAGAAATGGTAGCTCAGTGGGTTAAGCTGGTGGTTAACTGACTAACAGGTCCACACAAGGTTGTGGGTTCAAGCCGCAGTATAGCCAAGATAAGAAAAAAAATTCTCTTTTTAAATGTAATAGTTTGTTTGCTTTTGTTACATTAAACTGTAAATCTATTTGTTAATTAAAGAGACCTGTTCAAAAGATTGCTTTATTTCTTTGTCTTTGTTGAAAGACTTGTTTGGCCTACTTTTAATATGAGTTACATGGTGTTGAAGTAAAGAAAAAAAGCCATGTTGGTTTATTAGGCTTATTGACTGCTTGAACAAGTCAGAAATGGTAGCTCAGTAGGTTAAGCTGGTGGTTAACTGACTAACAGGTCTGCACAAGGTTGTGGGTTCAAGCCCCAGTATTGGCAATCAAACATTTTATTTCTCTTTTGAAATCTAATAGTTTGTTTGCTTTTGTGACATTAAACTGTAAATCAATTTGTTTATTAAAGAGACCTGTTCAAAAGATTGCTTTATTTCTTTGTCTTTGTTGAAAGACTTGTTTGGCCTACTTTTAATATGAGTTACATGGTGTTGAAGTAAAGAAAAAAAGCCATGTTGGTTTATTAGGCTTATTGACTGCTTGACCAAGTCAGAAATGGTAGCTCAGTAGGTTAAGCTGGTGGCTAACTGACTAACAGGTGCCCACAAGGTTGTGGGTTCAAGCCCCAGTATTGGCAAGTAAAATATTTTAATTCTCTTTTGAAATGGAATAGTTTGTTTGCTTTTGTGACATTAAACTGTAAATCAATTTGTATATTAAAGAGAACTGTTCAAAAGATTGCTTTTTTTCTTTGTCTTTGTTGAAAGACTTGTTTGGCCTGCTTTTAATATGAGTTTCATGGTGTTGAAGTATGGAAAAGAAGCTATGTTGGTTCATTAGGCTTATTGAATGCTTGCAAAAGTCAGAAGTGGTAGCTCAGTGGGTTAAGCTGGTGGTTAACTGACTAACAGGTCCCCACAAGGTTGTGGGTTCAAGCCCCAGTATTGGCAAGTAAAACATTTTAATTCTCTTTTTAAATGTAATAGTTTGTTTGCTTTTGTGACATTAAACTGTAAATCTATTTGTTAATTAAAGAGACCTGTTCAAAAGATTGCTTTATTTATTTGTCTCTTGTGAAAAACTTGTTTGGCCTACTTTTAATATGAGTTACATGATGTTAAAGTATAGAAAAAAAGCAATGTTGGTTTATTAGGCTTATTGACTGATTAAACAAGTCAGAAATGGTAGCTCAGTAGGTTAAGCTGGTGGTTAACTGACTAACAGGTCCCCACAAGGTTGTGGGTTCAAGCCCCAGTATTGGCAAGTAAAAAAATTTAATTCTCTTTTGAAATGGAATAGTTTGTTTGCTTTTGTGACATTAAACTGTAAATCAATTTGTTCAATAAAGAGACCTGTTAAAAAGATTGCTTTTTTTCTTTGTCTTTGTTGAAAGACTTGTTTGGCCTACTTTTAATATGTGTTCCATGGTGTTGAAGTATGAAAAAGAAGCCATGTTGGTTCATTAGGCTTATTGACTGCTTACAAAAGTCAGAAATGGTAGCTCAGTGGGTTAAGCTGGTGGTTAACTGACTAACAGGTCCACACAAGGTTGTGGGTTCAAGCCGCAGTATAGCCAAGATAAAAAAAAAAATTCTCTTTTTAAATGTAATAGTTTGTTTGCTTTTGTGACATTAAACTGTAAATCTATTTGTTAATTAAAGAGACCTGTTCAAAAGATTGCTTTATTTCTTTGTCTTTGTTGAAAGACTTGTTTGGCCTACTTTTACTATGAGTTACATGGTGTTGAAGTAAAGAAAAAAAGCCATTTTGGTTTATTAGGCTTATTGACTGCTTGACCAAGTCAGAAATGGTAGCTCAGTAGGTTAAGCTGGTGGTTAACTGACTAACAGGTCCCCACAAGGTTGTGGGTTCAAGCCCCAGTATTGGCAAGTAAAATATTTTAATTCTCTTTTGAAATGGAATAGTTTGTTTGCTTTTGTGACATTAAACTGTAAATCAATTTGTATATTAAAGAGAACGGTTCAAAAGATTGCTTTTTTTCTTTCGTCTTTGTTGAAAGACTTGTTTGGCCTACTTTTAATATGAGTTTCATGGTGTTGAAGTATGGAAAAGAACCTATGTTGGTTCATTAGGCTTATTGACTGCTTGCAAAAGTCAGAAGTGGTAGCTCAGTGGGTTAAGCTGGTGGTTAACTGACTAACAGGTCGCCACAAGGTTTTGGGTTCAAGCCCCAGTATTGGCAAGTAAAAAATTTAAATTCTATTTTTAAATGTAATAGTTTGTTTGCTTTGTGACATTAAACTGTAAATCTATTTGTTAATTAAAGAGACCTGTTCAAAAGATTGCTTTATTTATTTGTCTTTTGTGAAAAACTTGTTTGGCCTACTTTTAATATGAGTTACATGATGTTAAAGTATAGAAAAAAAGCAATGTTGGTTTATTAGGCTTATTGACTGATTAAACAAGTCAGAAATGGTAGCTCAGTAGGTTAAGCTGGTGGTTAACTGACTAACAGGTCCCCACAAGGTTGTGGGTTCAAGCCCCAGTATTGGCAAGTAAAAAAATTTAATTCTCTTTTGAAATGGAATAGTTTGTTTGCTTTTGTGACATTTAACTGTAAATCAATTTGTTCAATAAAGAGACCTGTTAAAAAGATTGCTTTTTTTCTTTATCTTTGTTGAAAGACTTGTTTGGCCTACTTTTAATATGTGTTCCATGGTGTTGAAGTATGAAAAAGAAGCCATGTTGGTTCATTAGGCTTATTGACTGCTTACAAAAGTCAGAAATGGTAGCTCAGTGGGTTAAGCTGGTGGTTAACTGACTAACAGGTCCACACAAAGTTGTGGGTTCAAGCCGCAGTATAGCCAAGATAAAAAAAAAAATTCTCTTTTTAAATGTAATAGTTTGTTTGCTTTTGTGACATTAAACTGTAAATCTATTTGTTAATTAAAGAGACCTGTTCAAAAGATTGCTTTATTTCTTTGTCTTTGTTGAAAGACTTGTTTGGCCTACTTTTAATATGAGTTACATGGTGTTGAAGTAAAGAAAAAAAGCCATGTTGGTTTATTAGGCTTATTGACTGCTTGACCAAGTCAGAAATGGTAGCTCAGTAGGTTAAGCTGGTGGTTAACTGACTAACAGGTCCCCACAAGGTTGTGGGTTCAAGCCCCAGTATTGGCAAGTAAAATATTTTAATTCTCTTTTGAAATGGAATAGTTTGTTTGCTTTTGTGACATTAAACTGTAAATCAATTTGTATATTAAAGAGAACTGTTCAAACGATTGCTTTTTTTCTTTGTCTTTGTTGAAAGACTTGTTTGGCCTGCTTTTAATATGAGTTTCATGGTGTTGAAGTATGGAAAAGAAGCCATGTTGGTTCATTAGGCTTATTGACTGCTTGAACAAGTCAGAAGTGTTAGCTCAGTGGGTTAAGCTGGTGGTTAACTAATTAACAGGTCCCCACAAGGTTGTCGGTTCAAGCCCCAGTATTTGCAATAGAGAAATTTAATTCTCTTTTTAAATGTAATTGTTTGTTTGCTTTTGTGACATTAAACTGTAAATCTATTTGTTACTTAAGGAGACCTGTTCAAAAGATTGCTTTATTTCTTTGTCTTTGTTGAAAGACTTGTTTGGCCTACTTTTCATATGAGTTACATAGTGTTAAAGTATAGAAAAAAAGCCATGTTGGTTCATTAGGCTTATTGACTGCTTGCAAAAGTCAGAAGTGGTAGCTCAGTGGGTTAAGCTGGTGGTTAACTGACTAACAGGTATCCAGAAGGTTTTGGGTTCAAGCCCCAGTATTGGCAAGTAAAAAATTTCAATTCTCTTTTTAAATGTAATAGTTTGTTTGCTTTGTGACATTAAACTGTAAATCTATTTGTTAATTAAAGAGACCTGTTCAAAAAATTGCTTTATTTATTTGTCTTTTGTGAAAAACTTGTTTGGCCTACTTTTAATATGAGTTACATGGTGTTGAAGTAAAGAAAAAAAGCCATGTTGGTTTATTAGGCTTATTGACTGTTTGAACAAGTCAGAAATGGTAGCTCAGTAGGTTAAGCTGGTGGTTAACTGACTAACAGGTCCCCACAAGGTTGTGGGTTCAAGCCCCAGTATTGGCAATTAAACATTTTTTTTTTTTTTGAAATCTAATAGTTTGTTTGCTTTTGTGACATTAAACTGTAAATCAATTTGTTTATTAAAGAGACCTGTTCAAAAGATTGCTTTTTTTCTTTCGTCTTTGTTGAAAGACTTGTTTGGCCTACTTTTAAAGAGTTTCATGGTGTTGAAGTATGGAAAAGAAGCTATGTTGGTTCATTAGGCTTATTGAATGCTTGCAAAAGTCAGAAGTGGTAGCTCAGTGGGTTAAGCTGGTGGTTAACTGACTAACAGGTCCCCACAAGGTTGTGGGTTCAAGCCCCAGTATTGGCAAGTAAAACATTTTAATTCTCTTTTTAAAAGTAATAGTTTGTTTGCTTTTGTGACATTAAACTGTAAATCTATTTGTTAATTAAAGAGACCTGTTCAAAAGATTGCTTTATTTATTTGTCTTTTGTGAAAAACGTGTTTGGCCTACTTTTAATATGAGTTACATGATGTTAAAGTATAGAAAAAAAGCAATGTTGGTTTATTAGGCTTATTGACTGATTAAACAAGTCAGAAATGGTAGCTCAGTAGGTTAAGCTGGTGGTTAACTGCCTAACAGGTCCCCACAAGGTTGTGGGTTCAAGCCCCAGTATTGGCAAGTAAAAAAATTTAATTCTCTTTTGAAATGGAATAGTTTGTTTGCTTTTGTGACATTAAACTGTAAATCAATTTGTTCAATAAAGAGACCTGTTAAAAAGATTGATTTTTTTCTTTGTCTTTGTTGAAAGACTTGTTTGGCCTACTTTTAATATGTGTTCCATGGTGTTGAAGTATGAAAAAGAAGCCATGTTGGTTCATTAGGCTTATTGACTGCTTACAAACGTCAGAAATGGTAGCTCAGTGGGTTAAGCTGGTGGTTAACTGACTAACAGGTCCACACAAGGTTGTGGGTTCAAGCTGCAGTATAGCCAAGATAAAAAAAAAAATTCTCTTTTTAAATGTAATAGTTTGTTTGCTTTTATTACATTAAACTGTAAATCTATTTGTTAATTAAAGAGACCTGTTCAAAAGATTGCTTTATTTCTTTGTCTTTGTTGAAAGACTTGTTTGGCCTACTTTTAATATGAGTTTCATGGTGTTGAAGTATGGAAAAGAAGCTATGTTGGTTCATTAGGCTTATTGACTGCTTGCAAAAGTCAGAAGTGGTAGCTCAGTGGGTTAAGCTGGTGGTTAACTGACTAACAGGTCGCCACAAGGTTTCGGGATCAAGCCCCAGTATTGGCAAGTAAAAAATTTAAATTCTATTTTTAAATGTAATAGTTTGTTTGCTTTGTGACATTAAACTGTAAATCTATTTGTTAATTAAAGAGACCTGTTCAAAATATTGCTTTATTTATTTGTCTTTTGTGAAAAACTTGTTTGGCCTACTTTTAATATGAGTTACATGATGGTAAAGTATAGAAAAAAAGCAATGTTGGTTTATTAGGCTTATTGACTGATTAAACAAGTCAGAAATGGTAGCTCAGTAGGTTAAGCTGGTGGTTAACTGACTAACAGGTCCCCACAAGGTTGTGGGTTCAAGCCCCAGTATTGGCAAGTAAAAAAATTTAATTCTCTTTTGAAATGGAATAGTTTGTTTGCTTTTGTGACATTAAACTGTAAATCAATTTGTTCAATAAAGAGACCTGTTAAAAAGATTGATTTTTTTCTTTGTCTTTGTTGAAAGACTTGTTTGGCCTACTTTTAATATGTGTTCCATGGTGTTGAAGTATGAAAAAGAAGCCATGTTGGTTCATTAGGCTTATTGACTGCTTACAAACGTCAGAAATGGTAGCTCAGTGGGTTAAGCTGGTGGTTAACTGACTAACAGGTCCACACAAGGTTGTGGGTTCAAGCTGCAGTATAGCCAAGATAAAAAAAAAATTCTCTTTTTAAATGTAATAGTTTGTTTGCTTTTATTACATTAAACTGTAAATCTATTTGTTAATTAAAGAGACCTGTTCAAAAGATTGCTTTATTTCTTTGTCTTTGTTGAAAGACTTGTTTGGCCTACTTTTAATATGAGTTTCATGGTGTTGAAGTATGGAAAAGAAGCTATGTTGGTTCATTAGGCTTATTGACTGCTTGCAAAAGTCAGAAGTGGTAGCTCAGTGGGTTAAGCTGGTGGTTAACTGACTAACAGGTCGCCACAAGGTTTCGGGATCAAGCCCCAGTATTGGCAAGTAAAAAATTTAAATTCTATTTTTAAATGTAATAGTTTGTTTGCTTTGTGACATTAAACTGTAAATCTATTTGTTAATTAAAGAGACCTGTTCAAAATATTGCTTTATTTATTTGTCTTTTGTGAAAAACTTGTTTGGCCTACTTTTAATATGAGTTACATGATGGTAAAGTATAGAAAAAAAGCAATGTTGGTTTATTAGGCTTATTGACTGATTAAACAAGTCAGAAATGGTAGCTCAGTAGGTTAAGCTGGTGGTTAACTGACTAACAGGTCCCCACAAGGTTGTGGGTTCAAGCCCCAGTATTGGCAAGTAAAAAAATTTTAATTCTCTTTTGAAATGGAATAGTTTGTTTGCTTTTGTGACATTAAACTGTAAATCAATTTGTTCAATAAAGAGACCTGTTAAAAAGATTGCTTTTTTTCTTTGTCTTTGTTGAAAGACTTGTTTGGCCTACTTTTAATATGTGTTCCATGGTGTTGAAGTATGAAAAAGAAGCCATGTTGGTTCATTAGGCTTAT
Organism: Silurus aristotelis; assembly: GCF_946808225.1. NCBI lineage: Eukaryota > Metazoa > Chordata > Actinopteri > Siluriformes > Siluridae > Silurus > Silurus aristotelis. The sequence goes on along the minus strand of NC_139574.1, from coordinate 24,269,919 downwards.
TGACTGCTTACAAAAGTCAGAAATGGTAGTTCAGTGGGTTAAGCTGGTGGTTAACTGACTAACAGGTCCACACAAGGTTGTGGGTTCAAGCCGCAGTATAGCCAAGATAAAAAAAAAAATTATCTTTTTAAATGTAATAGTTTGTTTGCTTTTGTGACATTAAACTGTAAATCTATTTGTTAATTAAAGAGACCTGTTCAAAAGATTGCTTTATTTCTTTGTCTTTGTTGAAAGACTTGTTTGGCCTACTTTTAATATGAGTTACATGGTGTTGAAGTAAAGAAAAAAAGCCATGTTGGTTTATTAGGCTTATTGACTGCTTGACCAAGTCAGAAATGGTAGCTCAGTAGGTTAAGCTGGTGGTTAACTGACTAACAGGTCCCCACAAGGTTGTGGGTTCAAGCCCCAGTATTGGCAAGTAAAATATTTTAATTCTCTTTTGAAATGGAATAGTTTGTTTGCTTTTGTGACATTAAACTGTAAATCAATTTGTATATTAAAGAGAACTGTTCAAAAGATTGCTTTTTTTCTTTGTCTTTGTTGAAAGACTTGTTTGGCCTACTTTTAAAGAGTTTCATGGTGTTGAAGTATGGAAAAGAAGCTATGTTGGTTCATTAGGCTTATTGAATGCTTGCAAAAGTCAGAAGTGGTAGCTCAGTGGGTTAAGCTGGTGGTTAACTGACTAACAGGTCCCCACAAGGTTGTGGGTTCAAGCCCCAGTATTGGCAAGTAAAAAATTTTAATTCTCTTTTTAAATGTAATAGTTTGTTTGCTTTTGTGACATTAAACTGTAAATCTATTTGTTAATTAAAGAGACCTGTTCAAAAGATTGCTTTATTTATTTGTCTTTTGTGAAAAACGTGTTTGGCCTACTTTTAATATGAGTTACATGATGTTAAAGTATAGAAAAAAAGCAATGTTGGTTTATTAGGCTTATTGACTGATTAAACAAGTCAGAAATGGTAGCTCAGTAGGTTAAGCTGGTGGTTAACTGCCTAACAGGTCCCCACAAGGTTGTGGGTTCAAGCCCCAGTATTGGCAAGTAAAAAAATTTAATTCTCTTTTGAAATGGAATAGTTTGTTTGCTTTTGTGACATTAAACTGTAAATCAATTTGTTCAATAAAGAGACCTGTTAAAAAGATTGCTTTTTTTCTTTGTCTTTGTTGAAAGACTTGTTTGGCCTACTTTTAATATGTGTTCCATGGTGTTGAAGTATGAAAAAGAAGCCATGTTGGTTCATTAGGCTTATTGACTGCTTACAAAAGTCAGAAATGGTAGCTCAGTGGGTTAAGCTGGTGGTTAACTGACTAACAGGTCCACACAAGGTTGTGGGTTCAAGCCGCAGTATAGCCAAGATAAAAAAAAAAATTATCTTTTTAAATGTAATAGTTTGTTTGCTTTTGTGACATTAAACTGTAAATCTATTTGTTAATTAAAGAGACCTGTTCAAAAGATTGCTTTATTTCTTTGTCTTTGTTGAAAGACTTGTTTGGCCTACTTTTAATATGAGTTACATGGTGTTGAAGTAAAGAAAAAAAGCCATGTTGGTTTATTAGGCTTATTGACTGCTTGACCAAGTCAGAAATGGTAGCTCAGTAGGTTAAGCTGGTGGTTAACTGACTAACAGGTCCCCACAAGGTTGTGGGTTCAAGCCCCAGTATTGGCAAGTAAAATATTTTAATTCTCTTTTGAAATGGAATAGTTTGTTTGCTTTTGTGACATTAAACTGTAAATCAATTTGTATATTAAAGAGAACTGTTCAAAAGATTGCTTTTTTTCTTTGTCTTTGTTGAAAGACTTGTTTGGCCTACTTTTAAAGAGTTTCATGGTGTTGAAGTATGGAAAAGAAGCTATGTTGGTTCATTAGGCTTATTGAATGCTTGCAAAAGTCAGAAGTGGTAGCTCAGTGGGTTAAGCTGGTGGTTAACTGACTAACAGGTCCCCACAAGGTTGTGGGTTCAAGCCCCAGTATTGGCAAGTAAAAAATTTTAATTCTCTTTTTAAATGTAATAGTTTGTTTGCTTTTGTGACATTAAACTGTAAATCTATTTGTTAATTAAAGAGACCTGTTCAAAAGATTGCTTTATTTATTTGTCTTTTGTGAAAAACGTGTTTGGCCTACTTTTAATATGAGTTACATGATGTTAAAGTATAGAAAAAAAGCAATGTTGGTTTATTAGGCTTATTGACTGATTAAACAAGTCAGAAATGGTAGCTCAGTAGGTTAAGCTGGTGGTTAACTGCCTAACAGGTCCCCACAAGGTTGTGGGTTCAAGCCCCAGTATTGGCAAGTAAAAAAATTTAATTCTCTTTTGAAATGGAATAGTTTGTTTGCTTTTGTGACATTAAACTGTAAATCAATTTGTTCAATAAAGAGACCTGTTAAAAAGATTGCTTTTTTTCTTTGTCTTTGTTGAAAGACTTGTTTGGCCTACTTTTAATATGTGTTCCATGGTGTTGAAGTATGAAAAAGAATCCATGTTGGTTCATTAGGCTTATTGACTGCTTACAAAAGTCAGAAATGGTAGCTCAGTGGGTTAAGCTGGTGGTTAACTGACTAACAGGTCCACACAATTTTGTGGGTTCAAGCCGCAGTATAGCCAAGATAAAAAAAAAAATTCTCTTTTTAAATGTAATAGTTTGTTTGCTTTTGTGACATTAAACTGTAAATCTATTTGTTAATTAAAGAGACCTGTTCAAAAGATTGCTTTATTTCTTTGTCTTTGTTGAAAGACTTGTTTGGCCTACTTTTACTATGAGTTACATGGTGTTGAAGTAAAGAAAAAAAGCCATTTTGGTTTATTAGGCTTATTGACTGCTTGACCAAGTCAGAAATGGTAGCTCAGTAGGTTAAGCTGGTGGTTAACTGACTAACAGGTCCCCACAAGGTTTTGGGTTCAAGCCCCAGTATTGGCAATTAAAAAATTTCAATTCTATTTTAAATGTAATAGTTTGTTTGCTTTGTGACATTAAACTGTAAATCTATTTGTTAATTAAAGAGACCTGTTCAAAAGATTGCTTTATTTATTTGTCTTTTGTGAAAAACTTGTTTGGCCTACTTTTAATATGAGTTACATGGTGTTGAAGTAAAGAAAAAAAGCCATGTTGGTTTATTAGGCTTATTGACTGCTTGAACAAGTCAGAAATGTTAGCTCAGTAGGTTAAGCTGGTGGTTAACTGACTAACAGGTCCGCACAAGGTTGTGGGTTCAAGCCCCAGTATTGGCAATTAAACATTTTATTTCTCTTTTGAAATCTAATAGTTTGTTTGCTTTTGTGACATTAAACTGTAAATCAATTTGTTTATTAAAGAGAACTGTTCAAAAGATTGCTTTTTTTCTTTCGTCTTTGTTGAAAGACTTGTTTGGCCTACTTTTAATATGAGTTTCATGGTGTTGAAGTATGGAAAAGAAGCTATGTTGGTTCATTAGGCTTATTGACTGCTTGCAAAAGTCAGAAGTGGTAGCTCAGTGGGTTAAGCTGGTGGTTAACTGACTAACAGGTATCCAGAAGGTTTTGGGTTCAAGCCCCAGTATTGGCAAGTAAAAAATTTCAATTCTCTTTTTAAATGTAATAGTTTGTTTGCTTTGTGACATTAAACTGTAAATCTATTTGTTAATTAAAGAGACCTGTTCAAAAAATTGCTTTATTTATTTGTCTTTTGTGAAAAACTTGTTTGGCCTACTTTTAATATGAGTTACATGGTGTTGAAGTAAAGAAAAAAAGCCATGTTGGTTTATTAGGCTTATTGACTGTTTGAACAAGTCAGAAATGGTAGCTCAGTAGGTTAAGCTGGAGGTTAACTGACTAACAGGTCCGCACAAGGTTGTGGGTTCAAGCCCCAGTATTGGCAATTAAACATTTTATTTCTCTTTTGAAATCTAATAGTTTGTTTGCTTTTGTGACATTAAACTGTAAATCAATTTGTTTATTAAAGAGACCTGTTCAAAAGATTGCTTTTTTTCTTTCGTCTTTGTTGAAAGACTTGTTTGGCCTACTTTTAAAGAGTTTCATGGTGTTGAAGTATGGAAAAGAAGCTATGTTGGTTCATTAGGCTTATTGAATGCTTGCAAAAGTCAGAAGTGGTAGCTCAGTGGGTTAAGCTGGTGGTTAACTGACTAACAGGTCCCCACAAGGTTGTGGGTTCAAGCCCCAGTATTGGCAAGTAAAAAATTTTAATTATCTTTTTAAATGTAATAGTTTGTTTGCTTTTGTGACATTAAACTGTAAATCTATTTGTTAATTAAAGAGACCTGTTCAAAAGATTGCTTTATTTATTTGTCTTTTGTGAAAAACGTGTTTGGCCTACTTTTAATATGAGTTACATGATGTTAAAGTATAGAAAAAAAGCAATGTTGGTTTATTAGGCTTATTGACTGATTAAACAAGTCAGAAATGGTAGCTCAGTAGGTTAAGCTGGTGGTTAACTGCCTAACAGGTCCCCACAAGGTTGTGGGTTCAAGCCCCAGTATTGGCAATCAAACATTTTATTTCTCTTTTGAAATATAATAGTTTGTTTGCTTTTGTGACATTAAACTGTAAATCAATTTGTTTATTAAAGAGACCTGTTCAAAAGATTGCTTTTTTTCTTTCGTCTTTGTTGAAAGACTTGTTTGGCCTACTTTTAATATGAGTTTCATGGTGTTGAAGTATGGAAAAGAACCTATGTTGGTTCATTAGGCTTATTGACTGATTAAACAAGTCAGAAGTGGTAGCTCAGTGGGTTAAGCTGGTGGTTAACTGACTAACAGGTCGCCACAAGGTTTTGGGTTCAAGCCCCAGTATTGGCAAGTAAAAAATTTAAATTCTATTTTTAAATGTAATAGTTTGTTTGCTTTGTGACATTAAACTGTAAATCTATTTGTTAATTAAAGAGACCTGTTCAAAAGATTGCTTTATTTATTTGTCTTTTGTGAAAAACTTGATTGGCCTACTTTTAATGAGTTACATGATGTTAAAGTATAGAAAAAAAGCAATGTTGGTTTATTAGGCTTATTGACTGATTAAACAAGTCAGAAATGGTAGCTCAGTAGGTTAAGCTGGTGGTTAACTGACTAACAGGTCTGCACAAGGTTGTGGGTTCAAGCCCCAGTATTGGCAAGTAAAAAAAATTAATTCTCTTTTTAAATGTAATAGTTTGTTTGCTTTTGTGACATTAAACTGTAAATCAATTTGTTCAATAAAGAGACCTGTTAAAAAGATTGCTTTTTTTCTTTATCTTTGTTGAAAGACTTGTTTGGCCTACTTTTAATATGTGTTCCATGGTGTTGAAGTATGAAAAAGAAGCCATGTTGGTTCATTAGGCTTATTGACTGCTTACAAAAGTCAGAAATGGTAGCTCAGTGGGTTAAGCTGGTGGTTAACTGACTAACAGGTCCACACAAAGTTGTGGGTTCAAGCCGCAGTATAGCCAAGATAAAAAAAAAAATTATCTTTTTAAATGTAATAGTTTGTTTGCTTTTGTGACATTAAACTGTAAATCTATTTGTTAATTAAAGAGACCTGTTCAAAAGATTGCTTTATTTCTTTGTCTTTGTTGAAAGACTTGTTTGGCCTACTTTTAATATGAGTTACATGGTGTTGAAGTAAAGAAAAAAAGCCATTTTGGTTTATTAGGCTTATTGACTGCTTGACCAAGTCAGAAATGGTAGCTCAGTAGGTTAAGCTGGTGGTTAACTGACTAACAGGTCCCCACAAGGTTGTGGGTTCAAGCCCCAGTATTGGCAAGTAAAATATTTTAATTCTCTTTTGAAATGGAATAGTTTGTTTGCTTTTGTGACATTAAACTGTAAATCAATTTGTATATTAAAGAGAACTGTTCAAAAGATTGCTTTTTTTCTTTGTCTTTGTTGAAAGACTTGTTTGGCCTGCTTTTAATATGAGTTTCATGGTGTTGAAGTATGGAAAAGAAGCCATGTTGGTTCATTAGGCTTATTGACTGCTTGAACAAGTCAGAAGTGTTAGCTTAGTGGGTTAAGCTGGTGGTTAACTAACTAACAGGTCCCCACAAGGTTGTCGGTTCAAGCCCCAGTATTTGCAATAGAGAAATTTAATTCTCTTTTTAAATGTAATAGTTTGTTTGCTTTTGTGACATTAAACTGTAAATCTATTTGTTATTTAAGGAGACCTGTTCAAAAGATTGCTTTATTTCTTTGTCTTTGTTGAAAGACTTGTTTGGCCTACTTTTCATATGAGTTACATAGTGTTAAAGTATAGAAAAAAAGCCATGTTGGTTTATTAGGCTTATTGACTGCTTGAACAAGTCAGAAGTGGTAGCTCAGTAGGTTAAGCTGGTGGTTAATTGACTAAAAGGTCCCCACAAGGTTGTGGGTTCAAGCCCCAGTATAGACAAGGTAAACATTTTATTTCTCTTTTGAAATCTAATAGTTTGTTTGCTTTTGTGAGATTAAACTGTAAATCAATTTGTTTATTAAAGAGACCTGTTCAAAAGATTGCTTTTTTTCTTTCGTCTTTGTTGAAAGACTTGTTTGGCCTACTTTTAATATGAGTTTCATGGTGTTGAAGTATGGAAAAGAAGCTATGTTGGTTCATTAGGCTTATTGACTGCTGGCAAAAGTCAGAAGTGGTAGCTCAGTGGGTTAAGCTGGTGGTTAACTGACTAACAGGTCCCCACAAGGTTTTGGGTTCAAGCCCCAGTATTGGCAAGTAAAAAATTTCAATTCTCTTTTTAAATGTAATAGTTTGTTTGCTTTGTGACATTAAACTGTAAATCTATTTGTTAATTAAAGAGACCTGTTCAAAAGATTGCTTTATTTATTTGTCTTTTGTGAAAAACGTGTTTGGCCTACTTTTAATATGAGTTACATGATGTTAAAGTATAGAAAAAAAGCAATGTTGGTTTATTAGGCTTATTGACTGATTAAACAAGTCAGAAATGGTAGCTCAGTAGGTTAAGCTGGTGGTTAACTGCCTAACAGGTCCTCACAAGGTTGTGGGTTCAAGCCCCAGTATTGGCAAGTAAAAAATTTTAATTTTCTTTTGAAATGGAATAGTTTGTTTGCTTTTGTGACATTAAACTGTAAATCAATTTGTTCAATAAAGAGACCTGTTAAAAAGATTGATTTTTTTCTTTGTCTTTGTTGAAAGTCTTGTTTGGCCTACTTTTAATATGTGTTCCATGGTGTTGAAGTATGAAAAAGAAGCCATGTTGGTTCATTAGGTTTATTGACTGCTTACAAACGTCAGAAATGGTAGCTCAGTGGGTTAAGCTGGTGGTTAACTGACTAACAGGTCCACACAAGGTTGTGGGTTCAAGCCGCAGTATAGCCAAGATAAAAAAAAAAATTCTCTTTTTAAATGTAATAGTTTGTTTGCTTTTGTTACATTAAACTGTAAATCTATTTGTTAAAGAGACCTGTTCAAAAGATTGCTTTATTTATTTGTCTTTTGTGAAAAACTTGTTTGGCCTACTTTTAATATGAGTTACATGGTTTTGAAGTACAGAAAAAAAGCCATGTTGGTTTATTAGACTTATTGACTGCTTGAACAAGTCAGAAATGGTAGCTCAGTAGGTTAAGCTGGTGGTTAACTGACTAACAGGTCCGCACAAGGTTGTGGGTTCAAGCCCCAGTATTGGCAATTAAACATTTTATTTCTCTTTTGAAATCTAATAGTTTGTTTGCTTTTGTGACATTAAACTGTAAATCAATTTGTTTATTAAAGAGACCTGTTCAAAAGATTGCTTTTTTTCTTTCGTCTTTGTTGAAAGACTTGTTTGGCCTACTTTTAATATGAGTTTCATGGTGTTGAAGTATGGAAAAGTAGCTATGTTGGTTCATTAGGCTTATTGAATGCTTGCAAAAGTCAGAAGTGGTAGCTCAGTGGGTTAAGCTGGTGGTTAACTGACTAACAGGTCCCCACAAGGTTGTGGGTTCAAGCCCCAGTATTGGCAAGTAAAAAATTTTAATTCTCTTTTAAATGTAATAGTTTGTTTGCTTTGTGACATTAAACTGTAAATCTATTTGTTAATTAAAGAGACCTGTTCAAAAGATTGCTTTATTTATTTGTCTTTTGTGAAAAACTTGTTTGGCCTACTTTTAATATGAGTTACATGGTGTTGAAGTAAAGAAAAAAAGCCATGTTGGTTTATTAGGCTTATTGACTGCTTGAACAAGTCAGAAATGGTAGCTCAGTGGGTTAATCTGGTGGTTAACTGACTAACAGGTCCGCACAAGGTTGTGGGTTTAAGCCCCTGTATTGGCAATTAAACATTTTATTTCTCTTTTGAAATCTAATAGTTTGTTTGCTTTTGTGACATTAAACTGTAAATCAATTTGTTTATTAAAGAGACCTGTTCAAAAGATTGCTTTTTTTCTTTCGTCTTTGTTGAAAGACTTGTTTGGCCTACTTTTAAAGAGTTTCATGGTGTTGAAGTATGGAAAAGAAGCTATGTTGGTTCATTAGGCTTATTGAATGCTTGCAAAAGTCAGAAGTGGTAGCTCAGTGGGTTAAGCTGGTGGTTAACTGACTAACAGGTCCCCACAAGGTTGTGGGTTCAAGCCCCAGTATTGGCAATCAAACATTTTATTTCTCTTTTGAAATCTAATAGTTTGTTTGCTTTTGTGACATTAAACTGTAAATCAATTTGTTTATTAAAGAGACCTGTTCAAAAGATTGCTTTTTTTCTTTCGTCTTTGTTGAAAGACTTGTTTGGCCTACTTTTAATATGAGTTTCATGGTGTTGAAGTATGGAAAAGAACCTATGTTGGTTCATTAGGCTTATTGACTGCTTGCAAAAGTCAGAAGTGGTAGCTCAGTGGGTTAAGCTGGTGGTTAACTGACTAACAGGTCGCCACAAGGTTTTGGGTTCAAGCCCCAGTATTGGCAAGTAAAAAATTTAAATTCTATTTTTAAATGTAATAGTTTGTTTGCTTTGTGACATTAAACTGTAAATCTATTTGTTAATTAAAGAGACCTGTTCAAAAGATTGCTTTATTTATTTGTCTTTTGTGAAAAACTTGATTGGCCTACTTTTAATATGAGTTACATGATGTTAAAGTATAGAAAAAAAGCAATGTTGGTTTATTAGGCTTATTGACTGATTAAACAAGTCAGAAATGGTAGCTCAGTAGGTTAAGCTGGTGGTTAACTGACTAACAGGTCTGCACAAGGTTGTGGGTTCAAGCCCCAGTATTGGCAAGTAAAAAAAATTAATTCTCTTTTTAAATGTAATAGTTTGTTTGCTTTTGTGACATTAAACTGTAAATCAATTTGTTCAATAAAGAGACCTGTTAAAAAGATTGCTTTTTTTCTTTATCTTTGTTGAAAGACTTGTTTGGCCTACTTTTAATATGTGTTCCATGGTGTTGAAGTATGAAAAAGAAGCCATGTTGGTTCATTAGGCTTATTGACTGCTTACAAAAGTCAGAAATGGTAGCTCAGTGGGTTAAGCTGGTGGTTAACTGACTAACAGGTCCACACAAAGTTGTGGGTTCAAGCCGCAGTATAGCCAAGATAAAAAAAAAAATTATCTTTTTAAATGTAATAGTTTGTTTGCTTTTGTGACATTTAACCGTAAATCTATTTGTTAATTAAAGAGACCTGTTCAAAAGATTGCTTTATTTCTTTGTCTTTGTTGAAAGACTTGTTTGGCCTACTTTTAATATGAGTTACATGGTGTTGAAGTAAAGAAAAAAAGCCATTTTGGTTTATTAGGCTTATTGACTGCTTGACCAAGTCAGAAATGGTAGCTCAGTAGGTTAAGCTGGTGGTTAACTGACTAACAGGTCCCCACAAGGTTGTGGGTTCAAGCCCCAGTATTGGCAAGTAAAATATTTTAATTCTCTTTTGAAATGGAATAGTTTGTTTGCTTTTGTGACATTAAACTGTAAATCAATTTGTATATTAAAGAGAACTGTTCAAAAGATTGCTTTTTTTCTTTGTCTTTGTTGAAAGACTTGTTTGGCCTGCTTTTAATATGAGTTTCATGGTGTTGAAGTATGGAAAAGAAGCCATGTTGGTTCATTAGGCTTATTGACTGCTTGAACAAGTCAGAAGTGTTAGCTCAGTGGGTTAAGCTGGTGGTTAACTAACTAACAGGTCCCCACAAGGTTGTCGGTTCAAGCCCCAGTATTTGCAATAGAGAAATTTAATTCTCTTTTTAAATGTAATAGTTTGTTTGCTTTTGTGACATTAAACTGTAAATCTATTTGTTATTTAAGGAGACCTGTTCAAAAGATTGCTTTATTTCTTTGTCTTTGTTGAAAGACTTGTTTGGCCTACTTTTCATATGAGTTACATAGTGTTAAAGTATAGAAAAAAAGCCATGTTGGTTTATTAGGCTTATTGACTGCTTGAACAAGTCAGAAGTGGTAGCTCAGTAGGTTAAGCTGGTGGTTAACTGACTAAAAGGTCCCCACAAGGTTGTGGGTTCAAGCCCCAGTATAGACAAGGTAAACATTTTATTTCTCTTTTGAAATCTAATAGTTTGTTTGCTTTTGTGACATTAAACTGTAAATCAATTTGTTTATTAAAGAGACCTGTTCAAAAGATTGCTTTTTTTCTTTCGTCTTTGTTGAAAGACTTGTTTGGCCTGCTTTTAATATGAGTTTCATGGTGTTGAAGTATAGAAAAAAAGCAATGTTGGTTTATTAGGCTTATTGACTGATTAAACAAGTCAGAAATGGTAGCTCAGTAGGTTAAGCTGGTGGTTAACTACCTAACAGGTCCTCACAAGGTTGTGGGTTCAAGCCCCAGTATTGGCAAGTAAAAAATTTTAATTTTCTTTTGAAATGGAATAGTTTGTTTGCTTTTGTGACATTAAACTGTAAATCAATTTGTTCAATAAAGAGACCTGTTAAAAAGATTGATTTTTTTCTTTGTCTTTGTTGAAAGTCTTGTTTGGCCTACTTTTAATATGTGTTCCATGGTGTTGAAGTATGAAAAAGAAGCCATGTTGGTTCATTAGGTTTATTGACTGCTTACAAACGTCAGAAATGGTAGCTCAGTGGGTTAAGCTGGTGGTTAACTGACTAACAGGTCCACACAAGGTTGTGGGTTCAAGCCGCAGTATAGCCAAGATAAAAAAAAAAATTCTCTTTTTAAATGTAATAGTTTGTTTGCTTTTGTTACATTAAACTGTAAATCTATTTGTTAAAGAGACCTGTTCAAAAGATTGCTTTATTTATTTGTCTTTTGTGAAAAACTTGTTTGGCCTACTTTTAATATGAGTTACATGGTTTTGAAGTACAGAAAAAAAGCCATGTTGGTTTATTAGACTTATTGACTGCTTGAACAAGTCAGAAATGGTAGCTCAGTAGGTTAAGCTGGTGGTTAACTGACTAACAGGTCCGCACAAGGTTGTGGGTTCAAGCCCCAGTATTGGCAATTAAACATTTTATTTCTCTTTTGAAATCTAATAGTTTGTTTGCTTTTGTGACATTAAACTGTAAATCAATTTGTTTATTAAAGAGACCTGTTCAAAAGATTGCTTTTTTTCTTTCGTCTTTGTTGAAAGACTTGTTTGGCCTACTTTTAATATGAGTTTCATGGTGTTGAAGTATGGAAAAGTAGCTATGTTGGTTCATTAGGCTTATTGAATGCTTGCAAAAGTCAGAAGTGGTAGCTCAGTGGGTTAAGCTGGTGGTTAACTGACTAACAGGTCCCCACAAGGTTGTGGGTTCAAGCCCCAGTATTGGCAAGTAAAAAATTTTAATTCTCTTTTAAATGTAATAGTTTGTTTGCTTTGTGACATTAAACTGTAAATCTATTTGTTAATTAAAGAGACCTGTTCAAAAGATTGCTTTATTTATTTGTCTTTTGTGAAAAACTTGTTTGGCCTACTTTTAATATGAGTTACATGGTGTTGAAGTAAAGAAAAAAAGCCATGTCGGTTTATTAGGCTTATTGACTGCTTGAACAAGTCAGAAATGGTAGCTCAGTGGGTTAATCTGGTGGTTAACTGACTAACAGGTCCGCACAAGGTTGTGGGTTTAAGCCCCTGTATTGGCAATTAAACATTTTATTTCTCTTTTGAAATCTAATAGTTTGTTTGCTTTTGTGACATTAAACTGTAAATCAATTTGTTTATTAAAGAGACCTGTTCAAAAGATTGCTTTTTTTCTTTCGTCTTTGTTGAAAGACTTGTTTGGCCTACTTTTAAAGAGTTTCATGGTGTTGAAGTATGGAAAAGAAGCTATGTTGGTTCATTAGGCTTATTGAATGCTTGCAAAAGTCAGAAGTGGTAGCTCAGTGGGTTAAGCTGGTGGTTAACTGACTAACAGGTCCCCACAAGGTTGTGGGTTCAAGCCCCAGTATTGGCAATCAAACATTTTATTTCTCTTTTGAAATCTAATAGTTTGTTTGCTTTTGTGACATTAAACTGTAAATCAATTTGTTTATTAAAGAGACCTGTTCAAAAGATTGCTTTTTTTCTTTCGTCTTTGTTGAAAGACTTGTTTGGCCTACTTTTAATATGAGTTTCATGGTGTTGAAGTATGGAAAAGAACCTATGTTAGTTCATTAGGCTTATTGACTGCTTGCAAAAGTCAGAAGTGGTAGCTCAGTGGGTTAAGCTGGTGGTTAACTGACTAACAGGTCGCCACAAGGTTTTGGGTTCAAGCCCCAGTATTGGCAAGTAAAAAATTTAAATTCTATTTTTAAATGTAATAGTTTGTTTGCTTTGTGACATTAAACTGTAAATCTATTTGTTAATTAAAGAGACCTGTTCAAAAGATTGCTTTATTTATTTGTCTTTTGTGAAAAACTTGATTGGCCTACTTTTAATATGAGTTACATGATGTTAAAGTATAGAAAAAAAGCAATGTTGGTTTATTAGGCTTATTGACTGATTAAACAAGTCAGAAATGGTAGCTCAGTAGGTTAAGCTGGTGGTTAACTGACTAACAGGTCTGCACAAGGTTGTGGGTTCAAGCCCCAGTATTGGCAAGTAAAAAAAATTATTTCTCTTTTTAAATGTAATAGTTTGTTTGCTTTTGTGACATTAAACTGTAAATCAATTTGTTCAATAAAGAGACCTGTTAAAAAGATTGCTTTTTTTCTTTATCTTTGTTGAAAGACTTGTTTGGCCTACTTTTAATATGTGTTCCATGGTGTTGAAGTATGAAAAAGAAGCCATGTTGGTTCATTAGGCTTATTGACTGCTTACAAAAGTCAGAAATGGTAGCTCAGTGGGTTAAGCTGGTGGTTAACTGACTAACAGGTCCACACAAAGTTGTGGGTTCAAGCCGCAGTATAGCCAAGATAAAAAAAAAAATTATCTTTTTAAATGTAATAGTTTGTTTGCTTTTGTGACATTTAACCGTAAATCTATTTGTTAATTAAAGAGACCTGTTCAAAAGATTGCTTTATTTCTTTGTCTTTGTTGAAAGACTTGTTTGGCCTACTTTTAATATGAGTTACATGGTGTTGAAGTAAAGAAAAAAAGCCATTTTGGTTTATTAGGCTTATTGACTGCTTGACCAAGTCAGAAATGGTAGCTCAGTAGGTTAAGCTGGTGGTTAACTGACTAACAGGTCCCCACAAGGTTGTGGGTTCAAGCCCCAGTATTGGCAAGTAAAATATTTTAATTCTCTTTTGAAATGGAATAGTTTGTTTGCTTTTGTGACATTAAACTGTAAATCAATTTGTATATTAAAGAGAACTGTTCAAAAGATTGCTTTTTTTCTTTGTCTTTGTTGAAAGACTTGTTTGGCCTGCTTTTAATATGAGTTTCATGGTGTTGAAGTATGGAAAAGAAGCCATGTTGGTTCATTAGGCTTATTGACTGCTTGAACAAGTCAGAAGTGTTAGCTCAGTGGGTTACGCTGGTGGTTAACTAACTAACAGGTCCCCACAAGGTTGTCGGTTCAAGCCCCAGTATTTGCAATAGAGAAATTTAATTCTCTTTTTAAATGTAATAGTTTGTTTGCTTTTGTGACATTAAACTGTAAATCTATTTGTTATTTAAGGAGACCTGTTCAAAAGATTGCTTTATTTCTTTGTCTTTGTTGAAAGACTTGTTTGGCCTACTTTTCATATGAGTTACATAGTGTTAAAGTATAGAAAAAAAGCCATGTTGGTTTATTAGGCTTATTGACTGCTTGAACAAGTCAGAAGTGGTAGCTCAGTAGGTTAAGCTGGTGGTTAACTGACTAAAAGGTCCCCACAAGGTTGTGGGTTCAAGCCCCAGTATAGACAAGGTAAACATTTTATTTCTCTTTTGAAATCTAATAGTTTGTTTGCTTTTGTGACATTAAACTGTAAATCAATTTGTTTATTAAAGAGACCTGTTCAAAAGATTGCTTTTTTTCTTTCGTCTTTGTTGAAAGACTTGTTTGGCCTGCTTTTAATATGAGTTTCATGGTGTTGAAGTATAGAAAAAAAGCAATGTTGGTTTATTAGGCTTATTGACTGATTAAACAAGTCAGAAATGGTAGCTCAGTAGGTTAAGCTGGTGGTTAACTGCCTAACAGGTCCTCACAAGGTTGTGGGTTCAAGCCCCAGTATTGGCAAGTAAAAAATTTTAATTTTCTTTTGAAATGGAATAGTTTGTTTGCTTTTGTGACATTAAACTGTAAATCAATTTGTTCAATAAAGAGACCTGTTAAAAAGATTGATTTTTTTCTTTGTCTTTGTTGAAAGTCTTGTTTGGCCTACTTTTAATATGTGTTCCATGGTGTTGAAGTATGAAAAAGAAGCCATGTTGGTTCATTAGGTTTATTGACTGCTTACAAACGTCAGAAATGGTAGCTCAGTGGGTTAAGCTGGTGGTTAACTGACTAACAGGTCCACACAAGGTTGTGGGTTCAAGCCGCAGTATAGCCAAGATAAAAAAAAAAATTCTCTTTTTAAATGTAATAGTTTGTTTGCTTTTGTTACATTAAACTGTAAATCTATTTGTTAAAGAGACCTGTTCAAAAGATTGCTTTATTTATTTGTCTTTTGTGAAAAACTTGTTTGGCCTACTTTTAATATGAGTTACATGGTTTTGAAGTACAGAAAAAAAGCCATGTTGGTTTATTAGACTTATTGACTGCTTGAACAAGTCAGAAATGGTAGCTCAGTAGGTTAAGCTGGTGGTTAACTGACTAACAGGTCCGCACAAGGTTGTGGGTTCAAGCCCCAGTATTGGCAATTAAACATTTTATTTCTCTTTTGAAATCTAATAGTTTGTTTGCTTTTGTGACATTAAACTGTAAATCAATTTGTTTATTAAAGAGACCTGTTCAAAAGATTGCTTTTTTTCTTTCGTCTTTGTTGAAAGACTTGTTTGGCCTACTTTTAATATGAGTTTCATGGTGTTGAAGTATGGAAAAGTAGCTATGTTGGTTCATTAGGCTTATTGAATGCTTGCAAAAGTCAGAAGTGGTAGCTCAGTGGGTTAAGCTGGTGGTTAACTGACTAACAGGTCCCCACAAGGTTGTGGGTTCAAGCCCCAGTATTGGCAAGTAAAAAATTTTAATTCTCTTTTAAATGTAATAGTTTGTTTGCTTTGTGACATTAAACTGTAAATCTATTTGTTAATTAAAGAGACCTGTTCAAAAGATTGCTTTATTTATTTGTCTTTTGTGAAAAACTTGTTTGGCCTACTTTTAATATGAGTTACATGGTGTTGAAGTAAAGAAAAAAAGCCATGTTGGTTTATTAGGCTTATTGACTGCTTGAACAAGTCAGAAATGGTAGCTCAGTGGGTTAATCTGGTGGTTAACTGACTAACAGGTCCGCACAAGGTTGTGGGTTTAAGCCCCTGTATTGGCAATTAAACATTTTATTTCTCTTTTGAAATCTAATAGTTTGTTTGCTTTTGTGACATTAAACTGTAAATCAATTTGTTTATTAAAGAGACCTGTTCAAAAGATTGCTTTTTTTCTTTCGTCTTTGTTGAAAGACTTGTTTGGCCTACTTTTAAAGAGTTTCATGGTGTTGAAGTATGGAAAAGAAGCTATGTTGGTTCATTAGGCTTATTGAATGCTTGCAAAAGTCAGAAGTGGTAGCTCAGTGGGTTAAGCTGGTGGTTAACTGACTAACAGGTCCCCACAAGGTTGTGGGTTCAAGCCCCAGTATTGGCAATCAAACATTTTATTTCTCTTTTGAAATCTAATAGTTTGTTTGCTTTTGTGACATTAAACTGTAAATCAATTTGTTTATTAAAGAGACCTGTTCAAAAGATTGCTTTTTTTCTTTCGTCTTTGTTGAAAGACTTGTTTGGCCTACTTTTAATATGAGTTTCATGGTGTTGAAGTATGGAAAAGAACCTATGTTGGTTCATTAGGCTTATTGACTGCTTGCAAAAGTCAGAAGTGGTAGCTCAGTGGGTTAAGCTGGTGGTTAACTGACTAACAGGTCGCCACAAGGTTTTGGGTTCAAGCCCCAGTATTGGCAAGTAAAAAATTTAAATTCTATTTTTAAATGTAATAGTTTGTTTGCTTTGTGACATTAAACTGTAAATCTATTTGTTAATTAAAGAGACCTGTTCAAAAGATTGCTTTATTTATTTGTCTTTTGTGAAAAACTTGATTGGCCTACTTTTAATATGAGTTACATGATGTTAAAGTATAGAAAAAAAGCAATGTTGGTTTATTAGGCTTATTGACTGATTAAACAAGTCAGAAATGGTAGCTCAGTAGGTTAAGCTGGTGGTTAACTGACTAACAGGTCTGCACAAGGTTGTGGGTTCAAGCCCCAGTATTGGCAAGTAAAAAAAATTATTTCTCTTTTTAAATGTAATAGTTTGTTTGCTTTTGTGACATTAAACTGTAAATCAATTTGTTCAATAAAGAGACCTGTTAAAAAGATTGCTTTTTTTCTTTATCTTTGTTGAAAGACTTGTTTGGCCTACTTTTAATATGTGTTCCATGGTGTTGAAGTATGAAAAAGAAGCCATGTTGGTTCATTAGGCTTATTGACTGCTTACAAAAGTCAGAAATGGTAGCTCAGTGGGTTAAGCTGGTGGTTAACTGACTAACAGGTCCACACAAAGTTGTGGGTTCAAGCCGCAGTATAGCCAAGATAAAAAAAAAAATTATCTTTTTAAATGTAATAGTTTGTTTGCTTTTGTGACATTTAACCGTAAATCTATTTGTTAATTAAAGAGACCTGTTCAAAAGATTGCTTTATTTCTTTGTCTTTGTTGAAAGACTTGTTTGGCCTACTTTTAATATGAGTTACATGGTGTTGAAGTAAAGAAAAAAAGCCATTTTGGTTTATTAGGCTTATTGACTGCTTGACCAAGTCAGAAATGGTAGCTCAGTAGGTTAAGCTGGTGGTTAACTGACTAACAGGTCCCCACAAGGTTGTGGGTTCAAGCCCCAGTATTGGCAAGTAAAATATTTTAATTCTCTTTTGAAATGGAATAGTTTGTTTGCTTTTGTGACATTAAACTGTAAATCAATTTGTATATTAAAGAGAACTGTTCAAAAGATTGCTTTTTTTCTTTGTCTTTGTTGAAAGACTTGTTTGGCCTGCTTTTAATATGAGTTTCATGGTGTTGAAGTATGGAAAAGAAGCCATGTTGGTTCATTAGGCTTATTGACTGCTTGAACAAGTCAGAAGTGTTAGCTCAGTGGGTTACGCTGGTGGTTAACTAACTAACAGGTCCCCACAAGGTTGTCGGTTCAAGCCCCAGTATTTGCAATAGAGAAATTTAATTCTCTTTTTAAATGTAATAGTTTGTTTGCTTTTGTGACATTAAACTGTAAATCTATTTGTTATTTAAGGAGACCTGTTCAAAAGATTGCTTTATTTCTTTGTCTTTGTTGAAAGACTTGTTTGGCCTACTTTTCATATGAGTTACATAGTGTTAAAGTATAGAAAAAAAGCCATGTTGGTTTATTAGGCTTATTGACTGCTTGAACAAGTCAGAAGTGGTAGCTCAGTAGGTTAAGCTGGTGGTTAACTGACTAAAAGGTCCCCACAAGGTTGTGGGTTCAAGCCCCAGTATAGACAAGGTAAACATTTTATTTCTCTTTTGAAATCTAATAGTTTGTTTGCTTTTGTGACATTAAACTGTAAATCAATTTGTTTATTAAAGAGACCTGTTCAAAAGATTGCTTTTTTTCTTTCGTCTTTGTTGAAAGACTTGTTTGGCCTGCTTTTAATATGAGTTTCATGGTGTTGAAGTATAGAAAAAAAGCAATGTTGGTTTATTAGGCTTATTGACTGATTAAACAAGTCAGAAATGGTAGCTCAGTAGGTTAAGCTGGTGGTTAACTGCCTAACAGGTCCTCACAAGGTTGTGGGTTCAAGCCCCAGTATTGGCAAGTAAAAAATTTTAATTTTCTTTTGAAATGGAATAGTTTGTTTGCTTTTGTGACATTAAACTGTAAATCAATTTGTTCAATAAAGAGACCTGTTAAAAAGATTGATTTTTTTCTTTGTCTTTGTTGAAAGTCTTGTTTGGCCTACTTTTAATATGTGTTCCATGGTGTTGAAGTATGAAAAAGAAGCCATGTTGGTTCATTAGGTTTATTGACTGCTTACAAACGTCAGAAATGGTAGCTCAGTGGGTTAAGCTGGTGGTTAACTGACTAACAGGTCCACACAAGGTTGTGGGTTCAAGCCGCAGTATAGCCAAGATAAAAAAAAAAATTCTCTTTTTAAATGTAATAGTTTGTTTGCTTTTGTTACATTAAACTGTAAATCTATTTGTTAAAGAGACCTGTTCAAAAGATTGCTTTATTTATTTGTCTTTTGTGAAAAACTTGTTTGGCCTACTTTTAATATGAGTTACATGGTTTTGAAGTACAGAAAAAAAGCCATGTTGGTTTATTAGACTTATTGACTGCTTGAACAAGTCAGAAATGGTAGCTCAGTAGGTTAAGCTGGTGGTTAACTGACTAACAGGTCCGCACAAGGTTGTGGGTTCAAGCCCCAGTATTGGCAATTAAACATTTTATTTCTCTTTTGAAATCTAATAGTTTGTTTGCTTTTGTGACATTAAACTGTAAATCAATTTGTTTATTAAAGAGACCTGTTCAAAAGATTGCTTTTTTTCTTTCGTCTTTGTTGAAAGACTTGTTTGGCCTACTTTTAATATGAGTTTCATGGTGTTGAAGTATGGAAAAGTAGCTATGTTGGTTCATTAGGCTTATTGAATGCTTGCAAAAGTCAGAAGTGGTAGCTCAGTGGGTTAAGCTGGTGGTTAACTGACTAACAGGTCCCCACAAGGTTGTGGGTTCAAGCCCCAGTATTGGCAAGTAAAAAATTTTAATTCTCTTTTAAATGTAATAGTTTGTTTGCTTTGTGACATTAAACTGTAAATCTATTTGTTAATTAAAGAGACCTGTTCAAAAGATTGCTTTATTTATTTGTCTTTTGTGAAAAACTTGTTTGGCCTACTTTTAATATGAGTTACATGGTGTTGAAGTAAAGAAAAAAAGCCATGTTGGTTTATTAGGCTTATTGACTGCTTGAACAAGTCAGAAATGGTAGCTCAGTGGGTTAATCTGGTGGTTAACTGACTAACAGGTCCGCACAAGGTTGTGGGTTTAAGCCCCAGTATTGGCCATTAAACATTTTATTTCTCTTTTGAAATGTAATAGTTTGTTTGCTTTTTGGGACATTAAACTGTAAATCAATTTGTTTATTAAAGAGACCTGTTAAAAAGATTGATTTTTTTCTTTGTCTTTGTTGAAAGACTTGTTTGGCCTACTTTTAATATGTGTTCCATGGTGTTGAAGTATGAAAAAGAAGCCATGTTGGTTCATTAGGCTTATTGACTGCTTACAAATGTCAGAAATGGTAGCTCAGTGGGTTAAGCTGGTGGTTAACTGACTAACAGGTCCACACAAGGTTGTGGGTTCAAGCTGCAGTATAGCCAAGATAAAAAAAAAATTCTCTTTTTAAATGTAATAGTTTGTTTGCTTTTATTACATTAAACTGTAAATCAATTTGTTTATTAAAGAGACCTGTTAAAAAGATTGATTTTTTTCTTTGTCTTTGTTGAAAAACTTGTTTGGCCTACTTTTAATATGAGTTACATGATGGTAAAGTATAGAAAAAAAGCAATGTTGGTTTATTAGGCTTATTGACTGATTAAACAAGTCAGAAATGGTAGCTCAGTAGGTTAAGCTGGTGGTTAACTGACTAACAGGTCCCCACAAGGTTGTGGGTTCAAGCCACAGTATTGGCAAGTAAAAAAATTTTAATTCTCTTTTGAAATGGAATAGTTTGTTTGCTTTTGTGACATTAAACTGTAAATCAATTTGTTCAATAAAGAGACCTGTTAAAAAGATTGCTTTTTTTCTTTGTCTTTGTTGAAAGACTTGTTTGGCCTACTTTTAATATGTGTTCCATGGTGTTGAAGTATGAAAAAGAAGCCATGTTGGTTCATTAGGCTTATTGACTGCTTACAAAAGTCAGAAATGGTAGTTCAGTGGGTTAAGCTGGTGGTTAACTGACTAACAGGTCCACACAAGGTTGTGGGTTCAAGCCGCAGTATAGCCAAGATAAAAAAAAAAATTATCTTTTTAAATGTAATAGTTTGTTTGCTTTTGTGACATTAAACTGTAAATCTATTTGTTAATTAAAGAGACCTGTTCAAAAGATTGCTTTATTTCTTTGTCTTTGTTGAAAGACTTGTTTGGCCTACTTTTAATATGAGTTACATGGTGTTGAAGTAAAGAAAAAAAGCCATGTTGGTTTATTAGGCTTATTGACTGCTTGACCAAGTCAGAAATGGTAGCTCAGTAGGTTAAGCTGGTGGTTAACTGACTAACAGGTCCCCACAAGGTTGTGGGTTCAAGCCCCAGTATTGGCAAGTAAAATATTTTAATTCTCTTTTGAAATGGAATAGTTTGTTTGCTTTTGTGACATTAAACTGTAAATCAATTTGTATATTAAAGAGAACTGTTCAAAAGATTGCTTTTTTTCTTTGTCTTTGTTGAAAGACTTGTTTGGCCTACTTTTAAAGAGTTTCATGGTGTTGAAGTATGGAAAAGAAGCTATGTTGGTTCATTAGGCTTATTGAATGCTTGCAAAAGTCAGAAGTGGTAGCTCAGTGGGTTAAGCTGGTGGTTAACTGACTAACAGGTCCCCACAAGGTTGTGGGTTCAAGCCCCAGTATTGGCAAGTAAAAAATTTTAATTCTCTTTTTAAATGTAATAGTTTGTTTGCTTTTGTGACATTAAACTGTAAATCTATTTGTTAATTAAAGAGACCTGTTCAAAAGATTGCTTTATTTATTTGTCTTTTGTGAAAAACGTGTTTGGCCTACTTTTAATATGAGTTACATGATGTTAAAGTATAGAAAAAAAGCAATGTTGGTTTATTAGGCTTATTGACTGCTTGACCAAGTCAGAAATGGTAGCTCAGTAGGTTAAGCTGGTGGTTAACTGCCTAACAGGTCCCCACAAGGTTGTGGGTTCAAGCCCCAGTATTGGCAAGTAAAATATTTTAATTCTCTTTTGAAATGGAATAGTTTGTTTGCTTTTGTGACATTAAACTGTAAATCAATTTGTATATTAAAGAGAACTGTTCAAAAGATTGCTTTTTTTCTTTGTCTTTGTTGAAAGACTTGTTTGGCCTACTTTTAAAGAGTTTCATGGTGTTGAAGTATGGAAAAGAAGCTATGTTGGTTCATTAGGCTTATTGAATGCTTGCAAAAGTCAGAAGTGGTAGCTCAGTGGGTTAAGCTGGTGGTTAACTGACTAACAGGTCCCCACAAGGTTGTGGGTTCAAGCCCCAGTATTGGCAAGTAAAAAATTTTAATTCTCTTTTTAAATGTAATAGTTTGTTTGCTTTTGTGACATTAAACTGTAAATCTATTTGTTAATTAAAGAGACCTGTTCAAAAGATTGCTTTATTTATTTGTCTTTTGTGAAAAACGTGTTTGGCCTACTTTTAATATGAGTTACATGATGTTAAAGTATAGAAAAAAAGCAATGTTGGTTTATTAGGCTTATTGACTGATTAAACAAGTCAGAAATGGTAGCTCAGTAGGTTAAGCTGGTGGTTAACTGCCTAACAGGTCCCCACAAGGTTGTGGGTTCAAGCCCCAGTATTGGCAAGTAAAAAAATTTAATTCTCTTTTGAAATGGAATAGTTTGTTTGCTTTTGTGACATTAAACTGTAAATCTATTTGTTAATTAAAGAGACCTGTTAAAAAGATTGCTTTTTTTCTTTGTCTTTGTTGAAAGACTTGTTTGGCCTACTTTTAATATGTGTTCCATGGTGTTGAAGTATGAAAAAGAAGCCATGTTGGTTCATTAGGCTTATTGACTGCTTGACCAAGTCAGAAATGGTAGCTCAGTAGGTTAAGCTGGTGGTTAACTGACTAACAGGTCCCCACAAGGTTTTGGGTTCAAGCCCCAGTATTGGCAATTAAAAAATTTCAATTCTCTTTTTAAATGTAATAGTTTGTTTGCTTTGTGACATTAAACTGTAAATCTATTTGTTAATTAAAGAGACCTGTTCAAAAGATTGCTTTATTTATTTGTCTTTTGTGAAAAACTTGTTTGGCCTACTTTTAATATGAGTTACATGGTGTTGAAGTAAAGAAAAAAAGCCATGTTGGTTTATTAGGCTTATTGACTGCTTGAACAAGTCAGAAATGTTAGCTCAGTAGGTTAAGCTGGTGGTTAACTGACTAACAGGTCCGCACAAGGTTGTGGGTTCAAGCCCCAGTATTGGCAATTAAACATTTTATTTCTCTTTTGAAATCTAATAGTTTGTTTGCTTTTGTGACATTAAACTGTAAATCAATTTGTTTATTAAAGAGAACTGTTCAAAAGATTGCTTTTTTTCTTTCGTCTTTGTTGAAAGACTTGTTTGGCCTACTTTTAATATGAGTTTCATGGTGTTGAAGTATGGAAAAGAAGCTATGTTGGTTCATTAGGCTTATTGACTGCTTGCAAAAGTCAGAAGTGGTAGCTCAGTGGGTTAAGCTGGTGGTTAACTGACTAACAGGTATCCAGAAGGTTTTGGGTTCAAGCCCCAGTATTGGCAAGTAAAAAATTTCAATTCTCTTTTTAAATGTAATAGTTTGTTTGCTTTGTGACATTAAACTGTAAATCTATTTGTTAATTAAAGAGACCTGTTCAAAAAATTGCTTTATTTAATTGTCTTTTGTGAAAAACTTGTTTGGCCTACTTTTAATATGAGTTACATGGTGTTGAAGTAAAGAAAAAAAGCCATGTTGGTTTATTAGGCTTATTGACTGTTTGAACAAGTCAGAAATGGTAGCTCAGTAGGTTAAGCTGGAGGTTAACTGACTAACAGGTCCGCACAAGGTTGTGGGTTCAAGCCCCAGTATTGGCAATTAAACATTTTATTTCTCTTTTGAAATCTAATAGTTTGTTTGCTTTTGTGACATTAAACTGTAAATCAATTTGTTTATTAAAGAGACCTGTTCAAAAGATTGCTTTTTTTCTTTCGTCTTTGTTGAAAGACTTGTTTGGCCTACTTTTAAAGAGTTTCATGGTGTTGAAGTATGGAAAAGAAGCTATGTTGGTTCATTAGGCTTATTGAATGCTTGCAAAAGTCAGAAGTGGTAGCTCAGTGGGTTAAGCTGGTGGTTAACTGACTAACAGGTCCCCACAAGGTTGTGGGTTCAAGCCCCAGTATTGGCAAGTAAAAAATTTTAATTATCTTTTTAAATGTAATAGTTTGTTTGCTTTTGTGACATTAAACTGTAAATCTATTTGTTAATTAAAGAGACCTGTTCAAAAGATTGCTTTATTTATTTGTCTTTTGTGAAAAACGTGTTTGGCCTACTTTTAATATGAGTTACATGATGTTAAAGTATAGAAAAAAAGCAATGTTGGTTTATTAGGCTTATTGACTGATTAAACAAGTCAGAAATGGTAGCTCAGTAGGTTAAGCTGGTGGTTAACTGCCTAACAGGTCCCCACAAGGTTGTGGGTTCAAGCCCCAGTATTGGCAATCAAACATTTTATTTCTCTTTTGAAATATAATAGTTTGTTTGCTTTTGTGACATTAAACTGTAAATCAATTTGTTTATTAAAGAGACCTGTTCAAAAGATTGCTTTTTTTCTTTCGTCTTTGTTGAAAGACTTGTTTGGCCTACTTTTAATATGAGTTTCATGGTGTTGAAGTATGGAAAAGAACCTATGTTGGTTCATTAGGCTTATTGACTGCTTGCAAAAGTCAGAAGTGGTAGCTCAGTGGGTTAAGCTGGTGGTTAACTGACTAACAGGTCGCCACAAGGTTTTGGGTTCAAGCCCCAGTATTGGCAAGTAAAAAATTTAAATTCTATTTTTAAATGTAATAGTTTGTTTGCTTTGTGACATTAAACTGTAAATCTATTTGTTAATTAAAGAGACCTGTTCAAAAGATTGCTTTATTTATTTGTCTTTTGTGAAAAACTTGATTGGCCTACTTTTAATGAGTTACATGATGTTAAAGTATAGAAAAAAAGCAATGTTGGTTTATTAGGCTTATTGACTGATTAAACAAGTCAGAAATGGTAGCTCAGTAGGTTAAGCTGGTGGTTAACTGACTAACAGGTCTGCACAAGGTTGTGGGTTCAAGCCCCAGTATTGGCAAGTAAAAAAAATTAATTCTCTTTTTAAATGTAATAGTTTGTTTGCTTTTGTGACATTAAACTGTAAATCAATTTGTTCAATAAAGAGACCTGTTAAAAAGATTGCTTTTTTTCTTTATCTTTGTTGAAAGACTTGTTTGGCCTACTTTTAATATGTGTTCCATGGTGTTGAAGTATGAAAAAGAAGCCATGTTGGTTCATTAGGCTTATTGACTGCTTACAAAAGTCAGAAATGGTAGCTCAGTGGGTTAAGCTGGTGGTTAACTGACTAACAGGTCCACACAAAGTTGTGGGTTCAAGCCGCAGTATAGCCAAGATAAAAAAAAAAATTATCTTTTTAAATGTAATAGTTTGTTTGCTTTTGTGACATTAAACTGTAAATCTATTTGTTAATTAAAGAGACCTGTTCAAAAGATTGCTTTATTTCTTTGTCTTTGTTGAAAGACTTGTTTGGCCTACTTTTAATATGAGTTACATGGTGTTGAAGTAAAGAAAAAAAGCCATTTTGGTTTATTAGGCTTATTGACTGCTTGACCAAGTCAGAAATGGTAGCTCAGTAGGTTAAGCTGGTGGTTAACTGACTAACAGGTCCCCACAAGGTTGTGGGTTCAAGCCCCAGTATTGGCAAGTAAAATATTTTAATTCTCTTTTGAAATGGAATAGTTTGTTTGCTTTTGTGACATTAAACTGTAAATCAATTTGTATATTAAAGAGAACTGTTCAAAAGATTGCTTTTTTTCTTTGTCTTTGTTGAAAGACTTGTTTGGCCTGCTTTTAATATGAGTTTCATGGTGTTGAAGTATGGAAAAGAAGCCATGTTGGTTCATTAGGCTTATTGACTGCTTGAACAAGTCAGAAGTGTTAGCTCAGTGGGTTAAGCTGGTGGTTAACTAACTAACAGGTCCCCACAAGGTTGTCGGTTCAAGCCCCAGTATTTGCAATAGAGAAATTTAATTCTCTTTTTAAATGTAATAGTTTGTTTGCTTTTGTGACATTAAACTGTAAATCTATTTGTTATTTAAGGAGACCTGTTCAAAAGATTGCTTTATTTCTTTGTCTTTGTTGAAAGACTTGTTTGGCCTACTTTTCATATGAGTTACATAGTGTTAAAGTATAGAAAAAAAGCCATGTTGGTTTATTAGGCTTATTGACTGCTTGAACAAGTCAGAAGTGGTAGCTCAGTAGGTTAAGCTGGTGGTTAACTGACTAAAAGGTCCCCACAAGGTTGTGGGTTCAAGCCCCAGTATAGACAAGGTAAGCATTTTATTTCTCTTTTGAAATCTAATAGTTTGTTTGCTTTTGTGAGATTAAACTGTAAATCAATTTGTTTATTAAAGAGACCTGTTCAAAAGATTGCTTTTTTTCTTTCGTCTTTGTTGAAAGACTTGTTTGGCCTACTTTTAATATGAGTTTCATGGTGTTGAAGTATGGAAAAGAAGCTATGTTGGTTCATTAGGCTTATTGACTGCTGGCAAAAGTCAGAAGTGGTAGCTCAGTGGGTTAAGCTGGTGGTTAACTGACTAACAGGTCCCCACAAGGTTTTGGGTTCAAGCCCCAGTATTGGCAAGTAAAAAATTTCAATTCTCTTTTTAAATGTAATAGTTTGTTTGCTTTGTGACATTAAACTGTAAATCTATTTGTTAATTAAAGAGACCTGTTCAAAAGATTGCTTTATTTATTTGTCTTTTGTGAAAAGCGTGTTTGGCCTACTTTTAATATGAGTTACATGATGTTAAAGTATAGAAAAAAAGCAATGTTGGTTTATTAGGCTTATTGACTGATTAAACAAGTCAGAAATGGTAGCTCAGTAGGTTAAGCTGGTGGTTAACTGCCTAACAGGTCCTCACAAGGTTGTGGGTTCAAGCCCCAGTATTGGCAAGTAAAAAATTTTAATTTTCTTTTGAAATGGAATAGTTTGTTTGCTTTTGTGACATTAAACTGTAAATCAATTTGTTCAATAAAGAGACCTGTTAAAAAGATTGATTTTTTTCTTTGTCTTTGTTGAAAGTCTTGTTTGGCCTACTTTTAATATGTGTTCCATGGTGTTGAAGTATGAAAAAGAAGCCATGTTGGTTCATTAGGTTTATTGACTGCTTACAAACGTCAGAAATGGTAGCTCAGTGGGTTAAGCTGGTGGTTAACTGACTAACAGGTCCACACAAGGTTGTGGGTTCAAGCCGCAGTATAGCCAAGATAAAAAAAAAAATTCTCTTTTTAAATGTAATAGTTTGTTTGCTTTTGTTACATTAAACTGTAAATCTATTTGTTAAAGAGACCTGTTCAAAAGATTGCTTTATTTATTTGTCTTTTGTGAAAAACTTGTTTGGCCTACTTTTAATATGAGTTACATGGTTTTGAAGTACAGAAAAAAAGCCATGTTGGTTTATTAGACTTATTGACTGCTTGAGCAAGTCAGAAATGGTAGCTCAGTAGGTTAAGCTGGTGGTTAACTGACTAACAGGTCCGCACAAAGTTGTGGGTTCAAGCCCCAGTATTGGCAATTAAACATTTTATTTCTCTTTTGAAATCTAATAGTTTGTTTGCTTTTGTGACATTAAACTGTAAATCAATTTGTTTATTAAAGAGACCTGTTCAAAAGATTGCTTTTTTTCTTTCGTCTTTGTTGAAAGACTTGTTTGGCCTACTTTTAATATGAGTTTCATGGTGTTGAAGTATGGAAAAGTAGCTATGTTGGTTCATTAGGCTTATTGAATGCTTGCAAAAGTCAGAAGTGGTAGCTCAGTGGGTTAAGCTGGTGGTTAACTGACTAACAGGTCCCCACAAGGTTGTGGGTTCAAGCCCCAGTATTGGCAAGTAAAAAATTTTAATTCTCTTTTAAATGTAATAGTTTGTTTGCTTTGTGACATTAAACTGTAAATCTATTTGTTAATTAAAGAGACCTGTTCAAAAGATTGCTTTATTTATTTGTCTTTTGTGAAAAACTTGTTTGGCCTACTTTTAATATGAGTTACATGGTGTTGAAGTAAAGAAAAAAAGCCATGTTGGTTTATTAGGCTTATTGACTGCTTGAACAAGTCAGAAATGGTAGCTCAGTGGGTTAATCTGGTGGTTAACTGACTAACAGGTCCGCACAAGGTTGTGGGTTTAAGCCCCAGTATTGGCAATTAAACATTTTATTTCTCTTTTGAAATGTAATAGTTTGTTTGCTTTTTGGGACATTAAACTGTAAATCAATTTGTTTATTAAAGAGACCTGTTCAAAAGATTGCTTTTTTTCTTTCGTCTTTGTTGAAAGACTTGTTTGGCCTACTTTTAATTTGAGTTTCATGGTGTTGAAGTATGGAAAACTAGCTATGTTGGTTCATTAGGCTTATTGAATGCTTGCAAAAGTCAGAAGTGGTAGCTCAGTGGGTTAAGCTGGTGGTTAACTGACTAACAGGTCCCCACAAGGTTGTGGGTTCAAGCCCCAGTATTGGCAAGTAAAAATTTTTAATTCTCTTTTAAATGTAATAGTTTGTTTGCTTTGTGACATTAAACTGTAAATCTATTTGTTAATTAAAGAGACCTGTTCAAAAGATTGCTTTATTTATTTGTCTTTTGTGAAAAACTTGTTTGGCCTACTTTTAATATGAGTTACATGGTGTTGAAGTAAAGAAAAAAAGCCATGTTGGTTTATTAGGCTTATTGACTGCTTGAACAAGTCAGAAATGGTAGCTCAGTGGGTTAATCTGGTGGTTAACTGACTAACAGGTCCGCACAAGGTTGTGGGTTTAAGCCCCTGTATTGGCAATTAAACATTTTATTTCTCTTTTGAAATCTAATAGTTTGTTTGCTTTTGTGACATTAAACTGTAAATCAATTTGTTTATTAAAGAGACCTGTTCAAAAGATTGCTTTTTTTCTTTCGTCTTTGTTGAAAGACTTGTTTGGCCTACTTTTAAAGAGTTTCATGGTGTTGAAGTATGGAAAAGAAGCTATGTTGGTTCATTAGGCTTATTGAATGCTTGCAAAAGTCAGAAGTGGTAGCTCAGTGGGTTAAGCTGGTGGTTAACTGACTAACAGGTCCCCACAAGGTTGTGGGTTCAAGCCCCAGTATTGGCAATCAAACATTTTATTTCTCTTTTGAAATCTAATAGTTTGTTTGCTTTTGTGACATTAAACTGTAAATCAATTTGTTTATTAAAGAGACCTGTTCAAAAGATTGCTTTTTTTCTTTCGTCTTTGTTGAAAGACTTGTTTGGCCTACTTTTAATATGAGTTTCATGGTGTTGAAGTATGGAAAAGAACCTATGTTGGTTCATTAGGCTTATTGACTGCTTGCAAAAGTCAGAAGTGGTAGCTCAGTGGGTTAAGCTGGTGGTTAACTGACTAACAGGTCGCCACAAGGTTTTGGGTTCAAGCCCCAGTATTGGCAAGTAAAAAATTTAAATTCTATTTTTAAATGTAATAGTTTGTTTGCTTTGTGACATTAAACTGTAAATCTATTTGTTAATTAAAGAGACCTGTTCAAAAGATTGCTTTATTTATTTGTCTTTTGTGAAAAACTTGATTGGCCTACTTTTAATATGAGTTACATGATGTTAAAGTATAGAAAAAAAGCAATGTTGGTTTATTAGGCTTATTGACTGATTAAACAAGTCAGAAATGGTAGCTCAGTAGGTTAAGCTGGTGGTTAACTGACTAACAGGTCTGCACAAGGTTGTGGGTTCAAGCCCCAGTATTGGCAAGTAAAAAAAATTAATTCTCTTTTTAAATGTAATAGTTTGTTTGCTTTTGTGACATTAAACTGTAAATCAATTTGTTCAATAAAGAGACCTGTTAAAAAGATTGCTTTTTTTCTTTATCTTTGTTGAAAGACTTGTTTGGCCTACTTTTAATATGTGTTCCATGGTGTTGAAGTATGAAAAAGAAGCCATGTTGGTTCATTAGGCTTATTGACTGCTTACAAAAGTCAGAAATGGTAGCTCAGTGGGTTAAGCTGGTGGTTAACTGACTAACAGGTCCACACAAAGTTGTGGGTTCAAGCCGCAGTATAGCCAAGATAAAAAAAAAAATTATCTTTTTAAATGTAATAGTTTGTTTGCTTTTGTGACATTTAACCGTAAATCTATTTGTTAATTAAAGAGACCTGTTCAAAAGATTGCTTTATTTCTTTGTCTTTGTTGAAAGACTTGTTTGGCCTACTTTTAATATGAGTTACATGGTGTTGAAGTAAAGAAAAAAAGCCATTTTGGTTTATTAGGCTTATTGACTGCTTGACCAAGTCAGAAATGGTAGCTCAGTAGGTTAAGCTGGTGGTTAACTGACTAACAGGTCCCCACAAGGTTGTGGGTTCAAGCCCCAGTATTGGCAAGTAAAATATTTTAATTCTCTTTTGAAATGGAATAGTTTGTTTGCTTTTGTGACATTAAACTGTAAATCAATTTGTATATTAAAGAGAACTGTTCAAAAGATTGCTTTTTTTCTTTGTCTTTGTTGAAAGACTTGTTTGGCCTGCTTTTAATATGAGTTTCATGGTGTTGAAGTATGGAAAAGAAGCCATGTTGGTTCATTAGGCTTATTGACTGCTTGAACAAGTCAGAAGTGTTAGCTCAGTGGGTTAAGCTGGTGGTTAACTAACTAACAGGTCCCCACAAGGTTGTCGGTTCAAGACCCAGTATTTGCAATAGAGAAATTTAATTCTCTTTTTAAATGTAATAGTTTGTTTGCTTTTGTGACATTAAACTGTAAATCTATTTGTTATTTAAGGAGACCTGTTCAAAAGATTGCTTTATTTCTTTGTCTTTGTTGAAAGACTTGTTTGGCCTACTTTTCATATGAGTTACATAGTGTTAAAGTATAGAAAAAAAGCCATGTTGGTTTATTAGGCTTATTGACTGCTTGAACAAGTCAGAAGTGGTAGCTCAGTAGGTTAAGCTGGTGGTTAACTGACTAAAAGGTCCCCACAAGGTTGTGGGTTCAAGCCCCAGTATAGACAAGGTAAACATTTTATTTCTCTTTTGAAATCTAATAGTTTGTTTGCTTTTGTGACATTAAACTGTAAATCAATTTGTTTATTAAAGAGACCTGTTCAAAAGATTGCTTTTTTTCTTTCGTCTTTGTTGAAAGACTTGTTTGGCCTGCTTTTAATATGAGTTTCATGGTGTTGAAGTATAGAAAAAAAGCAATGTTGGTTTATTAGGCTTATTGACTGATTAAACAAGTCAGAAATGGTAGCTCAGTAGGTTAAGCTGGTGGTTAACTGCCTAACAGGTCCTCACAAGGTTGTGGGTTCAAGCCCCAGTATTGGCAAGTAAAAAATTTTAATTTTCTTTTGAAATGGAATAGTTTGTTTGCTTTTGTGACATTAAACTGTAAATCAATTTGTTCAATAAAGAGACCTGTTAAAAAGATTGATTTTTTTCTTTGTCTTTGTTGAAAGTCTTGTTTGGCCTACTTTTAATATGTGTTCCATGGTGTTGAAGTATGAAAAAGAAGCCATGTTGGTTCATTAGGTTTATTGACTGCTTACAAACGTCAGAAATGGTAGCTCAGTGGGTTAAGCTGGTGGTTAACTGACTAACAGGTCCACACAAGGTTGTGGGTTCAAGCCGCAGTATAGCCAAGATAAAAAAAAAAATTCTCTTTTTAAATGTAATAGTTTGTTTGCTTTTGTTACATTAAACTGTAAATCTATTTGTTAAAGAGACCTGTTCAAAAGATTGCTTTATTTATTTGTCTTTTGTGAAAAACTTGTTTGGCCTACTTTTAATATGAGTTACATGGTGTTGAAGTAAAGAAAAAAAGCCATGTTGGTTTATTAGGCTTATTGACTGCTTGAACAAGTCAGAAATGGTAGCTCAGTGGGTTAATCTGGTGGTTAACTGACTAACAGGTCCGCACAAGGTTGTGGGTTTAAGCCCCAGTATTGGCAATTAAACATTTTATTTCTCTTTTGAAATGTAATAGTTTGTTTGCTTTTTGGGACATTAAACTGTAAATCAATTTGTTTATTAAAGAGACCTGTTCAAAAGATTGCTTTTTTTCTTTCGTCTTTGTTGAAAGACTTGTTTGGCCTACTTTTAATATGAGTTTCATGGTGTTGAAGTATGGAAAACTAGCTATGTTGGTTCATTAGGCTTATTGAATGCTTGCAAAAGTCAGAAGTGGTAGCTCAGTGGGTTAAGCTGGTGGTTAACTGACTAACAGGTCCCCACAAGGTTGTGGGTTCAAGCCCCAGTATTGGCAAGTAAAAATTTTTAATTCTCTTTTAAATGTAATAGTTTGTTTGCTTTGTGACATTAAACTGTAAATCTATTTGTTAATTAAAGAGACCTGTTCAAAAGATTGCTTTATTTATTTGTCTTTTGTGAAAAACTTGTTTGGCCTACTTTTAATATGAGTTACATGGTGTTGAAGTAAAGAAAAAAAGCCATGTTGGTTTATTAGGCTTATTGACTGCTTGAACAAGTCAGAAATGGTAGCTCAGTGGGTTAATCTGGTGGTTAACTGACTAACAGGTCCGCACAAGGTTGTGGGTTTAAGCCCCTGTATTGGCAATTAAACATTTTATTTCTCTTTTGAAATCTAATAGTTTGTTTGCTTTTGTGACATTAAACTGTAAATCAATTTGTTTATTAAAGAGACCTGTTCAAAAGATTGCTTTTTTTCTTTCGTCTTTGTTGAAAGACTTGTTTGGCCTACTTTTAAAGAGTTTCATGGTGTTGAAGTATGGAAAAGAAGCTATGTTGGTTCATTAGGCTTATTGAATGCTTGCAAAAGTCAGAAGTGGTAGCTCAGTGGGTTAAGCTGGTGGTTAACTGACTAACAGGTCCCCACAAGGTTGTGGGTTCAAGCCCCAGTATTGGCAATCAAACATTTTATTTCTCTTTTGAAATCTAATAGTTTGTTTGCTTTTGTGACATTAAACTGTAAATCAATTTGTTTATTAAAGAGACCTGTTCAAAAGATTGCTTTATTTCTTTGTCTTTGTTGAAAGACTTGTTTGGCCTACTTTTAACATGAGTTACATGGTGTTGAAGTAAAGAAAAAAAGCCATGTTGGTTTATTAGGCTTATTGACTGCTTGACCAAGTCAGAAATGGTAGCTCAGTAGGTTAAGCTGGTGGCTAACTGACTAACAGGTCCCCACAAGGTTGTGGGTTCAAGCCCCAGTATTGGCAAGTAAAATATTTTAATTCTCTTTTGAAATGGAATAGTTTGTTTGCTTTTGTGACATTAAACTGTAAATCAATTTGTATATTAAAGAGAACTGTTCAAAAGATTGCTTTTTTTCTTTGTCTTTGTTGAAAGACTTGTTTGGCCTGCTTTTAATATGAGTTTCATGGTGTTGAAGTATGGAAAAGAAGCTA
Organism: Silurus aristotelis; assembly: GCF_946808225.1. NCBI lineage: Eukaryota > Metazoa > Chordata > Actinopteri > Siluriformes > Siluridae > Silurus > Silurus aristotelis. The sequence goes on along the minus strand of NC_139574.1, from coordinate 24,237,150 downwards.
TGTTGGTTCATTAGGCTTATTGAATGCTTGCAAAAGTCAGAAGTGGTAGCTCAGTGGGTTAAGCTGGTGGTTAACTGACTAACAGGTCGCCACAAGGTTTTGGGTTCAAGCCCCAGTATTGGCAAGTAAAAAATTTAAATTCTATTTTTAAATGTAATAGTTTGTTTGCTTTGTGACATTAAACTGTAAATCTATTTGTTAATTAAAGAGACCTGTTCAAAAGATTGCTTTATTTATTTGTCTTTTGTGAAAAACTTGTTTGGCCTACTTTTAATATGAGTTACATGATGTTAAAGTATAGAAAAAAAGCAATGTTGGTTTATTAGGCTTATTGACTGATTAAACAAGTCAGAAATGGTAGCTCAGTAGGTTAAGCTGGTGGTTAACTGACTAACAGGTCCCCACAAGGTTGTGGGTTCAAGCCCCAGTATTGGCAAGTAAAAAAATTTAATTCTCTTTTTAAATGTAATAGTTTGTTTGCTTTTGTGACATTAAACTGTAAATCAATTTGTTCAATAAAGAGACCTGTTAAAAAGATTGCTTTTTTTCTTTATCTTTGTTGAAAGACTTGTTTGGCCTACTTTTAATATGTGTTCCATGGTGTTGAAGTATGAAAAAGAAGCCATGTTGGTTCATTAGGCTTATTGACTGCTTACAAAAGTCAGAAATGGTAGCTCAGTGGGTTAAGCTGGTGGTTAACTGACTAACAGGTCCACACAAAGTTGTGGGTTCAAGCCGCAGTATAGCCAAGATAAAAAAAAAAATTCTCTTTTTAAATGTAATAGTTTGTTTGCTTTTGTGACATTAAACTGTAAATCTATTTGTTAATTAAAGAGACCTGTTCAAAAGATTGCTTTATTTCTTTGTCTTTGTTGAAAGACTTGTTTGGCCTACTTTTAATATGAGTTACATGGTGTTGTAGTAAAGAAAAAAAGCCATTTTGGTTTATTAGGCTTATTGACTGCTTGACCAAGTCAGAAATGGTAGCTCAGTAGGTTAAGCTGGTGGTTAACTGACTAACAGGTCCCCACAAGGTTGTGGGTTCAAGCCCCAGTATTGGCAAGTAAAATATTTTAATTCTCTTTTGAAATGGAATAGTTTGTTTGCTTTTGTGACATTAAACTGTAAATCAATTTGTATATTAAAGAGAACTGTTCAAAAGATTGCTTTTTTTCTTTGTCTTTGTTGAAAGACTTGTTTGGCCTGCTTTTAATATGAGTTTCATGGTGTTGAAGTATGGAAAAGAAGCCATGTTGGTTCATTAGGCTTATTGACTGCTTGAACAAGTCAGAAGTGTTAGCTCAGTGGGTTAAGCTGGTGGTTAACTAACTAACAGGTCCCCACAAGGTTGTCGGTTCAAGACCCAGTATTTGCAATAGAGAAATTTAATTCTCTTTTTAAATGTAATAGTTTGTTTGCTTTTGTGACATTAAACTGTAAATCTATTTGTTACTTAAGGAGACCTGTTCAAAAGATTGCTTTATTTCTTTGTCTTTGTTGAAAGACTTGTTTGGCCTACTTTTCATATGAGTTACATAGTGTTAAAGTATAGAAAAAAAGCCATGTTGGTTTATTAGGCTTATTGACTGCTTGAACAAGTCAGAAGTGGTAGCTCAGTAGGTTAAGCTGGTGGTTAACTGACTAAAAGGTCCCCACAAGGTTGTGGGTTCAAGCCCCAGTATAGACAAGGTAAACATTTTATTTCTCTTTTGAAATCTAATAGTTTGTTTGCTTTTGTGACATTAAACTGTAAATCAATTTGTTTATTAAAGAGACCTGTTCAAAAGATTGCTTTTTTTCTTTCGTCTTTGTTGAAAGACTTGTTTGGCCTACTTTTAATATGAGTTTCATGGTGTTGAAGTATGGAAAAGAAGCTATGTTGGTTCATTAGGCTTATTGACTGCGGGCAAAAGTCAGAAGTGGTAGCTCAGTGGGTTAAGCTGGTGGTTAACTGACTAACAGGTCCCCACAAGGTTTTGGGTTCAAGCCCCAGTATTGGCAAGTAAAAAATTTCAATTCTCTTTTTAAATGTAATAGTTTGTTTGCTTTGTGACATTAAACTGTAAATCTATTTGTTAATTAAAGAGACCTGTTCAAAAGATTGCTTTATTTATTTGTCTTTTGTGAAAAACGTGTTTGGCCTACTTTTAATATGAGTTACATGATGTTAAAGTATAGAAAAAAAGCAATGTTGGTTTATTAGGCTTATTGACTGATTAAACAAGTCAGAAATGGTAGCTCAGTAGGTTAAGCTGGTGGTTAACTGCCTAACAGGTCCTCACAAGGTTGTGGGTTCAAGCCCCAGTATTGGCAAGTAAAAAATTTTAATTCTCTTTTGAAATGGAATAGTTTGTTTGCTTTTGTGACATTAAACTGTAAATCAATTTGTTCAATAAAGAGACCTGTTAAAAAGATTGATTTTTTTCTTTGTCTTTGTTGAAAGTCTTGTTTGGCCTACTTTTAATATGTGTTCCATGGTGTTGAAGTATGAAAAAGAAGCCATGTTGGTTCATTAGGTTTATTGACTGCTTACAAACGTCAGAAATGGTAGCTCAGTGGGTTAAGCTGGTGGTTAACTGACTAACAGGTCCACACAAGGTTGTGGGTTCAAGCCGCAGTATAGCCAAGATAAAAAAAAAAATTCTCTTTTTAAATGTAATAGTTTGTTTGCTTTTGTTACATTAAACTGTAAATCTATTTGTTAAAGAGACCTGTTCAAAAGATTGCTTTATTTATTTGTCTTTTGTGAAAAACTTGTTTGGCCTACTTTTAATATGAGTTACATGGTTTTGAAGTACAGAAAAAAAGCCATGTTGGTTTATTAGACTTATTGACTGCTTGAACAAGTCAGAAATGGTAGCTCAGTAGGTTAAGCTGGTGGTTAACTGACTAACAGGTCCGCACAAGGTTGTGGGTTCAAGCCCCAGTATTGGCAATTAAACATTTTATTTCTCTTTTGAAATCTAATAGTTTGTTTGCTTTTGTGACATTAAACTGTAAATCAATTTGTTTATTAAAGAGACCTGTTCAAAAGATTGCTTTTTTTCTTTCGTCTTTGTTGAAAGACTTGTTTGGCCTACTTTTAATATGAGTTTCATGGTGTTGAAGTATGGAAAAGAAGCTATGTTGGTTCATTAGGCTTATTGACTGCTTGCAAAAGTCAGAAGTGGTAGCTCAGTGGGTTAATCTGGTGGTTAACTGACTAACAGGTATCCAGAAGGTTTTGGGTTCAAGCCCCAGTATTGGCAAGTAAAAAATTTCAATTCTCTTTTTAAATGTAATAGTTTGTTTGCTTTGTGACATTAAACTGTAAATCTATTTGTTAATTAAAGAGACCTGTTCAAAAGATTGCTTTATTTATTTGTCTTTTGTGAAAAACTTGTTTGGCCTACTTTTAATATGAGTTACATGGTGTTGAAGTAAAGAAAAAAAGCCATGTTGGTTTATTAGGCTTATTGACTGCTTGAACAAGTCAGAAATGGTAGCTCAGTGGGTTAATCTGGTGGTTAACTGACTAACAGGTCCGCACAAGGTTGTGGGTTTAAGCCCCAGTATTGGCAATTAAACATTTTATTTCTCTTTTGAAATGTAATAGTTTGTTTGCTTTTTGGGACATTAAACTGTAAATCAATTTGTTTATTAAAGAGACCTGTTCAAAAGATTGCTTTTTTTCTTTCGTCTTTGTTGAAAGACTTGTTTGGCCTACTTTTAATATGAGTTTCATGGTGTTGAAGTATGGAAAACTAGCTATGTTGGTTCATTAGGCTTATTGAATGCTTGCAAAAGTCAGAAGTGGTAGCTCAGTGGGTTAAGCTGATGGTTAACTGACTAAAAGGTCCCCACAAGGTTGTGGGTTCAAGCCCCAGTATTGGCAAGTAAAAATTTTTAATTCTCTTTTAAATGTAATAGTTTGTTTGCTTTGTGACATTAAACTGTAAATCTATTTGTTAATTAAAGAGACCTGTTCAAAAGATTGCTTTATTTATTTGTCTTTTGTGAAAAACTTGTTTGGCCTACTTTTAATATGAGTTACATGGTGTTGAAGTAAAGAAAAAAAGCCATGTTGGTTTATTAGGCTTATTGACTGCTTGAACAAGTCAGAAATGGTAGCTCAGTGGGTTAATCTGGTGGTTAACTGACTAACAGGTCCGCACAAGGTTGTGGGTTTAAGCCCCTGTATTGGCAATTAAACATTTTATTTCTCTTTTGAAATCTAATAGTTTGTTTGCTTTTGTGACATTAAACTGTAAATCAATTTGTTTATTAAAGAGACCTGTTCAAAAGATTGCTTTTTTTCTTTCGTCTTTGTTGAAAGACTTGTTTGGCCTACTTTTAAAGAGTTTCATGGTGTTGAAGTATGGAAAAGAAGCTATGTTGGTTCATTAGGCTTATTGAATGCTTGCAAAAGTCAGAAGTGGTAGCTCAGTGGGTTAAGCTGGTGGTTAACTGACTAACAGGTCGCCACAAGGTTGTGGGTTCAAGCCCCAGTATTGGCAAGTAAAAAATTTTAATTCTCTTTTTAAATGTAATAGTTTGTTTGCTTTTGTGACATTAAACTGTAAATCTATTTGTTAATTAAAGAGACCTGTTCAAAAGATTGCTTTATTTATTTGTCTTTTGTGAAAAACGTGTTTGGCCTACTTTTAATATGAGTTACATGATGTTAAAGTATAGAAAAAAAGCAATGTTGGTTCATTAGGCTTATTGACTGCTTACAAACATCAGAAATGGTAGCTCAGTGGGTTAAGCTGGTGGTTAACTGACTAACAGGTCCACACAAGGTTGTGGGTTCAAGCCGCAGTATAGCCAAGATAAAAAAAAAAATTATCTTTTTAAATGTAATAGTTTGTTTGCTTTTGTTACATTAAACTGTAAATCTATTTGTTAATTAAAGAGACCTGTTCAAAAGATTGCTTTATTTATTTGTCTTTGTTGAAAGACTTGTTTGGCCTACTTTTAATATGAGTTTCATGGTGTTGAAGTATGGAAAAGAAGCTATGTTGGTTCATTAGGCTTATTGACTGCTTGCAAACGTCAGAAGTGGTAGCTCAGTGGGTTAAGCTGGTGGTTAACTGACTAACAGGTCCCCACAAGGTTGTGGGTTCAAGCCCCAGTATTGGCAAGTAAAAAATTTTAATTCTCTTTTTAAATGTAATAGTTTGTTTGCTTTTGTGACATTAAACTGTAAATCTATTTGTTAATTAAAGAGACCTGTTCAAAAGATTGCTTTATTTATTTGTCTTTTGTGAAAAACGTGTTTGGCCTACTTTTAATATGAGTTACATGATGTTAAAGTATAGAAAAAAAGCAATGTTGGTTTATTAGGCTTATTGACTGATTAAACAAGTCAGAAATGGTAGCTCAGTAGGTTAAGCTGGTGGTTAACTGCCTAACAGGTCCCCACAAGGTTGTGGGTTCAAGCCCCAGTATTGGCAAGTAAAAAATTTTAATTCTCTTTTGAAATGGAATAGTTTGTTTGCTTTTGTGACATTAAACTGTAAATCAATTTGTTCAATAAAGAGACCTGTTAAAAAGATTGATTTTTTTCTTTGTCTTTGTTGAAAGACTTGTTTGGCCTACTTTTAATATGTGTTCCATGGTGTTGAAGTATGAAAAAGAAGCCATGTTGGTTCATTAGGCTTATTGACTGCTTACAAACGTCAGAAATGGTAGCTCAGTAGGTTAAGCCTGTGGTTAACTGACTAACAGGTCCACACAAGGTTGTGGGTTCAAGCCGCAGTATAGCCAAGATTAAAAAAAAAATTCTCTTTTTAAATGTAATAGTTTGTTTGCTTTTGTTACATTAAACTGTAAATCTATTTGTTAATTAAAGAGACCTGTTCAAAAGATTGCTTTATTTCTTTGTCTTTGTTGAAAGACTTGTTTGGCCTACTTTTAATATGAGTTACATGGTGTTGAAGTAAAGAAAAAAAGCCATGTTGGTTTATTAGGCTTATTGACTGCTTGAACAAGTCAGAAATGGTAGCTCAGTAGGTTAAGCTGGTGGTTAACTGACTAACAGGTCTGCACAAGGTTGTGGGTTCAAGCCCCAGTATTGGCAATCAAACATTTTATTTCTCTTTTGAAATATAATAGTTTGTTTGCTTTTGTGACATTAAACTGTAAATCAATTTGTTTATTAAAGAGACCTGTTCAAAAGATTGCTTTTTTTCTTTCGTCTTTGTTGAAAGACTTGTTTGGCCTACTTTTAAAGAGTTTCATGGTGTTGAAGTATGGAAAAGAAGCTATGTTGGTTCATTAGGCTTATTGAATGCTTGCAAAAGTCAGAAGTGGTAGCTCAGTGGGTTAAGCTGGTGGTTAACTGACTAACAGGTCCCCACAAGGTTGTGGGTTCAAGCCCCAGTATTGGCAAGTAAAAAATTTTAATTCTCTTTTTAAATGTAATAGTTTGTTTGCTTTTGTGACATTAAACTGTAAATCTATTTGTTAATTAAAGAGACCTGTTCAAAAGATTGCTTTATTTATTTGTCTTTTGTGAAAAACGTGTTTGGCCTACTTTTAATATGAGTTACATGATGTTAAAGTATAGAAAAAAAGCAATGTTGGTTTATTAGGCTTATTGACTGATTAAACAAGTCAGAAATGGTAGCTCAGTAGGTTAAGCTGGTGGTTAACTGCCTAACAGGTCCCCACAAGGTTGTGGGTTCAAGCCCCAGTATTGGCAAGTAAAAAATTTTAATTCTCTTTTGAAATGGAATAGTTTGTTTGCTTTTGTGACATTAAACTGTAAATCAATTTGTTCAATAAAGAGACCTGTTAAAAAGATTGATTTTTTTCTTTGTCTTTGTTGAAAGACTTGTTTGGCCTACTTTTAATATGTGTTCCATGGTGTTGAAGTATGAAAAAGAAGCCATGTTGGTTCATTAGGCTTATTGACTGCTTACAAACGTCAGAAATGGTAGCTCAGTGGGTTAAGCCTGTGGTTAACTGACTAACAGGTCCACACAAGGTTGTGGGTTCAAGCCGCAGTATAGCCAAGATAAAAAAAAAAATTCTCTTTTTAAATGTAATAGTTTGTTTGCTTTTGTTACATTAAACTGTAAATCTATTTGTTAATTAAAGAGACCTGTTCAAAAGATTGCTTTATTTCTTTGTCTTTGTTGAAAGACTTGTTTGGCCTACTTTTAATATGAGTTACATGGTGTTGAAGTAAAGAAAAAAAGCCATGTTGGTTTATTAGGCTTATTGACTGCTTGAACAAGTCAGAAATGGTAGCTCAGTAGGTTAAGCTGGTGGTTAACTGACTAACAGGTCTGCACAAGGTTGTGGGTTCAAGCCCCAGTATTGGCAATCAAACATTTTATTTCTCTTTTGAAATATAATAGTTTGTTTGCTTTTGTGACATTAAACTGTAAATCAATTTGTTTATTAAAGAGACCTGTTCAAAAGATTGCTTTTTTTCTTTCGTCTTTGTTGAAAGACTTGTTTGGCCTACTTTTAATATGAGTTTCATGGTGTTGAAGTATGGAAAAGAAGCTATGTTGGTTCATTAGGCTTATTGACTGCTTGCAAAAGTCAGAAGTGGTAGCTCAGTGGGTTAAGCTGGTGGTTAACTGACTAACAGGTCGCCACAAGGTTTTGGGTTCAAGCCCCAGTATTGGCAAGTAAAAAATTTAAATTCTATTTTTAAATGTAATAGTTTGTTTGCTTTGTGACATTAAACTGTAAATCTATTTGTTAATTAAAGAGACCTGTTCAAAAGATTGCTTTATTTATTTGTCTTTTGTGAAAAACTTGTTTGGCCTACTTTTAATATGAGTTACATGATGTTAAAGTATAGAAAAAAAGCAATGTTGGTTTATTAGGCTTATTGACTGATTAAACAAGTCAGAAATGGTAGCTCAGTAGGTTAAGCTGGTGGTTAACTGACTAACAGGTCCCCACAAGGTTGTGGGTTCAAGCCCCAGTATTGGCAAGTAAAAAAATGTAATTCTCTTTTGAAATGGAATAGTTTGTTTGCTTTTGTGACATTAAACTGTAAATCAATTTGTTCAATAAAGAGACCTGTAAAAAGATTGCTTTTTTTCTTTGTCTTTGTTGAAAGACTTGTTTGGCCTACTTTTAATATGTGTTCCATGGTGTTGAAGTATGAAAAAGAAGCCATGTTGGTTCATTAGGCTCATTGACTGCTTACAAACGTCAGAAATGGTAGCTCAGTGGGTTAAGCTGGTGGTTAACTGACTAACAGGTCCACACAAGGTTGTGGGTTCAAGCTGCAGTATAGCCAAGATAAAAAAAAAAATTCTCTTTTTAAATGTAATAGTTTGTTTGCTTTTGTGACATTAAACTGTAAATCTATTTGTTAATTAAAGAGACCTGTTCAAAAGATTGCTTTATTTCTTTGTCTTTGTTGAAAGACTTGTTTGGCCTGCTTTTAATATGAGTTTCATGGTGTTGAAGTATGGAAAAGAAGCCATGTTGGTTCATTAGGCTTATTGACTGCGTGAACAAGTCAGAAATGTTAGCTCAGTGGGTTAAGCTGGTGGGTAACTAACTAACAGGTCCCCACAAGGTTGTCGGTTCAAGCCCCAGTATTTGCAATAGAGAAATTTAATTCTCTTTTTAAATGTAATAGTTTGTTTGCTTTTGTGACATTAAACTGTAAATCTATTTGTTACTTAAGGAGACCTGTTCAAAAGATTGCTTTATTTCTTTGTCTTTGTTGAAAGACTTGTTTGGCCTACTTTTCATATGAGTTACATAGTGTTAAAGTATAGAAAAAAAGCCATGTTGGTTTATTAGGCTTATTGACTGCTTGAACAAGTCAGAAGTGGTAGCTCAGTAGGTTAAGCTGGTGGTTAACTGACTAAAAGGTCCGCACAAGGTTGTGGGTTCAAGCCCCAGTATTGGCAATTAAACATTTTATTTCTCTTTTGAAATCTAATAGTTTGTTTGCTTTTGTGACATTAAACTGTAAATCGATTTGTTTATTAAAGAGACCTGTTCAAAAGATTGCTTTTTTTCTTTCGTCTTTGTTGAAAGACTTGTTTGGCCTACTTTTAATATGAGTTTCATGGTGTTGAAGTATGGAAAAGAAGCTATGTTGGTTCATTAGGCTTATTGACTGCTTGCAAAAGTCAGAAGTGGTAGCTCAGTGGGTTAAGCTGGTGGTTAACTGACTAACAGGTCCCCACAAGGTTTTGGGTTCAAGCCCCAGTATAGGCAATTAAAAAATTTCAATTCTCTTTTTAAATGTAATAGTTTGTTTGCTTTGTGACATTAAACTGTAAATCTATTTGTTAATTAAAGAGACCTGTTCAAAAGATTGCTTTATTTATTTGTCTTTTGTGAAAAACTTGTTTGGCCTACTTTTAATATGAGTTACATGGTGTTGAAGTAAAGAAAAAAAGCCATGTTGGTTTATTAGGCTTATTGACTGCTTGAACAAGTCAGAAATGTTAGCTCAGTAGGTTAAGCTGGTGGTTAACTGACTAACAGGTCCGCACAAGGTTGTGGGTTCAAGCCCCAGTATTGGCAATTAAACATTTTATTTCTCTTTTGAAATCTAATAGTTTGTTTGCTTTTGTGACATTAAACTGTAAATCAATTTGTTTATTAAAGAGACCTGTTCAAAAGATTGCTTTTTTTCTTTCGTCTTTGTTGAAAGACTTGTTTGGCCTACTTTTAAAGAGTTTCATGGTGTTGAAGTATGGAAAAGAAGCTATGTTGGTTCATTAGGCTTATTGAATGCTTGCAAAAGTCAGAAGTGGTAGCTCAGTGGGTTAAGCTGGTGGTTAACTGACTAACAGGTCCCCACAAGGTTGTGGGTCAAGCCCCAGTATTGGCAAGTAAAAAATTTTTATTCTCTTTTTAAATGTAATAGTTTGTTTGCTTTTGTGACATTAAACTGTAAATCTATTTGTTAATTAAAGAGACCTGTTCAAAAGATTGCTTTATTTATTTGTCTTTTGTGAAAAACGTGTTTGGCCTACTTTTAATATGAGTTACATGATGTTAAAGTATAGAAAAAAAGCAATGTTGGTTTATTAGGCTTATTGACTGATTAAACAAGTCAGAAATGGTAGCTCAGTAGGTTAAGCTGGTGGTTAACTGCCTAACAGGTCCCCACAAGGTTGTGGGTTCAAGCCCCAGTATTGGCAAGTAAAAAATTTAAATTCTCTTTTGAAATGGAATAGTTTGTTTGCTTTTGTGACATTAAACTGTAAATCAATTTGTTCAATAAAGAGACCTGTTAAAAAGATTGATTTTTTTCTTTGTCTTTGTTGAAAGACTTGTTTGGCCTACTTTTAATATGTGTTCCATGGTGTTGAAGTATGAAAAAGAAGCCATGTTGGTTAATTAGGCTTATTGACTGCTTACAAACGTCAGAAATGGTAGCTCAGTGGGTTAAGCTGGTGGTTAACTGACTAACAGGTCCACACAAGGTTGTGGGTTCAAGCCGCAGTATAGCCAAGTTAAAAAAAAAATTCTCTTTTTAAATGTAATAGTTTGTTTGCTTTTGTTACATTAAACTGTAAATCTATTTGTTAATTAAAGAGACCTGTTCAAAAGATTGCTTTATTTCTTTGTCTTTGTTGAAAGACTTGTTTGGCCTACTTTTAATATGAGTTACATGGTGTTGAAGTAAAGAAAAAAAGCCATGTTGGTTTATTAGGTTTATTGACTGCTTGAACAAGTCAGAAATGGTAGCTCAGTAGGTTAAGCTGGTGTTTAACTGACTAACAGGTCTGCACAAGGTTGTGGGTTCAAGTCCCAGTATTGGCAATCAAACATTTTATTTCTCTTTTGAAATATAATAGTTTGTTTGCTTTTGTGACATTAAACTGTAAATCAATTTGTTTATTAAAGAGACCTGTTCAAAAGATTGCTTTTTTTCTTTCGTCTTTGTTGAAAGACTTGTTTGGCCTACTTTTAATATGAGTTTCATGGTGTTGAAGTATGGAAAAGAAGCTATGTTGGTTCATTAGGCTTATTGACTGCTTGCAAAAGTCAGAAGTGGTAGCTCAGTGGGTTAAGCTGGTGGTTAACTGACTAACAGGTCGCCACAAGGTTTTGGGTTCAAGCCCCAGTATTGGCAAGTAAAAAATTTAAATTCTATTTTTAAATGTAATAGTTTGTTTGCTTTGTGACATTAAACTGTAAATCTATTTGTTAATTAAAGAGACCTGTTCAAAAGATTGCTTTATTTATTTGTCTTTTGTGAAAAACTTGTTTGGCCTACTTTTAATATGAGTTACATGATGTTAAAGTATAGAAAAAAAGCAATGTTGGTTTATTAGGCTTATTGACTGATTAAACAAGTCAGAAATGGTAGCTCAGTAGGTTAAGCTTGTGGTTAACTGACTAACAGGTCCCCACAAGGTTGTGGGTTCAAGCCCCAGTATTGGCAAGTAAAAAAATTTAATTCTCTTTTGAAATGGAATAGTTTGTTTGCTTTTGTGACATTAAACTGTAAATCAATTTGTTCAATAAAGAGACCTGTTAAAAAGATTGCTTTTTTTCTTTGTCTTTGTTGAAAGACTTGTTTGGCCTACTTTTAATATGTGTTCCATGGTGTTGAAGTATGAAAAAGAAGCCATGTTGGTTCATTAGGCTTATTGACTGCTTACAAAAGTCAGAAATGGTAGCTCAGTGGGTTAAGCTGGTGGTTAACTGACTAACAGGTCCACACAAGGTTGTGGGTTCAAGCCGCAGTATAGCCAAGATAAAAAAAAAAATTCTCTTTTTAAATGTAATAGTTTGTTTGCTTTTGTTACATTAAACTGTAAATCTATTTGTTAATTAAAGAGACCTGTTCAAAAGATTGCTTTATTTCTTTGTCTTTGTTGAAAGACTTGTTTGGCCTACTTTTAATATGAGTTACATGGTGTTGAAGTAAAGAAAAAAAGCCATTTTGGTTTATTAGGCTTATTGACTGCTTGACCAAGTCAGAAATGGTAGCTCAGTAGGTTAAGCTGGTGGTTAACTGACTAACAGGTCCCCACAAGGTTTTGGGTTCAAGCCCCAGTATTGGCAATTAAAAAATTTCAATTCTCTTTTTAAATGTAATAGTTTGTTTGCTTTGTGACATTAAACTGTAAATCTATTTGTTAATTAAAGAGACCTGTTCAAAAAATTGCTTTATTTATTTGTCTTTTGTGAAAAACTTGTTTGGCCTACTTTTAATATGAGTTACATGGTGTTGAAGTAAAGAAAAAAAGCCATGTTGGTTTATTAGGCTTATTGACTGCTTGAACAAGTCAGAAATGGTAGCTCAGTAGGTTAAGCTGGTGGTTAACTGACTAACAGGTCCGCACAAGGTTGTGGGTTCAAGCCCCAGTATTGGCAATTAAACATTTTATTTCTCTTTTGAAATCTAATAGTTTGTTTGCTTTTGTGACATTAAACTGTAAATCAATTTGTTTATTAAAGAGACCTGTTCAAAAGATTGCTTTTTTTCTTTCGTCTTTGTTGAAAGACTTGTTTGGCCTACTTTTAAAGAGTTTCATGGTGTTGAAGTATGGAAAAGAAGCTATGTTGGTTCATTAGGCTTATTGAATGCTTGCAAAAGTCAGAAGTGGTAGCTCAGTGGGTTAAGCTGGTGGTTAACTGACTAACAGGTCCCCACAAGGTTGTGGGTCAAGCCCCAGTATTGGCAAGTAAAAAAATTTTATTCTCTTTTTAAATGTAATAGTTTGTTTGCTTTTGTGACATTAAACTGTAAATCTATTTGTTAATTAAAGAGACCTGTTCAAAAGATTGCTTTATTTATTTGTCTTTTGTGAAAAACGTGTTTGGCCTACTTTTAATATGAGTTACATGATGTTAAAGTATAGAAAAAAAGCAATGTTGGTTTATTAGGCTTATTGACTGATTAAACAAGTCAGAAATGATAGCTCAGTAGGTTAAGCTGGTGGTTAACTGCCTAACAGGTCCCCACAAGGTTGTGGGTTCAAGCCCCAGTATTGGCAAGTAAAAAATTTTAATTCTCTTTTGAAATGGAATAGTTTGTTTGCTTTTGTGACATTAAACTGTAAATCAATTTGTTCAATAAAGAGACCTGTTAAAAAGATTGATTTTTTTCTTTGTCTTTGTTGAAAGACTTGTTTGGCCTACTTTTAATATGTGTTCCATGGTGTTGAAGTATGAAAAAGAAGCCATGTTGGTTAATTAGGCTTATTGACTGCTTACAAACGTCAGAAATGGTAGCTCAGGGGGTTAAGCTGGTGGTTAACTGACTAACAGGTCCACACAAGGTTGTGGGTTCAAGCCGCAGTATAGCCAAGATAAAAAAAAAAATTCTCTTTTTAAATGTAATAGTTTGTTTGCTTTTGTTACATTAAACTGTAAATCTATTTGTTAATTAAAGAGACCTGTTCAAAAGATTGCTTTATTTCTTTGTCTTTGTTGAAAGACTTGTTTGGCCTACTTTTAATATGAGTTACATGGTGTTGAAGTAAAGAAAAAAAGCCATGTTGGTTTATTAGGCTTATTGACTGCTTGAACAAGTCAGAAATGGTAGCTCAGTAGGTTAAGCTGGTGGTTAACTGACTAACAGGTCCGCACAAGGTTGTGGGTTCAAGCCCCAGTATTGGCAATTAAACATTTTATTTCTCTTTTGAAATCTAATAGTTTGTTTGCTTTTGTGACATTAAACTGTAAATCAATTTGTTTATTAAAGAGACCTGTTCAAAAGATTGCTTTTTTTCTTTCGTCTTTGTTGAAAGACTTGTTTGGCCTACTTTTAAAGAGTTTCATGGTGTTGAAGTATGGAAAAGAAGCTATGTTGGTTCATTAGGCTTATTGAATGCTTGCAAAAGTCAGAAGTGGTAGCTCAGTGGGTTAAGCTGGTGGTTAACTGACTAACAGGTCCCCACAAGGTTGTGGGTCAAGCCCCAGTATTGGCAAGTAAAAAAATTTTATTCTCTTTTTAAATGTAATAGTTTGTTTGCTTTTGTGACATTAAACTGTAAATCTATTTGTTAATTAAAGAGACCTGTTCAAAAGATTGCTTTATTTATTTGTCTTTTGTGAAAAACGTGTTTGGCCTACTTTTAATATGAGTTACATGATGTTAAAGTATAGAAAAAAAGCAATGTTGGTTTATTAGGCTTATTGACTGATTAAACAAGTCAGAAATGATAGCTCAGTAGGTTAAGCTGGTGGTTAACTGCCTAACAGGTCCCCACAAGGTTGTGGGTTCAAGCCCCAGTATTGGCAAGTAAAAAATTTTAATTCTCTTTTGAAATGGAATAGTTTGTTTGCTTTTGTGACATTAAACTGTAAATCAATTTGTTCAATAAAGAGACCTGTTAAAAAGATTGATTTTTTTCTTTGTCTTTGTTGAAAGACTTGTTTGGCCTACTTTTAATATGTGTTCCATGGTGTTGAAGTATGAAAAAGAAGCCATGTTGGTTAATTAGGCTTATTGACTGCTTACAAACGTCAGAAATGGTAGCTCAGGGGGTTAAGCTGGTGGTTAACTGACTAACAGGTCCACACAAGGTTGTGGGTTCAAGCCGCAGTATAGCCAAGATAAAAAAAAAATTCTCTTTTTAAATGTAATAGTTTGTTTGCTTTTGTTACATTAAACTGTAAATCTATTTGTTAATTAAAGAGACCTGTTCAAAAGATTGCTTTATTTCTTTGTCTTTGTTGAAAGACTTGTTTGGCCTACTTTTAATATGAGTTACATGGTGTTGAAGTAAAGAAAAAAAGCCATGTTGGTTTATTAGGCTTATTGACTGCTTGAACAAGTCAGAAATGGTAGCTCAGTAGGTTAAGCTGGTGTTTAACTGACTAACAGGTCCCCACAAGGTTGTGGGTTCAAGCCCCAGTATTGGCAATCAAACATTTTATTTCTCTTTTGAAATATAATAGTTTGTTTGCTTTTGTGACATTAAACTGTAAATCAATTTGTTTATTAAAGAGACCTGTTCAAAAGATTGCTTTTTTTCTTTCGTCTTTGTTGAAAGACTTGTTTGGCCTACTTTTAATATGAGTTTCATGGTGTTGAAGTATGGAAAAGAAGCTATGTTGGTTCATTAGGCTTATTGACTGCTTGCAAAAGTCAGAAGTGGTAGCTCAGTGGGTTAAGCTGGTGGTTAACTGACTAACAGGTCGCCACAAGGTTTTGGGTTCAAGCCCCAGTATTGGCAAGTAAAAAATTTAAATTCTATTTTTAACTGTAATAGTTTGTTTGCTTTGTGACATTAAACTGTAAATCTATTTGTTAATTAAAGAGACCTGTTCAAAAGATTGCTTTATTTATTTGTCTTTAGTGAAAAACTTGTTTGGCCTACTTTTAATATGAGTTACATGATGTTAAAGTATAGAAAAAAAGCAATGTTGGTTT